>NC_091762.1:94846496-95471496 GCF_029378745.1 Bos indicus | reverse complement strand
AGAGTACTGGAGTGGGTTGCCATTGCCTTCTCCACCCTTTTCTTCTAGTCTACTTCTATTCACTCTTATAGGAATCACACATTACCTAGAAGATGTTCCTAAACCTGATCCCTTAACACCCTACTCCTCTCTCTAGAATAATTTGTCTCCCCACTAGATAACAAGAACAAAGGCAGTGTAATACTTCAACAAAAATGTATGAAGCACTGTGACAAACTGGAGAACATAAAGATTAAAAAGGAAACCCCACTTTCAGGGTTTTACAATTCAGACTGGGTATAAACAAAAAGTTAAACAACCAAAATACTTCATGATACTTAGATAAAGGTAAATACAAGGTTTTAAAGAAGAAAATAGGAATTAACTCACCCTGTCTTTGAAAGTCAGAGAGAGCTTCAGAAGGAAATGTAGTTAAGCTTACAGTTGATGAATAAGTAGAATTTAGCCTGAAAGGATACAAACGAGACTGTTAATAATAGTTACCTGTAGAGAAGGAAGTGTGTGTTTGTAATTCGGAGGTGAGAGGGCAAAATAAAGGAATACTTAATTTTTACTCTGTGTGCTTTTGTGTTACCTGAATCCTTTGTAAAGAATGTATACTCATCATTTGCTTGTGTAATTAAAGAGAGAAAAGAAAAAACCTACTAGCTTGATTGAAGGGATACCAGAGAGGAAACTGTAAAGGTAGAGAATTCAGCTCAGGAAACTGCATCACATTCAGAGAGGTACATGTATGGCTGTTACATAATAAGCCTAAAGGAAAGTGTCAGGAAATCAGAGAGTTAGATTTGGGCCAAACCAGATGTGTAGGTTATTTGCAATAGTCAATTGGAAAAGCATGAACACATAAACTAACAAGGGTGAGAGAAGGAGGAATGGAGGATACCAGAGACAGAGGTAGTGAAAGAAAGTTTTAGTCACTCAGCCATGTCTGACTCTTTGCCATCCTGTGGTCTGTCCATGAAATTCTCCAGGCAAGAATCCTGGAGTATCTTCCCAACCCAGGGATTGAACCCGTGTCTCCTGCATTGCAGGCAGATTCTTCTATAGTCTGAACTACCAGGGAAGCTCAGAGAAAGAGGTAAAAGCTACATAATTTGGTGCACAGATAGAGAAGGTAAATGAGCACCTATCTCAACTGAGTTCTATGAGACAATTAAGCCCTTATGTCTTAAGATATCTATTATGTGCAATGAATTAATTTCCCATGCATCTGGAATAGTACTAATTATTTAATTATCCTTGGAAAAATTGTGAAACTAATCACTTAAATAATTTTCCATGCTCAGATAAAGAACATGGATTGAGAACGTAATTGTCTGGAATATGGTTGCATATTATTGGCAAAAATGTGTCCTGTATATGTAGAAGTAAATTTGAGTTCAGTTTTCAGTATATTGAATTTGAATTGTTTATGGTACATTTAGGAGGAGTGATGTGATAGCTTGTTGAGTAAAAAATTCTGGAGCTTCTACTAGATGTCTTGACTGGAAAGAAAGTTAAGTAAGTCTTCAGCATATAAGTTAAAGCCATAGATTCATAAAGTAACTCAACTCAAGTAATGTGAGAAAAAAAGATTTAAAATAGAATCTTAGAGAAGTATGACATTTGGGAGATGGGCATCAGAAGATGAGCCTGACAAGAAGATTAGAGAAAGAACTGGAAACCTGAAGAAAATTATTCATAGAAGTTGAGGAAGAGAAGGATTATAAGAATGATGAAAGGATCAACAGGGTCATTACTGCTGAAATGTGTCCATTGACACTTCATTGCACTGCAAAGAGAAGAGATCCAGCTCCACCTACCAGAATACAGACACAGGTTCCCCTAACCAGGAAACCTTGACAAGCCATTAGTCCAGCCCCACCCAAAGGGAGGAACCTCCACAATAAAAAGGAACCACAAACTTCCAGCCTACAGAAAGGGCCCCCCCAAACACAATCTAAACAAAATGAAAAGGCAGAGAAATATTCAGCATGTAAAGGAACATGATAAATGCCCACCATTGTAGCTGAATGGACAAAAAAATGAGACCCTTATATATGTTGTTATATGTTATATACAAGAGACCCACCTCAAACCAAGGGACATATACAGATTGAAAGTGAAGGGACGGAAAAAGATATTTCATGTGAATGGAGACCAAAAGAAAACAGGGGTAGCAATACTCATATCAGATAAAATAGACTTTGAAATAAAGACCATGAAAAGAGACAAGGAAGGACACTACATAATGATCAAAGGATCAATCCAAGAAGATATAACAATTATAAATATATATGCACTCAACATAGGAGCACTGCGATATGTAGGGCAAATGCTAACAAATGTGAAAGGGGAAATTAACAGTAACACAATAATAGTGGGAGACTTTAATACCCCACTCACACCTATGGATAGATCAACCAAACAGAAAATTAACAAGGAAACACAAACTTTAAATGATACAATGGACCAGTTAGGCCCAATTAATATCTATTGGACATTTCACCCCAAAACAATGAATTTCACCTTTTCCTCAAGTGCACACAGAACCTTCTCCAGGATAGATTACATCCTGGGCCATAAATCTAGCCTTAGTAAATTCAAAAAAATTGAAATCATTTCAAGCATCTCTTCTGATCACAATGCAGTAAGATTAGATGTCAACTACAGGAAAAAACTATTAAAAATACAAACATATGGAGGCTAAATAACACACTTCTGAATAACCAACAAATCATGGAAGAAATAAAAATATGCATAGAAACAAAAGAAAATGAAAACGGGACAACCCAAAACCTATGGGATTCAGTAAAAGCAGTGCTAAGGGGAAGATTCATACCATTACAAGTTACCTCAAGAAACAAGGGGAAAATCAAATAAATAACCTAACTCTACACCTAAAGCAACTAGAAAAAGAAGAAATGAAGAACCCCAGGATTAGCAGGAAAGAAATTATAAAAATTGGGGCAGAAATAAATGAAAAGAAACAAAGGAGACCATAGCAAAAATCAACAAAACTAAAAGCTGGTTATTTGAATAGATAAATAAAATAGATAAACCATTAGCCAGACTCATCAAGAAAAAAAGGGAGAAGAATCAAATCAACAAAATTAGAAATGAAAATGGAGAAATCACAACAGACAACACAGAAATGCAAAGGCTCATAAGAGACTGATATCAGCAACTATATGCCAATAAAATGGATAGTTTAGAAGAAATGGACAAATTCTTAGAAAAGTATAACCTTCCAAAACTGAACCAGGAAGAAATAGAAAATCTTAACAGACCCATCACAAGTACAGAAATAGAAACTGTAATAAAAAATCTTACAACAAACAAAAGCCCAGGACCAGACAGCTTCACAGGTGAATTCTACAAAAAATTTAGAGTAGAGCTAACACCTATCCTACTCAAACTCTTCCAGAAAATTGCAGAGGGGAAGGTAAACTCCCAAATTCATTCTGTGAGGCCACCATCACCCTAATACCAAAACCAGACAGATGCCACACACAAAAAAGAAAACTACAGGCCAGTATCACTGATGAACATAGATGCAAAAATCCTTAACAAAATTCTAGCAAACAGAATCCAACAACATATTAAAAAGATCATGCATCATGACCAAGCAGGCTTTATCCCAGGAATACAAGGATTCTTCAATATTTGCAAATCAATCAATGTGATACACCACATTAACAAATTGAAGAATAAAAATCATGTGATTATCTCATTAGATGCAGAGAAAGCCTTTGACAAAATTCAACATCCATTTATGCTAAAAACTCTCCAGAAAGCAGGCATAGAAGGAACATACCTCAACATAATAAAAGCCATATATGATAAACCCCACAGCAAACATTATCCTCAGTGGTGAAAAATTGAAAGCATTTCCCCTAAAGTCAGGAACAAGACAAGGGTGCCCACTCTCACCACTACTATTCAACATAGTTTTGGAAGTTTTGGCCACAGCAGTCAGAGCAGCAAGAGAAATAAAGGAATCCAAATTGGAAAAGAAGAAGAAAAACTCTCACTGTTTGCAGATGACATGATCCTCTACATAGAAAACCATAAAGACTCCACCAGAAAATTACTAGAGCTAATCAATGCATATAGTAAAGTTGCAGGATATAAAATCAATACACAGAAATCCCTTGCATTCCTATACACTAACAATGAGAAAACAGAAAGAGAAATTAAGGAAACAATTCCATTCACCATTGCAACAAAAAGAATAAAATACTTAGGAATATATCTACCTAAAGAAACAAAAGACCTATATATAGAAAACTATAAAACACTGATGAAAGAAATCAAAGAGGACACAAATAGATGGAGAAATATATCGTGATCATGGATCAGAAGAATCAATATAGTGAAAATGAGTATACTACCCAAAGCAATCCATAGATTCAATGTAATCCCTATCAAGCTACCAATGGTATTTTTCACAGAAGTAAAGCAAATGATTTCACAATTTGTATGGATATACAAAAAAAAACACAAACAGCCAAAGCAATCTTGAGAAAGAAGAATGGAACTGGAGGAATCAACCTGCCTGACTTCAGACTATACTACAAGGCTACAGTCATCAAGACAGTATGGTACTGGCACAAAGACAGAAATATAAATTAATGGAACAAATTAGAAAGCCCAGAGATAAATCCATGCACCTATGGACACCTTATCTTTGACAAAGGAGGCAAGAATATACAGTGGAGAAAAGACAATCTCTTAACTAGTGGTGCTGGGAAAACTGGTCAACCACTTGTAAAAGAATGAAACTAGAACACTTTCTAACACCATACACAAAAATAAACTCAAAATGGATCGAAGATCTAAATGTAAGACCAGAAACTATAAAACTCCTAGAGGAAAACATAGGCAAAACACTCTCTGACATAAATCACAGCAAGATCCTCTATGACCCACCTCCCAGAGTAATGGAAAAAAAAGCAAAAATAAACAAATGGGATCTAATTAAAATTAAAAACTTTTGCACAATGAAGAAAACTAGAAGCAAGGTGAAAAGACAGCCTTCAGAATGGGAGAAAATAATAGCAAATGAAACAACTGACAAAGAATTAATATCAAAAATATACAAACAGCTCATACAGCTCAATACCAGAAAAACAAACAAACCAATCAAAAAATGGGCCAAAGAACTAAACATACACTTCTCTAAGAAGACATTCAGATGGCTAACAAGCACATGAAAAAATGCTCAACATCACTCATTATCAGAGAAATGCAAACAAAACCACAATGAGGTACCATCTCAAACCAGTCAGAATGGTTGCTATCAAAAAGTCTAAAAACAATACTGCTGGAGAGGATGTGGGAATGCACACTAGGACAGCCACTATGGAGAACAGTGTGGATATTCCTTAAAAAACTGAAAACAGATCTGCCATACGACCTAGCAATCCCACTGCTGGGCATACACACTGAAGAAACCAGAATTGAAAGAGACACATGTACCCCAATGTTCATTGCAGCACTGTTTACAATAGCTAGGACATGGAAACAACCTGGATGACCATCAGCAGTTGAATGGATAAGAAAGCTGTGGTACATATACACAATGGACTATTACTCAGCTATTAAAAAGAACACATTTGAATCAGTTCTAATGAGGTGGATGAAACTGGAGCCTATTATACAGAATGAATTAAGTCAAAAAGAAAAACAGCAATATAGTATATTAACACATATATATGGAATTTAGAAAGATGGTTAATGATGACCCTGTATGTGAGCTAGCAAAAGAGACACAGAAATAAAGTCCAAACAGTCTTTTGGACTCTGGGAGAAGGTGAGGGTGGGATGATTTGAGAGAATAGCACTGAAAGATGTATATTACCATATGTAAAATACATCACCAGTCCAAATTTGATGCAAGAAACAAGGAACTCAAAGCTGGTGCATTGGGACAACCGAGAGGGATGGGATGGGGAGGGTGGTGGGAGGGGGTTCGGGATGGGAGACACTTGTACAGCTGTGGCTGATTCATGTCAGTGTATGGCAAAAACCACCACAATACTGTAAAATAAATAGCCTCCAATTAAAATAAATAAATTTTTAAAAGAAAGAAATGTGTCCATTGGCCATGGTAATGTGGAAATCAATGTTGACATTAGTGAGAGCGGCTTTAGAGGAATTGCATGGACAGAAGTAATATTAGAGTGAGTTGGGAAGTGAAAAAGCAGAGTCAGATCAGATCAGATCAGATAAGTCACTCAGTCGTGTCCAACTCTTTGAGACCCCATGAATCGCAGCACGCCAGGCCTCCCTGTCCATCACCAACTCCCAGAGTTCACTCAGACTCACGTCCATCGAGTCAGTGATGCCATCCAGCCATCTCATCCTCTGTTGTCCCCTTCTCCTCTTGCCCCCAATCCCTCCCAGCATCAGAGTCTTTTCCAGTGAGTCAACTCTTCACATGAGGTGGCCAAAGTACTGGAGTTTCAGCTTTAGCATCATTCCTTCCAAAAAAATCCCAGGGCTGATCTCCTTCAGAATGGACTGGTTGGATCTCCTTGCAAGGGACTCTCAAGAGTCTTCTCCAACACCACAGTTCAAAAGCATCAATTCTTTGGTGCTCAGCCTTCTTCACAGTCCAACTCTCACATCCATACATGACCACAGGAAAAACCATAGCCTTGACTAGACGAACCTTTGTTGGCAAAGTAATGTCTCTGCTTTTGAAAAAGCAGAGTAGTGACACATTCCAAGATGCTTGGCTGTGAAGAAGGATAAAGGTTTTATTTATCTTGAAGATGGAAGGGACTTTTGATTGGTATATGTATATGTTAAGGGAAAAGATCAAGAGAGGGATGGAAAAGAAATAGTACAGAAGGAAGAGAGAAGATAGTTTCCAACTGTAGTGCTGGAGAAGACTCTTGAGAGTTCCTTGGACTGCAAAGAGATCAAATCAGTCAATCCTAAAAGAATCAACCCTAATATTCATTGGAAGGACTGATGCTGAAGCTCCAATAATTTGGCCACCTGATGTGAAGAGCCTGCTCACTGGAAAAGACTCTGATGCTGGGAAAGATTGAAGGTAGGAGGATAAGGGGACAACAGAGAATGAGATGGTTGGATGGCATCACCAAATCAATGTTCATGAGCTTGAGCAAACTCTGGGAGACAGTGATGGATAGGGAAGACTGGCATGCTGCAGTCCATGGGGTTGCAAAGAGTCAGACAAGACTTAATGACTTGGACAACAACAATGGTAGCTCTGTTTCTGTTTTTCTGAGGAACCTGCATACTCTTCTCCATAGTAACTATATCAGTTTACATTCTCACCAGCAGTGTAGGAGAGTGCCCTTTCTCCAAACCCCTTCAGCATTTGTTGTTTGTAGACTTTGATGTTGGCCATTCTGACTTGTATGAAGTGATACTTCATTGTAACTTTGATTTGTATTTCTATAATAACTAGCAATGTGAGCATCTCTTCATGTGCTCTTTGGCTATCTGTATGTCTTCTCTGGCCTTTGACTGTGTGGATCACAATAAACTGTGGAAAATTCTAAAAGAGATGAGAATACCAGATCACCTGACCTGCCTCTTGAGAAACCTATATGCAGGTCAGGAAGCAACAGTTAGAACTGGACATGGAACAACAGACTGGTTCCAAATAGGAAAAGGATTACATCAAGGCTATATATTGTCATCCTGCTTATTTAACTTATATGCAGAGTACATCATGAGAAACGATGGGCTGGAAGAAGCACAAGCTGGAATCAAGATTGCCAAGAGAAATATCAATAACCTCAGATGTGCAGATGACACCACCCTTATGGCAGAAAGTGAAGAGGAACTAAAAAGCCTCTTGATGAAAGTGAAAATGGAGAGTGAAAAAGTTGGCTTAAAGCTCAACATTCAGAAAATGAAGATCATGGCATCTGGTGCCATCACTTCATGGGAAATAGATGGGGAAACAGTGGAAACAGTGTCAGACTTTATCTTTTTGGGCTCCAAAATCACTGCAGATGGTGACTGTAGCCATGAAATTAAAAGACGCTTACTCCTTGGAAGAAAAGTTATGACCAACCTAGATAGCATATTCAAAAGCAGAGACATTACTTTGCCAACAAAGGTTCGTCTAGTCAAGGCTATGGTTTTTCCAGTGGTCATGTATGGATGTGAGAGTTGGACTGTGAAGAAAGCTGAACTCCAAAGAATTGAAGCTTTTGAACTGTGGTGTTGGAGAAGACTCTTGAGAGTCCCTTGGACTGCCAGGAGATCCAACCAGTCCATTCTGAAGGAGATCAGCCCTGGGATTTTTTTGGAAGGAATGATGCTAAAGCTGAAACTCCAGTACTTTGGCCACCTCATGCGAAGAGTTGACTCACTGGAAAAGACTCTGATGCTGGGATGGATTGGGGGCAGGAAGAGATGGGGACGACAGGGGGTGAGATGGCTGGATGGCATCACTGACTCGATGGATGTGAGTCTGGGTGAACTCCAGGAGTTGGTGATGGATAGGGAGGCCTGGCATGCTATGATTCATGGGATCACAAAGAGTGGGACACGACTGAGCAACTGAACTGAACTGCACTGAACTGATGTCTTCTCTGGAGAAATGTTTATTTAGATCTTCTGCCCATTTTTAAATTGTTTTATTTTTTATGTTAAGCTGTATGGACTGTTTATATATTTTTGAGATTAATCCTTATCATTTGCAAATATTTTCTCCCATTCTGGTTATCTTTTTGTTTTGTTTATGGTTTTCTTTTTGTGCAAAAGGTTTTAAGATTGATCAGGTCCTCTCTGTTTATTTTTATTACTCTGCAAGGTGAATCCAAAAAGAGATTGCTACGATATATGTCAGAGAGTGTTCTGCTTGTGTTTTCCTCTAAGGGTTTATAGTATTCAGTCTTACATTTAGGTTTTCGATATATTTTAAGTTTATTTTTATGTATGGTGTTAGAGAATATTCTAATTTCTTTCTAGTACATGTCCAGTTTTCCAAGCACCACTTATGGAAGAGGCTGTCTTTTCTCCATTGTATGTTCTTGCTTCCTTTGTTGTACATTACTTGGCCATAAGTACTTGCATTTATTTCTGAAATTTCTATCCTGCATCGATCTATAAGTCTTTATTTGTGCCAGTAATCAAAACAGTAGCTTTTGATTACTGTAGCTTTACAATATAGTTTGAAATTAGAACTCCTGATTTCTCCAGCTCTGCTTTCGTTTCTCGAGATTGCTTTGGCTCTTCAGAGTCATCTGTGTTTCCATACACATTTTAGGTTTTTTTGTTGTAGATCTGCAAAAAATGCCATTGGTAATTTCATAGGGATTGCACTGAATCTGTAGATTGCCTTTGGTAATATAGTCATTTTGGCAGTATCAAAGGCAACTTCATTTTATGATTAGTTTTCTTGCTACATTCTTCAGCATATTCTTTCTAATGATATTTTTTAGTACTTTTGAGAATTTTTCAAAGAAATTGTAATCATAATAATAAATGATTTAATATTGAATACTAAAGTGACTTAAAATATCTGCTTAATTATGGTTGTATTTTACTAAGCTTTTCAAGTCAATTAAAAGGGTATCAATATCAGTGCTGAACTAAACCACTTACACTGGACAGCTACCATCTTCAAATTCAGAGTAGACCACACTTCAAAGAATTTAATTTATTAAAGGGCTAGGAATAAAAATTATTTATGGTTGTTAGAAAGGCAAAATTTCAACAGAAAATATGAAACAAAGGCAAGAATTGGCAACAAAAAGTTTCATTTGAAAATATTTTAACACTCATTTAATATGGTAAGCAAAAAGAATATCAGTGAAATTAAGATATCTATTTATAAAAGATAAAAATGAAAAATGAAACTCTATTCAGCTTTAAGAGCAAAAATTATATTGTTTGGAATTGTAGGAGTTTGAAGAAATACATATAATATGAATCAGATCACATATTATGAAAGAATCTTAAACTTACCTAAGAAAGAATGTAGTTAAAAAAAAACCAATTCAATTAACTTTAATAAATATTAACAATATACTCTGACACATGGTTGGTAAATACATTAAGAAAGTCTTGTGAGAATAAAAAAGCACCTCAGTATTAAATTTAACCTACTCTCTTAAGAGCAATGAAAACAATCATTTCAAACTAAAAGCAAAAAAGATACTATGATCTTCAGTTCCATTCAGTTCAGTCACTCAGTCGTGTCCAACTCTTTGCAGTCCCAAGAACTGCAGCACACCAGAGCTCCCTGTCGGTCACCAGCTCCCGGAGTCCACCCAAACCCATGTCCATCGTGTCGGTGATGCCATCCAACCATCTCATCCTCTGTTTTCCTCTTCTCCTTCTGCCCTCAATCTTTCCCAGCATCAGGGTCTTTTCAAATGAGTCAGCTCTTTGCATCAGGTGGCCAAAGTATTGGAGTTTCAGCTTCAGCATCAGTCCTTCCAATGAACACCCAGGACTGATCTCCTTTAGGATGGACTGGTTGGATCTCCGTGCAGTCCAAGGGACTCTCAAGAGTCTTCTCCAACATTACAGTTCAAAACCAGCAATTCTTTGGTGCTCAGCTTTCTTCACAGTCCAACTCTCACATCCATACATGACCACTGGAAAAACCATAGCCTTGACTAGACGAACCTTTGTTGGCAAAGTAATGTCTCTGCTTTTGAATATGCTGTCTAGGTTGGTCATAACTTTCCTTCCAAGGAGTAAGCATCTTTTAATTTCATGGCTGCAATCACCATCTGCAGTGATTTTGGAGCCCAGAAAAATAAAGTCAGCCACTGTTTCCCCATCTATTTGCCATGAAGTGATGGGACCGGATGCCATGATCTTCATTTTCTAAATGTTGAGTTTTAAGCCAACTTTTTCACTCTCCTCTTTCACTTTCATCAAGAGCCTCTTTAGTTCTTCTTTACTTTCTGCCATAAAGGTGGTGTCATCTGCATATCTGAGGTTATTGATACTTCTCTTGGCAATCTTGATTCCAGCTTGTGCTTCTTCCAGCCCATCGTTTCTCATGATGTACTCTGCATATAAGTTAAATAGGCAAGGCGACAATATACAGCCTTGATGTACTCCTTTTCCTATTTGGAAGCAGTCTGTTGTTCTGTGTCCAGTTCTAACTGTTGCTTCCTGACCAGCATACAGGTTTCTCAAGAGGCAGGTCAGGTGGTCTGGTATTCCCATCTCTTTCAGAATTTTCCACAGTTTATTGTGATCCACACAGTCAAAGGCTTTGGCATAGTCAATAAAGCAGAAATAGATGTTTTTCTGGAACTCTCTTGCTTTTTGATGATCCATCAGATGTTGGCAATTTGATCTCTGGTTCCTCTGCCTTTTCTAAAACCAGCTTGAACATCTGGAAGTTCACGGTTCACATATAGCTGAAGCCTGGCTTGGAGAATTTTGAGCATTACTTTACTAGTGTATGAGATGAGTGCAATTGTGCAGTAGTTTGAGCATTCTTTGGCATTGCCTTTCTTTGGGATTGGAATGAAAACTGACCTTTTCCAGTCCTGTGGCCACTGCTGAGTTTTCCAAATTTCCAAAAACTGTGATTTTACAGCATTACTAAAAGTTCTTAACTCAAAGATAATTCATCAGAATTTCAGAACATAGAAACCATATGACTCATTTAAATCACTGCATTTAAAAATTGTTTTATGTGTTAAACAGGAAAAATAAAGGAAAGAACCCCACAGTGTTTTATTTAAAGCATGTCATGGAGGATTATGGTTCTTAAAATAGTTTAATAAATTGTTGAAACACTTGACAATATTCTCAGTCTCAATAAATTCTCAAATTTATTGCAAAGGGAAAGTAAAGATTCTTCATCCTTATGAACCTCTGTTAAATGAAAATCAACCTAAGTTCAAAAGAGTCACCAAGTTGCAGAAAATGTAGGTTTGATTGTAATAGAACAAGCATACTCAAGGTAATTCAAGAAACCTTTGTAATCAAATGAGAAACAGTTTCCAACAGTTACTTAGTTTATTTTAAAATGCAGTAGAGAAGCAGCTTATTAATTTGTTCAAGAAAAAATTCCTATGTTCATTTAAATTGGCAAAGATTTTGAGATTTAAATACAGTCATATAATGGAATATTCAGAACCTTTTGAATGAATTTACCCAGATCAACAAAATAATACATTTCTAAGGCCAAATGGTTGTTCAGTTACTAAATGGTGTCCAACTCTTTGCAACCCCTTGGACTGAAGCATGCCTGGATTCCATCCTTCACTGTCTCCCACAGTTTGATCAAACTCGTGTCCATTGAGTCGGTGATGCTATCCAACCATCTCATCCTCTGTCCCCCTCATTCTTTCCCAGCATCAGAGTCTCTTCCAATGAGCAGGCTCTTCACAAAGAGGTAGCCAAAGTGTTGGAGCCTCAGCATCAGTCCTTCCAATGAATATTCAGGGTTGATTTCTTTTAGGATTGACTGGTTTGATCTTCTTTCTGACCAAGGGACTCTCAAGAGTCTTCTCCAGCATCATAATTTGAAAGCATCAATTCTTTGGTGCTCAGCCTTCTTTATGGCCCAACTCCCACAACCATACATGACTACGGGAAAAACCATAGCTTTGACTATATGAACCTTTGTCAGCAAAGTGATGTCTCTGCTTTTTAATATGCTGTCTAGGTTTGTCATAGCTTTTCTTCCAAGGAGGAAGGGTCTTTTAATTTCATGGCTGCAGTCACTGTCTGCAGTGATTTTGGAGCTCAAGAAAATAAAATCTTCCACTGTTTCCATTTTTCCACATCTGGATGCCATGATCTTAGTTTTTGAAAGTGGAGTTTTAAGCCAGCTTTTTCACTCTCCTCTTTCACCTTCATCAAGAGGCTCTTTAGCTCCTCTTCACTTTCTGCCATTAGGGTAGTATCATCTGCATATTTGAGGTTGTTGTTATTTCTCTTGGCAATCTTGATTCCAGCTTATAATTCATCCAGCCCTCATTTCACATGATATACTCTGCATATAAGTTAAATAAGCAGAATGACAGTATACAGCCTTGATGTGCTCCTTGCCCAATTTTGAAGCGGTTTGTTGTTCCATGTCATTTCTGTTTTTCCTTGACCTGCATACAGGTTTCTCTGGAGACAGGCCAAATGGAAAATGTAACAAAAGAACCAAAAGTTTTATATGTTTAAATTGATAAGTAGCAGGAATGAATCACAAAAGAGACAGGTATCTACGGTAAAAAAAATATTCTTGAAAAGAAGCAACATGTAAATCTGTATGTGACCTAAAGTCAACATTGCATTTTTTAGTAGATCACTTTCAAATAATGCAAATATATTTTAAATCGGGGACTTCCCTGGCAGTTCAGTGGTTAAGACTTCACATTTCCAAAGCTTGATTGGGAAACTAGTATCCCACATGCCATGCCACATGGCAAGGCCAGATGTAAAATAAAAGAATTAAAAAAAAATAAAAGTGAATGCCTACCACTGTCCACAATAGAAAAATATTTTCAAAAAAAGTAATTAGCACATTTATGAGAGAATTCATGACAGCCTTCTATAAGATTGAATATATTAGTCTTTAATGTATTGAATATATTACTTAGGGCTAGAAAATTGTAGTCTTCTAATAAATATATTCCTTTTTTAACTATAGAATTGCAGCTTCAGTGGGAAACACAGGGAGATTCTTCACAGATGTAAAATATCGTTTTTTTTCTGATGGATTTAAAACTTGAAGACTAAGAAATCTTATGCTTGAAAGTCAAGGTAAGAAAACTAATAATTTTACATACTTTTTAATGAGATGGAATTTGTTGTTGTTCAGTCAGTGAGTCATGTACAGTTCCTTGCAGTTCCATGAATTTTAACACACCAAGATCCTCTGTCTCCATTACCTCCCAAAGTTTGCTCAAACTCATGTCCATTGAGTCGGTGATGCCATCTATCAATCATCTCATCCTCTGCCACACGCTTCTTTTGTCTTCAGTTTTTCCCAACATCAGGGCCTTTTCCAATGAGTTAACTCTTCATATCAGGTGGGCAAAGTATTGTAGCTTCAGATTCAGCATTAATCCTTCCAATGAATATTCAGGTTTGATTTCCCTTAGGATTGAATGGTTTGATCTCCTTGCAGTTCAGGGTACTCTCAGTCTCCTCCAGAACCACAATTTGAAAGCACCAATTCTTTAGCACTCAAAATCCTTCAAGCTAGGCTTTAGCACTATGTGAACCAAGAAATTCCAGATGTATTCCGGGGTTTTGAAGAGGCAGAGGAACCAGAAATCAAATTGTCATCATTCATTGTACAATGGAGAAAGCAAGGGAGTTCCAGAAAAACATCTACTTCTGCTTCATTGACTACACAAAAGCCTTTGACTGTGTGGATCACAACAAACTGTGGGAAATTCTTAAAGAGTTGGGGACACTAGACCATCTTACCTGTCTCCTGAGTAACCTGTATGCAGGTAAAAAGGCAACAGTGAGAGTGGCACATGGAACAACAGACTGGTTCAAAATTAGGACGGGAATACGTCAAGCCTAGCTTGAAGGATTTTGAGCATTACCTTGCTAGCATGCGAAATGAATGTAATTATACAGTAGTTTAAACATTCTTCAGCATTGCCCTTCTTTGAGATTGGAATGAAAACTGACCTTTTCCATCCTGTGGCCACTGATGAGTTTTCCAAATTTGCTGACATATTGAGTACAGCACTTTAACAGAATCCTCTTTTAGGATTTTAAATAGCTCAGCTAGAATTCTGTCACCTCCACTAGCTTTATTCATAGTTATGCTTCCTAAAGCCCACTTGACTTCACACTTCAGGATGTTTGGCTCCAAGTGATTGACCACAACATCATGTTTACTTAGGTCATTAAGACCTTTTTTTGTATAGTTCTTTTATGTATTCTTGCCACCTGTTCTTAACCTCTTTTGCTTCTGTTAGGTCCTTCCTGTTTCTATCCTTTATTGTTCCCATCCTTGCATGAAATGTTCCTTTGATAGCTACATTTTTTTAAGAGATCTCTAGTCTTTCCCATTCTATTGTTTTCCTGTTCTTTGCATTGTTCATTTAAGAAGGCCTTCTTATCTGTCCTGTATATTCTCTGGAACTCTGCATTCAGTTGGGTATATCTTTCTTTCTCCCTTCTCTTTTGCTTCTCTTCTTTCCTCAGCTATTTGTAAAGCTTCCTCAGACAACCACTTTGTCTCTTGTAATTCATCAAAATTGAACTTTCATAAGTCTGTTCCTTCCAGAACCTTGAGTAAAAGAAGTGCAGTACAGATGATGAAATTCTCACAATAACTATTGGTAAGCCTAGATCACAGTGTTGGTATTAATTCTTCCAATGAATGAATAAGGTACATCTTTCCCTCTATTTGTGTTGTCTTCAGTGTCTTTCCTCAGCATCTTACAGTTTTCTGAGAACAGGTCTTTTACCTCTTTAGTTAAATCTGACTGTCTTTTTGATGCAGTTATAAATGGGCTTGTTTCTTTATTTTCTGTTTCTAATAATTCAATATTAGTATATAAAATGCAACAGATTTCTATATATGTCAGTTTTGTATCCTACATCTGTACCAAATTCATTGATGAGCTCTAGTAGTTTTCTGGTGCCCTCTTTAGAATTTTCTATCAGTAAGTATACAGTCATGTCATCTGCAAACAATGACAGTTTTACTTCTTCCTTTTCAGTTTGGATTTCTTTTATTTCTTTTTCTGTCTAATTGACATGGCTATGACTGCCAATACTATGTTGAATAAAAGCGGTGAGAATGGAAATCCTTCTCTTCTTCCTGATCTTAGAGGAAGTTTAAGATCTGAAACCATGAAACCTCTAGAAGAAAACATAGGCAGTAAGCTCTTTCTTATAAAAAATTTTTTTTGGCTGCACTGGGTCTTCATTGCTTTTGCACGGGCTTTCTCTAGTTGCAAAGAGTAGGGGGCTACTCCTCATTGTAGTGTGAAGCCTTCTCATTGCGGTGGCTTCTCTTGTTGTAGAGCACAGGCTCTAGGCATGCAGGCTTCAGTAGCTGTGGCACACAAGCTCAGTAGCTGTGGCTCGCAGGCTTAGTTGTTCCACGGCATGTGGAATCTTCCTGGACCAGGGATCAAACCTGTGTCCCTTTTATTGGCAGGTAGATTCTTATCCACTGAGCCACCAGGGAAGTTCTGGCAGCAAGCTTTTTGACATCAGTCTTAGTAATTTTTTTGAATATATCCCCTCAAAAGAGAAATGAAAACAAAAATAAACAAGTGAGACTACATTGAACTAAAAAGCTTTCACACACATATATACACACATACATGTAGATATGTATATGTGTGTGTGTGTGTGTGTGTATAGATACAGCAAAGGAAACTATCAACAAAATGAAAAGTCCACCTATTGAATGGGAGATTATATTTGCAAATAATGTATCTGTTAAGGGAGGTAATAATCCAAAATATACAAAGAACTCATACAACTCAACATAAAAAAAAACCCAAGTTAAAAATAGGCAGAGAATCTGAACAGACATTTTTCCAAAGAAGACACATGGATGGCCAACAGGTAAATGAAAAGATGCTTAGCATTACTAATCATCTCAAAAGTACCATAAGAATGCTCTGGTTAAGAAAATGAATAGCTAATTTGAAAAGATATATGTACCCCTATAATTCATTTCAGCATTATTTATAATAGCCAAATATGGAAGCAGCCTAAGCTCCCATTATTAAATGCTTGGATCAGATGTGGTATATCTGTATGTACATATGTTTGTATATATACATGCCATGCATGCTGTTCAGTTGTGTCTGACTCTCTGCGACCCCATGGACTGTAGCCTGCCAGGCTTCTCTGTCCAAGGCATTTTCCAGGCAAGAATACTGGAGCAGGTTGCTATTTCCTACTCCATGAGATCTTCCTGACCCAGGGATCAAACCTACTTCTGTACCACCTGGAAAGCCCCAAGTGGTGCTAGTGGTTAAGAATCCACCTGCCAGTGCAAGCAACTCAAGAGGTATGGGTTTGTATTATTCAACCATAAAGAATGAAATCTTGCCATTTGTAATAACATGGATAGATGTAGAGGGTATTATGCTAAGTGTATAGGTCATATAGAAAGGCAAATACCATATCAGTTCAGATCAGTCACTCAGTAATGTCCGACTCTGCAACCCCTTGGACTGCAGCACTCCAGGCCTCCCTGTCTATCACCAACTCCTGGAGTTTACTCAAACTCATGTCCATTGAGTTGGTGATGCCATCCAGCCATCTCATCCTCTGTCACCCCTTCTCCTCCCTCCTTCAATTTTTCCTAGCATCAGGGTCTTTTCAAATGGGTCAGTTCCTCGCATCAGGTGGCCAAAATGTTGGAGTTTCAACTTCAGCATCAGTCCTTCCAGTGAATATTCAGGACTGGTTTCCTTTAGGATTGACTGGTTTGATCTTGCAGTCCAAGGGTATCTCAATAGTCTTCTCCAATACCACAGTTCAAAAGCATCAATTCTTCAGTGCTCAGCTTTCTTTATAGTCCAACTCTCACATCCATACATGACTACTGGAAAAACCATAGCTTTGACTAGATAGATCTTTGTTGGCAAAAGTAATGTCTCTGCTTTTTAATATGCTGTCTAGGTTGGTCATAGTTTTTTATTCCAAGGAGCAAGCATCTTTTAATTTCATGGCTGCAGTCACCATATGCAGTGGTTTAGGAGACCAAGAAAATAAAGTCTGTCACTGGTTCCATTGTTTCCCCATCTATTCTGAATGTTGAGTTTTAAGCCAACTTTTTCACTCTCCTCTTTGACTTTCATTAAGAGGCTCTTTAGTTCTTCTTTGCTTTCTGCTATAAGAAAAGCAAAAACATTGCCTTGGAAAGCAATGACATCTGCATATCTGAGGTTATTGACATTTCTCCCAGCAATTTTGATTCCAGCTTGTGCTTCATCCAGCCCACCATTTCTCATGATGTACTCTGCATGGAAGTTAAATAAGCAGGGTGATGATATACAGTCTTAATGTACTCCTTTCCCAACTTGGAACCATTCTGTTGTTCCATGTCCAGTTCTAACTTTTGCTTCATGACCTACATGCAGAATTCTCAGGAGGCAGGTAAGATGGTCTGGTATGTCCCTCTCTTTCAGGATTTTCCACAGTTTGTTGTGATCCACACAATCAAAGGCTTTGGCATAGTCAATAAAACAGAAGATGTTTTCCTGGAACTCTCTTGCTTTTTTAGTGATCCAACAGATGTTGGCAATTTGATCTCTGGTTCCTCTGCCTTTTCTAAAGCCAGCTTGAACATCTAAAAGTTCTCAGTTCATGTACTGCTGAAGCCTGAGTTGGAGAATTTTAAGCATTACTTTGCTAGTGTGTGAGATGAGTATAATTGTGCAGTAGTTTGAGCATTCTTTGTCCTTGCCTTTCTTTGGAATTGGAATGAAAACTGACCTTTTCCAGTCCTGTGGCCACTGCTGAGTTTTCCAAATTTGCTGGCATATTGAGTGTAGCACTTTCACAACGTCATCTTTTAGGATTTGAAATAGCTCAACTGGAATTCCATCACCTCCACTAGCTTTGTTCGTAGTGATGCTTCCTAAGGCCCACTTGATTTCACATTCCAGGAATGTCTGGCTCTAGATGATAAATACCATATGATCTCACTTATATGTGAAATCTGGAAAAGAATGTAAATGAACAAGCTGAAATAAGACAAAAACAGAGTTATAAATACAGGGAACATTTGGAGGTCTCCAGAAAGGATTGGGGGGAGGTGGTTGGGTGAAATAGGTGAAGGGGATTGGCAGGTACAAACTAGTAGTTATAAAATAAGTGAGTCATAGAGATGTAATATACAGCATAGGGAATATAGTCAATAATGCTGCAGTAACTTTGTATGATGACAAATGGTTACTAGATTTATTATGGTGATAATTTCATGCTGTATAAATGTTGAATCACTGTATCACACACCTGAAACTATTATAATATTGTATGTCAATGGTACTTCAATTAAAAAATAAAAAAAGAATGCCCCTGTGACTCTCTAGTCTGGCTCAGAACTTGTCTTATACTGTGGTTTTGCTGTCTGTGCCCAGACAGCAGCTGTGATTGCTCCTCTGGTTAGAATTTGGAGTTCTGTTCTTAATTTGTAAGCATTTGAGTCCCTCTTCCTTTGTACTTACTCTTAGCTTATACATCCATTAATTTCTGACTTAAGTTCATCTTCTCTTCAGTTATTTGTTATAATAAGCATATATGATGTGTCAGCCACACGTACTTCACTCTCCTGACATTCTATCACTATCGCTGGTACTGGAATCTCAGGGCTTTTGGGTGGGTTTCCAATTAATCCCACTGTGGTGACTTCGTTCTCTTGAGACCCTTCCCCTTATTACAGGTTCTCCTTAGAAAGCAATGACACCTATAACTAGAAGGAAATAGAATTCAGAAATGAAAAAGCACTAATCTCCAAGTTTTGCTTATATGTTCTTTTATAGATTAGCATTATCTATTTATGAGATTGGATTGTAAAATATCCTATAAAAACTAAGAATCTTTGCTATTTGTTTTATAAATTATGCTGTTATATTTCATCAAGTTTGTATCACTTGTTAGAAACAAATACATTTTTTGTCACATTGGATAAAATTATATTAAATAGCTTATTTTACCTTTTTCAGTTATGCTTTTTAGTTTTTCTGAATACATAATAAATGTACATGTGATGGAAATAAAAGTATATAAAAAGATAGACACAATTAGATAATTTAAATCACATGAGAAAGTTGTTTTCCCATCAAAATTCATTTGAATACTTTCCAGAATAATGTATTAGCATTTATTTGTAGTAGTGTCCTTATTGTTTGTACTTGTATAATTGCATATCTCTCAGGTGTATGTTTAAGTTTGACAATAAGCACTAACATAATACTTTTCAAGGTTGATAACTTAATGAAGATAATGAAGCACCAAATATTTTATTCCTGTGCTAAATTCTATAAAAGCTATTTCTTAAAATCTGTAAAAAGCTTATCTCAAACATTATCAAATAAATTAATCTCCACCAGAGGATGCTGCAATTGCATGAAGAAGAGAAAACAATGGGTTCAATGATATCATATCTATCTAATTCAAGTCAAGGAGATTAAAGTGCTTATCCTAGCCAGTGACATATGTTTATCTTTTGACTTATGATCTGCTTATCTTTTGGAAGAAAGGTTACAGTGAAAAGGACCTAAGAAAATGCAGAGAAAATTTAAGAAATAAAAATAGAAGGCTCTTCCCAACCCAGGGATTAAACCTGGGTGTCCTGCATTGCAGGCAGATTCTTTACCATCTGAGCCACCAGGGAAGCCCAATAGAAGGCTACCTTTAGTAAAAGTCAACAGACTTCTCTGTTGTTTGTATAATGAACTTAAATAATATAACTGCTTATGTTATTTTGATGCTCTAATAATGTTCAACATTTTCTGCTTCTAAATCCTTAAACAAACTCCCTAGCATTGTTTGTTTAAAAAAGTGCCCCCAGTAATTGAACTGATGACAAATATAGGTAGTATCCCTTTTAAATGGACAATCCAGATATTTTTATGGATGATAGTACCAAAATACACATTATCTTGAGATATCCTTTCCAATTTCCTACTCATTCTTTGGTGATTTCTTTAAGATCTTTATTACTCTCTAAAAGTGTCTTATTTGCTTATGTGTTTATTCTTTGTCTTCTCTTACTAAAATATGAGTCCCAGGACCCTCATCTTTTTCATCACAGTATCATTGGCTTCAGAATGTGTCTGGCACATGGTGGGTACTCAGCAAATAATTATGGAATTAATAAACTCCATTCTTATTGTGTGGGAATTCTTCAAATTGTAATATGAGCCATTCACAGTTCTATCCCTATTGGGTACTAAGCTGTAAGCAAAATTTAAGGAACAATTTTTAAGTGTCCAGGGGCACAAAAGTCAACAGTATGAGATGCTTTTTGAAGCACTAACAAAGTTCTAATGAATTTAAGAAATGTATGACTTTTTTAATTTCAGAAAATTTAAGGTAGTTGTCAATGAAAGTCATATAATAGAACTGATTAAGATATAAAGTTACAAATTGAAAGGAGAAATAGAGAAGTCCTAATTTAGAAATTTTAGTTAGCAAAATTCCCATAATCAAGCTTGAATTTTAGTCTAAACTTTCTTGTATTCAGGGCAAAGGATAACTGGGTATATACTTCTTAGGTCTTGACAGTTGAACGCATTATCAGTTGGTCTAAAAAGACTGTTTCTTGATATTGAATTCTTAAAGAACCTTTAGCCAGGCTGTCCAACAAAAAAAAGAAAGAATATCCAAATGAACAAAATAAGAAATGTAAGAGGAAAATTAGCAACCAATACCGAAGAAATACATAAAAGAATACTATGAACAGTTATGTATTGACAGATTGTATAGGCTATAAGAAATGGACAAGTTTCTGGAAACATAAACCCTGCCAAAATTGAGTCAATAAGCACTAGTTGTGAAACAAAATCTGTAATTAAAAAAAATTCCTTGAAAACAAAGTCCAGAACTAGATGGCTTCACTGGGGAATTCTACCAAACGTACAAAGTATTTATACCTGACCTTCTCAAACTATTCCAAAAAGTTCAAGAGGAGGGAACACTCCCAAATTCACTCTATGAAGCCACCATCACCCTGGTACCAAAACTAGACAAAGACACTACAAAAAAGAAAGTTACAATCTAGTATTTTTGATGAATATAGATGCAAAATTTCTCAACAAAAATGTTAGCAAACCAAATCCAACAATACACAAAAAGGATCATACACCATGATCAAGTTGGATTCATTCCAGGGTCTCAAGGATGGTTCAACATACGCAAATTAATCAGTATGATGCACCACACTAACAAAAGCAAAGACAAAACCCACATGATCATCTCAATAGGAAAAGAAGAAACATTTGACAAAATTCAACATTCGTTCATGACAAAAACTCTTACAGAAGAGGTATAGAGTGAATATACCTCAACATAATAAAAGTCATTTATGCCAACCGCACAGCCAACGTAATACTCAAAACTGAAAACCTTTCCTTTAAAGGCAGAAACAAGACAGAAATGCCACTCTTTCAATGGTACCCTCTTGCCACTTCTATTCAGCATAGTATTAGAAGTCCTAGGCACAGAAATCAGACAAGAAAAAGAAAGAAAAGGTATCCAAATTGGAAGGTAAGAGGTAGCATTGTCACTGTTTGCAGATGAGATGGTACTCTATAGAGAGAACCCTGAAGTCTCCCCACAAGAACCTTTACAACCAATAAATGAATTCATCAAGGTAGCAGGTTACAATAATAATATACAGAAATTGTGGCATATCTTTACACTAACAATGAAATACCAGACAAAGAAAGCAAAGAACCAATTCCATTTTAAATTAAAAAAACCTAGGAAGAAACTTTGTCAAGGTGGTGAAAGACCTACATACTAAAAACTATCAAACAATGATAAGGGAAACTGAAGGTTATTCAAAGAAATGGAAAGATAGCCATGCTCATTGATTGTATTGTTAAAATGACCATACTTCCCAAACCTATCTACAGATTTAATGTGATCTCTATCAAAATACCTATGACATTTTTTCCCAGAACCAGAACAAATATTCCTAAAATTTACATGGAACCACAAAAGACCCAGAACTGCCGAAGCAATCCTGAGGAAAAAGAACTAAGCTGGAGGCATAACGCTTTCACACTTAATACTACAAAGCTGCAGAGTGAAAACAGTGTGGTAGTGGCCCAAAAACATACATTTAGCTTAATGGAACAGAATAGAGAGCCCAAAAATAAAGTCACACACTTACAGTCAGTCTGTGACAAAGGAGGCAAGACTATACAATGGTGAAAAGAAAGTCTGTTCAGTGGTATTGGGCAAGCTAGACAACCACGTGTAAATCAGCACTAAGTTCAAATACTCCCTTACACTATACACAAAAATAAAGTCAGAGTGACCTAAGGACTTAAATACAGTACATGACATCATAAAACTAGAAGAGAACATAGGCAATACATTCTCTGACATAAATCATAGCAATATTTTCTTATGTCAGTGTCCCAAGGCAAAATAAATTTAAAAAAATAAGCAAATGGGACCTAATAAAATTTAAAAGGAAGCAATCTTTGGAAAAGAAATTTGGCAAAGGAAACAACAAATCAAAAACAACCTACAGAATGGGAAAAGATATTTGCAAATGATATGGTAAACAGGGGGTTAATACCCAAAATAGCAAACAGCTCATTTAATTCAATAACCCAAGTAAAATACAGGCAGAAAACCTAAATAGACTTCTCTCCAAAGAAGACATACCAGTGGCCAACAGGCACATGAAAAGATGCTCTGCTGCTGCTGCTAAGTTACTTCAGTTGTGTCCGACTCTGTGCGACCCCATAGACAGCAGCCTACCAGGCTCCCCCATCCCTGGGATTCTCCAGGCAAGAACACTGGAGTGGGTTGCCATTTCCCTCCAATGCATGAAAGTGAAAAGTGAAAGTGAAATCGCTCAGTCGTGTCTGACCCTCAGCGACCCCATGGACTGCAGCCCTCCAGAGAGAGATGAAAATCAAAACCACAATGAGGCATCACCTTCCATCTGTCAGAATGGTATCATCAAAACGTCTGCAAATGATAAAAGCTGGAGAGGGTATGGAGAAAAGGGAATCATGACTGTTGATGGGAATGTAAATTGGTACAACCACTATAGAAGATAGTATGGAGTTTCCTTAAAAACTAAAAGAAGATCCATTGGTCTCACTCCTGGGCATATATCCTGAAAAGATTAAAACTCTAGTTCAAAAAGATTCATGCATCCCAGTGTTCATAGCAGCACTATATAAAATAGCCAAAACATGGAAACAACCTAAGTGCGCATCAACAGATAATTGGTTTAAGAAGTGATATAAGTATATACGTTAATACATATATATGTGCTATATATATGTTAGTACATATATGTGTACTGATCAACATAAAAAAGAATATTGCCATTTACAGTACCATGGATGGACCTAGAGAATATCATCCTAAGTGAAGTAAGTCAGAAAATATGTTTTTCGTTTTATTAGCTAATATAATCTTTCCATCCTTCTCCCCTACTCCACTGCTGAGGTTGGTACCATGAGTCTGAATCAGAATTTAGCTCAGAATTTCTGCTTTGAAGTCTGGTACCTTTCTCTCTAGGATTTGCCCATCTTCAAAAACAGATGAGTCCCAGGTGTATTTGCAATGGTGACAGATTTGTGTGTTTTTATTTGTGTTTTTTGTTTGTTTACTACTATTTTCTTGTTATTGATCATGGAATAGATTATTTGGGCCTGGACTTTTTTTCTGAAAGAATTGTTATAGTTTGGCCTCAGTCATTAAAGTTGTTCAGTGGCTAAGTCATGTCTGACCGTTTTGTGGCCCTCATGGACTGTAGCCTGCCAGGCTCCTCTGTCCATGGGATTCTCCGGCAAAAATAGTGAAGTGGGTTGCCATTTCTCTCTCCACAATCATCAAAGACTTGTTTATAATTTCTGCCCATCTGATTTTTAATATCATGTCCAGATAAAGCCTTCAGAATGAGCTGGCTGTAAAACTTAAAATTGTGGCAAGTGGGAGCTATTCTTCATTGTGGTGTGCAGGCTTCTCACTGAGGTATTTTGCTGCCAGAGTACAGGTTCCAGGGCATGTGGGCTTCAGTAGTCATGGCACACAGGCTCAGTAGCTGCAGCAAGTGGGCTCTAGAGCACGGGCTCAGTAGTTGTGACGCACAGGCTTAGGTGCCTTGCAGGATGTGGAATCTTCCTGGACCAGGAATTGAACCTGTGTCCCCTGCATTGGCAGGTGGATTTTTATATAGAAGACCACCAGGGAAGTCTTCTATGTAAACCTTCTTCCCATCCTTCCCTGTCCCCTGTCTCCAAGCAATCACTCATCTTCTTTCTGTCACTGTAGACTAGTTTGTATTTTTTAGAGTTTTATGAAAATAAGATCATACAGTATGCAGCCTTTTTTTTTTTTTTTGGCTTTCAGCAGAATTTTAAAATGTAGTCATGTTGTATGTATCAATAGTTTATTTCTCTTTATCAATGAGAGGTTTACATTATATGAATATATTGCAATCTGTTGATGGTCGCTTGAGTTGTTTCTGGTTTGTAGTAGTTTTCTATCACTGCATAACAAGTTGCTACAATCTAAGCTGCATATAACAACACCCATTTATTAGTTTTTAGTTATGTAGGGTGTAAGTCCAGGCACACCGTGGCCAGATTGATCTGCTTACCGCATTATAAGGCTGAAATCAAGGTGTCAGCCAGGCTGCATTTCTTTCTGGTGGCACTGGGGAAAAAATCCACATCCAAGCTCATTTTGGTTGTTGACTAAATTTAGCTTCTTCTTAGTTGTAGAACCAAGGCCCCCTTTTTCTTGCTGACTTCAGTTAGGGACTGCTCTTAGCTGCTATAGGGTTTCTTCATTCTTTGCCACATGGCTACCTCCACCTTCTGACCAGGAGCAGGGAAATTTTTATACATGAATCCCCTTCATGCTTCAAATCCCTGACTTTACCAGGCTGACCTCTAGACACAGATTTAAAGGGCTCAAGACTTTACCAGTCTGACCTCTAGACCCAGGGCTCAAGTGATTAAATCAGACCCACTCAGATCATCTTCCTATCTTAAATTCAGCTAATTTGGGGCCTTAATAAATCTTTACAATCTTTTCAAAGTAGTACCTAGATTATTCCTTTTAAAATACCTGGGTGAAGATAGGTGCATGTATACCAGGGGCCAGGAATCTTGGAAAGATATTAGAATTCTAGGCAACACACAGGTTTTGCCTATTACAAATAAAGCTGCTATGAAAATTGTATGGATGTATATTTCTTTTTCTCTTGGGTAAATATATAGAAATAGAATGGCTGAGTCACATGGTAGGCATATGTTTAACTTTTCATGAAACTGTCAAACTATTTTCCAAAGTGATTGTACCATTGTTCATTCCCATCAACAGAGTACAAGAGTTCTAATTTCTCCGTATTCTTGCCAGACTTTGGTATGGTCAGTCTTTAATTTTAGCTGTCCTGTAATGTATTTGTGAATCCCAATCTCCCAGTTTTGGATGCCAGATCTTAGTTAGTATATGCTTTTCTGAGATTTTCTTCCAGTCTGCGTATTGAATTTTCATTCTATTACTAGTGTCTTTTGAAGAGTATGTGTTTTAAAATTTGATTTTTAGGACTTTCATGGTGGTCCAGTGGTTAAGAATCCACCTGCCAAAGCAGAGGACACAGGTTTGATCCCTGGTCTGGGAACTAAGATCCCACGTACTGTGGGGCAACTAAACCCGTGAGCCACAACTACTGAGCCTGTACTCTGCAACGCTGAGCACATGCGTCACGACTGCTGAAGTTTGTGCTCCCTAGAGACATGCTTCACAACAAGAGAAGCCACGGTAATGAGAAGCTGCATACCACAACTAGGGAGTCACCTCTGGTTAATCACAACTAGAGAAAGCCTGCACACATCAAAAAAGAGCCCATGGGCCACAGCAAAGACCCAGTGCAGCCAAAAGTAATAAATAATCTTTGAAAAGAAAATAAGATTTGATTTGTCCATCTGGTTTTTTTTCTTTATTTGTGGTTGTGCTGGGTCTTCACTGATGCACAGGCTTTGCTGCATGGGCTTTTCTCTCATTGTGGCAAGCGGGGGTTACTCTAGTTGCAGTGTGTGGGCTTCTCAATATCAAAACAGTAGTATGTCTTTCAACTCATGAGCAAGGTATGTGTCTCTATTTAGATCATCCTTAATTCCTCTTAGCAATATTTTGTAGTTGCCTATGCACAGGTTTTTCACATCTTTTATCAGATTTGTGCCTAAATATTTCATATTTTTAGGTTTCCTAGGTGGCTCAGTGGTCAAGACCCACCTACCAATGCAGGAGATGCAGATTTGAGTCCTGGGTCAGGAAGATCCCCTGAAAAAGGAAATAGAAACCCACTCCAATATTCTTGCCTGGACTATCCCATGGACAGAAAAGCCTGGCGGGTTACAGTCCACGGGGTTACAACAGAGTCAGACACAACTTTTCATACTTTTATGCTGTTGCAAATGGTAATTTTTGAACATTTCAATTTCCAATAGTTTTTAATAGTATATAGAAAGACTGTTTTCTACTTTTTTAAAAAAATTGTATTTTATTGTGGTAAGAACACTTAACATGACATCTTTCCTCTTAAATTTTTAAGTGTGTAATACAGTACTATTTTCTATAAGCACAATGTTTTACAGCAGATCCCTAGAACTTTCCTATCTTGCATAGTTAAGATTTTATGCCCGTTGATTAGCAACTCACATTGCCTTCCTTCCTCCAGCCCCTGGCAACCACCATTCTGTTCTTTGATTCTATGAGTATGATTGTTTTATATACCTAATATATATAAGAGGAATCATACAGTATTTGTCCTAATATGATTAATTTATTTAACTTAGGCTAATGTCCTTCAGGTTTATCCATGTTGTCATATTTTTCAGGATTTCCTTCTTTTTAAAGGCTGAATAATATTCCATTGTGTGTGTGTATATATGTTTATATATATGCATATGCTTCATTTTCTTTATCTATTCATACATTGATAGACATTTAGGTTTTATCCAATTTTAGCTATTACTGAGCATTAGAGTACTCATACCTTTTTGAGATCTTATTTTCATTTCTTCTTGATAAATATCCAAAAATGAGATTGTTGAATCATATGGCAGTTCTGATTTTAATTTTTTGAAGAATGTCCATTCTGTTTTCCATAGCAGCTGCACCATTTTGCATTTCAAGCAACAGTGCACAAGAACTCCCAATTTCTCTGCGTCCTCTTTTATGTTGTTGTTGAAAACCATTCTAACAAGTGTGAGATTATATCTCATTGTGGTTTTGATTTGCAGATCCCTAATGGTTAGAAACATTGAACATCTTTTCATATGCCTATTGGCCATTTATGTGTTTTCTTTGGAGAAATGTCTATTCAAGACTTTAGCCCATTTTAAGGTGGGTTCTTAGTTCTTTTGCCACTGAGTTGTAGCTTTTATATTTTGGAAATTAACCTCTTATGGTTTGCAAATATTTTTCCCATTCTCTGTTGCCTTTTCACTCTGTTGTTGTTTTCTTTGCTGTGCAGAACCTTTTTAGTTTGATATACTGCCATTTGTCAATTTTTGCTTTTGTTATCTGTGGTTTTGGTGTCATATTCATGAAATAATTGCCAAGGCTGATGCCATGAAATATTTTTTTCTGTTTTCTTCTAGGAGTTTCACAGTTCCAGAAAACAGTTGATTTTTGAGTATTGTCCTTATATTCTGCAGTCTTATTAAACTCACTTAATTGTTTTACTGGTTTATATAAAATTGTGCAGGATTTTCTATGCATGTGATAATGGTCTCTGTATGCCTTAGTCAATTCAAGCTGTTATAGCATAATACCACAATCTGGATGTATAAACAACAGAATTTTATTTTGCACGGTTGTAGAAGCTGTAAATTTGAGATCAAGGTGCTTAAATGATCAAGTTTTGTGTCTAGTGAGAGCCCTCTTCTGGCTTCTTGCTGTGTCCTCGAATGGTGGAAGGGGCTAGGGAGCTCTGTGGGATCTTTTTCTTAAGAGCACTAATCCTTTCACAAGGCTTCCACTCTCATGACCCAACCAGATTTTGGAGGACCCGCCACTTAAAACTATCACATTAGGCATTAGGATTTCAACATATGCATTTGAGCAGCACAAAAACATTCAGACCAAAACACTGAGAATATAACACTTATTTTTTCCCTTCTTAATCTATATGACTTTTTCCTTTTTCATGCCTACTTGCACTGGCTAGAAACTTCATTGCAGTGTTCAATAGAAGTTGTAAGAGTGGACATCCCTTTACTGATTTTAGGAGGAAAGCATTCATTCTTTCACTATTAAGTCTGATTTTTAAAATAAATGACCTTTATCAGCCCGGGGAACCTGATAATGAGGATTGAGACACCCTTCTGCCTAGTTTCTGAGATCTTTAAAAAAAAAAAAAGAAATCAGAAATAAATCTCAAAAATTTTCATGTCTAATGACATAGATCCTTATTGATCACATGGATTTTCTTTTCTAATTTGTTAATATGGTAAGTTGCATTGATTTTTTAAATGTAATCCAACCCTATTTTCTTGGGATAGACTCCACTTCATCACCCTTTTAATATAATGTTGGATTTAATTTGCAAATATTGTTTAGAATTTTCCTTGTTTATAGGTACATTTTACATCTATGTTCAGTTTGTAACTTCCTCTATTTCTCTTTCTCTCTTTTATTCCTAGTTTTTGTATAGCCTCATAGGATGAATCAAAAAGAATTCTCTTCAAATTTTTGAAGCAGTTCTGTAGAATTAGTAATAATTTTTTCCCCTTAAGTGTTTGGTAGAATTTACCAGTGAAGCACCTGGACATGGAGTTTTCTTTGTAAGAATTTTAACTACAATTTCAGTTTCTTGAAAAGATATGTGTCTATCTATGTTATCTGTTTCTTCCTGAGTGAACTTTGAAAACATATCTTTTCAGGAATTTTCTAAGTTGTTAAATTTATTAGTATAAAATTATTCATAATATTGCCTTATTATTCTTTTAATAGCTATAGAATCTGTAGTAATGTCACCTCTCTCGTTTCTGATACTGATAATTTGTATCTTTTTTCTTATTAGTCAGTCTAGCTAGTTTATCAATTATATAGATGTCAAAGAACCAGCTTTTTGTTTCAGTGATTTTCTCTATTGTTTTTCTGTTTTCTATTCATTGGTTTCCATTTGGTTTTTAAATTTTTTTTTCTGTTTTGTTTGGGCTTAATTTACTTATTTTAGTTTTTAAGAGTGTTTCACATTTCCCCCTAATATTACAGTTTTTTAGTATTGATTTTCCCCTACATATTGCTTTATTGGCATCCCACAAATCCTGATATGTTGTGTTTCATTTTATTTGGGTTGAGTGTTCTGTAAATGTCAATTAGATCAATGATGACACTTGGTTTCCAAAGTTTCCTCAGGATCATCTCCATCCCAGCCAAGCTTAAAGGAAGAAAGATTATGGAGAAAGGTATGTGGGAGGTTTTTATGACATCACTTTCATTCAAATTCCATTGATTAGAACTCAGTCACATGGCTTCACCTAATGGTATGGGAAGCTGGGACATGTAATCTAGTTTTTACATGGGAAGAAGAAAATACACTTGGACAAACAGCCAGAAATCTCTTTCTGTTTTCTGGAAGAGCTTGTATAAGATAAGAAATATTTGTATCATGGGTATACAGTAGAAATTATAAAGTTATTGGGGCCTGCTCTTTTCTTTGGGGGAAATTTTGTAACTGCTAATTCAATTTAATGGATACATGTTCATTTAGGTTTTCTATTACTTCTTGAGTCATTATTTGTAAGTCACTTTATAGGTATATATAATTTAGTGTAAGTTTTAGAATATACTAGCATAAATTTGTTGAAAGTATTTTATTTTAATCTCTGCTATAACTGTAATTATATTCTTTCTTCATTTTTGAAATTGTTTACTTGTGCCACCTTTTAAAAAAATTTAGTTACTAGACATTTCTTAATCTTACTAGTCTTTCCCTAAAATCTTAATTTTTTTCACTAATTTCTGTTCTTTCTTATTTCCTTCCTCTGCATTATTTAGGCTTACTTTTCTGGTTTTTTTCAACTGGTAATTTGAATGCTAAGTTCATTATTTTTCACCTTTTTTTCCTAACAGAGCATTTAGGGCCATACATTTTCCTGGAATTGGTCGTCAGCTTTGTTGCTGCAAGCATTTATATTTAAGTTCAGTTCAGTCACTCAGTCGTGTCGGACTTTGCGACCCCATGGACTGCAGCACACCAGGCTTCCCTGTCCATCACCAACTCCTGGAGCTTACTCAAACTCATGTCCATTGAGTTTGGTGATGCCCTCCAACCATTTCATCCTCTGTCATCCCCTTCTCCTCCTGCCTTCAATCTTTCCCAGCATCAGGGTCTTTTCCAGTGGGTTAGTTACTCACATCAGGTTGCCAAAGTATTGGAGCTACAGCTTTAGCATCAGTCCTTTCAGTGAATATTCAGGACTGTTTTCCTTCAGGATTGACTGATTGGGTCTCCTTGCAGTCCAAAGGACTCTCAAGAGTCTTCTCCAACACCACAATTCAAAAGCATCAATTCTTTGGCACTCAGCTTTCTTTATAGTCCAAATCTCACATCCATACACGACTACTGGAAAAACTATAGCTTGACTAGACAGACCTTTATTGGCAAAGTAATGTCTCTGCTTTTTAATATGCTATCTAGGTTGGTCATAACTTTCCTTCCAAGGAGTAAGCGTCTTTTAATTTTATGGCTGCAGTCTCCATCTGCAGTGATTTTGAAGCCCAAGAAAATAAAGTCTGTCAGTGTTTACGTTGTTTCTCCATCTATTTGCCATGAAGTGATGAGACCAGTATTTATATATAATGCTTCATTATTGATTAGTCTTATGTATTTCCAAATTTCCATTTATTTCTTCTTTAATGCATAGTTCTTTACAGTGTGATTTAAAATTTTCCAAGTATGGGAACTTTTCTTAGAGTATGTGTTAGGTTACTAATATAAAATTAATTGCATAATTGTCAGAGAGTGTGGTATGTGTAATAATGATTCTATAAAACTTGTTGAGTCTTACTTTATGGTCTGGTATACACATGCTGTTTGAGATGTCTTCTTTACTATGTTAGTAATTCCTTGCAACATTATCTTGTTTATTCCTTATTCTAATTCTCTGAGACAGATAATATGACTCCCATTTTTCAAATAATAATGTTAAAATCCAATCAGCATAAATAACTCTTCCGAGTTCACAGATCTAGTTAGTTTCTATTCAGTCAGAGCAGCCAATAACCAAAAAATTGGTGTGATCAGCTTTTTATGCCAGGTGCATATGAGGCTTACTAATAATTCCGTTATAAAATTTTAAACCTCAGGATGAAGATTCATTGTTACTTCAGTGACCTTTTATCCCTCACTTGGTGCCTCAAACAATATCTCACACATACGGGTTTTCAATAGGCATTTGTTGAATTGCAGTAAATCTCAGACTGAAATCTGAAACCCTAAAAGAGTATAATAAAGAGGTAATTTGTGAGTACTCAAAAAATAAAATTGAACATTCAATTCTGGAATCACTGCAAAATATAATTTGAAAATACTCCTGGCACAAAGGTATAGTAATTCTGATTAAAGATATTAGGCATAGATACAGATATGTTACATCTACATCTAATGTCTGTATGTATCTATGCTCTTTATATATCTATGTATAGCCCTATTTAGATATGTGAAAGGATACAGCTAGATCTTTCTCTGGAAGGATAGATGGACTGAGGAAGTTGAGGAAGAGGGACCTGTAAAGGCAATAAAATTATAAACAAAGAAAAGGGAAGAAAACCAAGTGAATTTAGGTTACTTATGCCCAGGTAAGAGAGTGAGAATGGTCAATAGTGACCTTTCAATTTTGTGTTCATGAAGTTATTAATGACCTTGGAAATAGAAAGTAGAAATTCTCATTTTAAGAGTTTTGGCTGAAAATGGTTAAAAAAAAAAAAAAGGATCAATTGTAAGCTATAGCTTAATGTGCATTGAGAGTTTTGTTTACCATAAGATGAAAGAATCATACCCTAGTTTAAGATAATATCTGGAAACTTATCTCTTACTCATTCTGTAAGATTCAGCTCTGGTGTTCCCTTAGAAACTGTCCCAGCACTTGGTCAAACTGCCTCTGTTGTCTTCTTGTCGTTCAGTTGCTCAGTCATGTCTGACTCTTTGCTGCCCCATGGACTGCAACACGCCGGGCTTCCCTGTCCTTCACCATCTCCCAGATCTTGCTGAAACTCATGTCCATTGAATTGGTGATACCATCCAACCATCTCGTCTTCTGTTGTCCCCTTCTCCTCCTGCCTTCAGTCTTTCACAGCATCAGGGCCTTTTCTAATGAGTGAACTCTTCATATCAGGTGGCCAAAGCATTGGAGTTTCAGTCTCTGTATCAGTCATCCCAATGAATATTCAAGGTTGATTTCCTTTAGGATTGACTGGTTTGATCTCCTTGCAGTCTAAGGGATTCCGAAGAGTCTTCTCCAATACCACAATTTGAAAGCATCAATTCTTTGGCACTCAGCCTTCTTTATGGTCTAACTCTCACATCCATACATGACTACTGGAAAAACCATAGCTCTGACTAGACAGGCTTTTGCCGGCAAAGTAATGTCTATGTTTTTTTAATATGCTGTCTAGGATGGTCATAGCTTTTCTTCCAGGGAGCAAGCATCTTTCAGTTTCACGGCTACAGTCACCATCTGCAGTGATTTCGGAGCCCAAGAAAATAAAGTCTGTCAATTTTTACAATGTTTCCCCATTGATTTACCATGAAATGATGGGACCAGATGCCATGATCTTCGTTTTTTGAAGGTTGAGTTTTAAGCCAGCTTTTTCACTCTCTTTTTTCACCTTCCTCTTCACTTTCTGCCATAAGGGTGGTGTCATTTGCATATTGGAGGTTACTGATATTTCTCTTGGCAATCTTGATTCCAGCTTGTGCTTCATCCAGCCTTGCGTTTCACATGATATTGTGCTGTCAAGATGTTACTATCATAGCAATTAGAATATTATAATGAATATTCTATTTAAATGTTGTACCCTTCTGATTTTAAAGTCTATGACCATGTGTTACTTATCTTTGAATCGCCAGTTCTTGTCAAGGACTTGAAAATGGAAAGTTTTCAAAGCATGTTTCATGAGACTATGTAACTTTGAAAATTTTTTTCTCTTATGTTTTTATAGATCTTTCTGTATCTGTATTTTGTATTTATTTCTTCCACTATAAAGCCTATAATACCTTTTAATTGCACTTATTCTTTTTCACATATATGACCTTCCTACTAAACAACATACCTAAGGACTTCCCTGGTCGTCCAGTGTTTAAGACTTCATGCTTCCACTTCAGGGTACATGGGTTCAGGCCCTGGTCAGGAAACTAAGATCCTGCATGCCGCTTGGCACAACCAAAATAAGAAAAAAAAATCCCACATACCCATATTACAATTTTTGTACTAGCATCTAGCACAGTGCTTATCATTTATTCATTGAATAGTCAATCATCTATGAGTAACCAGCCATTATTCTAAACTCATAGAATACCAGTGAAAAGGACTTATCTTCAGTTGAAGACAGACATTAGACAGTAAACTAATAAATAAAGAACATTATTTATTATATTATTAAGATGAAGAAACAAGGTGATGTAATAAAGTGACTGTTGAATGTGAGGAGTCATTAGATAGCATACTTAAAGGACAGAGTCAAGAAGTAAAATTATAACCTTTACATATGGTGTTTCTTAAAACTATATATTGACTAACTCTCCAAAGCAAGAGGGGATTTTAAGAATAACAGAATCAAGACTTTTCATTTTACAGATTGTTTTACAGATAAAGTGTGACTTGGAGGTATTAGAAAATATGTAATTTGTCTTTCTGTTGGTAAATTGATTTGGGGAACTTTTATATTCTTTATACCTCATTGGAATTCCTCTTGAGATGTAAATGGCCCACTGACACCAAGGACTAGAATGGTGTTTTACTAATTACAAAAATGATAAAAAGGAAGGCAGAGATCTTCAGTAGGAGAAAGCTACTACGTAGATTATAAAACAGTGATAACAATAGAGAAAGTGCTACAAGGAGACTTGTACTATCTAAGTAAAGGAATCAAGAATCTTATATGAAGATTAAAAATTTTGTTCCTGATTTTTCTAAGATACTCATGGTAGAAAATCTAAATGTACAGAAAAGTCTGGAGTAGAAAATTATAACTAAGCCCTTACCACAGAAGTAGCCAATATTAGCCAGTATTGATTATTTTCCTTATACGAGTATGTTTCTCCCTTTTTCCTCTCCTTTTTTTTTTTTACAAAATTGAGGTCATTGTTTATATTTTTTACATTTGAGATAACCAGGAAGGTAAAAAGAAAGGCACAAAGAATAACAAACATTTTCATATAATTTTCTACTAAATAAAAATGTTTTGGTTATGTAAACTTCAAATTTTTAATCTTTTAAGGAAATCTACAGATAAAGTCTTAAGTTTATATTCAATCCACAGTCCCATTCCTATCATCTCCTCTCCAGATGCAATTAATATGGTGTATTTTAATATTTATATCACACTTTTTAAAAAGTATTATTGATTTTTTTTAATGTACATAAATGGAATCCATATGATTGTTACAAATGAATTTATGGAATTTATAAAATTTATAAATTTATGGAAATTGCCTTATTCACTGAACACTAGGTTTTCCAGTTCTGTTCATGCTGATACACATATATCTAGTTTATTCATAAGTGTTAAGCTTGAGTTTTCACTGAACACACCTATGTAATCAGCACCTAGTTCAAGAAACAGAACGTTAATTACTAGCATTCCTGAACTCCTTCTGATGTCTGTCTTTGCCTCTTTTGCTCAACATTATTTATGAAATTATCCACTTTGTTCTGCATAGTTGTAGTCTACTCTTTCCCACTGGTATATATTTTGTTTCCTTAAATCAATTAAACTTTTAAAATTTATCCGTTAACTATTGATGGGCCTTTGCGTAGTTTCCAGTTTGTGTTTCCAGACACAAAAGTGATGCTATCAACATTCTAGTATATAATTTTGTGAAAATATATATGTACCTCAGTTTGGTATGTGTCTGAGATTTGCTGCGTCATAGGGTATGTATGCTGCCAAGTCGCTTCAGTCGTGTCCGACTCTGTGCGACCCCATAGACGGAAGCCCACCAGGCTCCCCTGTCCCTGGGATTCTCCTGGCAAGAACACTGGAGTGGGTTGCCATTTCCTCATCCAATGCATGAAAGTGAAAAGTCAAAGTGAAGTCGCTCAGTCGTGACCGACTCTTAGGGACCTCATGGACTGCGGCCTATCAGGCTCCTCCGTCCATGGGATTTTCCAGGCAAGAGTACTGGAGTGGGGTGCCATTGCCTTCTCCTAGGGTATGTATATGTTCAGCTTTAATAATAGTGACACAAACACTTTTCCAAAGGATTATATAAAATTATGCTCCCACCAACAGTGAGTGAGAATTCAGGTTACTCTGTCTCCTTGACAACATTTGATATTTTCTCTCTTTTTCATTTTAGACATCAAGTTGTCATATTAACTCACTGTGGTTTAATTTGCACTTCTGTGATTAGTAGTGAAGTTTTCATATATTTATTGCTCATTTAGATATTCTCTTTTATTATATACTTCAATATTTAGTATTCATACTTAACTGTTTTTCTAATAAAATCTAAAGATATTCATTGCCTCTGTTAGATAAGGAAGGACCTTAGCAATTTTTTAAATTACTATTGTTCCCTTGCTTATTGATTGTATGCCTTTGAGCAAGTTACTTAACCTCATTTTTGCCTTATCTGTTTCCTCATCTCCAAAGTGGGGACATAGAGCTGTTGTGAGAATTAAATGAGTTAATATAAACACTTTGAGTAGTGCCAAATACTGTTACATAGTATTTGCTCTATAAGTAATATGTTGTTATTACTGCTGTTATTCATGAAGGGAGGATATATCAAGGGAACAGAATAGAAACTCCAGAAACAGACTGACACTAATATAGCTAATTGATTTTTTCAAGTGTACAACAACAACTCTATGAAGAAAGCGTAGTCTTCAACAAATGGTGTTGAAACCACTGGATATGCATATGCAAAAAAAAAAAAAGACCTTGATGCCTATCTCACACCTTATGCAAAAATTAATTCAAAATGAATCAGAAATTAAATGTAAAACATAAAACTGAAAATATTTTATAGGAAAACATAGAAGAAAAACTTTGTTACCTGGATTAGATATTGTGTTTTTAGAGAAGGACCCATAGCACAAGTCATAAAAAAAATTGATAAATTGGTTTCACTAAAATTTAAGTTTTGCTTTGTGAAAGACACTATTAAGAGAATTGAAAAGACAGTCCGCAGCTGGGAGAAAATATTTGCAAACCACACATCTGACCAAGAACTTGTATCCAAATTACATAAAGAATTCTAAAAATCTGCCAAGATTTGAACAAACACTTCACTGAAGAAGATATGAATGGCAAATAAGCATGTGGAAGGATGCTCAGCATAACTGACTAAGGAAATGCAAATTAAAACCACAGTAGGATACCACTGTGTATCTATTAGAATGGCTAAATGAAACTGACAATACCAAGTGGTTGCAATGATACAGAGCATGTGAAATTGTTGTATAACACGGTAGGAAAGCAGAGCAGAATGGCCACTTTGGAAAGCAGTTTCGTAGTTTCTTATAAATTTGAATATATACTTGCTACTGAATTCAAAATTTATGTTCAAACAAGCACCTGTATGCAAGTATACAGTATACCTTATTCCTAACAACCCTGAACTGGAAACAACCAGATGTCTCTCTTCTGGGGAATAAACTGTGGTCCATCTATAAAATGAAATGTTCAGTCGCTGAATCATGTCCAACTCTTTGCGACCCTATGAATTGCAGCACACCAGGCCTCCCTGTCCATCACCAACTCCCGGAGTTCACTCAAACTCATGTCCATTGAGTCGGAGATGCCATCCAGCCATCTCATCCTCTGTCGTACCCTTCTCCTCCCGCCCCCAATCCCTCTCAGCATCACAGTCTTTTCCAGTGAGTCAACTCTTCGGGTGAGGTGGCCAAAGTACTGGAGTTTCAGCTTTAGCATCATTCCTTCCAAAGAACACCCTGATTTTGGCAGAAAGTGAAGAGGAACTAAAAAGCCTCTTGATGAAAGTGAAAGAGGAGAGTGAAAAAGTTGGCTTAAAGCTCAACATTCAGAAAACTAAGATCATGGCATCTGGTCCCATCACTTCATGGGAAATAGATGGGGAAACAGTGTCAGACTTTATTTTTGGGGGCTCCAAAATCACTACAGATGGTGATTGCAGCCATGAAATTAAAAGACTCTTACTCCTTGGAAGGAATGTTATGACCAACCTAGATAGCATATTAAAAAGCAGAGACATTACTTTGCCAACAAAGGTCTGTCTAGTCAAGGCTATGGTTTTTCCAGTGGTCACGTATGGATGTGAGAGTTGGACTGTGAAGAAAGCTAAGTGCCGAAGAATTGATGCTTTTGAACTGTGGTGCTGGAGATTCTTGAGAGTCCCTTGGACTGCAAGGAGATCCAACCAGTCCATTCTAAAGGAGATCAGTCCTGGGTGTTCTTTGGAAGGAATGATGCTAAAATGGGATGTTAGTCAGAAATAAAAAGAAACTACTGATACATGCAACAACATGGATGAATCTTGAATGCATTGGTGGTAGTATAGTTCCTAGGTCATATTCCTCTCTTGAGAGACCATGGACTGTAGCACACTAAGCTCCTCTGTGCATAGTATTTTCTAGGCAAAAGCACTGGAGTGGGTTGTCATTTCCCTCTCCAGGGGATCTTCCCCATCCAGGAATCAAACACTGGTCTCCTGGATAGTAGGCAGATTTTTTTTACCGTCTAAGCTACATGGAAGCCCCCCTTGAGTACATTATGCTAAGTTTAAAAAGCTAGACTATTTCAATTTATATGAAATTCTGGAAAAGGCAAAAGTATAACGATAGAGAATAGGGATGGAAAATAATCAGTAGTTGCCAGCAGTTTGTTCTTGACCTCTAAGAGGCTGTTCAAGGAAATATTTTTGGGTGATAGAAGTTTTCTGTAACTGGGTTGTGATGGTGATTAAACACTTTTTATATTTGTCAAAACTTACAGAATTGCATACACACAGTGAATTTTACTATGTGTAAATTGAAAAAAATTTTAGAAGAAACCTTCTTAAGCTGTATCTCTGAATATTGCTTCCCTTCTACTTCTTTATTTTCTCTTTGGGGACCCCTGTTAATTTTTTGTTTTTTATTGAAGGATAATTGCTTTACGAATTTTGCTATTTTCTGTCATATCTCAACATGAATGAGCCATAGGTATACATATATCCCCTCCCTTTTGAAACTCCCTCCCATCTGCCTCCGCATCCCACCATTCTAGGTTGATACAGAGCCCCTGTTTGAGTTTCTTGAGCCATATAGCAAATTCTCATTGGCTATCTATTTTACATATGGTAATGTAAGTTTCTATGTTACTCTTTCCAAGTTTTACGCTGTATGTTCTTCATCTTTTCTGTCTCATAATTTATCATATTTTTCACTTTTTTAATGTAATTGGATGGACTCTCAGTATTACCTTTCATTTCATTAATTCTTTGTGTTTAAAGAAGAGTTTATTCCATCTTAAAATGTTTAATTTTATAATTTCCAGGATTCTTCCTTGGTCATTTTTTGAGTTAGTCATTCACTCTGCCAGAGGACGACTTGGTCTAGTTATTGTCTTATTGATTTTCTTTGCTTCTTCTAGTTAATTCCTCTTCCAGATCTCAGAGCTTAGATGCCTGTGGTTGAAGCTACTAATTATTTCTCTGTATAGCTTTTCTTCTTTTGTCCTTAAAAATATTTACCTTATATTTGAGAATAACTGTATCTTTTAAGTTTTTTTTAAAATATGGGTTTTATCTACTTGCTTTTATCATTTAATACTGTCTGATATTTCCTTATACCACTATACCTATAATTCTCAACTGAGAGTAACTCTGCCCCTCAGAATACATTTGATAATACCTGGAGATATCTGTGGCACAATGCACACAACAGTCCCTCAGACAAAGTATCTGATCCAAAGTATCTATACTTTTTTCATATATAACACCATCATAATTTAATTGACTCCCTATATGGGTATTGTGGAGAAGGCAATGGCACCCCACTCCAGTACTCTTGCCTGGAAAATCCCATGGACAGAGGAGCCTGGTAGGCTGCAGTCCATGGGGTCGCTAAGAGTCGGGAACAACTGAGCGACTTCACTTTCACTTTTCACTTTCATGCATTGGAGAAGGAAATGGCAACCCATTCCAGTGTTCTTGCCTGGAGAGTCCCAGGGACAGAGTAGCCTAGTGGGCTGCCGTCTATGGGGTCACACAGTCGGACACGACTGAAGTGACTTAGCATATGGGTATTGGGTGTTTTTTTCCCCAATATTATATCACTTTGATAAATAGTCTTATGTAACTTTTTTACACCATTAATTAATCCCCAAATGTAGATATTTCTGAATCCAAAGAAAACTAAAGTTTGAGAGGCACTATCCAGGAAGTTGAAAATTACTTAGAAAACAAGTCTTTATCATGTCGTTCCCATAGTGGAACTTATAATATACGTTCGCACATAAAGATCTTCTATTAGTTTTACCTTTAAACTCCTTCCCCCCACCCCAAATATACTCCTAAGTTGTCTTGCATGCTTGCATGCTCAGTCACTTCAGTCGTGTCCAACTCTTTTTGACTGTAGCCTGCGAGGCTCCTCTGTCCATAGGATTCTCCAGGCAATAATACAGGAGTGAGTTGCCATGCCCTCCTTCAGTAAGTTGTCTTAAGGTCCTTCAAATTCTATACAGCCTTCTTTGCTTTATGCTTACGTAGCAGATTTCAGAATCTTAATGAATGCTTTACCAACCTAACTGTAAATATATCATGCTTTCTTTAGTCTTAATTCTTTTTAATACAGACCAGTATTAAGATGTTTGGTAGCAGGGATATGATAATAGATAAGAACAGAGGACTGCCTTTAATTTGCTGCTTGACCTAACTTCACTTGCTTCTCTCACCTGGTCTTCAGTTTTATCATATGTAAAATGAAAGAGTTATATCATCTAATTCCCATAGGCTTTTCCACTTATAAATCAGTGATATGTTATTATTTACATTGCTTTTATTTGCCTTTTGGCTATGACCCTTTAGTGGGATAGAGATAAAATGTTTAAAGATTTCTAAGATCTTGAAAAATTCCTCATATTTGGCCTCTACTATCCTTATCTCCCTCCTGGTAGTGATTGATAATAAAAATCTTAAAATGGAAATTGTCTTATGTTGGAAAACTACAAAGAATGGTGCTGGAAAAATAGCATAAAAACTCACAGCTGGATTGGAAAGGGAAAAAACTAGATAAGAAAAAGGGGGTAATAGCTGTATAAAACAGCAACAACAACCTAGGTCTCAAATTTTAGCAGGGTCAAAGAAATGTGCCCTAGGGCCTAGTCTTTATTAGCTCCCATGTAATTCTCAAACTCAGGATCTTGAAATTTATTAGAATTACACAGGACCAGAATTCAGGTCCCCCAACCTTCTAGTTAATATCTTAAACACTACACTATGTAATACCATTTGAAATATTATGGCATTTAATTTTACATAGAGAATGAAGATACATGCATGAAATAATCTTTTATAATTTATTTGTATAGGTTTTTTTAACCACTTAACCTATTTTCTGGCTGCTGGTGCTGTTACTTTGGGAATTGGTTTCTTTGCTTTGGCATCAGCCTTGTGGTTCCTGATTTGCAAACGAAGGTAAGATTTATTAGAGCATTTGACTTTTCTCTTTTAAAAATTTGATGAAAGATTTTCTCAAATGATATTAAACTTAAATAACTATAATGGTATTTTATAATTTGACTGGGGAGAAAACTACTTGTTTAAAGTAGCCTGAGCAGAGAAGTCCCAGTAGTATAATAGTCCGAATAGTATAGTAGCAATCTTCATGCATGAAAATTTTAAGGAATAATGAGATGTGTTTTATTCTGTAGAAGACATGGGTTTGAATTATAATAAAAGGCTAGAAAAATTTTTAAACTTTTGATTACTAATTTAGAGATTAAAAAAGCTACTGAAAGAAAAAGACTCTCTTCCTTTAGGAGATAATTTAAGAAAAGAGCTGACAGAATGCTCTGGTATGGTCTAAGTGTAGTCTTTTTCCAGAGATGGAAATAAGAAACTTGATACCTCAGTTCCTTTCACCCCTAAAATTTGGTGTTTTTCATTATTTAATTGGTTCGGTATTTGCTTTGGCTCATGTTAAAAAATGCAATTTAATCTTCCCACACACTCTTCCAATATTTCCTATTTCAGCAAATGAATATATACTGTCTACTCACTTGCATAAGTCAGAAAACCAGAAATTATTCACTAATCCATTCTTTCAACAAATATTTATTGGGTGCCTGCCATTGTTCAGGGTACTAAAGATACAGTTGTGAACAAGTCAGATAAGGTTCTTATTTCATAGACTTGCACTGCCACTGAGAGGAAACAAATTAACAAAGTGATGGGGAGAATGTCTCTTCCAGTGAGTAATATTTAATCTGAGATTTGGCTTAAAAAAGGAGCCAGACATGTGATAACCCTGTGCAAGAGCTTTTCCATGCTAATGGGATAGTAAGTACTGGGATTTCAAGTGGGAATGATCTTGGTATTGTTCAGTAAACAGAAATTGTGAATAGATCAAGTGAGAGGGAAATAATGATGACATTAAAGAGGTAGATAGGGGTCAAATTACAAGAGTTTGTAGGCAAGAACATGAAATTTAGGTTTTATTATTTCTGCCATCAGAAGGTTTTAAGCAAGAGAATGGCATTACTATCATTATCACAGCTAAAATCAGGTGTCTACTATATACTATTCTAAGTGCTTTATATGTTCTTATCTCATTTAGACTTCATAGCAGCCCCATGAAGTTTCACTAATATTATCCCCACTTTAAAGACTACAGTGCCACCTATAGATGATTTACATTTTAATAACACTGAAAAATTTGAGATACAGATTTTAAATATATAATAAGGAATTTCAACAAATATATTCCCATGTAATCACAACCCCATTGAAGACACAGAACTTTTCCATCATCCTGTAAGGATCTCTAATCCTCTTTTCCAAGAGTTATTCCCCACTTCCCACCCAGAAGCAGTCATTATTCTGGTTTTTATCACCATAGATAAATTTTACCCATTTTGAACTTCGTATAAATGGACTTTTTACGTTTGTTTTTTTCACTTAGCATAATATTTTTTAGATTCATTTATGTTGTTGAGTTTATCTTTTCATTCTTTTCATTGTATAAATACATCTCAGTTTGCTTTTCCATTTTTCAGTTAATGGACATTTAGGTCATTTCCAATTTTTAGCTCTTAGGAATATGGCTGCTATGAACATTCTTCTATAAATCTTTTTGTACACGTGTTTTTAACTTCTCTTGGGTAAATACCTAAGAGTAGAGTTGCTGGATCATGTGATTAGCTTTATAAGAAACTGCTAACCAGTTCTCCAAGGTGGAATTACACTTCCATTCAGCAAGGTATGAGAGTTTTAATTCATATTTTTAAAAGATTTTTCGTACATCTCTCTGACTTCTATATTTTAATGGAGTAAGAATAAAATCTGAGAGGCAAGTTAGGAGGCTATTGCACAGTCCAGATTAAGGATGACAGTGTCTTAGACTAATATGGAAACAGAGGATATGAAAAAAAAGGAGTTGGATTTGGGATAATTTTACAGGTAAAGTTAGGAGGTCTTGTTGATGGATTGGATGAGGCAAGGAACAAAAAGTGAAATGGCAGAGATAATGCTAAAACCTACATTTTTACCATGAGTTAATCATGCCATTTACTGAGATGAAGAGGTAATGAGGGGGACAAATTGAGGGAATGGTGATAAACTAGGAGTTGTATTTTGGATGTAAATTTGAAAGCCTATGAGACATCGAGGTTAAAACGTTAAATAGACAGTTGGATATACATGTATGAACTTCAGGAGAGAAGTCAGGGCTAAAGATTTAGGTTATCAGTGTATGGAGGGTATCTAAAGTCATACAACTGGATGAGACTAACCAGGGAGTGATTTTTGAAAGAGAAGACTGTACGACTGTTCTCTTCAGCTCACCAACATTTAGAAAGCTAGAAAAAGAGGAAGAAGAATCAACAATATCTAAGAAGGAAAAGCAGAACGGTGTGTGGTGTCAAGGGAGTCAAAATTAGAAAATGTTTTAAGAAGGAGGTGATGACCAGTTATGTTAAAGGTACTTAAGAAGTTGAGAAAAATGAGGATAGAGAAATAATTTTTGGATTTAGCAGTATAGAAGTTACTGGTAGCCTTGCATAGTTTTGGTAGAGTGATGGGTTCAGAAACTTACTTTTGAGTAAAACCAGGAGGTGAGAAAATTGAAACAAATGCATACATTCTTTTAAGAAGCATTTTTTTTTTTTTTTGGCAGTGGTATGTAGAGGAGTTGCTAAAAGGGGCAGAAAGTGGAAGAAAATGTTAGGTCAGGAAGAATTTTTTTTAAACATCTATTTTAAGAAATTATTTATCTTTGGTTGCACAGGGTCCTTGTTGCTGTGCTTGAGCCTTTCTCTAGTTGCCACTCCTGTTGCAGAGCACAGGCTCTAGGCACACGTGCTTCAGTAGTTGCAGCGTATGGGCTCTAGAGCCTGGACTCAGTAGCTGCGGTGCGCAGGCTTAGTTGCTCTGCAGCATGTGGAATCTTCCCAGACCAGGGATCGAACCCATGTCCCCTGAATTGGCAGGCAGATTGCTATGCACTGTCCCACCAGAGAAGTCCAAGGAAGGATTGTTTTGTTCTTCCTCGAAACATGGAAGGCATGTATGATATCTCCTCTCTTTCACACCCCTACTAAACTTGAACCATCACCATGTTCTATTTATTTTACCTCATAAATTGCTCAAATCTATCCATTTCTCTCCATTACCTTTGCCACCACCTAATCCCCCACATAGACTCTTGCAGTAGGAGTTATAACTGACCTTTACCTTCACTACTGACATCATTTAATCTCTTCTCCACACTTGAGCCAGATATTTTCCAAATGCAGATCTGATCAAGTCACCCTACTTCCACCCCATTCCCACTGTGAAGGACATCCCAGTGATTTTAGGATAAAGATAAAACAATATGACTTTTAAGGCCCTACATGGTCTCCCCATGCATACTCTCAAATTTCATCTCCCACTTTCCCTCTTGCTTTCTGTACTTCTGCTACACTGTCCTAATGTGGCCACTAGGTCTTCATACTTGATATTCTGACTAGAATGTTCTTACTCCTACATCTCCCCTCCTCCATTCAATCTAATAACCACTCCCATTTCTTCAGATACCTAATCCAATCATTTCTTCCTCACAAAAGCCTTCCCTGACCTTTCCAATCAGGTTAATTCCCTTTCTTATATACACACAGAGTAGCAGGTCGTTTTCCTTGATAATACTTTTCATAGTTGTAAGTTTTTCATTTTCTTGTGTTTGTTTTATTACTATCGGTCTTCATTGCTAGTGTTTAAGCTCCATGAGCACAGTGACAGTTGTATGAGGGTAGTGGCTGTGCTTTTTCTCCCCTGCCACTGTATATAACACCCAGCATAATGCCTGGCACATAGTAAGTACTCAGTGTATATTTGTTAAGTAAATTGAATTCAATAAGTGAATGGATTTTAATTGTTAATACTGTATTAAGTAACATAATATGATCTCTTGAATTAATTTGGAAAATTTCTAGTACCTCAGAAAAAAGAAATGGAAAAATATTTTTAATTAAGTCTAGAATTACTATTATAAACTATAATATATACTTAACTGTCTTCAATCAGCTGGAGTTTTACTTGCTGTTTCATTATTTTAGACATAATGTGGCTGCATGCATAAAGATCCCAGGTATTCTTCCCTTGTAAGTCATTAATTTCAATTCAGTTTCCTTCTACTTACTTTTGCCAGTTCAGTTCAGTTCAGTAACTCCGTCATATCTGACTCTTTGCAACCCCATGAATCACAGCACGCCAGGCCTCCCTGTCCATCACCAACTCCCGGAGTTCACCCAAACTCATGTCCATCGAGTCGGTGATGCCATCCAACCATCTCATCCTCTGTCGTCCCCTTCTCCTCCTGCCCCCAATCCCTCCCAGCATCAGAGTCTTTTCCAATGAGTCAACTCTTCGCATGAGGGGGCCAAAGTATTGGAGTTTCAGCCTCAGCATCAGTCCTTCCAATGAACATCCAGGACTGATCTCCTTTAGAATGGACTGGTTGGATCTCCTTGCAGTCCAAGGGACTCTCAAGAGTCTTCAACACCACAGTTCAAAAGCATCAGTTCTTCGGTGCTCAGCTTTCCTTACAGTCCAACTTTCACATCCATGCATGACCACTGGAGAAACCATAGCCTTGACTAGATGGACCTTTGTTAGCAAAGTAATGTCTCTGATTTTTAATATGCTGTCTAGGTTGGTCATAACTTTCCTTCCAAGGAGTAAGCGTCTTTTAATTTCATGGCTGCAATCACCATCTGCAGTGATTTTGGAGCCCCAAAAAATAAAGTCTGACACTGTTTCTACTGTTTCCCCATCTATTGCCAATATTATTAAATATAAAAATGGACAATGAGTTCCATTCATTTAATTTCCTATGCCATTAAAGGCAGATCTATGAAAAGCCTAACTGACATTAAAGTTGATTATCTCACAGCCAGAGAGAGAAGATTACCAAAAACTAATGGTTGATCTTCAAACTGGAAATATTAACTCTGTGAGGAGGTAGCTTAATTTATATTCTATGAACAAAATAGGTGTTGTGAAATCAGTAACATATGAGAAGAGAATATATAAGTTGATTTGCACTTTTGAAAGTAAATATGTAAAAATATATTCTGATTTTAAACCATTTATGTAGAACTGTTAGAAACAATGATTTTGTTTTATAATACATGTTTAGTAATGTTCTCTATAAAATATTTTTCAGAGAAATATTTCAAGACTCTAAATTTAAAGCAGTTGATGAGAAATGCAGACAAAGACCATCAAAGGCGAAGATTAAATCTCATCCTCAGTGTGTTTTTATTTCTCGTAATTTTCATACTGGAAGATTCCAATCACAGGTAGTGTGTGATATTTTATAGCAATCTTGTCAAATAATTTCTTGTGACACCATGTCATTAGCATTGTTGTCTTTATTTTAATTATCCACTATTGTTTTTAAATTTGAGGGAAAGTAACATGGAGCTAAATTTAAATTACCCAAACTAGTTAGGGTTTACATTATAGGAAATTGAAAGGCTAAGTGAAAATGTCTCCTGTAGTTGTTTCCCTATATCTCTAGCCTGAGAACCTGTATTCCCCATATTGCAGTTGTTATAGGCTTGAAGATAAATGGCGTAAAAAAGCAAAGCGAAATTGCCAAGCCTATGAAAAGAGAGATTTGGAGATAAGAGGATACTCAGATAACCAAACATCTAATTAAACCAACTAATTGAAATTAAATACAGTTTAACAAGAATTTATTAAGGCTTCATTGCATTCTGAGCTCTTGACCCTCCCTATGGTAAGATATGAACCCTACCTTCAAAGTGCTAGTGTAGTACAAGTGGAAAAGAGGGACACATAATTAACTTTCTGTTACATGGTATCAAAATAGTGTTGTATGGACAAACTAAAACAAGGGAGACACCAGTAGAAATTTAAAACTATGATATAGCTAAACAATGTTTTATTAATGTTTTTGGATTCCATGTCTAATATATTCTTTCTTTTTCTGTTATATTTCTGAGCCTCATCCAGATTGGTGCATATACTGATTATTCATTGTTTTTTTTTATTATGTGGTGTTCTGTTATATAAATATGTCAAGTTTTATGTTATAAACATTTAATTGTTTTCAGCTGGTTTTTTTTTTTTTTTTTTTTTTTGGAAATTTCCATGGTGAATGTACCTAACATTGGAATCACTGACTCATGGGATTTGTGCATGTTTTATATTATTAGATAAATTCAAGTTATTTTCCAAAGCAGTTCTGTCAACATGTATTCCCCTAAGGCATACAAAATTGCTAGGATTGCTCCATATCAACAAGTACTGATATTTTTACACTTCTAAGTTTTTAACAACCTGATGGATGTGTAATAGTATATCACTATAGCTTTCTCTTAGTAGACTTTATTTTTCCAAGAGGTTTTAGGCTCACAACAAAACTAAGGAGAAAGTATAGCACTCGTATACTCCTTACCCCTACACAAGTACAGCCTCCTCTAATATCAACATTCTGTGCCAGAGTGGTACAGTTGTTACTACTGATGAATCTACATTGAGACATCATCACCCAGAGTCCATTGTCTGTTAGGATTCACTCTTGAATCCTACATTCTATGGGTTTTGACATGTGTATACAGACAGAAACACACACAGAGAGACAGACAGAAAAATAGGGACAGACGGAGAGAGATATGTGGGCAACATTATATTAATAGCATCACACACAATAGTTTTACTACTCTAAAGGTCTTGTTCCATGCTTGTTCAAAGGAAGGATCATCCAACCAGCAGTCATTTAGCTGTTTCCATGTTTTTGCCTTTTCTAGAATGTCATATCGTTGGAATCATATAGAATGTAGCCTTTTCAGACTTCTTTTTCTTATTAATATACATTTTAAGTGCTCTCTGTCTTTTCAAGACTTGATATCACATTTCTTTTTGGCAGTGACTAATATTCCATTGTATGGATGTGTTGTTGTTCTGTTGGTCAGTGGTGCCCGACTCTTTAAAACTCCATGGACTGTAGCACACCAGGTTTCCCTGTCCTTCATCATCTCCCTAAGTTTGCTCAAACTCATTTCCATTGAGTCAGTGATGTCATCTAACCATCTCATCCTCTGTAATCCCCTTCTCCTCCTGCCTTCAATCTTTCCTGGCATCAGAGTCTTTTCTAGTGAGTTGGCTCTTCACATCGGATGGCCAGCAGTATTGGAGCTTCAGCTTCAGCATCAGTCCTTCAATGAATATTCAAGATTGATTTCCTTTAGGATTGACTGGTTTGATCTCCTTGCACTCCAAGGGACTCTCAAGAGTCTTCTCCAATACCACAGTTTGAAAACGTCAATTCTTCGGCGCTCAGCCTTCTTTATGGTCCAACTCTCGCATCCATATATGACTACCAGAAAAACCATAGCTTTGACTATGTGGACCTTTGTCAGCATAGAATGTATGGATATACCTCAATTTATTTATCCACTCTCTTACTGAAGGATATCTTGGTTGCTTTCAAGTTTTATCAAGTATGAGTAAAGCTGCTGTAAACATTCAGTGTGCAAATTTTTGTGTGGACATATATTTTCAACTTATTTGGGTAACTACCGAGTAACATGATCGCTGGATTAACTGGTAAGAGGTGTTTAATTTTGTGAGAAACTACTGAACTGCCTGACAAAGTGGCTGTACCATTTTGCATACCCACCAGCAATGAATAAGAGTTTCTGTTGCTCCACATCCTCACCAGGACTTAGAGGTGTCAATGTTGTATTTTCACCATTGTAATAGGCATATACATAGAGCTGAGCTATTTCAAATCCTAAAAGATGATGCTGTGAAGTGTGGCCCTCAATATGCCAGCAAATTCGGAAAACTCAGCAGTGGCCACAGGACTGGAAAAGGTCAGTTTTCATTCCAATCTCAAAGAAAGTCAATGCCAAAGAATGCTCAAACTACCACACAATTGCATTCATCTCACACACTAGCAAAGTAATGCTCAAAATTTTCTAAGCCAGGCTTCAACACTATGTGAACTATGAACTTCCAGATGTTCAAGCTGGACATTTAGAAAAGGCAGAGGAACCAGAGATCAAATTGCCAACATCTGCTGGATCATCAAAAAAGCAAGAGACTTCCAGGAAAGCATCTATTTCTGCTTTATTGACTATGCCAAAGCCTTTGACTGTGTGGATCACAATAAACTGTGGAAAATTCTGAAAGAGATGGGAATACCAGACCACCTGACCTGCCTCTTGAGAAACCTGTATGCTGGTCAGGAAGCAACAGTTAGAACTGGACACGGAACAACAGACTGTTTCCAAATAGGAAAAGGAGTACATCAAGGCTGCATATTGTCACTCTGCTTATTTAACTTATATGCATAATACATCATGAGAAACACTGGGCTGGATGAAGCACAGCTGGAATCAAGATTGCTGGGAGAAATAGCAATAACCTCAGATACACAGATGACACCATCCTTATGGCAGAAAGTGAAAAAGAACTATAGAGCCTCTTGATGAAAGTGAAAGAGAAGAGTGAAAAAGTTGGCTTAAAGCTCAACATTCAGAAAACAAAGATCATGGCATCTGGTCCCATCACGTCATGGGAAATAGATGGGGAAATAGTGGAAACAGGGACAGAGAAACAGGGACAGGAAACAGGGAAACAGAGCCCCTTTATTTTGGGGGATCTAAAATCACTGCTTTGGTGACTACAGCCATGAAATAAAAAGACGCTTACTCTTGAAAGGAAAGTTATGACCAAACTAGACAGCATATTAAAAAAGCAGAGACATTACTTTGCCAACAAAAGTCCATCTAGTCAAGGCTATGGTTTTTCCAGTAGTCATGTATGGATGTGAGAGTTGGACTGTGAAGAAAGCTGAGTGCTGAAGAATTGATGCTTTTGAACTGTGGTGTTGGAGAAGACTCTTGAGAGTCACTTGGACTACAAGGAAATCCAACCAGTCCATTCTAAAGATCAGTTCTGGGTGTTCTTTGGAAGGAATGATGCTGAAGCTGAAACTCCAATACTTTGGCCACCTCATGCGAAGAGTTGACTCATTGGAAAAGACTCTGATGCTTGGAAGGATTGGGGGCAGGAGGAGAAGGGTTCGACAGAGGATGAGATGGCTGGATGGCATCACTGACTTGATGGACATGAGTTTGAGTGACCTCCAGGAGTTGGTGATGGACAGGGAGGCCTGGCGTGCTGCAATTCATGGGGTTGCAAAGAGTCGGACATGACTGAGCAACTGAACTGAACTGAATATTCCATTATGTATATGTACCACAGCTTTCTTAACCATTCATCTGCTAATGGACATCTACGTTACTTTCTTGTCCTGGCTATTGTAAACAGTGCTGCGATGAACATTGTGGTACACATGTCTCTTTCAGTTCTGATTTCCTCGGTGTGTATGCCCAGCAGTGGGATTTCTGGGTCCTATGGCAGTTCTATTTCCAGTTTTTAAGGAATCTCCACACTGTTCTCCATAGTGACTGTCCTAGTGTGCATTCCCACCAACAGTGTAAGAGGGCTCCCTTTTCTCCACACCCTCTCCAGCATTTATTGTTTGTAGACTTTTTGATAGCAGCCATTCTGACTGGCATGAAATGGTACCTCATTGTGGTTTTGATTTGCAGTTCTCTATTGAGCATCTTTTCATGTGTTTGTTAGCCATCTGTATGTCTTCTTTGGAGAAATGTCTGTTTAATTCTTTGGCCCATTTTTCAATTTGGTTGTTTATTTTTCTGGAATTGAGCTGCATGAGCTGCTTGTATATTTTTGAGATTATTTGTCAGTTGCTTCATTTGCTATTATTGTCTCCCATTGTGAAGGCTGTCTTTTCACCTTGCTTATAGTTTCCTTAGTTGTGCAAAAGCTTTTAAGTTTAATTAGGTCCCATTTTTTTTTTTGCTTTTATTTCCATTACTCTGGGAGGTGGGTCATAGAGGATCTTGCTGTGATTTATGTCAGAGAGTGTTTTGCCTATGTTTTCCTCTAGGAGTTTTATAGCTTCTGGTCTTACGTTTAGATCTTCGATCCATTTTGAGTTTATTTTTGTGTATGGTGTTAGAAAGTGTTCTAGTTTCATTCTTTTACAAGTGGTTGACCAGTTTTCCCAGCACCACTTGTTAAGAGATTGTCTTTTCTCCACTGTATATTCTTGCCTCCTTTGTCAAAGACAAGGTGTCCATAGGTACACGGATTTATCTCTGGGCTTTCTAATTTGTTCCATTGATTTATATTTCTGTCTTTGTGCCAGTACCATACTGTCTTGATGACTGTAGCCTTGTAGTATAGTCTGAAGTCAGGCAGATTGATTTCTCCAGTTCCATTCTTCTTTCTCAAGATTGCTTTGGCTATTCGAGGTTTTTTTGTATTTCCATACAAATTGTGAAATCATTTGCTTTACTTCTGTGAAAAATACTGTTGGTAGCTTGATAGGGATTGCATTGAATCTATAGATTGCTTTGGGTAGTATACTCATTTTCACTATATTGATTCTTCTGATCCATGAATATGGTATATTTCTCCATCTATTTCTGTCCTCTTTGATTTCTTTCACCAGTGTTTTCTAGTTTTCTATATATAGGTCTTTAGTTTCTTTAGGTAGATATATTCCTAAGTATTTTATTCTTTTCATTGCAATGGTGAATGGAATTGTTTCCTTAATTTCTCTTTCTGTTTTCTCATTGTTAGTGTATAGGAATTCAAGGGATTTCTTTGTGTTGGTTTTATATCCTGCAACTTTACTATATTCATTGATTAGCTCTAGTAATTTTCTGGTGGAGTCTTTAGGGTTTTCTATGTAGAGGATCATGTCATCTGCAAACAGTGAGAGTTTTACTTCTTCTTTTCCAATCTGAATTCCTTTTATTTCTTTTTCTGCTCTGATTGCTGTGGCCAAAACTTCCAAAACTATGTTGAATAGTAGTGGTAAGAGTGGGCACCCTTGTCTTATTCCTGACTTTAGGGGAAATGCTTTCAATTTTTCACCATTGAGGATAATTTTTGCTGTGGGTTTGTCAGAGATAGCTTTTATTATGTTGAGGTATGGGGTTGCAAAGAGTCAGACACGACTGAGCGACTGAACTGAACTGAACTGATGTTCATTCTATTCCTGCTTTCTGGAGGATTTTTATCATAAATGGAAGTTGAATTTTGTCAAAGGCTTTCTCTGCATCTATTGACATAATCATATGGTTTGTATTTTTCAATTTGTTAATGTGGTGTATTACATTGATTGATTTGTGGATATTGAAGAATCCTTGCATCCCTGGGATAAAGTCCACTTGGTCATGATGTATGATTTTTTTAAATATGTTGTTGGATTCTGTTTGCTAGAATTTTGTTGAGGGTTTTTGCATCTATGTTCATCAGTGATATTGGCCTGTAGTTTTCTTTTTTTGTGGCATCTTTGTCAGGTTTTGGTATTAGGGTGATGGCCTCATAGAATGAGTTTGGAAGTTTACCTTCCTCTGCAATTTTCTGGAAGAGTTTGAGTAGGATAGGTGTTAGCTCTTCTCTAAATTTTTGGTAGAATTCACCTGTGAAGCCATCTGGACCTGGGCTTTTGTTTGCTGAAAGATTTCTGATTACACTTTCAGTTTCCGTGCTTGTGATGGGTCTGTTAAGGTTTTCCATTTCTTCCTGGTTCAGTTTTGGAAAGAGTACTTTTCTATGAATTTGTCCATTTCTTCCAAGTTGTCCTTTTTATTGGCATAGAGTTGCTGATAGTAGTCTCTTATATCCTTTGTATTTCTATGTTGTCTGTTGTGATCTCTCCATTTTCACTTCTAATTTTGTTGATGAGTCTGGCTAATGGTTTGTCAATTTTGTTTATCTTATCAAAGAACCAGCTTTTGGCTTTGTTAATTTTTGCTATGGTCTCTTTTGTTTCTTTTGCATTTGTTTCTGCCCTAATTTTTAAGATTTCTTTCCTTCTACTAAACTTGGGGTTCTTTATTTCTTCCTTTTCAAGTTGCTTTAGGTGTAGAGATAGGTTATTTATTTTACTTTTTTCTTGTTTCTTGAGGTAAGCCTGTATTGCTATGAACCTTCCCCTTATCACTGCTTTTACAGTATCCCATAGTTTTTGGATTGTTGTGTTTTCATTTTCATTCTTTTCTATGCATATTTGTATTTCTTTTTTTATTTCTTCTGTGATTTGTTGGTTATTCAGCAGTGTGTTGGTCAGCCTCTATATGTTGGAATTTTTAATAGTTTTTCTTCTGTAATTGACATCTAATCTTATTGCATTGTGGTCAGAAAAGATTCTTGGAATGATTTCATTTTTTTTTTTAATTTACCAAGGCTAGATTTATGGCCCAGGATGTGATCTATCCTGGAGAATGTTCCATGTGCACTTGAGAAAAAGTTGAAGTTCATTGTTTTGATGTGAAATGTCCTATAGATATCAATTAGGTCTAACCAATCCATTGTATCATTTAAAGTTTGTGTTTCCTTGCTAATTTTCTGTTTAATTGATCTATCCAGAGGTGTGAGTGGGGTATTACAGTCTCCTACTATTATTGTATTACTGTTAACTTCCCCTTTCACACTTGTTAGCATTTGCCTTACATATTGCAGTGCTCCTATATTGGGTGCATATATATTAATAATTGTTATATCTTCTTCTTGGATTGATCCTTTGATCATTATGTAGTGTCCTTCTTTGTCTCTTTTTACAGCTCTTATTTCAAAGTCTATTTTATCTGATATGAGTATTGCTACTCCTGTTTTCTTTTGGTCTCCATTTGCATGAAATATCTTTTTCTAGCCCTTCACTTTCAATCTGTATGTGTCCCTTGGTTTGAGGTGGGTCTCTTGTAGACAGCATATATAAGGGTCTCATTTTTGTGTCCATTCAGTGAATCTTTGTCTTTTGGTTGGGGCATTCAACCCATTTACATTTAAGGTAATTATTGATAAGTATGATCTTGTTGCCATTTGCTTTGTTGTCTTGGGTTCGAGTTAATACACCTTTTCTGTGTTTCCTATTTAGAGAAGATCATTTAGCATTTGCTGAAGAGCTGGTTTGGTGGTGCTGAATTCCCCTCAGTTTTTGCTTGTCTGTAAAGCTTTTGATTTCTCCTTCATATTTGAATGAGATCCTTGCTGGGTACAGTAATCTGGGTTTTAGTTTTTTCTCTTTCACCACTTTAAGTATGTCCTGCCATTCCCTTCTGGCCTGAAGAGTTTCTATTGAAAGATCAGCTGTTATCCTTATGAGAATCCCCTTGTATGTTATTTGTTCTTTTTCCCTTGCTGCTTTTAATATTTGTATTTGAGCTTCATTAATTTGATTAATATGTTTCTTGGGGTGTTTCACCTTGGGTTTACCCTGTTTGGGACTCCCTGGGTTTCTTGGACTTGGGTGGCTATTTCCTTCCCCATTTTAGGGAAGTTTTCAACTAGTATCTCCTCAAGTATTTTCTCATGGCCTTTCTTTTTGTTTTCTTCTTCTGGGACTAATATGATTCGAATGTTGGGGCCTTTGACATTGTCCCAGAGGTCTCTGAGGTTGTCCTCATTTCTTTTCATTCTTTTTTCTTTTTTCCTCTCTGCTTCATTTATTTCCACCATTCTTTCTTCCACCTCACTTATCCTATCTTTTGCCTCAGTTATTCTACTGTTGGTTCCCTCCAGAGTGTTTTTGATCTCATTATTAATGAATAATGTTATTGCATTATTCATTATCTCTTTTTTATTTCTTCTAGGTCTTTGTTAAACATTTCTTGCATCTTCTCAATCCTTGTCTCCAGACTATTTATCTGTAACTCCATTTTGTTTTCAAGATTTTGGATCATTTTTACTATCATTATTCTGAATTCTTTTTCAGGTAGACTCCCTATCTTGTCCTCTTTTGTTTGGTTTGGTGGGCATTTATCATGTTGTTTTACCTGCTGAATATTTATCTGCCCTTTCATCTTGTTTAGATTGCTTTGTTTGGGGTGGCCTTTCTGTAGGCTGGAAGTTTGTGGTTCCTTTTTCTTGTGGAAGTTCGTCCCTGTGGGTGGGGTTAGATGAGTGGCTTGTCAAGGTTTCCTGGTTAGGGCAGTTTGTGTCAGTGTTCTGGTGGGTGGTTCTGGATCTCTTCTCTCTGGAGTGCAATGAAGTGTCCAGTAGTGAGTTCTGAGGTGTCTATGAGTTTGGTATGACTTTTGGCCATCTGTATTTTAATGCTTAGGGTTATGTTCCTGCATTGTTCAAGAATTAGTTCGATATGTCTTGCTCTGAAACTTGTTGGCTCGTGGGTGGAGCTTGGTTTCAGTGTACGTATGGAGGCTTTTGGATGAGTTCTTGTTGATTAATGTTCCCTGGAGTCAGGAGTTTTCTGGTGTTCTCAAGTTTTGGATTTAAGCCTCCTGCCTCTGGCTTTCAGTCTTATTCTTACAGTGGCCTCAAAACTTCTCCATCCATGCTGCACCAATGATAAAACATCTTTTGAAGACAATGGGCTGCCTTTCTGGGTGACTGGTGTCCTCCACCAGCATTCAGAAGTTGTTTTGTGGAATTTGCAAAGCGTTCAAATGATCTTTCAATGAATTTGGGTGAGAAAGTGGTCTCCCTGTCCTATTTATCTGCCATCTTAGGACAGCCTCCCCACCACTACCCCCCTGACTTCCCACCTTTATGATCTCCACACCAGTTTCCAATCCCATACTCTTAATTCATCCCTCCTCCCTACCCCCTCAACTTTTCCCCTTTGGTAGCCATAAGTTTGTTTCTATGTCTCTGAGTCTGATTCGGTTTTTGTTTTCACTATTTGATGGTGTGTTTTGATGAACAAAATATACTTTAACTTTTAATGTAAACTAATTTCTCAACCCTTTGCTTTATTATTTATTTCTTTCCCTACTGCAGAGTCATAAAGATACTCTTCTGTGTTGTCATCTAAGAGTTTTATACTCTGACTACATAGATCTTTAACCAATCTAGAATTTATTTCTCTGTTTGGTATAAATAGCAACCCAATTTCACTTTTTCTCTTATGTTTGCTCAACTGCCTAGTAGCACTTACCAATATTCTTTTGGGGTTTTGAGGGAAACTGTAGTGCAATTTTAGATCAATTTATAAAATCTTGCACATCTTATACTAGCTTTTTTTAAAGTTCATTTTTCATTGAAGTATAGTTGAATTATAGTGTTATATTTATTACTACTGTACATCAAAGTGACTCAGTTATACATATGTATGTGTGTGTGTGTGTATATACACATTCTTTTTCATATTCTTTTGCATTATCATTTATCACAGGATACTGAGCATAGTTTCCTGTGCTATACAGTAGGACTTTGCTGTTTACCCATTCTGTATATACCAGTTTGCATCTGCTAATTCTAAACTCCCAGTCCAATCCTTTCCTGGCCTATACTAGTTTTTATTATTGGAAAACATTTTTTATGTTTTTATGATATGGTTTTTTTTTTTTTTTTTTACTTATTGGCTAGAAATATTATATGGTTTTTAAGTAAAGTATTTTGGAATGGTTTTCAATTTATAGGAAAGTGACAAAAGTAATACAGTATAGAATTGTCTTGTACTTTACCTATTTCCCATGATGTTAAAAATATTTTTGCTGTTATATTTTTGTCAAAACTAAGAAACCAGTGTGATGGACATGAGTTTGAGTAGGCTCTGGGAGTTGGTGATGGACAGGGAAGCCTGGTGTGCTGCAGTCCATGGGGTCTCAAAGAGTTGGACACGACTGAGCAACTGAACTGAACTGAACTGAAGAAACCAACATTGATACATCACTAGTAACCAAGCTCCAGACTTTATTTCGGTTTCACCAGCTTTTACATGAATTTCCTTTTGCTCCTTCAAGACCTAATCCAGCATAACACACTGCATTTGTCTTTAATTTCTTCCACTCTGTGACTATATCTACATCTTTCCTTCTTTTTTTTTAAATTTTATTTTATTTTTAAACTTTACAATATTGTATTAGTTTTGCCAAACATCAAAATGAATCCGCCACAGGAATACCCGTGCTCCCCATCCTGAACCCTCCTCCCTCCTCCCTCCCCATACCCTCCCTCTGGGTCGTCCCAGTGCACCAGCCCCAAGCATCCAGTATCGTGCATTGAACCTGGACTGGCGACTCGTTTCATACATGATATTATACATGTTTCAATGCCTTTCTCCCAAATCTCCCCACCCTCTCCCTCTGAATAGCACTGTCGTGTATTTTGTACAGTGTTCCTTAATTTGGATTTATCTGATATTTTTCTCATTATTATACTAGAGTTATGGATTTTGGGGGGAAGAATACCACTGAAGTCAAATTTGATATGATTTTTAAAATATTTTATTGATGTATAATTACCTGCAATAGAATGCAAGACCTTAGGTGTTCCACTATTGTATATGCATTTAAACAACACTAAAAACAAGGTACGGAATATTTTTATCACCTGAAAAAGTTAGCATATGTCCCATTCCAGTCAGTTCTTCTAACCATTCCATGCAAGCACTTTCTCATTTTTATCAGCAAAGTTTAGTTTTAATCTGTGTCTGGATTTCATGCAAATGGAATTGTATAATATATACCTTTTACATATGGCTTTCACTTAATACAATTTTTTAGGATTCATCTATGTTAATTTATATGTTAAAACTTTGTTCTTTCTATTGGTAAGTAGTGTTCTATCGTACTTTGGCCACCTGATGCAAAGAGCTGATTCATTGAAAAAGACTCTTAGGCTGGACAAGATTGAAGGCAAAAGGAGAAAGGTGCAGCAGATGAAGGTTAGATAGCATCACTGACTCAGTGGACGTGAATTTGAGCAAACTATGGGAGACAGTGAAGGACAGGGGAGCCTGGTGTGCTGCAGTCAATCCATGGGGTCACAAAGAGTTGGACACAACTTACCGACTGAACAACAATTCCATTGTATGGTTATATAATAACATGTTTATGTATTCTTAGTGAGGGACATTTGAGTTTTTTCAGTTTTTGACTAGTATGAGTAAGGCTGCTGTAAATATTTGTGTACTTTTAGTAAAAACTTTTGGTATTTTTCTTGGAAAAATACCTGGCATGGATATCAGTGTGGCTTGAGTAGTCATATATATATCCTTATAAGAAACTGCCAACAGCTTCCAAAGTGGTTATAACTTATTTCACTCCCATCAACAATAAGCAGATGTTCCAGTTTCTCCACATCCTTGTGAACATTTAGTGTTACTAGTGTTTTATTTTTAATTTTGCTATTTTAGCAGGTGTGGAATGGCATTTCCATATGCTATTAATCTATATTTTTCTGATAAGCAAAGATGTTGAGCACCTTTTCATGTGTTCATTAGCCAGTTGCATATTTTTTGTGTGTGACTTGCCAATTTAAGTTTTTGGTCATTTTTAAAGATTGATTTTGTTTGTTTGTTTTTTAAATAATGACTTCTAGGAGTTCTTAATACAATTTGGAATTAGTCTGTTATAAGATATATATGTTGTGAATTTTTTTTTCCAGATTGTAGCTTATCTGTTCATTTTTAAAATGATATCAGTTGGTAGGCAGAAATTTTCAATGTTGATTGAGACTATGATTTTTTTCTTTTAAAAGACATTTGTATCTGTCTAATAAATATCTACCTTTCTAAGTTTGCAAAAATAGTCTATATTTGTCTTAGCTGTATAGTGTTGGTTTTATGTTTAGGTCTGTGAAGTACAGGTCAAGTTGCATATCCAATTGTTCCAGAAAATTTTGTTAAAAAGACGTTCTTTCCCCATTGAACTAATTAGCCACTTTGAATGAAAATCAATCTACTGTATATGTATTGGTTTATTTGTTGAATTCTATATTCTTTTTACAGAGCTATTTGTTCTTAAACAATATTCTTCTGTCTTGATTACTGTAGTGTTATGTCATGGAATCAAGTGTAGTAAATCCTCCAACTCTGTTTTTCTTTGTTCAAGAATATTTTGACTACTCTAGGTGTGTTGTTTTTCCATAAAATTTAGAAAGCAGCTTATTTAGTTCTTTAAAAAGTCCTGCTTGAATTTTTATTGGACTGGCATTGAATCTATAAGTCAACTTAGGAAGAATGTATAGATGGGAAAACAGTGGAAACAGTGTCAGACTTTATTTGGGGGGCTCCAAAATCACTGCAGATGGTGACTGCAGCCATGAAATTAAAAGACGCTTACTCCTTGGAAGGAAAGTTATAACCAACCTAGATAGCATATTCAAAAGCAGAGACATTACTTTGCCAACAAAGGTCCATCTAGTTAAGGCTATGGTTTTTCCTGTGGTCATGTATGGATGTGAGAGTGTGGACTCTCACATCCATACATTGGACTGTGAAGAAGACTGAGCACCAAAGAATTGATGCTTTTGAACTGTGGTGTTGGAGAAGACTCTGAGAGTCCCTTGGACTGCAAGGAGATTGGAAGGAATGATGCTAAAGCTGAAACTCCAGTACTTTGGCCACCTCATGTGAAGAGTTGACTCATTGGAAGAAACTCTGATGCTGGGAGGGATTGGGGGCAGGAGGAGAAGGGGACAACAGAGGATGAGATGGCTGGATGGCATCACTGACTCGATGGACGTGGGTCTGAGTGACCTCTGGGAGTTGGTGATGGACAGGGAGGCCTGGCGTGCTGCGATTCATGGGGTCGCAAAGAGTCGGACACGACTGAGCAACTGAACTGAACTGAATATTATTGATTCTTCTAATCTATGAGGATATTATTCTTGTTGACTTCTTTAAAGTTATTAATTTGATTTATTGAGCTAATATTTTATTTTAGTTCATTGTTTTCAGTATAGAAGTCCTTCACATTTGTTTTAGAGTTATTTGTAAGTATCAGATGAGGTCAGTTGCTCAGTCGTGTCCGACGCTTTGAGACCCCATGAATCGCAGCACGCCAGGCCTCCCTGTCCATCACCAACTCCCGGAGTTCACTCAGACTCACGTCCATCGAGACAGTGATGCCATCCAGCCATCTCATCCTCTGTCGTCCCTTTCTCCTCTTGCCCCCAATCCCTCCCAGCATCAGAGTCTTTTCCAATGAGTCAACTCTTCACATGAGGTGGCCAAAGTACTGCAGTTTCAGCTTTAGCATCATTCCTTCCAAAGAAATCCCAGCGCTGATCTCCTTCAGAATGGACTGGTTGGACTCCCTGCAGTCCAAGGGACTCTCAAGAGTCTTCTCCAACACCACAGTTCAAAAGCATCAATTCTTTGGCGCTCAGCCTTCTTCACAGTCCAACTCTCACATCCATACATGACCACAGGAAAAACCATAGCCTTAACTAGACGGACCTTTGTTGGCAAAGTAATGTCTCTGCTTTTGAATATGCTACCTAGGTTGGTCATAACTTTCCTTCCAAGGAGTAAGCGTCTTTTAATATCATGGCTGCAGTCACCATCTGTAGTGATTTTGGAGCCCAGAAAAACAAAGTCTGACACTGTTTCCACTGTTTCCCCATCTATTTCCCATGAAGTGATAGGACCGGATGCCATGATCTTCGTTTTCTGAATGTTGAGCTTTAAGCCAACTTTTTCACTCTCCACTTTCACTTTCATTAAGAGGCTTTTTAGTTCCTCTTCACTTTCTGCCATAAGGGTGGTGTCACCTGCATATCTGAGGTTATTGAGATTTCTCCCGGCAATCTTGATTCCAGCTTGTGTTTCTTCCAGTCGTGTTTCTCATGATGTACTCTGCATATAAGTTAAATAAACAGGGTGACAATATACAGCCTTGACGAACTCCTTTTCTGTAAGTATAGGTATTTTTAATACAATTTTATTTATTTTTGGCTGCACTGGGTCTTCATTACTGTGTGGGCTTTTCTCTAGGTGTGGCAAGAGGGATTGCTGTTCATTGTGGTGCATGGGCTTTTCATTGCACTGGCTTCTCTTCTTGTGGAGCACAGGCCCTAGGACACGTGGGCTTCAGTAGTTGAGGCACATAAGCTTAGTAATTGTGGTTCCCAGGCTGTAGAGCACAGGCTCAGTAGTTGTGGTGCACAGTGTTAGTTGCTCTGCAGCATATGAGATCTTCCCAGATGAGGGATCAAACCCATCTCTCCTGCTTTGGCAGGTGGATTCTTTACCACTGAGTCTCCAGAGAAGCCCTATTTATAGATATTTTTATGCTATGGTAAGTAGCATTGATTTAAATTTTTTATTTCCCTATTTTTGTTGTTAGCAAATATAAATACAATTGATTTGTTTTATCTTATTCTGAATTGAAAATCAAAAGTTACAAAAAAATTAGAAAGATGCCCTATATACCCATCACCCACTTGCCCAATGACAACACCTTACATAAGTATACTTCATGAAAAGTATACTTTTAAGTATGCATTATCAAAACCAGGAAATTTAGATTGCAGACCTAACTCAAAGTTTACCAATTTTTGCATGTACTTACTCTTTGTTGCTTTTGCATATATTTCTATGACATTTTATCATATATATAGATTTGTATAACCACCATGACAGTCAACATACAGAACTGTTACATTGCCATGAAGAAACTCCTTCATACTAGCCTTTATTGTCACATCCTCCCTCTTTTTCCTTAACCTCTGATTCTGTCCTCCATCTCTCTAATTGCCTCATTTCTAGAATTTTATATAAATGGAATCCAATAGCTTTATGGCTTTTTGAGCTTGGGTTTTCATCACATAGCATAATGCCCTTAAGATCCCTCCATAGCATTGCATCTATCAATATTTTTTCTTTTTTAATTGCTGAGTAGTATAACATTGTGTGGGTATACCACAGTTTGCTTAACCATTTAACCACTGGGGAGTATTTGATTTGTTTCTAGTTATGAACTATTACAAGATAAGCATGCCATGATTGTTTGTGTACAGGCTTTTCTGAAAACATTAGTTTCAGTTCCTCTAGAATAAATTCCCAGGAATGCAGTTGCTGGATCATGCAGTAAGTGTGTGCTTTTTTTTTTTTTTTTTTTTTTTTGGCTGTGCTGGGTCTTTGTTGCTTTGCATGGGCTTTGTCTAGTTGCAGTGAGCTGAGGGTATTCTCTAGTTGCTGTGCATGGGCTTCTCACTGCAGTGGCTTCTCTTTGTAGCAGAGCACAGGATGTAGGGCGGGCAGGCTCAGTAGTTGTGGTGCATAGACTTAGTTGCCCTGTGGCATGTGGAATCTTCCCAGACCAGGGATCAAATCAAGTCCCCTGCATTGGCAGGCAGCTTCTCCACCTTTAGACCACCAAGGAAGTCCCAATATGTTTACTTTTAAAAGAAATTCCCAGACTGACTTGCAGATGGTAACATATTATATACCCACCAATAATGTGTAAGAGAATCATGTTTCCACATCCTCATTATCATTTGATACTTAGCAGCATTTTAAATGTTAGCCATTTAAATTTTTTTGTGTGTATGCCATTTCCTCAGTCATGTTCAACTCTTTGCAGCCCCATAGAGTATATCCTGCTGGGTTCCTCTGTCCATGGAATTTTCCAGTTAAGAACGCTGGAGTGGGTTGCCATTTCCTCCTCCAGGACATCTTCTTGACCCAGAGATCAAACCCATGTCTCCTGTGTATCCTGCATTACAGATGGATTCTTTACTCACTGAGCCATCAGGGGAAGCCCATTTAAATATGTTTAGTGATTTTCATTTTTATTTCTTTAATGGGCAGTGATGTTGAACAGCTTTTCATATTTTTACTTGCCATCATGTATCTTCTTGGTGAAGTGTCTCTTCAGCTTTCTTGTGCATTTTCTAATTGGATTATCTTTCTGATTAATTTAGAGTGTGTATTCTGTATACAAGTCTCTTTTGTCAGATATGTGATTTACAAATATTTTCCCCCAGTTGATGATTGTGCTTTCATCTTGTCAACAGAGAAGTTTGCAAAGCATAAGATTTTATTTATCTATTTTCCCTTTTTGCTTTGTTTTTATTGAAGGATGGTTGATTTACAGTGCTGTTTCAATTACTGCTATACAGAAAGGTAATTTAGTTATATATATTTGTGTGTGTGTGTGTGCTCAGTCTCTCTGTACTCTCTGACTCTTTGAGACCGTATGAACTGCATCCTGCCAAGCTTCTCTGTCCATGGAATTTTTCAGGCCAGAATACCAGAGTGGGTTACCATTTCCTACTCCAGGGGATCTTCCTAATCCGGGGATTGAACCCACATCTCTTTCATCTCCTGCATTGGCAGGTGGATTCTTTACTACTGCACCACCTAGGAAATCATAGCAAAATGATTTACTTATGCATATATACACATTCTTTTTAATATATTTTTTCCATTGTGGTTTATCATAGTATATTGAATATAGTTCTCTGTGCTATACAAGAAGACCTTGTTTATCTCTTCTATGTATGAAAGCTTACCTCTGCTAACCCCAACCTCCCATACCATCCCTCCCTCATAATTCCTCCCCTTTGGCAACCACTAGTGTGTTCCGTATGTCTGTGGTTATGTTTTTGTTTCATAGGTTCACTTGTGTCATATTTTAGATTCCACATAGAAATGTTATCTTATAGTATTTGTCTTTCTCTTTCTGACTTGCTTCACTCAGTATGATAATCTCTAGTTGCATCCATGTTGCTGCAGATGGTATTATTTCATTATTTTTATGACTGAGTAGTATTCCATTGTATGTATGTACCATGGCATCTTTATCCATTCATCTGTCATTGGACATTTAAGTTGTTTTCATATTTTGACTGTTGTGAATAGTGCTGCTATGAACACAGGGGTGTATATACTTTTTTGAACCATAGTTTTGTCTGAATATATGCCCAGGAGTGTGATTGCTGGATCATATGGTAATTCTCTTTTAGTTTTTTGAGAAACTTTCATACTGCTTTCTACAGTAGTTGTACCAACTCACATCCCCACCAACAGTGTAGTGGAGGGTTACCTTTTCTCTATATCCTCTCCAGCATGTTATTGTAGACTTTTTAATGATGGCCTTTCTGATTGGTGTGAGATGGTACCTCACTGTAGTTGATTTGCATTTCTCTAATATTAGCAATGTTGAGCATCTTTTCATGTGCCTACTAGCCACCTTTATTTTTCTTTGGTGAAATGTCTGTTTAGGCCTTCTACTCATTTTTAAATTGGGTTGTTTGCCTTTTTGTTGTTGAGTTATACATTTTTCATTTTTGGATCATGCCTTTAGTGTCATAACCAAGAACTCTTAGCCTAACCCTAGGTCACAAGAATTTGCTTCTAAATTTTCTTCTAAAAGTTTCTTAGCTTTAGGCTGTTTTGTTTTATATTTAACAGCTTTACTGGTATAGTTCACATAATGTATAATTTGCCTTTTTAAAGTGTATACTTCAGAAATTTTTAGATATTCACAGAGTTGTAGAACAGCCTTCACAATCAATTTAAAATACTTTTATCACCTCTAAAAGAAACCCCATACCCTTAGCAATCACTGACCCTCCATTTTCCTCCAATCCTCCTAGGCCTAGACAAATACTAGTCTACTTTCTATATTTATAGATTTGTCTGTTCTGGAATTTCTTATAAATATGCAATATATGGTCTCTTGTATCGACCTTTTCATTTGGCATAATGTTTTCAAAGTCCATCCTTGTTATTACATATATCAGTATTTTATTCTTTTTCATGGCTGAATAATATTCCATTGTATGACTATATCATATTTTGTTTATCCATTTATCAGTTGAAAGATGTTTGAGTTGTTTATACTAGATTGGTGAAAAAGTAGTTGTAGTTTCAGATGTGAATTTTAAATCATTATAACTAGGCTCAAACAGCTCTTTATTAATCAAAATAAGAACCATTAAAATCAACACATTTTTGCCAATGAGAGATAAGTTTGTTTATTCCTGTCTTGCAAAAATCCATGCTTTGGGATTCAACAAACTTGAAAAGTATTTTCTGCCTCCTGCTGGTTGTGGAAGCATTTTTCCCTGCAAAAAGTCATCAAGATGCTTGAAGAAGTGGTAATCAGTTAGCAAGAGATCAGGTGAATGTGGCGGATGAGGCAAACCTTTGTAGCCCAATTCATTCTAATTTTTTTGGTGGGGGGGGGGGGCGGTTTGCTGACAGAGAAATCTTTATTAAATCTTTAAAAATGATATTATTCAAGACACACAAAAGGGAAATGAGTGATGAGAAAAGAAAGTACTATTACAAAAGTAGTCCCAGGATATTAGGTTTATCACAAAATTCTTTCCATGAGTTAGTTAATCTTTTCCATTTTTGTTTCAAGGAGGATATTTGACCCCTTGGAATTAAGAGTCTTCTCCTACTTTAACCAAATTACTAGAGCCAATGAATATTCAAGTGAAATCTTATCCAAATTCAGGGCTCCCCTAACCACAGAGGACCCTCTGCCTGAGTATTGTTCCTGAAACTCACACAGAAGCACAGAATGGAGGCCAAGGTTTTTGCATGAGATGCAGTAAGTTTTCCAAGGAGATGGTTGATCCCAGAAAACACACAGCTACTTTTGAAGCATTGGTTATATGATATGCAGATGGATGTTATTGTGGAGAAGAATTGGTTCCTTTTTTGGTGACCAGTGCTGACTGTAGTTAGTTAGTTAGTTCAGTCACTCAGGCATATACGACTCTTTGCGAGCCCATGGGCTGCAGCACACCAGGCCTCCCTGTCTATCACCAACTCCCGGAGTTTACTCAAACTCATTGTCCATTGAGTTGGTGATACCATCCAGCCATCTCATCCTCTGTCGAACCCTTCTCCTCCTACCCTCAATCTTTCCAAGCATCAGGGTCTTTTCAAATGAGTCCGTTCTTCACATCAGGTACCCAAAGTATTGGAGTTTCAGCTTCATCATCAGTCCTTCCAATGAATATTCAGGACTGATTTCCTTCAGAATGGACTGGTTGGATCTCCTTGCAGTCCAAGGGACTCTCAAGAGTCTTCTCCAACACCATAGTTCAAAAGCATCAATTCTTCGGCACTCAGCTTTCTTAATCATCCAACTCTCACATCCATACATGACTACTAGAAAAACCATAGCTTTGACTAGACAGACCTTTGTTGGCAAAGTAATGTCTCTGCTTTTTAATATGCTGTCTAGGTTGGTCATAACTTTTCTTCCAAGGAGCAAGCGTCTTTTAACTTCATGACTACAGTCACCATCTGTAGTGATTTTGGAGCCAAAAAAAACCTAAAGTCTCTCGCTATTCCCATTATTTTCCCCATCTATTTGCCATGAAGTGATGGGACCAGATGCCATGATCTTAGTTTTCTGGATGTTGAGTTTTAAGCCAACCTTTTCACTCGCCTCTTTCACTTTCATCAAGAGGCTCTTTAGTTCTTCTTCACTTTCTGCCATAAAGGTGGTGTCATCTGCATATCTGGGGTTATTGATATTTCTCCTGGCAATCTTGATTCCAGCTTGTGCTTCATCCAGCCCAGCATTTCTCATGATGTACTCTGCATATAAGCTAAATAAGCAGGGTGATAATATGCAGCCTTGACATACTCCTTTTCCTATTTGGAACCAGTATGTTGTCCCACATCCAGTTCTAATTGTTGCTTCCTGACCTGCGTACAGATTTATCAAGAGGCAGGTCAGGTGGTCTGGTTTTCCCATCTCTTTAAGAATTTTCCACCATTTGTTGTGATCCACAATCAAAGGTTTTGGCATAGTCAATAAAGCAGAAATAGATGTTTTTCTGGAACTCTCTTGCTTTTTTGATGATCCAGCAGATGTTGGCAATTTGATCTCTGGTTGCTCTGCCTTTTCTAAAACCAACTTGAACATCTGGAAGTTCATGATTCACATACTATTGAAGCCTGGCTTGGAGAATTTTGAGCATTAGTTTGCTAGCATGTGAGATGAGTGCAATTGTGTGGTAGTTTGAATGATCTTTGGCATTGCCTTTCTGTGGGATTGGCATGAAAGCTGACCTTTTCCAGTCCTGTGGCCACTGCTGAGTTTTCCAAATTTGCTGACATATTGAGTGCAACACTTTCACAGCATCATTTTTTAGGATTTGAAATAGCTCAACTGGAATTCTGTCACCTCCACTAGCTTTGTTCATAGTGATGCTTCCTAATGCCCACTTGACTTCACATTTCAGGATGTCTGGCTCTAGGTGAGTGATCACACCATTGTAATTATCTGGGTCATGAAGATCTTTTTTATATAGCTCTTCTGCGTATTCTTGCCACGTCTTCTTAATATCTTCTGCTTCTGTTAGGTCCATACCATTTCTGTCCTTTATTGAGCCCATCTTTGCATGAAATGTTCCCTTGGTATCTCTAATTTTCTTGAGGAGACCTCTAGTCTGTCCCAATCTATTGTTTTTCTCTATTTCTTTGCACTGATCACTGAGGAAGGCTTTCTTATCTCTCCTTGCTGTTCTTTGGAACTCTGCATTCAAATGGGTATATCTTTCCTTTTCTCCTTTGCTTTTTGCTTCTCTTCTTTTCATAGCTATTTGTAATGCCTCCTCAGACAGCCATTTTTGCTTAGATAAAGAAGATAATTGCAACTTCCTTCAAAAGGTCCCATGCTTGCACTACTACATTCAGTGCCCCTAACCCTGCAGCAGGCCACCACCGGCTCACGCCTCCACCAGAGACTCCTAGACACTCATGGGCAAGTCTGGGTCAGTCTCTTGTGGGGTCACTGCTCCTTTCTCCTGGGTCCTGGTATGCACAAGGTTCTGTTTGTTCCCTTCAAGAATCTATTTTCCCAGTCCTGTGTAAGTTCTGGCAGCTCTATGGTGGGGTTAATGCTGACCTCCTCCAAGAGGCTTATGCCATACCCAAGTCTGCTGGACCCAGAGTCCCTGCCTGTGTGGCAGTCTACTGCTGACCCGTACCTCCACAGGAGACACTCAAACACAGTTCTGTCTCAGTCTCTGGAGTCTCTGGATCCTGGTGGGCACAAGGTTTGTTTGAGCCCTCTGAGCATCTCTGGCAGGTATGGGTTTTGACTCTAAATGCAATTTTGCCCCTCCTACCATCTTGCTGGGGCTTCTCCTTTGCCTTGGACATGGGACATCTCCTCAAAGTTGCTCCACTTTTTTTGTTGTTGTTGTTGTTAACCAGTGCTGGCTGTAGGCTTTGCAGTTTTCAGTGCATCTAATTGATCTGTCTCTTGGACTGCAAGGAGATCAAACCAGTCAATCCTAAAGGAAATCAGCCCTGAATGTTCATTGGAAGGACTGATGCTAAAGCTGAAACTCCAATAATTTGGCCACCTGAAGACTAGAGATCTCCTAAGAAAATTATAGATATCAAGGGAACATTTCATGCAAAGACGGGCTCGATAAAGGACAGAAATGGTATGGACCTAACAGAAGCAGAAGATATTAAGAAAAGGTGGCAAGAATACACAGAAGAACTGTACAAAAAAGATCATGACCCAGATAATCACGATGGTGTGATCACTCACCTAGAGCCAGACATCCTGGAATGTGAAGTCAAGTGGGCCTTAGGAAGCATCACTATGGACAAAGCTAGTGGAAGTGATGGAATTCCAGTTGAGCTATTTCAAATCCTAAAAGATGATGCTGTGAAAGTGCTGCATTCAATATGCCAGCAAATTTGGAAAACTCAGCAGTGGCCACAGGACTGGAAAATGTCAGTTTTCATTCCAATCCCAAAGAAAGGCAGTGCCAAAGAATGCTCAAACTACCACACAATTGCACTCATCTCACACGCTAGTAAAGTAATGCTCAAAATTCTCCAAGCCAGGCTTAAGCAATATATAAACCATGAACTTCCAGATGTTCAAGCTAGATTTAGAAAAGGCAGAGGAACCAGAGATCAAATTGCCAACATTTGCTGGATCATCAAAAAAGCAAGAGAGTTCCAGAAAAACATCTATTTCTGCTTTATTGTCAGTATAGATTCATGGATTTCTATTTTATTTAGCAGATTATAATCCATCACTATCATTAATTTGTTGCTCAAATTTTCCTAAACTTAACCAGTGAGCCACTTGTTCAAGATTATTCCTCTGTCTTTTTTATATATCCCCATCATTTTTTGAGTCTTTACTTAGTTCTGATCTATCATATCATTTTTGAAAGAATACTCATTTTACTAATATCTATATATCCTTATATATTTAAATATTTCCTTACTCTTAGAATTTTACATTGTAGACTTTAAAAATGCTAAACTGTGTTGTGATGAAAATTCTGGTAACTGGGTATTAATGTAAATCCAAAATTATTTACCTGGCATAATAATTTTCTAGAAGAGGATTTGTTAAATTGCCCTCTAGAAAAATTGTACCTATTAATATCAGTCAGTTCAGTCACTCAGCTTATCTGACTCTTTGCGACCCCATGGACAGCAGTGCACCAGCCTTCCCTGTGCATCACCAACTCCTGGAGCTTGCTCAAACTCTTGTCCATCGAGTCAGTGATGCCATCCAACCATCTCATCCTCTATGGTCCCCTTCTCCTCCTGCTTTCAATCTTTCCCAGCATCAGGGTCTTTTCCAATGAGTCAGTTCTTCGCATCAGGTGCCCAAAGTATTGGAGTTTCAGCTTCATCGTCAGTCCTTCCAATGAATATTCAGGACTGATTTCCTTTAGGATGGACTGGTTGGATCTCCTTGTGGTCCAAGGGACTCTCGAGAGTCTTCTCCAAAACCACAGTTCAAGACCATCAGTTCTTCAGTGCTCAGCTTTCTTTATCATCCAACTCTCGCATCCATACATGACTACTGGAAAAACCATAGCTTTGACTAGACAGAACTTTGTTGGAAAAGTAATGTCTCTGCTTTTGAATATACTGTCTAGGTTGGTCATAACTTTTCTTAAGGAGCAAACGTCTTTTAATTTCATAGCTGCAGTCACCATCAGCAGTGATTTAGGAGCCCCCCAAAATAAAGTCTGCCACTGTTTCCACCTATTCCCCATCTATTTACCATGAAGTGACGGGACCAGATGCCATAATCCTAGTTTTCTGAATGTTGAGCTTTAAGCCAACTTTTTCACTCTTTTCTTTCAGTTTCATCAAAAGGCTCTTTAGTTCTTCACTTTCTGCCATAAGGGTGATGTCATCTGCATATCTGAGCTTATTGATATCTCTCCTGGCAATCTTGATCCCAACTTGTGCTTCATCCAGCCTGGCATGTCTCATGATATACTCTGCATATAAGTTAAATAAGCAGGGTGACAGTATACAGCCCTGATGTACTTCTTTCCCTATTTGGGACCAGTCTGTTGTTCCATGTTCATTTCTAACTGTTGCTTCTTGACCTGCATACAGATTTCTCAAGAGACAGGTAAGGTGGTCTGGTATTCCCATCTCTTTAAGAGTTTTCCACAGTTTATTGTGATCCACACAGTCAAAGGCTTTTGCATAGTCAATAAGACAGAAGTAGATGTTTTTCTGGAACTCTCTTGCTTTTTTGATGATCCAACAGATGTTAGAAATTTGATCTCTGGTTCCTCTGCCTTTTCTAAATCTAGCTTGAACATCTGGAAGTTCACAGTTCACATACTGCTGAAGCCTGGCTTGGAGAATTTTGAACATTACTTTACTAGCGTGTGAGATGAGTACAATTGTGCAGTAGTTTAAACTTTCTTTAGCATTGTCTTTCTTTGGGATTGAAATGAAAACTGACCTTTTCCAGTCCTGTGGCCACTGCTGAGCTTTCCAAATTTGCTGACATATTGAGTGCAACACTTTCACAGCATCATCTTTTAGGATTTGAAATAGCTCAACTGGAATTCCATCACCTCCACTAGCTTTGTTCATATTGATGCTTCCTAATGCCCACTTGACTGCATTTCAGGATATCTGGCTCTAGGTGAGTGATCACACCATTGTGATTATCTGGGTCATGAAGATCTTTTTTCTACAGTTCTTTTATGTATTCTTGTCAGCTCTTCTTAATATCTTCTGCTTCTGTTAGGTCCGTACCATTTCTGTCCTTTATGGAGCCCATCTTTGCATGAAATTTTCCCTTGGTATCTCTAATTTTTTAAAAGATATCTCTAGTCTTTCCCATTCTATTGTTTCTTATCTCTCCATGCTATTCTTTGGAACTCTGCATTCAAATGTGTGTATTTTTCTTTTTCTCCTTTGCCTTTCACTTCTCTTCTTTTCTCAACTATTTGTAAGGCCCTCTCACACAACAAATTTGCCTTTTTGCATTTCTTTTTCTGGGGGATGATCTTGAGCCCTGCCTCCTGTACAGTGTCATGAACCTTCATCCATAGTTCTTCAGGCACTCTGTCTGTCAGATCTAATCCCTTGAGTCTATTTGTCACTTCCACTGTATAATTGTAAGGGATTTGATTTAAGTCATACCTGAATGGTCTAGTGGTTTATATATTTATATATATAGAAATATATAAGAATGCCCATTTTGTCATTCCCTAGTTTGGGTAGAATTTTAATACGTCTAGGACCTTACTCTATTGTTCCCATACCAAGAGTATCAGCATTACCTGGGAACCTGTTAGAAATCCAGAATCTCAGACCCCACCCCAGACCTGTTGAGTTAGAATCTATATTATAACAAGTTCCCCCAGGTAATACATAGGCACATGAAAGTCTGAAAAGCAGTTTCAAATATAATTTATATGTTGTTCAGTCATCAGTTGTATCCAACTCTTTGCAACCCCATGGACTGTAGACCACAAGGCTCCTCTCTCCATGGAAATCTCCAGACAAGAATACTGGAGTGGGTTGACATTTACTTCTCCAGGGGATCTTCTCCACCCAGGGATCAAGCCCTTGTATCCTGCATTAGCAGATTGATTCTTTACCACTGAGCCACCAGGGAAGCCCGTGTGTAGGCAGGAGCATAGAATAGCCCAGAACTTGATTCCAGAACTTCTTAGATTAAACTGCAGGCCCGTGTGGGAAAATTGACTTGATCCTAGATCCAGGCAAGGTAAGTCAGGAGCCTATACTGACATTTGTATTAATAAAAGGTAAAAATGATCAAAAAGTAAAGTAGACTCCAAAAAAAGTGCTTATGTGTTATCCCATCTATATGTATATTCCATGTGTGTGTGTGTGTATCTCCTAATCAAGCCTTTTTGGCAAACAGAACACTGAAGATCAGCACAGAGTACCAACACTGTTCCCCTGTAACACGAGACAGTCTTGTCTCTCTGTCTTCACCCACTGCATACCAAACACTCTGTGCATTAGCTCATCATTTATCTAGTAGTCTAAGGAAAAACTGAATCAGATCGCTTATGGAGTGGTTTACAATAGATACTCGTAATCCCTACTGCCCGATAATCTGTTTTAGTGGTCTGATATTATGTCTAAGAAACAGCATTTTTAATAAACACACTGGATGATTCTGATACCCTAAGTTTGAGAACTACTACACCACTACACTTTCCAGAACATATCTGAAATGTGTTGTTTTATCAGATGTTTTATTGGCTTCAAAATAATAGCATTTTTATAAAAGCTTTCAGCCAGAATTTACTTTTTTGTTGTTATTAGTTAATAGGATGAGTAAGTCTAGGAATTGTAATTACTTTTTTTTGTCATCACTAGTTCTAACCAAGCAACTCTAAGTTGGTGAGAATAGAGAGAAATAATCCTGTTGAACTCTATTTCACCCTTCATTCCCTATCCTGGAGACTGCCTTCTTGAGCCAATTCACATTCTTTTCGGATGATACCTCAACACATTTTCTTTCCTGTCAATATAGTTTGGTGAGATAAATTCATATCATGGAAAAAATATGATTTTATCAAAATTTTGTTATGATGTTAACATATATTATCACATAAGTATATATCAAGTAATTATTTAAAAACTATTTTTAAAATACAAATAATATTTTTTATGTAGGAGGAGCAAAGAAAAAAAGAAACAGCTTGTATAAAAGGTACTTTTTCTCAACAGTTTATTAGAATAAGTCATAATCAACTTTTAGCAATTCACATTTTAAAGAATCGAGAGGCTATCTTAAATATATACTAGATATCTAAATATTTTTAAAATCATGAAAACTCAAGGGAAATATCTATTTATTAGTATATGAATGAGCATTTTTTTAGAAAACAAAAATTGCAATGTCCTATCTTAAAATGTGAAATTTTAATTTTTTTTTGTCCCTTATTTATACCCAAAGGTATCAGAGTCAGTGCCATAGAGACATGATGGAGAGTCAAAAGCATGAGCATTTTGTAACCCTTTAGATATTGACTTAGTACCTCAAAGCCTTACTGTCCTACATAAGTTTAGAAATGCAGAATATAGAATGTAATAAGGTATTTAAAACAGCTTTAAAATTAATGTTACATATTCACATCAAAACTATGTAAAATATCATAAAAGATGTTGTTTTAAGATATTTTGTAAATGTGATATTTTCTAAAACTTAACATTTTTATCTGCAACTGTACAGCATAAATAATGTAATGGGAGAAGCATGGGACTTACAGTAACACAGATCTAGAACAAAGTCCGTTTTGTATCTGGTTTTGGTGACTCATTTCTCTAAGTCTCAGTCTCAGTAATATCTTTTGTGAAAAAGGTTGATAACTACCTTGAGTAGTAATTGAAAGATTGAAAGGATAAATGAGATCTGGAAGTATATCAAACTGCTGTGCAAATTCTAAGGCATTATATATGAATGTTAATTTAGTTGTTACTTTAATTGGTATAAAGCCAGTTTGATCCCATGGTGTACAAACATTTTGTAATTTAGCTGCTTTGACTCTATGAACTATAGGCTTCAAGGCTCCTCTGTCCATGGAATTCTCCAGGCAAGAATACTGAAGTGGATAGTCATTCCCTTCTCCAGGGGCTCTTCCCCACCCAGGGATCAAACCCGAGTCTCCCATATTGCAGGCGGATTCTTTACCATCTGAGCCACAGGGAAGCCCCAATTTATCTGCTTAAGGAGATATTTTAAAATTTATTATTTTTCTCTTACTTTTCTTTTTTTAATTGAAAGATAATTGCTTTACAGAATTTTGTTGTTTTCTGTCAAACCTCAACATGAATCAGCCATAGCTATACATATATCCCCTCCCTTTTGAACCTCCCTGCCATCTCCCTCCACATCCCACCCCTCTAGTTGATACAAAGCCTCTGTTTGAGTTTCCTGAGCCACAATTTATTTTTTAAATAAGATAATATTTAGCCCTAAATAGTTAAACTATCTGCCATCTCTGATTTTAAGGGACATTCCAGAACTGAGCTTTCTAGCCTGTTTAGAATCTTCTTCTGTTAAGACAGGTCAATTTTATTTAGAATAGATTTTTCTACTCTGGTCTATCATGAAAACATTGCTGATTCCCCATTAAATATTTAACATTGTGTAGATATTGATAGCAACTTAGAATTTTCACTGTTGCATTATTCTGTTCCTAAAAACCCTAAAAAGAGTTTGAATTTTAGAAAGTAACATTATCCTTATATTAAGATTTGTCTCATGAATATGCAATATTCATAGTAAATCTGTTTTGTTTTGTTTTGTTTTACAGCAAATAATGGTTATTCTAAAGATGATTTCTGCCTTGCAACAAAAAAAGTCATTTGTGACCCCTCAGAGTCTAGCTCGGCAACAAATCCCAGCAGTGTTACCTTAAGCTTATCAACATTACCATCTGATTTTTATTACAGCCAAAGTGTAGAAATAGCTGATGACTGGTATTCTGATGATTCTCAAATGAAAAAGAGCCCTTCGATGCCTTTTCTCGGGGAGCCTCTAATGGAAAAAGTATTTTCATACTTGACAACCATTCCATTAGAACAATGTACTGAAAATGTACTAAATATGACACTTCGTGATGATCAAAAAGATGATAACCTTAAGGAAATATTTACGCGAAGAAATACAGAGGTTGAAATACAAAACCTTCAACATAATACTGAATGACTTTTTTCTTTTGAAACTTTGTGTACCCTGAAATCATGTAAAGTTAAAACTGAATTACCAGCTTCTGAGTCTCTTAACATGTCCATGCTAACATTATTTCTTTTGTTCTTTACCTTAGAGTGGTCCTACTTCCCTTTCCAATTATTTGTAGAAACAAAATTACAGGAAGAAGTACAGTGATATCATAAACATTAAGTTTAACTCCTTGTATCTCATCAAAGGATATAATAGATAATACAAATGTATTTTAACACATAGGAGAATACTTTAAGAAATCCTCAGCACAGATACATTTTAAATAAAGCGTTTGCAGCGTTTCTTTATACCTCTGACATTTTCAGTTTTATTTCAGTGTGGGTAATACTGGGCAGAATACTTCCATCAGCTATTCTGATTTTTAAATACATAAATCACCTACCATTTACATCTTATTACACCATGATTTTCATAAGCAATATAACTTTGCTCCTCTAGGGGAGCCTGGAACACTGAAAAATACAGAAAATAATTTTCTTTGCCCTATCCTATGTCTGTTTCTCAGAATGACCCTCTGACCCTTACCCCACTATGATGAAGATATAAGCGGTTATGTTCATAAGTACCTGACTCAAGCTAGGATGAACCAGAATTTCTCTCTAGTCTGAGAAATCCTTGGTCAAATTTCAATTTTTGGCTCCAAGGAATTTTTGACACCTACCCCATAATTAATCATTTTTTCTTTCTCATAAATACTCTTCATGTAATTAGGCCCTGTTTTTCTTTCTCTTGAGAAAAACAATGAAATATATCATTACTTTTTGTGCTTAAAACACTCATACTGGGACTTGTGCATATCTTCCCAAGAGATAAATCATGTCTATTACAATAAATGAAAGGAAACTTGTCTCAAATATGGTAGTAGCATTATACAGGCCCATCAATTCTCTCTTAGAGAAGATATTTAAAAAGATTAGAACACCTCTCTCTTTTGAAGCATCTGGTCATATTTGTTGATTGGATTGTGAGAATATCTCTCTATATCTCTCTACATCCATTCCTAAATAAAATAAGCCATTTTAGTTAAAGGTTTGTAAAGAATGGTAAAAAAAATTTGGTCTCTATTTCTTGGTTTTCTACCAACTTCTATCTTATTGTCTATCCCAGAGAAGAAAGTCATCTCTAATTTTGATAAGATTCTAAAGCTTCCCTAGAAATTTGGGGTTAGAGACAACAGATTCTAGCCTTGTTTTGACTAATCTCTGGAATAGAGGAGACATAAATTGGAGAGCTATGGGTTGCTGTGTCCCACTCTGTGGTTTAGGCAGAAAAGGACAGCAAATCTGCAGTAAAAGAGCAGTGAAGTATTTGCAAAGTGAAGAACAGAGAGGAGAGATCAGAAGAATGTGATCCCTGGCTTTCTTAACAGTGCTCCATTCCCTTATTCCAGCCCTTCTTGAATCCTGCCCTTGGCTTAGTAAGGCACCCTCATATCTTAATTCTAAATTCCCCTTTTTGCTTAAGCTAGCAGATTTGATTTCTGTTACTAGCCACGATCACTGAGGCCTGTTTTTAACTGTTTTTTTTTTTTTTAGCTTTGGTGAAGTATCCTTATAATTCTTTAATAAATTACTCTTTTTGCATTTAGTAGAGTTTTGTTTCTGTTACTGTAACCAAAGCATCCTAACCAAATTCTTGTCATTACAAATGAGAAATAAAAAGAACTATACATTTAAAGCACTTTTCACACTGTAGTGATAGAAAAAACTGAGTATTTCTTCAGAACCTAATACATTTGCTTCTTTATTAAAGTGTTACTTTGTATCATAGGTATATACCTTGTTCTCTTTGAAAAGTCTAATGAGATAAAATTGACAAACCATTAGCCAGACTTATCAAGAAACAAAGGGAGAAAAATTAAATCAATAAAATTAGAAATGAAAATGGAGAGATCACAACAGACAACACAGAAATACAAAGGATCATAAGAGACTACCATCAGCAATTATATGCCAATAAAATGGACAATGTGGAAGAAATGGACAAATTCTTAGAAAAGTACAACTTTCCAAAACTGGACCAGGAAGAAATAGAAAATCTTAACAGACCCATCACAAGCACGGAAATTGAAACTGTAATCAGAAATCTTCCAGCAAACAAAAGCCCAGATCCAGACGGCTTCACAGCTGAATTCTACCAAAAATTTAGAGAAGAGCTAACACCTATCCTACTCAAACTCTTCCAGAAAATTGCAGAGGAAGGTAAACTTCCAAACTCATTCTACGAGGCCATCACCCTAATACCAAAACCTGACAAAGATGCCACAAAAAAAGAAAACTACAGGCCATATCACTGATGAACATAGATGCAAAAATCCTCAACAAAATTCTAGCAAACAGAATCCAACAACACATTACAAAGATCATACACCATCACCAAGTAGGCTTTATCCCAGGGATGCAAGGATTCTTCAATATCCGCAAATCAATCAATGTAATACACTACATTAACAAATTGAAAAATAAAAACCATATGATTATCTCAATAGATGCAGAGAAAGCCTTTGACAAACTTCCACATCCATTTATGATAAAAACTCTCCAGAAAGCAGGAATAGAAGGAACATACCTCAACATAATAAAAGCTATATCTGACAAACCCACAGCAAACATTATCCTCAATGGTGAAAAATTGAAAGCATTTCCCCTAAAGTCAGGAACAAGACAAGGGTGCCCACTCTCACCACTACTATTCAACATAGTTTTGGAAGTTTTGGCCACAGCAATCAGAGCAGAAAAAGAAATAAAAGGAATCCAAATTGGAAAAGAAGAAGTAAAACTCTCACTGTTTGCAGATGACATGATCCTCTACATAGAAAACCCTAAAGACTCCACCAGAAAATTACTAGAACTAATCAATGAATATAGTAAAGTTGCAGGACATAAAATCAACACACAGAAATCCCTTGCATTCCTATACACTAGTAATGAGAAAATAGAAAGAGAAATTAAGGAAACAATTCCATTCACCGTTGCAACGAAAAGAATAAAATACTTAGGAATATATCTACCTAAAGAAACTAAAGACCTATATATAGAAAACTATAAAACACTGGTGAAAGAAATCAGAGAGGACACTAATAGATGGAGAAATATACCATATTCATGGATCGGAAGAATCAATATAGTGAAAATGAGTATACTACCCAAAGCAATCTATAGATTCAGTGCAATCCCTATCAAGCTACCAATGGTATTCTTCACAGAGTTAGAACAAATAATTTCACAATTTGTATGGAAATACAAAAAACCTTGAATAGCCAAAGCAATCTCGAGAAAGAAGAATGGAACTGGAGGAATCAATCTGCCTGACTTCAGGCTCTATTACAAAGCCACAGTCATCAAGACAGTATGGTACTGGCACAAAGACAGAAATATAGACCAATGGAACAAAATAGAAAGCCCAGAGATAAATCCACGCACCTACGGACACCTTATCTTTGACAAAGGAGGCAAGAATATACAATGGATTAAAGACAATCTCTTTAACAAGTGGTGCTGGGAAAACTGGTCAACCACTTGTAAAAGAATGAAACTAGAACACTTTCTAACACCATACACAAAAATAAACTCAAAATGGATTAAAGATCTAAATGTAAGACCAGAAACTATAAAACTCCTAGAGGAGAACATAGGCAAAACACTCTCCGACATACATCACAGCAGGATCCTCTATGACCCACTTCCCAGAATATTGGAAATAAAGGCAAAAATAAGCAAATGGGACCTAATTAACCTTAAAAGCTTCTGCACAGCAAAGGAAACTATAAGCAAGGTGAAAAGACAGCCTTCAGAATGGGAGAAAATAATAGCAAATGAAGCAACTGACAAACAACTAATCTCAAAAATATACAAGCAACTCCTACAGCTCAATTCCAGAAAAATAAATGACCCAATCAAAAAATGGGCCAAAGAACTAAATAGACATTTCTCCAAAGAAGACATACTGATGGCTAACAAACACATGAAAAGATGCTCAACATCACTCATTATCAGAGAAATGCAAATCAAAACCACTATGAGGTACCATTTCACACCAGTCAGAATGGCTGCGATCCAAAAGTCTATAAGCAATAAATGCTGGAGAGGGTGTGGAGAAAAGGGAACCCTCTTACACTGTTGGTGGGAATGCAAACTAATACAGCCACTATGGAGAACAGTGTGGAGATTCCTTAAAAAACTGGAAATAGAACTTCTTTATGACCCAGCAATCCCACTGCTGGGCATACACACTGAGGAAACCAGAAGGGAAAGAGACACGTGTACCCCAATGTTCATCGCAGTACTGTTTATAATAGCCAGGACATGGAAGCAACCTAGATGTCCATCAGCAGATGAATGGATAAGAAAGCAGTGGTACATATACACAATGGAGTATTACTCAGCCATTAAAAAGAATACATTTGAATCAGTTCTAATGAGGTGGATGAAACTGGAGCCTGTTATACAGAGTGAAGTAAGCCAGAAAGAAAAACACCAATACAGTATACTAAAGTGTATATATGGAATTTAGAAAGATGGTAACAATAACTCTGTATATGAGACAGCAAAAGAGACACTGATGTATAGAGGAGAGGGAGAGGGAGAGGGTGGGATGATTTGGGAGAATGACATTGAAACATGTATAATATATATGAAACGAGTCGCCAGTCCAGGTTCGATGCACAATACTGGATACTTGGGGCTGGTACACTGGGATGACCCAGAGGGATGGTATGGGGAGGGAAGAGGGTGGAGGGTTCGGGATGGGGAACACGTGTATACCTGTGGCGGATTCATGCTGATATATGGCAAAACCAATACAATATTATAAAAGTTAAAAAATAAAGTAAAATATAAAATATAAAAAAAAAAAGTTTAATGAGTAGTACATATGAAGTTACGGCATATCTTTTAAAGTGAAAGTGAAAGTTCCTCAGTCGTGTTGAACTCTTTGCAACCCTGTGGACTATACAGTCCATAGAATTCTCCAGGCCAGAATACTGGAGTGGGTAGCCATTCCCTTCTCCAGGGGGTCTTCCCAACCCAGGGATGGAACCCAGGTCTCCTACATTACAGGCAGATTCTTTACCATCTGAGCCACCAGGGAAGCCCACATATGTTTTAGGTCAGTGACAAAGGACAGTTTATTATTCATAGCAATAGCCAAAGTATCATCATTTTTGCCTCATTTCTTGAGCCCCAGTTCCCACAAGGCAGTGAAAAGAGGCCCAAATAATGAATGCACAGTGGATTGCATGACAGGAAAGAACACTGAGTTAATGGAAGCAAGTGTTTCATAATGAACAATAAGCATGCCTGCCCTTTGTACCATAGAAAGGCACAATATATTCTAAGAGTATTTTGCTCCATATACATTGGTGAAAAGAGTTTGGCGTTCTGTGTGTCTGCTCACAGGCATGCAGAAATACAAGAGATCTGTAATTAACACTGCCATAGGGTATTGATTACAGTTTATTTTTAAATCACAAATACCTGGAAACCAACACAGATTAGCTTAGGAAAAATATTTTTATTTGTAAATAGAATTCAACCAATGGTTAAGCAACTAAATACAGAAAGCACAAGCACATCTCTTCTTGGGTCTCAAGAACAGATGGAACAGGGTCAAAGTCCATCAAGACTATTTCTGTTTATACCAGTCAAGTTTTGATAAGGGGAAATTGAATCACTATCAAGTATGAGAAAGGGGATTTTTAAGAGCTATATCTTAAATAGTTGTAGAAGAAGCTGGGGAAGTGAAGGTTTAGGAGAGAAGTTGGAGGATCAGAGAAGTCACCAGCTACATAATCTGAGAAGCCACTTTGTCCATCTGCCACAGGGAACCTGGGGAAGGGAGAAGAAAGGTTTGTGAGAATGTCTAGAGGAAGATGTGCCTCTGCGTAGCAACTGCCTTGACAGTATTTTGTCAACCATCTGGTGGTGAAACTGGGGCCATTGTTTGTTAACAGGGTCAACAGTTAGGAAGAAAAGCTGTATGCTGGGGGAATGAACTGGAAACACAGCAGAGGAGAGTGAGGACAATTTGGAGCCCACTGTCCTCTCTGCTGATACCACATGTAAACATGATGGCCTTCACAGAATAATGGCTTCTGCTTAAAGTCTGCCTTCCAAATAGTGCACAGATCACTTTCTTGGCCAACTCTAACCCAGAAGCATACAGGGAAAAGTATACAGGGAAACATAATTCTAGTGTAAGGAGTTAACAGAGTATAAACTATCTCAGTCCACTCACCAATTTGGCATTCATTTACTAGAGTCCCAAAGTGTTGGACACAACTGAAGCAATTTCGCATGTATGCATACATGCACACACTTTAACAATATTTAAAACTTCTGCAAAAAGAAGTAGCAATTGTGTTTTCATGTTCCATGATGAGATGATGCAAGATAACCCCTATAAAAAACAATGCACCTAGCCTCTCCCCAGTGGAGGATACAGAGTCCCACTTGTCACTTTGTCCATTTTTGAGTGATATTTCTCTTTTAGCGAGACAGATCCACATTGAAATTCTGTAACCTAAATAATGAAATATAAGGTTAGTCACTATTCACATGTGTTCTTAGAGGAATAAGATAGAGGAAGAAAAGAAAAAGAACTGGAATATATTCATTTCAAGGTAGGAGTGAAATGCCTGTAACTACTGCCATCGTTTTTGTAATTTGTGACATGGTCATTGCTGAGACAAAATAAAATATTTGCCACTGTATTACCAGGAGTAGTAAAAGAGTCACTCTTTTTTACACCCTTTCTTTCTTGGACCTGAGAATCCTGGCCAAGAGATAGAGAGATCTCACTATATCTTGGTATGGAACACATCTGTCTGGGCCATGAAAAGTGTTGCCATTAAAACTGGGTCTTCAAAATGTCCCCTCCCCAACCCCCATACCATTCTATCAGATTCATGCTTTGGGTAAAAGGGAAAATGGTAAGAAAAGTTAATTCCATGAGCACAACCCTACTGAAACACCTCATTTGAAGTCAAGTAAAATTGTGTTCTGGTCAGAAGCAATCTTTTCAGATACCATAATGGTGAATCAGGTACCCTGAAGTCCAGGGATAATGGTAATGGAAGAAGCTCTGTGGTCTGGAAAGGCAAATCCATATCCAAAGTGAAATTCAAGGGAGAACACAGGTAATAATTTTCTCATGGTAGAAGTAGTCTGATGTCATCAACCTGTTACCAGATGGTGATACATGCTCCTCCCAGGAAATGGGGAACCAGTGTTAATCTCTGCTTTTTGCAAGTGGGGCTCTCAGAAGTGGCTGTAGTCACGTCAGCCTTAGTGACTGGAAGTCTATGTTCCTAAACCCAAGTAACTTTCATCCCTTTCAACATGGTCATTTTCTCCATGAGTCTACTGGGCAAGAACAAGGGTAGCTGTTGGAAGAGGCTGACTGACATCCATGGAACAGATCATCTTGTCCACTTGATTATTAGCATCTTCTGATATTGCCCTTTGGGGAGCATTTACAAGGGCCTCCAATTTATCTTCACATTTTGTGCCCATTCTGAGAAATTTACCTACAAGTATCTTCCTTGACTCCTTATTGGTGGTTTTCCAATTGTACTCCTTACAAGTTCCCAGCCATCCCCCCAGATCATTAGCCACTGCCAACAAGTCAGTGAAAATCTATACGTCTGAATGCATACTTCTTCCAGTCTATAAAAATAGGTCAGTGCTCAGAGTTATGCCTACTGAGACTGTCTTTCACTCCTGACCATCAGAGTCATACATGAGCAGGGTTATGGTACTCCAACTCTGAATTTTTAGCTGATGCTGGCACATCATGCAGAAGTATCTGTGAACCAGGGTCAGGTATTTCCCTCCTCAGTCAACTGGTGACCAGTAACTCCACTTGATCTCATAGATACAAGTTGAGAGAAGACCATGTAGCAGGAATCAGAGCCCCAAGAGTATTAATCATTTCCTCATACAATTTCTTTGTGCCTTCAGAATCTACTCAAATTCAGTTTTACATGTCTTAATGCCATTTTAGATCTATCTCAGATCTGTATGCCTAACTTTATCTATTAGTGAACCAGACAACATCCAGTTCATGGTGAGCAGTTCAGTTCACCAGTTCAAGGTAGCTTGGTGGCCATGGTCACATATTAAGTCTCTACTAGTCTAATGGCATTCCATGGACCATATAGTCCATGGGGTAGCAAAGAGTCAGACACAACTGAGCGACTTTCAAAAATGGAGAAGGAAATGGCAACCCACTCCAGTATTCTTGCCTGGAGAATCCCATGGACAGAGCAGCCTGATAGGCTACAGTCCATGGGGTTGCAAAGAGTCGGACACGACTGAGCGACTTCAGTCAGTTAGTCAGTCTAATGGCAAGCTAGGTGTTGTTTCCAAAAGGTGAATAATTATTGGCAGGTGATAACATAGCTTTGTTTGGAATCCTATAAACTCTGATTAATCTTATTTGCCTGCTGGAGTCTCCATACAGCTTCCTTATCTGATAGATGCTTCAAATAGTATAGATCTGCTGGGCCGTATGGCCCAAGGGGCAGAACGACTAACTTGGTAACGTGGACCTGTTACAGAGCCTTCTATTCTTTTGGGCAATAGTCAGAACTGAAACTCTGTCAAGTTAACTCAGTGAGTCAGAGTAGCACATCCAAATGAGGTTTGTGTTGCCTCCGGTATCCATTGTACCTCTTAGTGCTTGGAGAAGTCAGATGCAGCAACTATTTTTCCAACTTGAAGCATCTTGTTCATTTCCATCTGAACATGCTCCAGACCACTGGATGCTTAGAATTTACTGAGGCAACAAGCCCTTGTATTTTGTGGAATTTATTTCCACCTTCAGACATGCATATATCTTATCAAATTATCTAGAATAGTTACTAATTCTTATTCACCATGAACAATCAGCATGATACCACAAATGTCCTGTGGTGTCCATTCACATGTAACAAAAAAGATGAAGACCAACTTGGACTAGGTTATGACGGAGGGTTAGAAAAACAATATAACCCTTGAGTGGAACAGTGAGGGTATAGTGCTTTTCCTTCCAAATGAAATAAAACTGCATCTTGTGGTTCATACTAACAGGAATAAAGGCGGAGGAGTATTTGCCAGAGGAATAGCAGATACAAGGGAAAGTGTTGATTTTTTTTTCCAGCAATGAAGCAACACATGAACAGCAGCTTTAATTGAGGTCTACCTGAATAAATCATTTGGAACAATCCTCTTTCATCTTCTAGAAGTTATTTGTCTTCTGCACAGGCCAGAGAAGCAAGCTGAAAGAAGATAAGAATCACCATCCCTGCCTCCAAGCAACATTAATCTTTCTCATCTTTCTATGTGGTTTTGCTTTTGGTTTCTTATTTTGGTAGGGAGAAACATGGTGCCTTGCGTTTGGTTTTTGCTACCATAATAACTCTCATTCCATAGGTTAGACAGCCTACATGGAGATTTTGTCATTTGTTAAGTATGTCTATTCCAATTATGCTTTCTGCAACTGGAGAAAAAAACCATGGATTGGGTTTGGAATTCACTGGACCTATTGAGATGGACCCAAACCATAACTACATTAGTGACCTGACCTCCGTAAACCCTTATTTGACTAGTGAGCTACTGTGACATTTTAAAACTCCAGTAATTAGTATCAATTCACAACTGCTGTCTCCATTTAAAAACCTGGTTATTTCCCTTAGCCCAGTGCACCATCACACTGGAAAATAGTTGTAAATATTTGGGGGTAAGCCTAGGAGGAACATTTACAGTGTGAATTTTCAGCAGAGCAGTGGGGTCCTTCCTCAAAACCATCTTTTATCCAAAGGGCTCTGAGTCTGAGAAAAAGCTTAAATCTGGGATGTAGTTGAGGAGCCACAACTCTATATTGTAGAGATTCAAGCTATTTATCTAGCTAGAGCTTTTCCTCTCATTCAAATCAGGTTAGCTTTCATAGGTTAAATCTGTCTGCACTGTGGTAGACAACAGCTGAAGTGTCTGCTTGGCTTTTTCAGCTCTTGTTTTGCCCCTGGACACCTTGGATTATCACCTGTGTAACAATTCAATAGTAAGCCATGGCAGAAGATCAAAGATACATTTTCCCAAAGACATACAGATGGCCAACAAGCACATGGAAAGCTGCTCAGCATCACTAATCATCAGAGAAATTCAAATCAAAGCCACAGTGAGATGTTCAGTTCAGTTCAGTTCAGTTGCTCAGTCATGTCTAAGATGTTACATCACACCTATTAGAATGGTTGTCATCAAGACAAACATAATAAGTGTTAGCAAGGATGTAGAGAAAAAGGAACACTTGTGCACTGTTGGAGGGAATGTAAGTTGGTGCAGCCATTATGGAAAACAGTATGGAAATTCCTCAAAGATTGTAAAATAGAACTACCATATGGTCCAGCAATTCTGGATCATATCCAAAGGAAATGAAAACCTATCTCACAGAGGCATGTGTATCTTCATGTTCATTGTAGCATTAATTACAATAGCTAAGACACAGAAACAAGTTTCATCAGTAGATGAGTGGATAAGGAAAATGTGGTATATATAGACAATGGAATAGTGTATAGGACTATATAGTGAACATCTTGCCATGTGTGACATTGATGACTTGATGGGCATCATGCCAAGAGAAATCAGAGAAAAACAAATATTGTACAGTCTCACTTATATGTGGAATCGCAAAGAAACAGAGGACAGGTGAGTGGTTGCCAGAGGCTTGGGTTAAGGGCTGGAGATGGTCAAAAGGTACAAATTTCCATTTATAAGATAAATAAGTTCTGGGATATAATATACACCATGGTGTTTTTAGTTAACAATACTGTATCACACATTTGAGTGTTGCTAAGAGAATAAAGTTCTCATCACAAGAAAAAAATTACAACACTTTGGTGATGAACATTAATTATACTTGTAGCAACCATTTTGATATATATATATATATATATATATATATATATATATATGAAATCATTATGTTGTATACCTTAAACTAATATTGTCAATTACATCTCAATAAAACTGGAAAAATTTTAAATAAATTAAAATAAATTTTAAAAAATATTGAGCCCTGAATTGCAGGGGCATTTATATGCAGATTTGGTGTTCCACATCCGTTTTAGCAGTCACCAATAGATGAAGGTACTTTTGTGGAAGTCCAGGAATCCAGTGTAGAAGTTCCAAAATACCACCAAAGAAAAATCTGAGAATAAATATTTTGAAAATGGTAAGATAAAGAGTTTCACTTTGCCCATGTTACCTCTCCCTCAAGGTAGCAGGGCTTGGTGTTAGGAGAACCCCACAGCCTGTGGTTTTGCCCACAGGAGATGAAAAGAACATGTGAGTGAGTACCTGCTTCTCCCAGCTGTGCAGGAGATGCCTTCCTTTCTCATCCAACTCAGTTTACTGAAGTGATCTGCAAGGCTGTGTGATTGGGAGAGGGTGGGAGCACAGGGACACAATTGTGTCCCTTTGGTGTACTTATATCAAAAGGACACAACTAACGTTTCACTCTTCTTCGTACCAGCTGATCTGTGGATTCTATCAAAAAGGCCAATCATGAAACACTGGGAACGCTTTACCCTACCAGGATCATGAGAACTCTCAACTCTGTGCATCTCCGCCATATCTACAACCTCCCCAGGCTGGCTCCCAGCATGAGCTTCTATGGACAGTGAGAGCTAGCCCTTGCAGATGGCTAGTAAACAAGCACAGAAAGTCATCCCAACTCTGTGGGACTAGGAAAAGGTTCATAAACTTCAGTGGTTCAGGGTAGTGCTAAGGGGAGGGAGGCGGGGAGCTCTCAGCACCCAGTCTGTCTTTGCAGGATTAAGAAAAGGCATACAATTTTTAGAATTTCCCCTTAAGAGGAAGCGCAAAGTATAGATTGGGCATGCAGGAACGGCCAGAGAGGAGCTACCCCGCATCTGAGGTCAGGGGTAGCGATGAGAGGAGTTACCCCGCATCCGAGGTCAGGGGCGGCAGCCGGGAGGAGCTACCCCACGCCCCCACCTCCGAGGCCAGGGGCGGTGGCCGGGAGGAGCAACCCACGCCAGAGGCCAGGGACAGTGGCCGGGAGGACCAACCCCACGTCCAAGGAACCGTGGCTGCGCGGGCGCAGGAGGGCCTAGAAGAGCTATCCCACGTTGAAGATCAGGAAGGGCAGTGGTGATGAGATAGCCTTCGTCCGAGGTAAGGAGCAATGGCTGCGCTTTGCTGGAGCAGCCCTGAAGAGATACCTCATGCCCAAGGTAAGAGAAACCCAAGTAAGACGGTAGATGTTGCAAGAGGGCATCAGAGGGCAAACACACTGAAACCATACTCACAGAAAACCAGTCTATCTAATCACACTAGGACCACAGCCTTGTCTAACTCAATGAAACTAAGCCATGCCCGTGGGGCAACCCAAGATGGGCAGGTCATGGTGGAGAGATCTGACAGAATGTGGTCCACTGGAGAAGGGAATGGCAAACTACTTCAGTATTCTTGCCTTGAGAACCCCATGAACAGTATGAAAAGGCAAAATGATAGGATACTGAAAGAGAAACTCCCCAGGTCAGTAGGTGCCCAATATGCTACTGGAGATCAGTGGAGAAATAACTCTAAAAAGAATGAAGGGATGGAGCCAAAGCAAAAAGAATACCCAGCTGTGATTGTGACTGGTGATAGAAGAAAGGTCCAATGCTGTAAAGAGCAATATTGCGTAGGAACCTGGAATGTCAGGTCCATGAATCAAGGCAAATTGGAAGTGGTCAAACAAGAGATGGCAAGAGTGAATGTCGACATTCTAGGAATCAGCAAACTGAAATGGACTGGAATGGGTGAATTTAATACAGATGACCATTATATCTACTACTGCGGGCAGGAATCCCTCAGAAGGAATGGAGAGGCCATCATGGTCAACAAAAGAGTACGAAATGCAGTACTTGGATGCAATCTCAAAAATGACAGAATGATCTCTGTTCATTGCCAAAGCAAACCATTCAGTATCACAGTAATCCAAGTCTATGCCCCAACCAGTAACGCTGAAGAAGCTGAAGTTGAACGGTTCTATGAAGACCTACAAGACCTTTTAGAACTAACACCCAAAAAAGATGTCCTTTTCATTATAGGGGACTGGAATGCAAAAGTAGGAAGTCAAGAAACACCTGGAGTAACAGGCAAATTTGGTCTTGGAATAGAGAATGAAGCAGGGCAAAGACTAATAGAGTTTTGCCCAAAAAAATGTACTGGTCATAGCAAACACCCTCTTCCAACAACACAAGAGAAGACTCTATACATGGACATCACCAGATGGTCAACACCGAAATCAGATTGATTATATTCTTTGCAGCCAAAGATGGAGAAGCTCTATACAGTCAGCAAAAACAAGACCAGGAGCTGACTGTGGCTCAGACCATGAACTCCTTATTGCCAAATTCAGACTGAAATTGAAGAAAGTAGGGAAAACCACTAGGCCATTCAGGTATGACCTAAATCAAATCCCTTATGATTATACAGTGGAAGTGAGAAATAGATTTAAGGGCCTAGATCTGATAGAGTGCCTGATGAACTATGGACGGAGGTTCGTGACATTGTACAGGAGACAGGGATCAAGACCATCCCCATGGAAAAGAAATGCAAAAAAGCAAAATGGCTGTCTGGGGAGGCCTTACAAATAGCTGTGAAAAGAAGAGAAGCGAAAAGCAAAGGAGAAAAGGAAAGATATAAACATCTGAATGCAGAGTTCCAAAGAATAGCAAGAAGAGATAAGAAAGCCTTCTTCAGCGATCAATGCAAAGAAATAGAGAAAAACAACAGAATGGGAAAGACTAGGGATCTCTTCCAGAAAATCAGAGATACCAAAGGAAAATTTCATGCAAAGATGGGCTCGATAAAGGACAGAAATGGTATGGACCTAACAGAAGCAGAAGATACAAAGAAGAGATGGCAAGAATACACAGAAGAACTGTACAAAAAAGATCTTCACGACCCAGATAATCACGATGGTCTGACCTAGAGCCAGACATCCTGGAATGTGAAGTCAAGTGGGCCTTAGAAAGCATTACTAGGGACAAAGCTAGTGGAGGTGATGGAATTCCAGTTGAGCTATTTCAAATCCTGAAAGATGATGCTGTGAAAGTGCTGCACTCAATATGCCAGCACATTTGGAAAACTCAGCAGTGGCCACAGGACTGGAAAAGGTCAGTTTTCATTCTAATCTCAAAGAAAGGCAATGCCAAAGAATGCTCAAACTACCGCACAATTGCACTCATCTCACACGCTAGTAAAGTAATGCTCAAAATTCTCCAAGCCAGGCTTCAGCAATATGTGAACCATGAACTTCCTGATGTTTAAGCTGGTTTTAGAAAAGGCAGAGGAACCAGAGATCAAATTGCCAACATCTGCTGGATGATGGCAAAAGCAAGAGAGTTCCAGAAAAACATCTATTCTGCTTTATTGACTATGCCAAAGCCTTTGACTGCGTGGATCACAATAAACTGTGGAAAATTCTGAAAGAGATGGGAATACCAGACCACCTGATCTGCCTCTTGAGAAATCTGTATGCAGGTCAGTTAGAACTGGATATGGAACAACAGACTGGTTCCAAATAGGAAAAGGAGTACATCAAGGCTGTATATTGTAACCTGTTTATTTAACTTATATGCAGAGTACATCATGAGAAATGCTGGACTGGAAGAAACACAAGCTGGAATCAAGATGTCCGGGAGAAATATCAATAACCTCAGATATGCAGATGACACCACCTTTATGGCAGAAAGTGAAGAGGAACTCAAAAGCCTCTTGATGCAAGTGAAAGTGGAGAGTGAAAAAGTTGGCTTAAAGCTCAACATTCAGAAAACGAAGATCATGGCATCCGGTCCCATCACTTCATGGGAAACAGATGGGGAAACAGTGTCAGACTTTATTTTTCTGGGCTCCGAAATCACTGCAGATGGTGACTGCAGCCATGAAATTAAAAGACGCTTACTCCTTGGAAGGAAAGTTATGACCAACCTAGATAGCATATTCAAAAGCAGAGACATTACTTTGCCAACAAAGGTCTGTCTAGTCAAGGCTATGGTTTTTCCTGTGGTCATGTATGGATGTGAGAGTTGGACTGTGAAGAAGGCTGAGTGCCAAAGAATTGATGCTTTTGAACTGTGGTGTTGGAGAAGACTCTTGAGAGTCACTTGGACTGCAAGGAGATCCAACCAGTCCATTCTGAAGGAGATCAGCCCTGGGATTTCTTTGGAAGGAATGATGCTAAAGCTGAAACTCCAGTACTTTGGCCACCTCATGCGAAGAGTTGACTCATTGGAAAAGATTCTGATGCTGGGAGGGATTGGGGGCAGGAGTAGAAGGGGACGACAGAGGATGAGATGGCTGGATGGCATCACTGACTCAATGGATGTGAGTCTCAGTGAACTCTGGGAGTTGGTGATGGACAGGAGGCCTGGCATGCTGCGATTCATGGGTCGCAAAGAATCGGACACGACTGAGGGACCGATCTGATCTGATCTGATCCATAGAAAAAGTCTTTAATAGAATTTCTTAGCTGTACTAACAGATGAAGGTGCTCTCTCTGAAGTCAGTCAGTAAATAATGGAAGAGATGACTTTTTCAAATGTGAAGACAGCAATGCAAGACTTTAAGAAATAATTTTTTAAAAAATCAAAGAAATATTACACCATCAAAGGAACAGAATAATTTTCTAGTAACCAATCCCAAAGAAATGGAGATCAACAAATTGCCTGGCAAAGAATTCAAAATTCTTATTAGTATTACTTTTGGTTACACTGCATGGCATGTGGATACTTAATTCCCAACCAGGGATCAAACTTGTGCCTCCTACAGTGGAACCACAGTCTTAACCACTGGACCACCAGGGAGGTCCCTCAAAATAATCGTTTTATAGAAACAGCAAGCTGCAAGAGAAGACAGACAATGAAATCAGGAAAACAGTGCATGAAAAAGGTTCAACAAAGAAAATAAATTATTTTTTTTAATTCTGTAGCTAAAGATACAATGAATAAAATAAAAAATTGTGATAGCGTGAACAATATATATAATCAAGCAGAAGAAAAAAATCTGTGAATTCAAAGAGAAGTCATTTGAAATTATCCACCCATCATCACAGGAATATATAGTTTATTCCAGCTATCTAATTTTATACCTCAAGGAATTAGAGAAAAAGAACAAACTAAGGTCAAATTTAGCAGAAGAAAGAAAATAACAAGGATCAGAGTAGAAAAAGGGTACAGACCCAAAAAAAAAGGAAAAAAAAATCAATGAAACTAAGGGCTGTTTTTAAGAAAAAACAAAGAAAATTGACAAGCTTTCAGTCTAAGGAAAAAGATATTCAAATAAATCATAAATGAAAGAAAAGACATTACAACTGATACTGCAGAAATACAAAGGACCATAAGAGACCATTATGAACAGTTATATGCCAATAAATTGGACAACCTAACAGAAACAGATACATTCCTATAAAGATAACCTGCCAACACTGAACAGATAAAAATTGTGAATCACTATGTTGTACATCTGAAACTAATATAATAGTATTATAAATCAACTTGTACCTCAGTAAAAAATTTTTAAATTACAATTTTATTTAATTTTTATAAAGACTGACTCATGAAGAAATAGAAAGTATGAATAGACCTAAAACTGGTAAAAAGATAAAATTAGTAATCAAAAATCTCCCCAAAATAGAAAAGTCCAGGACCAGATGATGTACCTTGTGAATTGTACCAACCATTTACAGAAGAATTAATGCCAGTCCTTCTCGAACTCTTCCAAAAAATTTAAGTAAAAGGAACACTTCAAAGCTCCACTTGCAAGGCCAGCATCACCCTTATACCAAAGCCAGACAAGAATACTACAAGAAAAGAAAGTTACAGATCAACATCCCTGGTGCACATAGATGCAGAAATCCTCAGCAAAGTATTAGCCAAACAAATTCAACAATACTTTAAAATAATCATAAACCATAATCAAGTGGGATTTATTCTGGGGATGCAAAGATGTTTCAGTATTCACAAATCTGTAAATGTGATATATCATATTAGCAAAATGAACACTAAAAATCATATGATCACCTAAATAGATGCAGAAAAAGCATTTGATAAAATTCAACATCCATTCATGATAAAAACTGTCATCAAAGTGAGTACTGAGTGAATGTACCTCAACATAATAAAGGCCGTATATGACAAATACACAGCTTACATCATACTCAGTGGTGAAAAACTGAAATTTTTTGCTGTTAGATCAGAAATAACACAAGGATGCCCACTCTCACCACTTTTATTTATTCATAGGACTAGAAGTCCTGGCCAGAGAAATTAGGCCCAAAAAAAAAAAAGATATCATATATAGAAAACCCTAAAAAATCAAAACAATTGTTAGAACTAATAGTTACCAAAAAAAAACTGTTAGAACGAATAAACAGATTCAGTAAAGTTGCAAGATACAAAACAAACATACGAAAATCACTTGCATTTTGATATGCTAACAATAAATTGAAAGAGACATTAAGAATGCAGTCCTACTTACCATCACATTAAAAACAATAAAATATTTAGGAATAAACATAATCAAGGAGGTGAGAGACTTGTACACTGCAAACTGTAAGCTACAGACGAAAAAACTGAACAAGACACAAATAGATTGAAAGAATATCAAAAAACATCCATACTCCACAAAATGATCTACAAATCCAACGCAGTCTTTATTAAGATTCCAGTGGCATTTTTCACAGACACAGGGGAAAAAAAATCCAAAAATTTATATGGAGCCACAGATGATCCTAAATAGCCAAAGCAATCTTAGAAAAACAAAGCTGGAGGCATAACACTTTCTAATGTCAAATTATATTACAAAGCTATAATACAAGCACTGTGGTACTGGCATAAAAACAAACAGAACAATGGAATGAAATAGAGAAGCCACAAATAAATCATGCATATACAACTAATCTTTGACATGGGCACAAAGAACACACAATGGGGAAAGGATAATCTCTTTAATAGTGTTAGGAAAACTGGATGTTCACATGCAAAAGAATGAAACTGGACCTCTATCTTACATCACTCACAAAGATTAAAAACTTAATGTAAGACTGGAAAATGTAAAAACTCCTAGAAGAAAACACAGGGGAAAAACTCCTTGATGTTGGTCTTGGCAATGGCATTCTATATTTGACACAAAAAAGACAAGCAACAAAACTAAAAATAAACAAGTAAGACTATATCAATTTAAAAGGATTTTGCACAGCAGAGGAAACTGTTAACAGAATGAAAAGGCAGCCTGTGGAATGGAAGGAAATTTTTGCAAACCACCTACCAAATAAAGAGATTAATATCTAAAACATATAAGGAACTCATACATCTCAATGCAAAACACAAATACTCAAAATTTTAAAATTAGCAAAGGACCCTAATAGGCATTTTTCCAAATAAGACACAGAAATGGCCAATGGTAAATGAAAAGATGCTCAGCATCTCTAATCACCAGGAAAATGCAAGTCAAAACCACAGTGAAATATTACCTCACTCCCATCAAAATGGCCAAAGAGAGAATACAAAACAAATGTTGGTGAAGATATGGAGAGTAGAGAACCCTGTGCACCGTTGGTGGAATGTAAATTATTTCAGCCATTATGTATGTAGTTTCCTCAAAATCTTGAAAACAGAATTTCCACATGTCCAACAAAGCCAATTCTGAATATGTATCTGAAAGTGAGTATCTTGAAGAGATATCTCACCTCCATGTTCACTGCAGCATTACTTATAATAACCAAGCTATAGAAACAACCTAAGTACCCATTGATAAATGAGTGGAGAAAGAAAATATGGTGTGTGTGTATATACATATGTATATACACGTAATAATGGAATATTATTCAGCTACAAAAAATAAGAATATCTTGCCATTTGCCACAACATGGATGACCCTGGTGGGCTTATGCTAAGTGAAATAAGCCAAGTAGAGAAAGCCAGTTTCTGTGTAGTATCACTTATGCATGGAATCTAAAGAAAAAAAAAGTCACAGTTATAGAAAAAGAGTAGAATTGCATTTTCCATGGATTGGGGAAATGGGGAGATGTTGGTCAAAGGGTACAGACTTTCAGCTAGAAGATGAATAAGCTCTAAAGATCTAATGTACAGATAGTGACTGTAGTTAATAATACTGTATTACATGCTGAAATTTTATAAGAGTGAATCTTAAGATTTCTCACCATACACACTCAAAAAAGTGTAGCTATTAAGGTGAAGGACATGTTGATTAAATTAATTGTGGTAAATATTTCACAGCGTGTTAACATAACACATATACCTTAACTATATACAATTTTATAATAAAATTATACTCAATAATTATATTTGATAATAGTGTTCAATAATTATATTATTATAATCAATTATATTTGAATGATATATAATACATGCTGTTGTTGCTACTGCTAAGTCACTTCAGTCGTGTCCGACTCTGTGTGACCCCATAGACGTCAGCCCACCAGGCTCTCCTGCCCCTGGGATTCTCCAGGCAAGAACACTGGAGTGGTTGCCATTTCCTTTTCCAATGCATGAAAGTGAAAAAGTGAAAGTGAAGTTGCTCGGTCGTGTCCGACTCTTCGCGACCCCATGGACTGCAGCCCACCAGGCTCCTCCATCCATGAGATTTTCCAGGCAAGAGTGCTGGAGTGGGGTGCCATTGCCTTCTCCATAATACATGCATATGACGTTATATATTATATATAATATATTCAATTCAATACAGCTAGAAACAAAACATGTCCCAAAGTTGTTTCATTAAATTCTGTGGTTTCAAGAAACTGTCGGTGGCATCCAGATGAGCCTGTAGTCTAGGCCTAATAAGTAAAGCTCCACTCCTAAGGCATTCCTATTCTGAGAACTCTATGTGATGCCTCATATAATATGATGTCTCCCCACTAAAATATTCCCAGCCCTAGGTGAATGTGGAAATTGTTTGGCCTACTGCTTTCTAACAGACCTTCCTCAGCCTCAGGTAGTTTTCCTCATTTGCTTTCACGACTTAATGCTCACCCAAGGACACAGGGGGCACCTTCAGTAGATCTCCCAAGTTCTTTCTTTGTGCATTCTGCCTGTCTAATTATAGCTGCCTTCGCCTCCAAAAACTCCAGTATCTATTTCCTCAACTCCAGACCACCAGAATCTGAATTTCCCTTCTCTGCGCTACACTGTAGAAACTTCCTCCAGGGGGTAAGTTGAGGAAATCAAAGGATTGGCTTCTTTTATTTCCCAATTCTCAGGGTTTTCACAGTCCTTCAAGGCCTATTCACCATCTAAAACATGTTTCACTTAGTTTGTCTGGTTTTCTATTTATGTGGAAAGATAAATCTAGTCCCTATTACTACCTCATAGCTAGAAGTGTGCTGCTTCTGCTGCTGCAGCTGCTAAGTCACGTCAGTCATGTACGACTCTCTGTGACCCCATAGACGGCAGCCCACCAGGCTCCCCGGTCCCTGGGATTCTCCAGGGAAGAACACTGGAGTGGGTTGCCATTTCCTTCTCCAATGCATGAAAGTGAAAAGTGAAAGTGAAGTTGCTCAGTCGTGTCGGACTCTTCACGATCCCATGGACTACAGCCCACCAGGCTCCCCCGTCCATGGGATTTTCCAGGCAAGAGTACTGGAGTGGGGTGCTATTGCCTTCTCCGAGCTAGAAGTGTAAGTCCCACCTAACTCTGGATTTGCATTTCTCAAATCTATCTTCTTCCTTATAAAGTCAGAGTGGTATTTTATAAATGCAAATCTAATATCATCTCTCCTCACATAAAGCCCCTCAATTGCTTCCACCTGACACTAATCCCGTCCTTAAACTCTAGGATCCCGTCATCCCTAAGCAGTCCTGGAATTCATCAGGCTGTCTCATGCACCTATTCTTATTTTACTCCCCACTCCTTTAGCCTTTAAAAGATAGCTTTCTGTGGTCAGAGGGTAAAACTTCCAGTTACAAGAAGAATAAGTTTGGGATATCTATTGCACAGCATAGTAATTATAGTGAATAATATTGTATTATATACTTGAAGTTGCTAAGAGAGATCTTCACCATTCTTACCATAAAAAAGAAATACTAGTATGTGAGGTCATATAGGTATTAGCTAATGCCATGATAGTATTCTTTTTGTGATATAGAAGTGTATCACATCAGCATGTTTACACCTTGATATTACACAATGTAATATATCAATTATATCTCAATGGGGAAAAACAAGGACAGCTCTCTGAATCCTTTATGAGGACTTTTTAAACCACTCCTTGCATCTCAGTTCAGCTCAGCCACTCAGTCGTGTCCAGCTCTTTGTGATCCCATGGACTGCCACACGCCAGGCTTCCCTGTCCATCACCGTTTCCCAGAGTTTGCTCAAATTTATGTCTATTGAGTCAGTGATGCCATCCAGCCTCTGATCCTCTGTCATCCCCTTCTCCTCCTGCCTTCAGTCTTTCCCAGCATCAGGGTCTTTTCCAATGAGTCAGTTCTTTGCATCAGGTTGCCAAAGTATTGTATTGGAGTTTCAGCTTCAGCATCCATCCTTCCAATGAATATTCAGGACTGATTTCCTTTGAGATTGACTGGTTTGATCTCCTTGCAGTCCAAGGGACTCTCAGGAGATCTGGCACAGTCAATTTCTTCTTCATTTGTACTAACATTTTATCTAGTACTAAATTCAATTGTTATTATTACTATCTGTTACTACTACTATCTGTTCATCACACACATGTATATTAAAATTAATTGTGGGCAGGTGCTACAGAGAGGTGGAGGAGGAAATGGCAACCTACTCCAGTATTCTTGCCTGGAGACTCCCCGTGGACAGAGGAGCCTGGCAGGTCACCGAGTCAGATATGACTTAAGTGACTTAACATGCTGCTGCTGCTGCTGCTGCTGCTGCTGCTGCTACTAAGTCGCTTTAGTCGTGTCCAACTGTGTGACCCCATAGACAGCAGCCCACCAGGCTCTGCCATCCTTGGGATTCTCCAGGCAAGAACACTGGAGTGGGTTGCCATTTCCTTCTCCAATGCATGAAAGTGAAAAGTGAAAGTGAAGTCGCTTAGCAATGTCTGACTCTTAGCGACCCCATGGACTGCAGCCTACCAGGCTCCTCCATCCATGGGATTTTCCAGGTAAGAATACTGGAGTGGGTTGCCATTGCCTTCTCTGGACTTAGCATACTACAGAGAGGAATAGAGGAGTGAGACCCTGGCACCCGATATTCCTGGCACTGTCTTCTACCTATCGGGCTGGACTGGCCACCCCCAGGGGCTCTGCACTGCCGCCAGACCCTGGATACCTGTGGGATACACATATCCCCAGAGTTTGACCTAGGACGAACAGAAGCTCAGTGTGGCTAGGCTGGACTCTATGCATCTCTGTGGTCCTGGCCCACTGACCTAACTGCTCTGGTCAGAAATACCAGTTGTTGATGGTAGTCGGTAGGGGTGACTTGGGCAAGTTGGCACTCACCATCCAGTACTATTTTGAAATGGATTGTGAACCAACCATCTGCTTTGTGTGTATGTGATAAATGACAGAGCAGCCCAGCTACATATTCAGGTTACAGTGGGAGAAGAAGTCCTGAGCTATAACGTTTCCTGAGAACTGGTGAGGGTTTCCTATTGCTCTATTCAGTCATGGATAGAGGCAGTTTTGAAATTATCTGTCAGTTTAAAGGACAGACTCTCAGAGTAAAGAATCATGATAAGTTCCAATGATTTTAATTGGCAATAAATCAGACTTGGATCATCAAACTCAGGTAACATAGGAAGAACACCAGTTGGCTCACAACTTACAGTAACACACCATGGAGGTGTCAGCAAAGACTAGGCTGAATGTAGACATATTAAAGGAAACACTAATGATGCTTCAAAAATCATCTGATAAGGACTTCCCTGGTGTGGGCGTCCCTGGTGGCTCACACAGTAAAGGCTCCGCCTACAATGTGGGAGACCTGGGTTCCATCCCTGGATTCGGAAGATGCCCTGGAGAAGGGAATAGCACCCCACTCCAGTATTCTTGCCTGGAGATGGACATAGGAGCCTGACGGGCTACAGTTCCATGGGGGTCACAAAGAGCCAGGCATGACTGAGTGTCTCACTTCACTTCACTTCCCTGGTGGTCCAGTGGTTAAGAATCTGCCTTCCAATGCAGGGGACGCAGGTTTGACCCTGGTCGGGGGACTAAGATCCCACATTCTGCAGGGCAGCTAAGCCCATGCCATAACAAGAGAGGGCACAATTCACAACGAAAGATCCCATGTTCCACAACTAAGACCCAATGCAGCCAAATAAATAAATTTTTAAAAATTATCTGATTCCATATAAAAAATATACTCAAACTGAAATGAATTTAAGACTTATGTTCCTGATTTGAGATACTAAGTGGTGTTGTATAGTAGTCACTTTTTTGAATGTGTACAATAGTCCCCTGACATTTGTAGTGTACGCTTGTATGGCTTCAGGTTCTAGAACTAAAATTGATCTGTTACCACATATTAAAAAAAGTATTTGTATATCTGTCCTCACTGCTAAATTATGAGCTTCTTAAAAGTATGGCTTGTCTCTTTTTAGTGTTTCTATCCCCAGGACTTAGCACAATGCGTAGCACATCAGATCAGATCAGATCAGATCAGTCGCTCAGTCGTGTCCAATTCTTTTCGACCCCATGAATCGCAGCACGCCAGGCCTCCCTGTCCATCACCAACTCCCAAAGTTCACTGAGACTCACATCCATCGAGTCAGTGATGCCATCAGCCATCTCATCCTCTGTCGTCCCCTTCTCCTCCTGCCCCCAATCCCTCCCAGCATCAGAGTCTTTTCCAATGAGTCAACTCTTCACATGAGGTGGCCAAAGTACTGGAGTTTCAGCTTTAGCATCATTCCTTCCAAAGAAATCCCAGGGCTGATCTCCTTCAGAATGGACTGGTTGGATCTCCTTGCAGTCCAAGGGACTCTCAAGAGTCTTCTCCAACACCACAGTTCAAAAGCATCAATTCTTTGGCGCTCAGCCTTCTTCACAGTCCAACTCTCACATCTATACATGGAAAAACTGTAGCCTTGACTAGATGGACCTTTGTTGGCAAAGTAATGTCTCTGCTTTTGAATATGCTATCTAGGTTGGTCATAACTTTCCTTCCAAGGAGTAAGCGTCTTTTAATTTCATGGCTGCAGTCACCATCTGCAGTGATTTTGGAGCCCAGAAAAATAAAGTCTGACACTGTTTCCACTGTTTCCCCATCTACTTGCCATGAAATGATGGGACCGGATGCCATGATCTTCATTTTCTGAATGTTGAGCTTTAAGCCAACTTTTTCACTCTTCTCTTTCACTTTCATCAAGAGGCTCTTTAGTTCCTCTTCACTTTCTGCCATAAGGGTGGTGTCATCTGCATATCTGAGGTTATTGATATTTCTCCCAGCAATCTTAATTCCAGCTTGTGTTTCTTCCAGGCCAGCATTTCTCATGATGTACTCTGCATATAAGTTAAATAAACAGGGTGACAATATACAGCCTTTTCCTATTTGGAACCAGTCTGTTGTTCCATGTCCAGTTCTAACTGTTGCTTCCTGACCTGCATACAAATTTCTCAAGAGGCAGATCAGGTGGTCTGGTATTCCCATCTCTTTCAGAATTTTCCACAGTTTATTGTGATCCATACAGTCAAAGGCTTTGGCATAGTCAATAAAGCAGAATAGATGTTTTTCTGGAACTCTCTTGCTTTTTCCATGATCCAGCGGATGTTGGCAATTTGATCTCTGGTTCCTCTGCCTTTTCTAAAACCAGCTTGAACATCAGGAAGTTCACGGTTCACATATTGCTGAAGCCTGGCTTGGAGAATTTTGAGCATTACTTTACTAGTGTGTGAGATGAGTGCAATTGTGCGGTAGTTTGAGCATTTTTTGGCATTGCCTTTCTTTGGGATTGGAATGAAAACTGACCTTTTCCAGTCCTGTGGCCACTGCTGAGTTTTCCAAGTTTGCTGGCATATTGAGTGCAGCACTTTCACAGCATCATCTTTCAGGATTTGAAATAGCTCAACTGGAATTCCATCACCTCCACTAGCTTTGTTCATGGTGATGCTTTCTAAGGCCCACTTGACTTCACATTCCAGAATGTCTGGCTCTAGGTCAGTGATCACACCATCGTGAATATCTGGGTCATGAAGATCTTTTTTGTACAGTTCTTCTGTGTATTCTTGCCATCTCTTCTTAATATCTTCTGCTTCTGTTAGGTCCATACCATTTCTGTCCTTTATCGAGCTCATCTTTGCATGAAATATTCCTTTGGTATCTCTGATTTTCTTGAAGAGATCTCTAGTCTTTCCCATTCTGTTGTTTTCCTCTATTTCTTTGCATTGATCGCTGAGGAAGACTTTCTTATCTCTCCTTGCTATTCTTTGGAACTCTGCATTCAGATGCTTATATCTTTCCTTTTCTCCTTTGCCTTTCACTTCTCTTCTTTTCACAGCTATTTGTAAGGCCTCCCCAGACAGCCATTTTGCTTTTTTGCATTTCTTTTCCATGGGGATGATCTTGATCCCTGTCTCCTGTACAATGTCACGAAGCACATAGTAGACGTATAACAACCATTTGAGATTTCAGAATCAGTCCAATTAGCTTCTATCTCCAGAATATATCTGGTCTGATATTCTTGTCTATATCATCTGCTGCCTACTCTAAATCATTATTTTACCTTGCCTACATTACTACAAGTCTTATAACTATCTCCCTGCTCTTTTTTTCTTGGCCTTGAACAATTCATTCTCTACACAACATCCAGAGTAATATTTGGAAAAATAAATCAGATTATCACGTTCCCCTTCTCAAAAACCTTCAGTGTCTTTCTGTTTTGCTGAAGTTAATTCCTAACTCCTTACTATGTCCTGTACAGCTTTTTATGAGGCAACTCCTCCCCACCTTATTGACTTCATTTCAAACTGCCTTTCAGTAGCTCAGTGTGTTGCAACCACTCAAGTCATTCTGTCTCTCAAACATAGCACACATTTCTGCTTTGGGTCTTTGTGTTGTTCCCCCTGCTTTTAATAATCTGCTTCCAGAGTTTTGCATGGCTGGCTTCTAAATATTATTCTGATTTCATCTCAAATATCACTTCCCTAGAGAGAACTTAGCTGATCTTCATGCAGAAAAAGACCACAGAATTTAAAAAGCCATGTAATGTGGTATTAGTTTGGAGTTACAGGTATCCATATATATGTATATGTATTGTGTGTTTGTATGTTTCTTTTTTTTTTCTCTTTTTTTAATTTAAATTTATTTATTTTAATTGGAGGCTAATTACTTTACAATATTGTCTTGGTTCTGCCACACATCAACATGAATCCACCATGGGCATACACGTGTTCCCCATCCTGAACCCCCTTCTACCTCCCTCCCTGTACCATCCCTCTGGGTCATCCCAGTGCACCAGCCCCAAGGATCCTATATTGAACCTGGACTGGCGATTTGTTTCTTATGTGATATTATACATGTTTCCTTGCCATTCCCCCAAATCATCCCACCCTCTCCCTCTCCCACAGAGTCCAAAGGACTGTTCTATACATCTATGTCTCTTTATTTATTTCCACTGATACCTCTAATCCTGTTATTAGTATTAGAATATTCATACTATATATGTTCATCCTATATATGTTAATACTGATATCTCATTCCAGTGGCAGTGAGCACAGTTAATGCTCAGATCTTGGTTTCTAAAAACTATTCCCCATTCAAGGGAAACGGTGTTCCTTGAAGAAATGGCAAATTCTATCTATTTCTGCTTTATTGACTATGCCAAAGCCTTTGACTGTGTGGATCCCAATAAACTGTGGAAAATTCTGAAAGAGATGGGAATACCAAGCCACCTGACCTGCCTCTTGAGAAACCTGTATGCTGGTCAGGAAGCAACAGTTAAAACTGGACATGGAACAACAGACTGGTTCCAGATAGGAAAAGGAATATGTCAAGGCTGCATATTGTCACCCTGCTTATTTAACTTATATGCAGAGTACATCATGAGAAACTTGGCTGGAAGAAGCACAAGCTGGATCAAGATTGCTGGAAGAAATATCAATCACCTCAGATATGCAGATGACACCACCCTTATGGCAGAAAGGGAAGAAGAACTAAAGAGGCTCTTGATGAAAGTGAAAGAGGAGAGTGAAAAAGTTGGCTTAAAGCTCAACATTAAGAAAACGAAGATCATGGCATCTGGTCCCATCATTTCATGGCAAGTAGATGGGGAAACAGTGGAAACAGTGGCTGAGTTTATTTTTTTGGACTTCAAAATCACTGCAGATGGTGATTGCAGCCATGAAATTAAGAGATGCTTACTCCTTGGAAGGAAAGTTGTGAACAGCCTAAACAGCATATTAAAAAGCAGAGACATTACTTTGTCAACAAAGGTCCATCTAGTCAAGGCTACGGTTTATCCAGTGGTCATGTATGGATGTGAGAGTTGGACTGCAAAGAAAGCTGAGTGCCGAAGAATTGATGCTTTTGAACTGTGGTATCGGAGAAGACTCTTGATAGTCCCTTGGACTGCAAGGAGATCCAGCCAGTCCATCCTAAAAAAGAGCAGTCCTCGGTGTTCATTGGTAGGACTGATTTTGAAGCTGACGCTCCAATACTTTGGCCACCTGATGCGAAGAGCTGACTTATTTGAAAAGACCCTGATGCTGGGAAAAATTGAGGGCAGGAGGAGAAGGGGACGACAGAGGATGAGATGGTTGGATGGCATCACCGACTCAATGGACATGGGTTTGGGTGGACTCCAGGAGTTGGTGATGGACAGGGAGGCCTGGTGTGCTGCAGTTCATGGGGTCGCAAAGAGTCGGACACGACTGAGTGACTGAACTGAACTGAACTGAGGGCAAGAAAAGTACAAAATTAACCTTGAACATTTTCTCGTCCTTAAAGCAAGGAAGTGCTCATAAATTGATAGGACCAGGCCAAAAGGACATCTGAGCCAGCTTGAAGGGGCTCCCACTGGTCAAATGTGGGAAATTTTGAAATAAAAATGAATAATAATAGGCTATAATGTATTGAATAAAAAATAATCCATGAGTCCATATTGATAACTCTTTTTTAAATTTAAAGGAGATAATGACAGAAAGCAAGTAGTAAATGCAAAAAGAATAATAAAATTAGGACATCACCATTTTGCAACCTCTTTAGCAATAACTAACAATTGTACAAGTCAATGTACACTAAAATATTAGATTTAAGGTTGTTGAGAATATGATATTCACAGTCTCAAAGAATCATCCACTCATTATATATAAAAAGGGAAAGTACTTTTGCAATAAAAAAAAATCTAAAAATGACAAAAGTGATCAAAATTGTATCACCCAAAATGGGACCAGTTAACATTGTTTGCCTCCTGATAGGTTTGTGTAGAGAAGAACACAGCAATTCCTATGTAGTATTCCTGAGTTCCTGCCCCCAAATTAATCTGTATGTAATCATGGAAGTGAAAGTTGCTCGGTCGTGTCTGACTCTTTGTGACTCCATGGACTATATAGTCCATGAGATTCTCAAGGCCAGAATCCTGGAGTGGGTAGCTGTTCCATCCTACAGGGAATCTTCCCAACCCAGGGATCAAACCCAGGTCTCCTGCATTGCAGGCATTAGAAACCAATAAAATAAATGTAAATTAAAGGATAGTCTGTGATACAACTGACCTGGATTCTTCAAGAATGCCAATGTCACTTACGGCTGATTCATGTTGTTGTATGGAAGAAACCAACACAATATGGTAAAGCAATTATCATCCAATCTAACAAAAAAAAAGAATGCCAATGTCTTGAAAGACTAGTGAAAGGTAGGGAATTGTTCTTTTATTTATTTATTTATTCTTTATTAAATGAGACCAGGAGCTTCGCTTCCCTGGTGGTCCAGTAGTTAAAACTCCATGCCCCCAGTGCAGGGGGCATGCTTTCAATCCCTGGTCAAGGAACTGAGATCCCACATGTCATGTAGTGTGGCCAAAATAATAATAATAAATAAGACTAAAGAAACGTGTCAACTCACATGTGATACTTGGTTGGATCCTGGATCTCCACCCCCATACTCACACATAAACACATACACAGCACTATAAAGAATATTATCAGGACAGTTGGGGAAATCTGAATATAAACTGTAAGATAATATTGTATCAATGATCAATTTCATGTGTGATAATTATATTGTGAGAATGTCCTCATGCTTCAAAGTCACATGTTGAAGTGTTTAGGAATGCTGTAGTTCCCACATTTATAACATAATTCCATCTGCAGTGTAGGAGACCTGGGTTCTATCTCTGGGTGGGGAAGATCCCTTGGAGGAGGGAATGGCTGCCCACGCTAGTATTCTTGCCTGGAGACTTTCTTGGACAGAGGACCCTGGCAGGCTACAGTCATTGGGTTGCAAAGAGTCAGACACAACTGAGAGACTCTCACTTTCATAACATAATTGTTTAATTTAGTATTTTGAACTAGAAGCCCCAGTCGGTAACTGATAATAAAAAGATTTGTTGTTTTTCAGTTGCTAAGCCATGTCCAGATGCCCAATAAAAGGATAAAATAATAGTTTCAATAAGATTGGTTTAGAAGTGATATGCAAGATGGACTGCAGGGAAATTATTTAAGAACTTGCTCTGTTATACTAGAAGCAATCTGAGCTGAATCTTGATCTATTACCAATGTTTTACTTGGCAGAGAAGTAGGAGAAGAGCAACACAGGCAGAAGAATCAGTATTACACAGCAAGGGGAGCAGGGCGTTTGGTTGGAGAGGAAATTGTAGTCTAATGCAGCATGAGCCAGAGTGTGGTAAGGGACACAATGATGGGAGATAAGACTAGAAAAATACATTGCAGCCACATTGTGGAGAGCTTTGAATGCTCAGCTAATGTTCTAAAGGCAATAGGTGACATAAAATATTTTTAAGAAGAGAAAGATGTTTTGGAATGAAAATTATAAAAGAGTATTGAAATGCTCAATACCCAAGGTCAAAATTGAAATTTTCAAAATTCAAGATAGAGAAAGTTTTCATTTTCCTAAATTTGGATTGTCATAAATGACAGTGAAGGCAATGGCACCCCACTCCAGTACTCTTGCCTGGAAAATCCCATGGACGGAGGAGCCTAGTGGGCTATAGCCCATGGGGTTGCGAAGAGTCAGATACGACTGAGCAACTTCCCTTTCACTTTTCACTTTCATGCATTGGAGAAGGAAATGGCAACCCACTCCAGTGTTCTTGCCTGGAGAATCCCAGGGATGGGGGAGCCTGGTAGGAGGCTGTCTATAGGGTTGCACAGAGTCGGACATGACTGAAGCCACTTAGCAGCAGCATGCTTTAACAAAACAAAGTTACAAAGAAAATTCCAGGAAGCTAATATTCTTGAAAAGATCTAAACTTGCCAGCTGGTTTGTGTCTCATCAGATAGGTATATCAAATATAAATAGTTTGTACCTTTACTTGAATCTGCTAAGGATATATTTTTGAGTGTTAAGTTTGATTATCTTTGTAACTCCTGCATTTTTAGACTTATGTTTCATTTGCAGTGTTTCTGAGTTCAGATGGATAATAATTATTGTTTTGGATTCTTGTTTTTTAGCTCTTCCATTCAAAACCACAAAAGAGTCTTTGTTCCAGTTTTGGCAACATTATTTTTATTAAAATTTTTCCAACATGCTTTTCTTTTTGCTGGTGTTATTCTTACACACATACCTACAAAGGCTAAATCAACAAAAATACAATGAAAGTGGCATTTTAATTTACTAAATCAGACAAGATATTTTGAATTGTAATAAAACATTTTTTTTCATAGAAGTCAAATAGTAGCATATGTAGTTGCATAGAAAATAAGTTGGATTCTTTCCTGGATAATGAAAAGAAGAACCAATAAAATCAGGCATAGGAAGAACAATAAGTTGGAATCTTCACTAATTTTCAGTCTTTGAAATACTTAAATTATTTAGTTTCCAAGTTCTCTTGGAATTATACTCTTCATGTTTGATATGTGTCTTATACGTTGATATTCTGCAGTGTTATGTATGAGTGATGTAGATAGTACATGACTTAGCATTTTAAAGGATAATTTTGAGTACGTTCAGTTTTTGGCTTAGGTCTAATTTTAAATACAATTATTCCATCTCCCCTTCTATTATTAAGATAGGATTTAAGTGTTTCCTTCTTTCTTCCTAAAAGAGCTTCATTTAATTTGTTGATTTTTCTGTGTGAAACATTTACTTCCTGAGGAATTTCTTTTCTAAAGAGAAATGCCAATTTTTATTTATTAAAGTAATAGCAATACTGTTTAAAATATTTACCTATTGGAACTAGAAATGTGTTATTACTTTTCAGATGCTCATTGGGTTAAAACTCTTGGCATTACTTCGGTGGGATGTAGATGCTATCCTCACTCAGGTAAATATGAATAATGATGAATAAAGAATATTTGTTAAAATAATACTCATCTTAAATATTACAAACAAAAATGCCTTTAAAACATCAAAACACTTCCAGATAAAAGAGTATGAGACATGATAGCAATACCCGAAACACTTAGAAGTAATATTTATAATGATTGAGCACAAACAGATGAACTTCTGCAAAAGAAAGCACCATTACTGTTGTTATTGTTGTTGTCATCAAGGGGAAAAAGTACAACCCAACATTTTGTATTCGCCATGATTATTGTCATACAAAATCATAGCATATAAAGACTTGAAAAGATGGGAAGAAAAGGAAAATACTTGCTGAGTTAGGATTTAGAGATTGTTTTTATTTCTAAAATCAATTGCAAGTTTAATTAGAAATAAGCATATTAACAGTCTAGAAAGCCAGTTAAAGGTCAGTCTTTATTTTGCCATGTTAAAGAGAGAAAATGTTTTAAAACTTTTAACAACATTGAAAATAACAGAAAGTAAACTCTTAAAAATATTCTTTTAAAAAACACTTCAATCAAACTATTCTTTTAATCAAAGAAACTGTCGATCTTCCTCAGGGGTGGGAAGAAAACAAAGGATTGAGATGAAAGCACTCTTTGATTTGTCCAAAAAGGATTTAGGCATTTAAAAATTCCATATGCTTTTATAACCTTTTGATTTATTTAGTCTTATGTTTCTTGGCATAGTTCAAACTTCCATAGCTGGTCTTCATAAGAGGTGTGTGTCTACATTAATAGAAGAAAGGAACATGTGGTAAAGAACTGCCACATTAATTTTCCATTTTGAATACTTTTTAAGAGGGCTGATAATGCTTTTTTTCTTCATTCAAGAACTTTTGAGATAAATTTTGCAATTTTTCAAAAGATTAAAATAGTGTCTTGGGTGCAAAGTTTGAATTATGTAATCAATAGTATCAAGTTTTCAGAACCTTAGGCAAAAACCTGCTTCTGGGGCCCAGCTATGACAGGGACAACAGTGACAACCTCAAACGTGGAGAGGAATCAGCTACCTTTGAATCTCCTAAGATCTTCATTGACCCAGGAGGTCAATCGCTGTCCTCAGTCACAAAGACTGAAGGAGATACCCTTTTCATTTTGACATTCTCCTTTGCCTCAGGTGAGATCTTTCAGGATTATCCCTGCCCTGTATTTGGGGAGGTGAAGAGGCCAGACATTTGACAGGAGGTTGTGAGACCGCGGAGACATGGATTATATTGTTCTAGTTTCTTCTGGTATGATGCTAAAGTGAGGACCTTTCTGGAGATGGAGACAGTAACTCCCCCTTCTCCAAGGAGGAGAAATGCAGGTACAGTAAATATATTTCCACATGACTGCCAAGCCCTTTGTCTCTTTGAAATCTGCCAGTTTCAGCCCTTGCTTTAGGGATTTGCTGGCCATGGCTGCATTAGGTGACCCTTCCTTACTGCAGAACAGATCAGAGTTCACACCTGGTCCAACTTGAGTCAAATTCTTTTTCTCTTATAAATTTCAAATTGGTATTCAAAGTTGATAGAATTCAACTGGGAAAACCAGAGGTTGTCTGAATGTACTCCCAAATTGGAGTGTTGCTGGGCTTTTTCAGGATGTCAGTGTGAGGGTGAGAGCAGGTCAGGGCAATTTAAGGGCAAGCATTCTGAATTTGAATTCCACCTCTGCCACATACTCGATGTGTAACACTGGGAACTTTAATCCTCTCCAAGATTTAACTTTCAAGTGAAAAAAGATGCAGTTAAAGGTGCTTACCTTCATGGGATCGCAAAGAGTTGGACACGACTGAGCGACTTTGACTTTTCACTTTGCAGCACTGATTTGAAGCTCAAATGAGATAAATGATGTGAAATCAATGTTATCATGAGCAATGTTTTTCTGATGAAATTGAGTAAAGTAGAAAATATATCACTATATAGCACATAGTAAGGGTTAGTATTATTTTGTGAAATTCTGTCATATATATATATATTCACATATATGTATGTGAAACTCTGCAATACACACACACACACACACACACACACAACACAAATGTGTGTGTGTGAATTGGATCAAGCTATAAAGTGTATTAAAGTGTTTTACTAAAGGTTGTAGTATTTTTTTTCTTACATTTGAAACCAGTGCTGCTTAACATATATGGTCCAGAGACATCTACATTAGAATCATTTGGATACCTGTTAAAAATGCAGATTCTTGAACTCCACTGCCAAGAATCAGAATTTCTGAGGGTATAGTTCAGGAATCTACATTTCAGCTACTTCTCCAGATAAGTCTCATACACACTGAAACTTGAGAATCAGTGCTTTAAACTTCCAGAAAGTATTCAAATGTTAGTTGTTATTATTATATAATTAAATTCATTCCTGCCTTCAAAAACAACTGTACTCCATGACGGGCATAGAGGAGGAGGCAGTTAATCTGTTTTGAGTAGTGTAACATCTATCAACATAGTGCTCTGGCATTTTGGTTGATCTGATATGTTTTGTTGCATTTGACTTCTTGTTTACCAGACGACTAACTCTAAAGCTAGAACTCCCAACCTCTATACTGTACCTCAGAAATGTCACAGATGTTCCCAAGGTATTGATCCCCCCAGTTCTCAGAAACTTGAATTATAAGAAGCCTTCTATATTTACTCCAGTGTGTCGTTTTTGGAAGCACTAACAAAAGCACAGATGATAAAAAATAAATAAATAAATTACAATTTATGGTCAAATGTAGATTAGAATTCATGTACGCTAGAGCTACTACTCAAAATGTTGTTGATAGGCCAGAAGCACTTACATCATGTGGAAGTTTGTTAGAAATGCAAAATCTACCTAGAGGGGTGGAATGGGGTGAGAGGTGGGAGGGAGGTTCAAGAAGGAGGGGACATGTGTATATCTACAGCTGATTCATGATTCAGAAACCAACACAATATTGTAAAGGAATTGCTCTTCAATTAAAAATAAATAACTTATTTTAAAATGCAGAATCACAGGCCCATCCCAGACCTACATTAAAGTTTGAGAAGCACTGTACTAGAGGAAACATGTAATCTGTTACCTAATTTTCAGCAACAACTTCATGCAAAGGTAACAATTTTCTGAAAAATAATTATTTAAAGTATACCCCCTACCCCATCAACAAAAATGCCGGTATTTTGTAGGTAGTGTTTGCTGGCTATAAAATCATTTGATCGTTGTAGAGATGTTTGAAAACTTAAAAAGTAGAAAAACTTATCCACAATGAAATATATATTCATGGAACTTCCCTGGTGGTCCAGTGGCTTGTGAACAGATTACTGCAATATGGTGTGATAAGTAACAGAAGAGCATTCAGACTGTGAATGAGGCAAGACTTCTGGGATCCTGGAACCTATTGGGTAAGAAGGGAGTTAACAAGATAAAATCCAAAGTAAGAATAAGGCAGTTTAGAAAACATTCTAGTCCAAAGGATCACTACAATAAAAGGTACAATAGTGAAAGATAATACTAAAAATTTACTGAAAATTTATTGAGCCAGGCATTGTGCTATTTATCATCTTCTTTCATCTTCACAACCCCATAAGGTTGGATTTGTCATAGGAATGATAAGGATGCCACTGGACGGCTTTAAGCAGGAGAGTAATGTAATTGTGTACTTTAAAGGTAAAGAATCACTCTAGGGAATTCCTTGACAGTCCAGTGGTTAGGACCACGTTTCCATTGCAGAGGGCATGGGTGCAATCCCTGGTCGGAAAACTAAAATTCTGCATGCTGTGCCAAAAAAAAAAATTAAAAATAAATAAATGGAAACATGTATAATATCATATGTGAAATGAATCGCCAGTCCAGGTTCGATGCATGATACAGGATGCTTGGGGCTGGTGCACTGGGGTGACCCAGAGGGATGGTATGGGGAGGTAGGTGGGAGGAGGGGTTCAGATGGGGAACACGTGTACACTTGTGGCGGATTCATGTTGATGTATGGCAAAACCAATACAATATTGTAAAGTAATTAGCCTCCAATTAAAATAAATAAATTTATATTAACAAATAAATAAAAGCAACCAGAGTTGCTATTAACCAGAAAAAAAAAAAATAAAAAAAATAAATGAAAGAGTCATTAAAGCTAAAAAACAACAACAAAGGATCACTCTGGCAGTATATAAAGTGTTTTTTTTAAAAGCCACTTCATATAGGCTCTCTTGAAATACATATAATTAACATCATTCACCAAACCCAATTTCATAAGTGAGATCCCAGATTCCTGTTACCACTTAAAACCTAATTGTCCAATACCTTAACTCTTTTATTCTATTTCTTCTTTTTCTCTCTATTCTGTTGACTTTCTAGCAACATACAACACTCTGTAAGGAAATTGTTATTAGGTTTTGTAACATGGGCTCCCTCTGTTGACTGTTGTAGCAATAAAACAGCAACCATTCAATATCCAGCAGAAACAATTGCTTTGGATCTGTACAGTAATTCTTTTTTTTTTTGCTTTTAGGAAAATTAGAGGTCTTTGCCCCTAAATCATGTAACTTATAAAGCAATCAAGGGCATTTATGACCCAGTTATTGGGTCATTTACATTTTAACCAAAGAAATATTTTCATACTCACAGTCACCATTTTCATTGGCATTGTTCCATTTCTTCATCAAAAAGCCATTTACGCTCATTAAGTTGAACAGCTACTTGAATTTCATAATAAAATTATTCAGACTTCAATTTCCTATTATGCCCATAGTCACACAAATGAACTTTATTATTGCCACTTATCAGTAATAATCGCTCATTAGGAGTATCATTTCTCTACAACCTCCAGATTGCCTAAGTCCATAACAGGTTGGCTCCCAACAGCTCCGAATGAATACCTGGCAGAGACCGCAGTAAGGGATTCACCATGTGGGCTTCCCCTGTTGGACTGTAGACAGAGTCATGCACTCATTTAACAAATACCTACTGGCACTTGCTCCAAGCCAGCTCTGTGCTTCAGAGACCTATTGTAACATCAACCCTGAACCCAAGATTCCCTTGGTCTGTTGAAGGAGATATTTGATATCTGAAGCATCCTCTACCTTGTAGTAGAACTTACATGTAATTCCAGTGGTACTACATGCCATAAAAGCAGAAGGAGTTATTAATTATGATTGAGAAAATTCAGGATGCCTTGGAGAGGATGCCATTTGGCCTGAAAAGGACATAAGCAACATGATAGCAGGATTATTTTCCTGTTTTGTTCAGTGTTTTATCTGAAGTTCCTACAAATATGACTGGCACATAATAAGTGCTTAATAAATAGCTATTGAATGAATGGGTTGATCTTGAAATCAATAAGAATTTTAATGACAAAAAAGCAAAGAAAAAGAATTTCCTTTTTGAAGAGGCTTCAAAGCCATGATTATTACCTTTAGTTTACTCTTGACTTTCCATTACTTTTAGGATAAAATACTGTCCCCTGTCCTCTTCTCCAGAGTTATATCCACGTATTCGATTCCAAGCCATTAGAGTCTGCAGATGTCTGGTGAGGAACTGGACAGTCTGTGTTTTATCTATCTGTCCAAGAAATAAAAAATACAAAATATTTTTACTTGGTAAGAATCATTCGTGTACCAGTTATAATGTAACTTATTAATGAACATACTGATCCTGTGTAAATGTGTTTCAAGTTGAAATCCACAGTTTCAAGAAATAGAAAATCCAATTATAATTGGTTTAACCTAGTGAAAGGATTTATTGTCAAATGTAACTGAAAGCCAAGCAATAGGGCAGAGTTCAGAGTGGTTCATTCGGGGCTTTTCCTCAATTGCTCTTCAGCTGTTTCATCTCCAACCACTATGTATATAGACTGTAATCCTTGCACTGACTTCTGTAGTGGACACAGATTAGCAGCTAGCAGAAAGATTATGTGCTTTCTTGCTCACATACAAAGGAAGAGAACATTGCTTCTTAAAACTATTAATAATGAGTAAAAGTTCCAGACTTGACTAAACCCCCCCCACTGAACTGCTTTCTGTAGCCAGAAACTTCCAGGTTTGACTGATTTATGCCTGATCTACCAGGACGAATTGTTGTGTCAATTGTTATGAGGCTTAAGATTACTTGGCCTCTGTTGGTCAGAGCCCCTCTAGAACTGGAATTGGAATCAACGACACAAGGAAGAAGGAGTAGCGCCCAGAGGAAACTATGAGTGTGGTAAGAAAGGGAGAATAGCAGAAAGTGAAGAGGAACTAAAGATTAGATAGCATCACTGACTTCATGGACAAGAATTTGAGCAACTTCCGGAATTCAGTGGAGGTCAGAGGAGCCTGGCATGCTGTAGTCCATTAGGTTGCAGAAGTGGGACACGACTTAGAGGCTGAACAACGACAAAGGAAGGGAAGAGGGAAGGCTGATGCTGGATAGGCAACTGATGAACTTCTAACGTGTCACTTTGTTGATTGGCAAATATGTATCAACTATTGCTGGAATTTTTATTGAGGTTATCTGAAATTTCTGCTGGCTATAAAACTACAAACAGGCCTGAGCTTTTACCATTGCTCCATCACTTATTCAGCCCTCTCTTCCCAGAAAACCCTTTCACCCAGGAAACTCTTATCGACCTTGAAGAACTACTCTCCCCTGAAAAGGCTTTTCTGACTCTCCATCTGGTTCCGCACTGACACAAGGCTTTCATGGTCCCCTGGTTTTCCTCCAGGGCAGCAGTTGACATACTGAGATGTATTTGTTTCCATATCTGGCTCTCCCACAGGCAGGGTTCTCCCTGAGGATAATGTTATCAGATGCTTTGGCTGCAAATAATAGAAACCTAATGGGTGACTTTAATTCAGATGACTATTATATATACTACTGTGGGCAGGAATCCCTTAGAAGAAACGGAGTAGCCATCATGGTCAACAAAAGAGTCCAAAATGCAGTACTTGGATGCAATCTCAAAAACGACAGACTGATCTCTGTTCATTTCCAAGGCAAACCATTCAATATCACGGTAATCCAAGCCTATGCCCCAACCAGTAATGCTGAAGAAGCTGAAGTTGAACGGTTCTATGAAGACCTACAAGGCCTTTTAGAACTAACACCCAAAAAAGATGTCCTTTTCATTATAGGGGACTGGAATGCAAAAGCAGGAAGTCAAGAAACACCTGGAGTAACAGGCAAATTTGGCCTTGGAGTACAGAATGAAGCAGGGCAAAGGCTAATAGAGTTTTGCCAAGAGAATGCACTGGTCATAGCAAACACTCTCTTCAAACAACACAAGAGAAGATTCTACACATGGACATCACCAGATGGTCAACACCGAAATCAGATTGATTATATTCTTTGCAGCCAAAGATGGAGAAGCTCTATACAGTCAGCAAAAACAAGACTGGGAATGGACTGTGGCTCAGATCATGAACTTCTTATTGCCAAATTCAGTCTTAAATTGAAGAAATTGGAGAAAACCACCAGACCATTCAGGTATGACCTAAATCAAATCCCTTATGATTATACAGTGGAAGTGAGAAATAGATTTAAGGGATTAGATCTGATAGAGAGAGTGCCTGAACCTATGGACTGAGGTTCATGACATTGTACAGGAGACAGGGATCAAGACCATCCCCATGGAAAAGATGCAAAAAAAACAAAATGGCTGTCTGGGGAGGCCTTACAAACAGCTGTGAAAAGAAGAGAAGCGAAAAGCAAAGGAGAAAAGGAAATATATAAGCATCTGAATGCAGAGTTCCAAAGAATAGCAAGGAGGGATAAGAAAGCCTTCCTCAGTGATGAATGCAAGGAAATAGAACAAAACAACAGAATGGGAAAGACTAGAGATCTCTTCAAGAAAATTAAAGACCAAGGGAACATTTCATGCAAAGATGGGCTCGATAAAGGACAGAAATAGTATGGACCTAACAGAAGCAGAAGATATTAAGAAGAGGTGGCAAGAATACACAGAAGAACCATACAAAAAAGAGCTTCCTGACCCAGATAATCATGATGGTGTGATCACTCACCTAGAACCAGACACTTTGGAACGTGAAGTCAAGTGGGCCTTAGAAAGCATCACTACAAACAAAGCTAGTGGAGGTGATGGAATTCCAGTTGAGCTATTTCAAATCCTAAAAGATGATGCTGTGAAAGTCCTGCAGTCAGTATGTCAGCAAATTTGGAAAACTCAGCAGTGGCCACAGGACTGGAAAACGTCAGTTTTCGTTCCAATCCCAAAGAAAGTCAATGCCAAAGAATGCTCATACTACCTCAAAATTGCACTCATCTCACACACTAGCAAAGTAATGCTCAAAATTCTCCAAGCCAGGCTTCAGCAATACATGAACCGTGAACCTTCAGATGTTCAAGCTGGTTTTAGAAAAGGCAGAGGAACCAGAGATCAAATTGCCAACATCTGCTGGATCATTGAAAAAGCAAGAGAGTTCCAGAAAAACATCTATTTCTGCTTTATTGCCTATGCCAAAGCCTTTGGCTGTGTGGATCACAATAAACTGTGAAAAATTCTGAAAGAGATGGGAATACCAGACCACCTGATCTGCCTCTTGAGAAACCTGTATGCTGGTCAGGAAGCAACAGTTAGAACTGGACACAGAACAACAGACTGCTTCCAAATAGGAAAAGGAATATGTCAAGGTGTATATTGTCACCTTGCTTATTTAACTTATATGCAGTGTACATCATGAGAAACGCTGGGCTGGAAGAAGCACAAGCTGGGATCAAGATTGCTGGGAGAAATATCAATAACCTCAGATATGCAGATGACACCACCCTTATGGCAGAAAGTGAAGAAGAACTAAAGAGCCTCTTGATGAAAGTGAAAGAGAAGAGTGAAAAAGTTGGCTTAAAGCTCAACATTCAGAAAACGAAGATCATGGCATCTGGTCCCATCACTTCATGGGAAATAGATGGGGAAACAGTGGAAACAGTGTCAGACTTTATTTGGGGGGGCTCCAAAATCACTGCAGATGGTGATTGCAGCCATGAAATTAAAAGACACTTACTCCTTGGAAGGAAAGTTATGACCAACCTAGATAGCATATTAAAAAAGCAGAGATATTACTTTGCCAACAAAGGTCCATCTAGTCAAGGCTATGGTTTTTCCAGTGGTCATGTATGGATGTGAGAGTTGGACTGTGAAGAAAACTGAGCGCCAAAGAATTGATGCTTTTGAACTGTGGTGTTGGAGAAGACTCTTGAGAGTCCCTTGGACTGCAAGGAGATCCAACCAGTGCATCCTAATGGAGATCAGTCCTGGGTGTTCATTGGAAAGACTGATGCTGAAGCTGAAACTCCAATACTTTGGCCACCTCATGCGAAGAGTTGACTCATTGGAAAAGACCCTGACGCTGGGAGGGATTGGGGGCAGGAGGGGAAGGGGACAACAGAGGATGAGATGGCTGGATGGCATTACCGACTCAATCGACATGAGTTTGAGTGAACTCCAGGAGTTGGTGATGGACAGGGAGGCCTGGCATGCTGCGATTCATGGGGTTGCAAAGAGTTGAACATAACCGAGCGACTGAACTGAATTGAACTGAATGCAAACTGACTTAACCAATAAGAGAGTTTATTGTTTTTCAAAATGTTAAGTGTTTGGGTAGGGCAGGCTCCAGGATTGGTTGATATAGTGGTTCAACCGTCTCATCAAGAGCTCATCTTCTTTCCCTCTCTCTGCCATCTTCAGTGTTTAACTTCACCTTCAGGCTGCTAACAGGATGGCTAAAAACTTTTAGGCATCATATAATCCAGAGAAAGAAGAGGAAATTTCTATTTCTTTGGAATAAGGAAAACATATTCCAGAAAATCCCGTGAAGACTTTCCCTGACTTTCTCAGCCACCTCTACATCAGTCACTGGCGAGGGGAATAATGTTATCACAGAGTTTAAGTTAATCATCCAAGGCAGGGTGGAAACTGGTAAATGTTTATGTTAATTACTACAGTAAAGTCTTGCTGTCACCCCTCATCCCCTGAACTCTGAGATTCTATGGCTCTGTGCATCTGACTTTGTGACTCCATTTTCCACCCCAGCCTAAAACTTAACAACATTGTCATATCCTAGACCATATCCTTGCCAATAAATATACCCTTCCATAATTTCACTTTGAAACATCTCACTCTCTGACTATATTTCCAGCTCACTTTCTTTAATACTGCAAATCCAGCAATCTTTCAGCCCCACTCATATTCCACTAATGATTGATGTATTCCACCAATGTTCCTACCACCTTTTCACCATCTTTCACCCACTTCATGTCCTCATTTCTCTTCCTACCCAGCTTAAATTTCATGGTCCATGATTATGACCACTCCCTTGTATATACTATCAACACCCTTGCCCCACTTCATTTCATGATACTTTTTTGGTAAGGTTACAACCCTACCCATACCCTACTCAGCTTATTCTGTGCACCAAGACCTTTTTGTGTGGCTGGAGAAAAACACATGACATTGCACATTAGTCTTTCAGTTCAGTTCACTTGCTTAGTTGTGTCCGACTCTTTGTGACCCATGAACCGCAACCTGTCAGGCTTCCCTGTCCATCACCAACTCCCAGAGCTTGCTCAAACTCAAGTCCATCAAGTCTGTGATGCCATCCAACCATCTCATCCTCTGTCATCCCCTTCTCTTTCCACCTCCAATCTTTCCCAACATCAGGGTCTTTTCCAATGAGTCAGTTCTTCACATCAGGTGGCCAAAATATTGGAGCTTCAGCTTCAACATCAGTCCTTCCAATGAACACCCAGGACTGATCTCCTTTAGGATTGACTAGTTTGATCTCCTTGCAGTCCAAGGTACTCTCAAGTGTCTTCTCCAACACCGCAGTTCAAAAGCATCAATTCTTCGGTGCTCAGTTTTCTTCACAGTCCAACTCTCACATCCATATGTGACTAGTGGAAAAGCCATAGCTTTGACTAGATGGACCTTTGTTGGCAAGGTAATGTCTCTGCTTTTTAATATGTTGTCTAGGTTGGTCATAGCTTTTCTTCCAAAGAGCAAGCATCTTTTAATTTCATGGCTGCAGTCACCATCTGCAGTGATTTTGGAGCCCAAGAAAATAAAGTCTGTCACTGTTTCTATTGTTTCCCCATCTATTTGCTGTGAAGTGATGGGACTGGATGCCATAATCTTAGTTTTTTGAATGTTGAGCTTTACTTAACCGTTAGTCTTACTTTACTCTTAATGGATTTTTACTGCTGAACAGTAAAGCTGCTCAGCAATCACAATACATTTCATTAGTCTGTTTTGTCTTTCATTCTCCTAGGTGATCCTCCATCTCTGAAAACCTACAACACCTCCTTTCATGTGTCAAATGTAATTGCCTACTCTGCTTCTTATTTTACTAAGAAAACAAAGGTGACTAGAAGAGAACTTCCTTAGATTCTTAACACCACATCTAGCCATCCAGCTGCATCTGTGCCGATAACCTCTGCTTTCTCTGTTAATGTGCATTCACAGTCTATGAAACTACTGGACCCATTCCTCTTCTTATGCCATAGATCCAAATCCATTCTCACTTGCTCAAGGATATTGCCCCAGCAATTGTCCCATTTTCTGTCTGGCATCACCAATATTTTTTCCTACTAAGTCAGTGGTTCTCAGCCATGGGTTATTTTTGCTCATTCCCCTCCCTCATCTCTCAGGCAACATTTGGCAATGTCTAGAGTCCCTTATGGCTATCACAGCTGGGGAGACTGGGGAATGCATAGAGTGGATATACTGCCAGGGATATTATGTTCAGAATCCTATAATGCAAAAGACAGCCCTCCACAACAAAAAGTTATTCAGCCCAAAATGTCAATAGTGCCAAAGTTGGGAAACTCTAAACTAGATCATTCCTATAAGCACACACACATAAATTCTGATATTTCTCTCATATTAAACCCCTAAACTCCCCTTCCAACTTCAACCTTGTTGTTATTTTATTGTAGAAGTCCTCAAATATCTTATCTAATCTCGCTGTGCCACTTTCTTTCCTCTAAATCTCACTTAAACTTTTCCAGTCTGGTTCTGCCCCATCAGAGCCAGACATTCCAACAGAATTTCTCGTGTTAAGTTCAACAGTCAATTCTCAGTAGCACATAATTGAGTTGATCACTCTATTTTCCTAGAAACACTGCCTTCATTTGATTCTTAAAATCTATCCTCTCCTGGTTTTCTTTCTAATTTTAATAATTCTTCCTGTCTTCTCTTCTGATTTCTTATGTCCTGACCTTAGCCCAGAACTCAGTACTTGGACCTTTTTCTCGTATATGCTCACTTCCTTGCTGACTTCATGTAGCTTCAAATAATCATCTACAATGCCAATGAATCCTAAATTTTTATCTCTAGCCTGAGCCTCTTGTCTGAAATCCAGAGCCATATATCCAGTTGCTTATTCATCATCTCCACCCGAATATTTAAATGCACATAAGGCTTGGCATGTCCAGTGGTCATGTATGGATGCGAGAGTTGGACTGTGAAGAAAGCTGAGCGCCAAAGAATTGATGCTTTTGAACTGTGGTGTTGGAGAAGACTCTTGAGAGTCCCTTGGACTGCAAGGAGATCCAACCAGTCCATCCTAAAGGAGATCAGTCCTGGGTGTTCTTTGGAAGGACTGATGCTAAAGCTGAAACTCCAATACTTTGGCCACCTCATGCGAAGAGTTGACTCATTGGAAAAGACTCTGATGCTGGGAGGGATTGGGGGCAGGAAAAGAAGGGGATGACAGAGGATAGGATGGCTGGATGGCATCACCGACTCTATGGACATGAGTTTGGGTGAACTCTGGGAGTTGGTGATGGACAGGGAGGGCTGGCGTGCTGCGATTCATGGGGTCGCAAAGAGTCGGACACAACTGAGTGACTGAACTGAACTGAACTGAGACAAAAGTGAAACAATAAAGGCCTTTTTGTTGTTCCTGGATCATACCAAACACACTCCAGCCTCAGAGCTTTTGTACTTGCTCTTTTTTCTATCTAGCATGATCTCATTTTTTGTGAAAATGCAAGGTCTTTGCTCAATTCAATAGTCACCTTCCTAGAGAGGCCTTTCCTGATCTTGCTATCTCACTGATTCTTCCTGCCCTCCTTCCTTTCTCTATTTTTCTTCCTGACTTTTAACACCTTCTAAAACTCTATATATTTCACATATTTATTTGTCCATCTCTCCCTAATAGAATGTAAGCTCCATGACAGCATGTCTGTCTTGTTTACAGTTGTATCCGTAGTGCGTAGAGCAATGCTTCAAACATAGTATCTTCTCCATACTTATTTGTGGAAAGAATGATCCAGCCCAGTAACCACTACTGGGAGGGACCGTATGACTTTAATCCATGGTGCCCAGGAGAGGCACACAATCAGTTCAGTTCCGTTCAGTCACTCAGTCGTGTCCGACTCTTTGCGATCCCATGAATCGCAGCACGCCAGGCCTCCCTGTCCATCACCAGCTCCCGGAGTTCACTCAGACTCATGTCCATCGAGTCAGTGATGCCATCCAGCCATCTCATCCTCTGTCATCCCCTTCTCCTCCTGCCCCCAATCTCTCCCAGCATCAGAGTCTTTTCCAATGAGTCAACTCTTCACATGAGATGGCCAAAGTACTGGAGTTTCAGCTTTAGCATCATTCCTTCCAAAGAAATCCCAGGGCTGATATCCTTCAGAATGGACTGGTTGGATCTCCTTGCAGTCCAAGGGACTCTCAAGAGTCTTCTCCAACACCACAGTTCAAAAGCATCAATTCTTTGGCGCTCAGCTTTCTTCACAGTCCAACTCTCACATCCATACATGACCACAGGAAAAACCATAGCTTTGACTAGACAAACCTTTGTTGGCAAAGTAATGTTTCTGCTTTTGAATATGCTATCCAGGTTGGTCATAACTGTCCTTCCAAGGAGTAAGCGTCTTTTAATTTCATGGCTGCAGTCACCATCTGCAGTGATTTTGGAGCCCCAAAAAATAAAGTCTGACACTGTTTCCACTGTTTCTCCATCTATTTCCCATGAAGTGATGGGACCAGATGCCATGATCTTCGTTTTCTGAATGTTGAGAAGCACACAATAGGAACTAGTAAAATAAAGGAATCTTCATTATTGTTTTCAACAGTTGTGCCTGTCGTGTGTTTCAGTGTTTTCTTGATTCTGATGGATAAAGTTTCTCCTTGTCTACACTTTTCCAATATTCCTGTGGGGACACAGAGATTTCTCTGGGCACTCTTTTTAAGTCCCTTGGTATCTGGGAGTCTTTCTATTCCTTTTCTCCTCTTCCTGAAGCTTTTAACGCATGACTGTGTACCCCAGCCAAGCCCTGGGCATATATGACACCATCACTCCTTTGGGCTCCACTCCTGGAACACCTGCACCTTCCACCTAATTTTGGGTGCCTGACACCTTTGTTAAAGATGATATTGACTCTTTTGTGTCCCTATATATTTAGGATAGGGTCCAGAACATACTAGGCACTCTATTATTGGTACTTGGACTAAGCCTTTGCCTATTTATACTTTTACTTACTGCCATTCAATAAACCTCATTCTCTCCGTATTACAACATAGTCACCATAATACCTTAGTAAGTGTATCAGTAAACATATTTCTGTGGTGTTGTGATTAAGAGCATAGTTTTGGAACCCAATATACTGAGTCCTGGCTCTGTAACTTGCTGGTTATAAAATTTGGGGAAAACAAAGATATTTAACTTCTGTAGCTTCTCTTTCTCTACTGCTAAAATGGAAATAATAATGCCAGAAAAAGTTATGGTGAAGATTAAATTCAGTACTGTATACTAAGCCCTAGCACTCTGGAACAAAGTAGTTCAATGAGTGATAACAGTAATATTCTCTAGTGTGTGATAATAATAATAGTACAACTATGAGTATCTTGAGGATCAGGGACTATATTGTTAGCATCTAGAATGTATAGACCTTGTGAAGGATGCAGATGGTGAGAGGTGGGGCTGTTGATGCCAGTTGGGGCCACATTATGAAGGGTTAAGCCTTTATTCTTTAGATAATGAAGAATAATCAAAGAGTTGTATAACACCTTAAAGCAAAGAGCAAGTTAAAGGATGATATTTGTGAGTACCAAATGAGGACGGCCAGGAGAGCTGCATGGGGCCATGTTAACAACTCGTTGAACTTTATGGTGACTGACATCAGTAATGCACTCAGGCTATAGTTACATGATGTCAGCCTTCAGATGAAAACGGAAAACTTCAGTCAAACATCTGGTTGTTTAGTCTACTCAACATCAAAGACCTGGCTGTTCTGAAACTTTCAGATGTTTGGCTGAATGGTTTAGTTTTCATCTTCATCTAAGGGGCCTGGTAGACACAATCACTATGATTTTTGTCAGCTTTAGGCTTGAGGGTTCTTTTTTTTTTAATTATAAAAACATTTTTATGGTAACATAAAAGGATTTTTTAAAAAAGAAAAACAAAACCTTCCTAATTCTACCATGCTAAAACAACTGGTTTTATTTTTGTATACTCCCTTTATAGCATATAAAGTTTATATTGCTTACCCACAGTGAACATACGTTTGTGTCCTTTTCTTTGCCCTTAGTGTTATATTGTAATGTTTAATGTTAATATAATTCATGTTGGAAAATAAGTACTATATAATATTATCAATTCAATAAACTAGACATCTACTGAATTTTAACATCTTGAGACTGTTGGAAATTTTTGTTGTTTCTAATTTTTCATTAAAATGTATAACTTTTTTGTTTATTAAATTTTTCCCTCTAAAAAATTTCACAGGATAATCAGTTAAAGGTCAAAGTGTTTTTATGACTCACTATATATTTATATATTCCAAAGGAATTTTATTAATTTATGTTGATAACAATAATGTATGAGTTCTCTATTTTACCATAATCTTATTAACATTGATATTATAATTCCAATGCTTTTAATTTTGGTCAATTGAACCAGTTCTAACATAATAGCATATAAGTAATATATTATATATGTACTGTATATATAACACATATGTTTTATATATGTGTGTATTATAATCTATATTTGTCCTTATCTCTTCTTCTTTCCCAAAACATCAATAAAAAGAGAAAAAATGATTTTTTTAAAGGTATCAACTCATAGGTTAAAAAAATACATGTCAGTGGGCACATATTTAGAAGTGGGGAAAGTTAACAGAGTTGAGAAATTTGAAATATGCTGACAGGTGAATCTAGTGGGAAGCTATGGAAATGAATAATATTAATAATAATATCTTACAACATTTCTTATTAAATATCAGGCATTGTTCTAAGCATTTTATATATATATATATATATGTGTGTGTGTGTGTGTGTGTGTATGTATAAAATCATTTAATTCTCACAACATCCTTTGAGGTATATAATATTATTTTTACCATTTTACAAAAGAAGAAAATGAAGTATGAGGTCAAATGAATTTCATGTAGCCAAATAAATTTCAAGCCCAAGCTATCTAGGTTCAAAGTTTATTCCCTTGACTACACATTGTACTGCCTCTTGATAAAGCCTCAGTAATTTGAAGCAGAGAACCACAGAAGGCAGGGATGAGGTATAGAAATTGATTGAAAGTCTGTGAAAAGAGAACTTAGACTTGCAGGTCCCTTCCCCAAACGAATAAATCAACCTGGTATATCTCCCTACCCTGGCAGGAGACCAGACATTTGATCAAAACAAAAAGTGAGCCCTAGAGGCCAAAGCACAGATAAATTAGGTCCTGGTAGCTGGAGAGAAGGGCCAAGTGAAAACAGGAAAGTTAAATGAATGTCTACTTACTGAATGGTGAGGCCTTTGGCCCCCATGTCCTGTTCAGCTTAGAGTACTTGGGTAGTCAGGCAGTCACACCTGCCTCTCTTACCCAGGAGAAGGGACTGGAGAATCTGACCAGCTTCAGAGAAAAGAACTACAAATACTGATATTTGGGGATCCCCAGCAAACCGGTCAAGAAACCTGTTACTCTACAGTGAAGCCACCAATCAACGAATTCCATCTATTTACACAGAGCTTCCAATTGACTTTATGGTAACTTACTGTTAAATATGAAGAGCTGCAAAATTTCACCAAATATTTCAAAAGAGATTCCACAATGAGAGATGACAAAAGAAACAAGCAGAAAATTAAACACACAGGAAATAAATTAGGAAACAGAAGAAAAATTTGAAATGATTATTAATATGAGAAGAAGACGACAGAGGATGAAATGGTTGAATAGCATCACCGATTCAATGAACGTGAGTTTAAGTAAACTCCAGGAGTTGGTGATGGACAGGGAGGCCTGGCATGCTGCAGTCCATGGGGTTACAAAGAGTCAGACACGAATGAGCAACTGAACAGAACTGAACTGAATTGATATTTAGATAAAAATAGACATTGCATTCATGAAACAAGACTAGGATGCTTTCTTTAAAAAAAAAAAAAGAATAATAAAAGACTAAGAACTCATGAAAATTAAACACATGATAGCAGAAAGAATTAACAAAATGTTTGGAAATTAAGGAAATAGAACAAAAAGAGTCTGACAACAGAAGAGATAAGGAAACTGAAAAAAAAAAAAAAAAATCCAGATCTAACATTCAAACAATGTGAGTTTCAAAAAGAAAAAGAAAGAAAAGAAAAGAAGGAAAGAAAAATTATTAAAGAAAGAACACACACAAAAAACTTCCCAGGCTAAAGAATACATATTTCCAGTTTATAAAGGCTTATCAAGGGTGGAGCACAATGGATTTAAGAAACAAAAACTATGTCAAGTGTCATCATTAAGAAACTTCAGAACACTAGGAGATTAAAAAAAAGTATGCTCAGGCTCCCAGGGGAAAATAATGTTATCATATAAGGGATTGACAGAGTATTGAAATAACATTAAATTTCTCAACAACAAACACTACAAACTAGAATATGAAATGCTGCTGCTGCTGCTAAGTCGCTTCAGTCATGTCCAACTTTGTGCGACCCCAGAGACGGCAGCCCACCAGGCTCCCCCGCCACCCGCCCCCCCCCGCCCCCGGGATTCTCCAGGCAAGAACACTGGAGTGCGTTGCCATTTCCTTCTCCAATGCATGAAAGTGAAAAGTGAAAGTGAAGTCTCTCAGTCCTGCCCGACTCTTAGCAACCCCATGGACTACAGCCTACCAGGCTCGTACTGGAGTGGGGTGCCATTGCCTTCTCTGAGAATATGAAATAGCAATGCCTTAAAATTTCTGTAAGAAAATTATTTTCAACCAAGAATTCTTTATCCAGAGAACTACCAATCAATTGTGAAGGTAAAATTAAGACATATTGAGACTTGCAAAGTCTTTTTAAAAAATTACTTCCCATACTTTTTCCAGGAGGCTACTACAGGATATATGCCACCAAAATGAGGGAGTTAAAAAAGAGAGAAACATGGGATTAGTAAAATAGGAGATAGAACAAAGGAGAGAGGCAAAGAGAATCCACATGATGATTATAAAAAGGAATCATAGAACTGAGAGAGTAGCACTGACATAGGTTCATGTGTGCATGCTCAGTCATATCTGCTTCTTTGTGACCCCATAGACTGTGGCCCACCAAGCTCCTCTGTCCAGGGAATTTTCCATGCAGGAATACTGAAGAGGGCTGCCATTTCCTACTCCAGGGGATCTTCCCAACCCAGAGATCAAACTTGTGTCTCTTGCCTTGGCAGGAAAATTCTTTACCACTAGTGCCATCTGAGAAGCCATATGTAAAATAGAGAGCTGACAGGAAGCTACTGCATAGCACAGAGCTCAGTTCTCTGTGATGAACTAGAGGGATGGGCAGAGGGAGTGGGAGAGAGCCTCAAGAGGGAGGAGAACATATGTATGTGCTATGCTGTGCTCAGTTGTATCCAACTCTTTTTGACCCCATGGACTATAGTCTGCCAGGCTCCTCTGACCATGGGATTTCCCAGGCAACTACTGGAGTGGGTTGTCATTTCCTTCTCCAGAGGATCTTCCTGACTCAGGGATCGAACCCACGTCTTTTGCATCACTGGCATTGGCAGGCAGATTCTTTACCACTGCACCACCTGGAAAGCCTGAATATATACAGTTAGTTCAGTCGCTCAGTCGTGCCAGACTCTTTGCAAACCCATGGACTGCAGTACGCCAGGCTTCTCTATCCATCACCAATACCCACAGCTTGCTCAAACTCATATCCATAGAGTCTGTGATGCCATCCAACCATCTCTTCTTCTGTCATCCCCTTCTTGTCCTGCCTTCAATCTTTCCCAGCATCAGGGTCTTTTCCAAGTCAGTTCTTCACAGCAGGTGGCCAAAGTATTGGAGCTTCAGCTTCAGCATCAGTCCTTCCAATGAATATTCAGGACTGATCTCCTTTAGGATTGACTGGCTTGATCCCCTTGCAGTCCAAGGGACTCTCAAGAGTCTTCTCCAACACCACAGTTCAAAAGCATCAATTCTTCAGCACTCAGCCTTCTTTATAATCCAACTCTCACATCCATGCATGACTACTGGAAAAGCCATAGCTTTGACTAGATGGACCTTTGTCAGCAAGGTGATGTCTCTGCTTTTTAATATGCTGTCTAGGTTGGTCATAACTTTTCTTCCAAGCAGTAAGCATCTTTTAATTTCATGGCTGCAATCACCATCTGCAGTGATTTTGAAGCCCAAAAAATAAGGTTTGCCACCGTTTCCATTGTTTCCCCATCTATTTGCCATGAAGTGATGAGACCAGATGCCATGATCTTCGTTTTCTGAATGTTGAGTTTTAAGCCAACTTTTTCACTCTCCTCTTTCACTTTCAAGAGCCTCTCTAGTTCTTCTTCACTTTCTGCCATAAGGGTGGTGTCATCTGCGTATCTGAGGTTATTGATATTTCTCCTGGCAATCTTGAATCCAGCTTGTGCTTCATCCAGCCTAGTGTTTCTGCATATAAGTTAAATGAGCAGGGTGGCAATATACAGCCTTGACGTATTCCTTTCCTGATTTGGAACCAGTCTGTTGTTCCATGTCCAGTTCTAATTGTTGCTTCCTGACTTGCATACAGATTTCTCAGGAGGCAGGTAAGGTGGTCTGGTATTCCCATCTCTTAAAGAGTTTTCCATAGTTTGTTGTGATCCACACAGCCAAAGGCTTTGGAGTAGTCAATAAAGCAAAAGTAGATGTTTTTCTGAAACTCTTTTGCTTTTTCAGTGATCCAACAAATGTTGGCAATTTGATCTCTGGTTCCTCTGCCTTTTCTAAAACCAGCTTGAACATCTGGAAGTTCATGGTTCACATATTGTTGAAGCCTGGCTTGGAGAATTTTGAGCATTACTTTGCTAGCGTGTGATATGAGTGCAATTGTGTGGTAGTTTGAACATTCTTCGGCATTGCCTTTCTTTGGGATTGGAATGAAAACTGACCTTTTCCAGTCCTGTGGCCACTGCTGAGTTTTCCAAATTTGCTGGCATATGGAGTGCAGCACTTTAACAACATCATCTTTTAGGATTTAAAATAGCTTAACTGGAATTCCATCACCTCCACTAGCTTTGTTCGTAGTGGTGCTTCCTAATGCCCACTTGACTTCGCATTCCAGAATGAAGGTGAGTGATCCCACCATCATGGTTATCTGGGTTATGAAGATCTTTTTTGTATAATTCTTCTATGTTTTCTTGCCACCTCTTCTTAATATCTTCTGCTTCTGTTAGGTCCATACCATTTCTGTCCTTTATTGTGCTCACCTTTGCATGAAATGTTCCCTTGGTATTATAAGTATGTTCCCTTGGTATTATATTATTCCCTTGGTTCCCTTGTTCCCTTGATAATATATGTACAACATCACATTCATGATGTCACACAGCAGAAACTAACATAACACTGCAAAGCAATTACACTCCAATGAAAAAGTGGGGGATCATAGGATGACCACTGTTTAGCATGTACAAAAATTGAAAAAGAATGAAGGGCTCCAGGACTTATGTCTTCAGGAAAATAAATGGAACAGATAAATTATCTGATATACTTGATAATGTAGAAACTAATGGTACAGAGAACTAAACAAATGAAAAAACTATTAATATCTCCAGTAAGGAAAGTATGTACAAGACAGGAAATATAGTACACTTAGCTTAGCAGTAGGACTTCCCTGGTGGCTCAGACGGTAAAGCATCTGCCTACAATGCAGGAGACCTGGCTTCAATCCCTGAGTTGGGAAGATCTCCTGGAGAAGGAAATAGCAACCCACTCCAGTATTCTTGCCTGGAAAATCCCATGGACAGAGGAGCCTAGTAGGCTATAGTCCATGGGGTCACAAAGAGTCAGACACGACTGAGCGACTTCACTTTCACTTAGCTTAGCAGTAGCCAATACTTACAATAATTCAAAAACTGAATTTTGATTTAGTCAAAAGTTATATATTAACTATATAAGGGAGAGGAAAATAGGCGTCTAGGGTGATAGAAGAGATGAATACTCATCTTCCACAATAGGGTTTTGAAAGAAAATGCCTAAAGCTGATAAATCAAAAAGAATCAGTATAAGTTGAATTTCCTAAAGTTTGTTTTTTTTTTTTTTATGTGTTTATGTGCTGACTGCAAGTTACTTAACAAATATTTACCTATGTGTTTGGTGTCTTGCTGGGCACTGAAGATAAATAAATAAGCAGAATAAAAGCTTACCCTTAAAGAAATAGCTCAGAGCACAGGTGAGGGAAAAGATAAATAACCAAGTAGCTATTAAATAGATGAAAAGTGCTATAATAGAGACATATGGCGGGCATTATGGGAGAGGAAAGGAGAGCATTGCTAGCTTTGCCTTGGGAGAGGTGTACCTGAGCTGCTTCACAGAGGAGGAAAAGGGAAGGGAGAGCTTTTCAGGCAAATGGAATTGATGTGAAAAGAGTTGGAGGTGCCAGCAAATTTCCTTTGTCATGTCTGTTAACGCTAGAAGGTAGGATGTGTAGAATCTGAACTTCCTCAATTTTGTTCAGTTTTATTTGGGTCAGGTCAAGTTTAGGGGCATTCTGTGGACATTTTCAAATCTCAGAAAGGTACCTGCTATTAAAATCCAGCTGATGCCCTGTCTTTGAGGTAGAAAGAAAGCACATAGCTATAGATGGCACAGTGTCATAAATAGGAAGGCCAGGAAAACAATAAAGTGTTCAAAGTTTTTTGGTACATATATCCTCTTACAGTCTCTGTGTCCAATTTGCCCTGTGTGCAAGACCACTGAATTGTAAGCAGAGTTTCTGACTTTCCAAATATGCTTTCATCCAAGCCTCTCCAAGCAAAACTGGCAACATTTAATCATCTTTCAAAATATTATGCCTGTTGGTAAATAGACATTAGCTATGAGAATAAGCACTAGTCCACATGTTCCTTGGTTCCCTTTCCTCCATCCTCACTATAATCATCCTAGTTCAGGTGCTGATATCAGACATGGCACCTGATTCCTGACTCCCTTTTCTTTGCCTCCAGCCTCTTCCATTCAGTCCATTTTTCCTTGACACCAGATTAACTCTTTCTGAAACACAGACCTAATCATGGCATTCCTTTGATTTAAAAAAAGAACAAGAAAGAAAAGCAATTCTAATGCCTCCCCATAGCCTACAAGATCAAGTCCAGACTCTTCTGTCTAGCTTTCAGGCCTCCTATTACCTGGCCACAAACTACATTTCCAGCACCCTCTTCTATCATTCTTCTTTCATCATCTCCCTCTACTTCCTACCACACACACACACACATGCACAATGTTCATTCTCTAAATTTCCCTAAACTTCTCTGAAGTCCTATTCTTAGAACATGGTGAACTTTCATGCCATCAAATATCAGCATGTGTTTTTCTCTCTTAAATGTCCTTTGGCATAGGAATCTTCTTATCTTAAGGCCTAGTTCAAATGTCTCTACTTATGGTTAACAGCATGATGTCTGATTCACCAGGATCTAACCCAGGATTACTAAATGTGTGACTTGAACAAGTTACCTAAGCTCTCTTTGCTTTAGAAATAAAAGTGGAAAATAATAGTACCTGCTTCACAGGGTGAGATATAAATAGCACATGTAAAACACCTAGAACAATGGCAGGTACATAGTTTGAGCTCAGTGAACATTCAGTTCAGTTCAGTTCAGTTCAGTCGCTCAGTCATGTCCAACTCTTTGAGACCCCATGAATCGCAGCATGCCAGGCCTCCCTGTCCATCACCATCTCCCAGAGTTCACTCAAACTCACGTCCATCGCGTCAGTGATGCCATCCAGCCATCTCATTCTCTGTCGTCCCCTTTTCCTCCTGCCCCCAATCCCTCCCAGCATCAGAGTCTTTTCCAGTGAGTCAACTCTTCACATGAGGTGGCCAAAGTACTGGACTTTCAGCTTTAGCATCATTCCTTCCAAAGAACACACAGAACTGATCTTTAGAATGGACTGGTTGGATCTCCTTGCAGTCCAAGGGACTCTCAAGAGTCTTCTCCAACACCACAGTTCAAAAGCATCAATTCTTTGGCGCTCAGCTTTCTTCACAGTCCAACTCTCACATCCATACATGACCACTGGAAAAACCATAGCCTTGACTAGACGGACCTTTGTTGGCAAAGTGATGCAGATGCTGATTACAGCCATGAAATTAAAAGACGCTTACTCCTTGGAAGGAAAGTTATGACCAACCTAGATGGCATATTAAAAAGCAGAGACATTACTTTGCCAACAAAGGTCCATCTAGTCAATGAATGTTAGCTCCAGTTTAAATAATAATAAATGAATAATTAATCAATAATTAAATCAACAAAATTAAATGTCCTCTTTTCTAAGAAACTTTATTCATTTATCCAAGGAAAACTGATCATTTCTTCAATTTCCCCCAAGGAAAATTAATCATAAGCAATTCATATTGCCTGTGACATTTACTTTCACATCTCTTCTACTTTATACAATATCAGTCATATAGAATATATTCAAAATGATTTTTAAAAAAGTAATATTAACTTCTGAAGTTTTTAAAAATATTGTTTCAAAGCTGTTAGGTATGGATTCATAACCTGGATCAGCCACCTACTACTAATGTGATCTTGTGTGTGTGCTCAGTCGCTTCAGTTGTGTCCAACTCTTTATGACCCTATGGACTGTAGCCCACCAGGCTCCTCTGTCCATGGGATTCTCCAGGCAAGAATATAGGAGTGGGTTGCCATGCTCTCCTCCAGGGGATCTTCCTGACCCAGAGACTGAACTCACATCTCCTGCATTGCAGGTGGGTTCTTTACCCACTGAGCCACTTTGGAAGCCCAATGTGATCTTGGGCAAGTGACAAAACCTCAGTTTCTATGTGTATAAAAGGAAGAAAAACATCATTTATCTGACAGAGGATTCAATGTTAATTTTCCTTCAGAGGTTTCCCAGGGTCTGTAGACAAAGCATAAAACTTTCAGCTAGGTACACAAGTCTCTCCAGTATCTGGCCTTTGTCTACCTTTCCAGCTTTATCTGCCACACTCTTCCTTGTACTTGCTACTTCAATGATTCTAAAATGCTTGCATTTCAGGTTTGTCCAGGTTTTTGCATTTTGGTACATGCTGTTCATTCTGCCTGAAGTGTCCTTCCCTTCCCTTCTGCTTACCTAGTTCTTTATCTTTCAAAACTCATTGAAATAATTATTGAATACCTAACAATATATGTTATGTGTTCTTCTGGTCATTCTACAGATGTCTAAATGCCATTTGGTGTAGTCCAACTGCATCCAAACTGAAAATCAGAGCTATTGAGACTCTTAGAGTTCACCTAACCTAACCCAACACTGCCCAAGCTGAAGAAGTAGTACTAGAGAGAAGAGACTGACTCAAGGTCATGGAGATCTCAGTTATTTACTGCTGTGTAACAGTAATTATCCCAGAGTTCAGCAGCCTAGATAACAACCATTTTATTATTTCTCATAATTTTGTGAGTCAGGAATCCAGTCAGAGCTAAGATAGTTGCTTTTTCTTCTCCACATGGAATCAAGTGAGATGACTCAGTGATATTCTTTAGGCTTCACTCAATGCCTTGAACCTTGGCTTCATTTGGCCCCCTCTTCCCTTCCAGAAAAGGCTTCCCTGGTAGATTAGCTGGAAAGAATCTGCCTGCAATGCAGAAGACCCCGGTTCAATTCCTGGGTCAGGAAGATCCCCTGGAGAGGAAAGAGGCTACCCACTCCAGTATTCTTGAGCTTCTTTGGTGGCTCAGCTGGTAAAGAATTTGCCTGCATTGCAGTAGACCTGGGTTCAATCCCTGGGTTGGGAAGATCCCCTGAAGAAGGGAAAGGCTATGCACTCCAGTATTCTGGCCTGGAGAATTCCATGGGGTTACAAAGAGTCAGACATTCACTTTCACTTTCCCTTTCAGATAGTTTCAATGTGATCTCTTTGCTAGAATACATGCTAAGTCACTTCAATTGTGTCTGACTCTTTGAGACCCCTATGGCCCGATGGTCTCCTCTGTCCAGGGGCTTCTCTAGCCTGGAGTGGGTTGACTTTTCCTTCTCCAGGGGATCTTCCCTGCCCAGGGATTGAAACAGAGTCTCCTGCGGCTCCTGCATTACAGGCAGATTCTTTACCACTGAGCCACCAGGGAAGCCCAAATAATAAAGGCATCTCATACATGCTAAGTCAGTTCAGTCAAGAGTACATGGAATGTTAGGGCTCAAAGAGAACATGTTCCCAGAAGACAGGAAGTGGGAATTACCAGTCAGGAAGTGGGAATTACCAGTCTCTTAAGACTTGGGCTTGGAAACTAGCACAGTGTCACTTCCGAAGTATCTTCTTGGTCAAAACAATCATAGAGCCCATCTAGATTCCAGGGGAGGACACACAGACCCTTTCTGTCACTGGGAGGAGGATCAAAGAATTTACAGCCATCTTTAATCTGTTACCATCTGCCCTCTGGCCACAAATTATTTACATTCTTCCCACAGCACAATACATTCACCTCCTCAAAGGACCTGCCCCTCCAAACTCAGCCGTTTATAGCGTCAGACTCAGGGTCAACGTCCATGATCTCATCATCTGAATAAGTTCCAGGCGTGGATGAATATCCTCAGATGTAGTTCCTAGGGTGCAGTTTCTTTAGCATTGTTCTTTTCCATTGAAGATCTCTGAAACGAAAAAGTTACCTTCCCCGTATACACCCGACTATTGATTACAATGGTGAGCAGGCATAAAGTAACTGCTGTAGACAGTCTGTTCAAAAGAGGGTGGTGGTTTTGGTGGTGGAAGGAATAGAAGTACAAAGCAGTCACTGGTGCTTAGAAATTCTGAAATCTAGCCAAACATTTGATGCCAGTTCTTTAATTAAGGCCTACTTCTGCTCCCTGGGAATGAGTCTCTGTGACTTTTGGTTCTGCCCTCTGAGTCACCCTTCTTTTTCCACAAGAAATAGCCCATTTTTATAGTTGAATAGTTTTTTCAGCCTGCTCTCTGCCTATAGTAGACTGGGAGTCCAAAGACCTCTTTTCATTTCATACTGTCTCTGTCAGTTTCAGGCCAAGCTAACGTAATCCTTTTAAAATTTGGGGGATTTCCTGTGTATCGAATTATACTCTACTCCATTATCCAAAACACACACACACAAATCTTTCAGATAGTATTTCTGGACCTTGGTCCCCCTGTGAACCTGCTGTGGAATGACACCCTTAAGACTCTTAGAAACCCTACTGTTTAACACAGAGTATCCATAAGGCACAGCATTGAGATCCTCAGAAAAAATTTGTTTCCACTAAGAATAACTTTGAAACCATCTATGAGACACTGCCTTAAATCTTTCTGACCTACATTGTTGGTGAGAATGTAAATTGGTGCAGCCATATGGAAAACAGTATTGAGTTTCCTCAAAAAAAATAAGAATAGAACTATAATATGATCCAGCTAGTCTACTTCTGGGTATATATCCAAAGAATGTGATAACAGTAATTAGAAAAGATATACATACCCCTATGTTCACCATAGCATTATATACAAGAGCTAAGATATGGAAACAAAGTAAGTGCCCATCAACAGATGAATGGGTAAAGAAGATGTGGTGTGTGTGTGTATACATACACACAGACACACACACACACACACAGATGCATGCACACAGAAAAATACTACTCAGCCAGAAGAAGACAAAACCTGCCATTTGCCATAACATGGGTGAATCTTGAGGGTATTAGGCCAAGTGAAATAAGTTAGAGAAAGACAAATACTTTATGATTTCGTTCATATGTGGAGTATAACAAAATAAAACTAAACAAAAACAAACACATAGGTACAGAGAACAAAGCAGTGGTTTCCAGAGAGGAAGGGGGTGGGAGGGTAAAATGAGTAAAAGGGATCAACTGTACGGTGCTAAATGGAAACTAAACTTTTGATAAGCATGCTGTAGTGCATATAGAAGTTGAAATATAATGTTGTGCACATGACTGTTATAAACCGATGTTACCTCAACTAAAACATATCTTTCTGAAGTCTTAACAAAAGATCTTACAGTCGCATCTTTGACTTGTTTTTACCTGGTTATGTCATTTTGTCGGCAACACCTTAGATTTGATCTGTACCATGAGGCCATTCTTTACCTTTGAGACTCTTGTGCTGCTTGGAAATACTATCCTGGGTCCTTCTTTAGTTTACTTCTCTCTTCTAATATTTAATTATAAATAGCTACAAGACGCCAGTTGACACTTTGGACTTTCTGTCTATAAACTCCCCAACTAGATCCTCAAGTTCATTAGGTACCTTTCTATTTTCCACGTTGCCATAGGTAACCTTGTTTTCAAAACTTCCTCTGGCTTCCAATAACAATTTCTTGACTGTTCTGAAAGTGATCTCCAACACCTCCTCCAGATCTTTCTAGCTTTCACTAACAGACTCCTCAAGGTCCTTCAAGTCCCTACCCATTTCCCAGTCTCGAAATTAATGTCACATATTTGGGGTTTGGGTTACAGAAGAGCCCAATTACCAGTTATCAACTTCTGTTGTGGTTACCAGTTGTTCCCTAACAAACTGTCTCAAACCTTAGTAACTTAAAAAAAAAAAAAGTCATTTTCTCTCTCAATTTTGTGTGTCAATATTTGAGGTAAGGCTTGAATAACCAGTTCTCAGCCCCATATGAAATGAACTGGGGTCAGCTGATGGTATTCAGCTGGCAGTTGAGCTGATCTGAAGGATCCAAGATAGCTTCACTCACATGACTGAGACATTAGCAAGGCTAGACTTATCCTTCTCTTAAAGGCCTGCTTTTTGTCCCTCTCTTGAAGGCTGGGCTCATTCAGGTCCTTCTCTTCTGCATGTAGTCTCAAAGCCTGTTCATGAAGTATGTACAGAAGGGTTGTCAAACATCTTATATGACACCCAAGAAATTCAAGAATCGGTGATCCAAGAAAAAGGAAGTGGAAGCTTCCAGTTTTTTAGTCCTGAGTTTGGAAACTGTCAATTTTTGCCATATTTTATTTATTAGCTATAGAAAGGCAATGCCAAAGAATGCTCAAACTACTGCAAAATTGCGCTCATCTCACACGCTAGTAAAGTAATGCTCAAAATTCTCAAAGCCGGCAATACGTGAACCATGAACTTCCAGGTGTTCAAGCTGGTTTTAGGAAAGGCAGAGGAACCAGAGATCAAATTGCCAACATCCGTTGGATCATAGAAAAACAAGAGAGTTCCAGAAAAACATCTATTTCTGCTTTACTGACTATGTCAAAGCCTCTGACTGTGTGGATCACAACAAACTGTGGAAAATTCTTAAAGAGATGGGAATACCAGACCACCTGACCTGCCTTTTGAGAAATCTGTGTGCAGGTCAGGAAGCAACAGTTAGAACTGGACATGGAACAACAGACTGGTTCCAAATCAGGAAAGGAGTACGTCAAGGCTGTATATTGTCACCCTGCTTATTTAACTTCCATGAAGAGTACATAATGAGAAATGCTGGGCTGGATGAAGCACAGGCTGGAATCAAGATTGCCAGGAGAAATATCAACAACTTCAGATATGCAGATGACACCACCCTTATGGCAGAAAGTGAAGAAGAAGCCTCTTGATGAAAGTGAAAGAAAAGAGTGAAAAAATCAGCTTAAAACTCAACATTCAGAAAACTAAGATCATGGCATCCAGTCCCATCACTTCATGGCAAATAGATGGGGAAACAGAGGCAGACTTTATTTTGGGGGGCTCCCAAATCACTGCAGATGGTGACTGCAGCCATGAAATTAAAAGACGCTTATTCCTTGAAAAAAAAGTTATGACCAACCTAGACAGCATATTAAAAAGCAGAGACAATACTTTGTCAACAAAGGTCCATCTAGTCAAGGCTATGGTTTTTCCAGTAGTCATGTATGGATGTGAGAGTTGGACTACAAAGAAAGCTGAGAGCCCAAGAATTGATACTTTTAGACTGTGGCATTGGAGAAGACTCTTGAGAGTCCCTTGGACTGCAAGGAGATCCAACCAGTCCATCCTAAAGGAGATCAGTCCTGGGTGTTCATTGGAAGGACTGATGCTGAAGCTGAAACTCCAATAGTTTGGTCACCTGATGCAAAGAGTTGACTCATTGGAAAAGACCCTGATGCTGGGAAAGATCGAGGGCAGAAGGAGAAGGGGATGACAGAGGATGAGATGGTTGGATGGCATCACCGACTCAATGGACATGGTTTTGGGTAGACTCCATCAGTTGGTGATGGACAGGGAGGCCTGGCGTGCTGCGCTTCGTTGGGTCGCAAAGAGTTGGACACAACTGAGCGAATGAACTGAAGTGAACTAACATGGGAAGTTCATCTTTCAGTGTCCTCTCTTTTTGCATTTTCATACTGTTCATGGGGTTCTCAAGGCAAGAATATATACCCATTAGAATGCAGAGTTCCAAAGAACAGCAAGGAGAGATGAGAAAGCCTTCCTCAGTGATCAATGCAAAAAAATAGAGGAAAACAACAGAAGAAAATCAGAGATACCAAGGGAACATTTCATGCAAAGATGGGCTCGATAAAGGACAGAAATGGTACAGACCTAACAGAAGCAGAAGGTATTAAGAAGAAGTGGCAAGAATACACAGAAGAACTGTACAAAAAAGATCTTCATGACCCAGATAATCACAATGTTGTGATCACTCACCTAGAGCCAGACATCCTGGAATGTGAAGTCAAATGGGTGTTAGGAAGCATCACTATGAACAAAGCTAGTAGAGGTGATGGAATTCCAGTTAAGCTATTTTAAATCCTAAAAGATGATGCAGTGAAAGTGCTGAACTCCATACACCAGCAAATTTGGAAAACTCAGCAGTGGCCACAGGACTGGAAAAGGTCAGTTTTCATTCCAATCCCAAAGAAAGGCAATGCCAAAGAATGTTCAAACTACCACACAATTGCACTCATATCACAAGCTAGCAAAGTAATGCTCAAAATTCTCCAAGCCAGGATTCAACAGTACGTGAGCTGTGAACTTCCAGATGTTCAAGCTGGTTTTAGAAAGGCAGAGGAACCAGAGATCAAATTGCCAACATCCGTTGGATCATAGAAAAAGCAAGAGAGTTCTAGAAAAACATCTACTTCCACTTCACTGATTATGCTAAAACCTTTGACTGTGTGGATTGGAACAAACTGTGGATAATTTCTGAAAGAGATGGGAATGCTAGACCACCTTCCTGCCTCCTGAGAAATCTGTGTGCAGGTCAGGAAGCAACAGTTAGAACTGGACATGGAACAACAGACTGGTTCCAAATCAGGAAAGGAGTACGTCAAGGCTGTATATTGTCACCCTGCTTATTTAACTTCCATGAAGAGTACATAATGAGAAATGCTGGGCTGGATGAAGCACAGGCTGGAATCAAGATTGCCAGGAGAAATATCAACAACTTCAGATATGCAGATGACACCACCCTTATGGCAGAAAGTGAAGAAGAAGCCTCTTGATGAAAGTGAAAGAAAAGAGTGAAAAAATCAGCTTAAAACTCAACATTCAGAAAACTAAGATAATGGCGTCCAGTCCCATCACTTCATGGCAAATAGATGAGGAAACAGTGGAAACAGAGGCAGACTTTATTTTGGGGGGCTCCCAAATCACTGCAGATGGTGATTGCAGCCTTAAAATTAAAAGATGCTTGCTTCTTGGAAGAAAAGCTATGCCCAACCCAGACAGCATACTAAAAAGCAAAGATATTACTTTACCGACAAAGGTCCCTCTAGTCAAAGCTATGGTTTTTACAGTATTCATGTATGGATGTGAGAGTTGGACTATAAAGAAGTCTGAGTGCCAAGGAACTGATGCTTTTGAACTGTGGTATTGGAGAAGACTCTTGAGAGTCCCTTGGACTGCAGGGAGTCCAACCAGTCCATCCTAAAGGAAATCAGTCCTGAATGTTCATTGGAAGGACTGATGCTGAAACTAAAGCTCCAATAATTTGGTCACCTGATGCAAAGAACTGACTCGTTGGAAAAGACCCTGATGATGGGAAAGATTGAAGGCAGGAGGAGAAGGGGATGACAGAGGATGAGGTAGTTGGATGGCATCACCGACTCGAGGGACATGAGTTTGAGTAAGCTACGCGAGTTGGTGATGGACAGTGAAGCCTGGCTTGCTGCAGTCCATGGGATCACAAAGAGTCAGACATGACTGAGTGCCTGAACTGAATTTCTTTTTTTAATTACTTTGCCCAGGTATTTTATTTTTTAATTAATTTAATTGGAGGATACTTTACAATATCGTGATGGTTGTTGCCATACATCAACATGAATCAGTCACAGGTATGCTTGTGTCCCCCTTATCCTGAACCCCCTCCCTCCGCCCTTTCCACCCTATCCCTCTGGGTTATCCCAGAGCACTGGCTTAGGGTGCGCTGCTTTATGCATCAAACTTGAACTAGTCATCTGTTTTACATCTGGTAATGTATATGTTTCAATGGTATTCTCTCAGATCATCCCACCCTCGCCTTCTCCCAGTGAACCCAAAAGTTGTTCTTTACATCTATGTCTCCTTTCCTGCCCTGCATGTAGGATCGTTGGTACCATCTTTCTAAATTCCATATATATGCATTAATATACAGGATTTGTCTTTCTCTTTCTGACTTACTTCACTCTGTATAATAGGTTCCAGGTTCATCCACCTCATTAGATCTGACTCATGCATTCCTTTTCATTAGAACTGAGTTTTAAAAGCTAAAGAGAATTTCCTAAGAAGACAAGACAGTGAAAGACTTTCTAGGTATGGGCTTGGAAGAGGTGGGGTGAGAGAACATGGAATGTTTGGGGAATTATGAGGGGTTCACATGATTGAGGTGGAAAATGTGAGTAGTAGAAACCTGAAATTATTTTAATGTTTTTTCCTGAGGTAGTCAGAAAGGTATAGGGAGAAAGGGATCGGAGACTTCATTTCAACCTAATGTTTTTCCTATGATTCTAAGAGTTGTGACTCCAAAGCTTTTCTTTGTTTCTATTTAAAACCCTGCCACCCCATTTCTTCATAAAATCACAGCAATAGGATTAGAGGAAGATAAGACTATTTAATGTTCTATATTTACATCCAGTAGCATTTAAACTTCTGTCTTCCAATAAGAGTGCAACTCTGGGTAATGGACTGTGTGTCATAAATGTTATTTATGCCTCTTCATATGATTATCTGAAGACTACATATTAAGTCCAACCTTAATCCTTACTGGAATAGAGATTGATATGGTTCAACGAAGAGGTTATTTTACTTGGCATCAGACTCCAACATGCTAAGTCAAAGACCTATTCCAATACCCATCCCCTGCAATGCCTATGTGAAAATTAGAAAAAAGTACATCCTCTGGGTACATAAAAACCTACATTAGGTTTCAGTGGCTTGGAGAGTAGAGCAGGGTCTGAATTTCAGCTGCCATTTGTTTCCTGCCTCAGGCACCTTTGTGACATGAACAAAATGTGTGACTCTATGTTCTGGCCCCGCCTGGTTATTGGTGTTCTATTGTTAAATTCAGAACACAGCCTCTGGACACAGACCAGGGAAGTTAGTTTCTGTCCCCTTCTCCCCACATCTTTTAATTATAATATTTTGTGATTTACTGTTCAAACACTAAGCAAATCTTCCTCCTTCTGTCTTTATTTTTCTGTCTGAAAGCTCCAGAGACTGTTCCTTCCTATATGGAATACAGAGCTCCATTTGTCAGGAATAAGTTTGGCAAGCATAATACTCTATCCATACTTTTCATCTGACTCAGGAAAATGATGGGTTTTTTTAAGTTTTTTTTTTTTTTTTCAGTGCATAAATCGTTTTGAAACACTAATCCCAGAAATAAAAAGAAAGAGGGAGAGAAAACGTTGCCGACAACCCTGTCTCCTATCGTAATAACTGTTCTCATTTCTCCATATAACCTTGGTGACATTGTCTCCAAGTTCCTAAATTCCAAACTCTGTCCTCATGTGTGTCATTTTTTCATTGTTTTAATGAAAGAATACATTTCATCTTATTTTCTGTACTTTTTACTGAATAGTATTCAGATCAGATCAGATCAGTCGCTCAGTCGTGTCTGACTCTTTGCGACCCCTTGAACCGCAGCACGCCAGGCCTCCCTGTCCATCACCAACTCCCGGAGTTCACTCAGACTCACGTCCATCGAGTCAGTGATGCCATCCAGCCATCTCATCCTCTGTCGTCCCCTTCTCCTCCTGCCCCCAATCCCTCCCAGCATCAAAGTCTTTTCCAATGAATCAACTCTTTGCATGAGGTGGCCAAAGTACTGGAGTTTCAGCTTTAGCTTCCAAAGAAATCCCAGGGCTGATCTCCTTCAGAATGGACTGGTTGTATCTCCTTGTAGTCCAAGGGACTCTCAAGAGTCTTCTCCAACACCACAGTTCAAAAGCATCAATTCTTTGGCGTTCAGCCTTCTTCACAGTCCAACTCTCACATCCATACATGACCACAGGAAAAACCATAGCCTTGACTAGACGAACCTTTGTTGGCAAAGTAATATCTCTGCTTTTGAATATGCTATCTAGGTTGGTCATAACTTTCCTTCCAAGGAGTAAGCGTCTTTTAATTTCATGGCTGCAGTCACCATCTGCAGTGATTTTGGAGACCAGAAAAATAAAGTCTGCCACTGTTTCCACTGTTTCCCCATCTATTTCCCATGAAGTGGTGGGACCGGATGCCATGATCTTCGTTTTCTGAATGTTGAGCTTTAAGCCAACTTTTTCACTCTCCACTTTCACTTTCATATAGAGGCTTTTGAGTTCCTCTTCACTTTCTGCCATAAGGGTGGTGTCACCTGCATATCTGAGGTTATTGAGATTTCTCCCGGCAATCTTGATTCCAGCTTGTGTTTCTTCCAGTCCAGTGTTTCTCATGATGTACTCTGCATATAAGTTAAATAAACAGGGTGACAATATACAGCCTTGACGAACTCCTTTTCCTATTTGGAACCAGTCTGTTGTTCCATGTCCAGTTCTAACTGTTGCTTCCTGACCTGCATGCAAATTTCTCAAGAGGCAGATCAGGTGGTCTGGTATTCCCATCTCTTTCAGAATTTTCCACAGTTTATTGTGATCCACACAGTCAAAGGCTTTGGCATAGTCAATAAAGCAGAAATAGATGTTTTTCTGGAACTCTCTTGCTTTTTCTATTGGCCCCCCCAAATTTCATGTTTCATTCATGCATATATCCAACAAATTTTACACAGTTCTTATAACTTGCCAGGCTCTATTTTAGATGACAAGGATTCAGTAACTAATATGCCAAAATCTTTATCCTGTGGATTTAATTCTAGTTAAAGAGACATACAACCAACAATGCATATATAGCGAAATGTCAGGTGCTATAAAGCAAATTAAAGCAAGGCAAAGGAATAGAGAACAATGTTGTAGGGAGTGACCATTTTAGAAAATGCCTCTTGCAGTAGATACACAATTACTTAATACTGATATCAAATTCAAACATTTAGATCATTGTTTCTGAGATTGCCTATCAGTGACATACATATTTATTTTTTTATTAAAAGTTTCCTTTAGCATAAAACTCTGAAAGAGGACTACTAGCAGTTTTAGCTCCTGGTTTTTCCTAAAGATTATAATCACCACAATTCACATGTCAGAGGGCAAAATGTTAGCAAGAGAGAACTCTAGGAAGATGGCAAAGTAGAAAGCACCCAGGATTCTATCTCCCCACCTGCCAACAACTGCACTAGCAGAATCTGCCTCATGTAACTATTTGCAACTCTGGAACCTATTGAAGACTTGCTGGCAACTTCCAGTGGAAGACTTGTTTCTGATCACAGAGGTGCAGACAAAGAGGCAGGCAGTTGCTGTACCGCCCACCCTGTCGCCAGCGCCTACCCAGACAACAAAATTCCAGGGGATTTAAAGGGCTCCCACTACTATTCTCCCTCTCTTTTTCTCTGATGGAACTGAAGAGAGCAATAGAAGGTTCGACTCTGGGATTTATTTCGGGGTTTGAAATTTTCTCGAGTCGGCCATAAGGGAAAAAGAAACAAGCCACAACAATATCTGAACCCTTGAAAAGATCCCAAGAGAAAGGGGGAAGGGAAAACAACAGCCACCAGCCCAACCACCTGTGTCTTCTGCCCCTTCCCACCTATCCCGCCCACCCTACCAGCCCACACTGCCTGGTACTTGAAATCTGTGGCTAAAGGACCATTACCACATAACTTCAAAAATAATTACCCAACTTTCCTTCCAAAACCCACCCAAATTCACTCATTCAGCACTTACTTTTTTGAATCCACTCAGAACTTTTTTTCTATGAGCCCCCTCCCTAAATGGAGTTGGGGAGGGGTGAATGCATGCTGAGTTGGCCTTTATTTTTTTTAAGAGACTTTTTGATCCAATGAGGCCCCCCCAAATAACTGAACTTTGGGTTCTGATTGGTTGTTTTATTTATTTTTTCCCTCCAAAAGTTTAACCTCCTCCCCACCTGAGCCTGATAAAACCTTGATCATAGGTTTGGGTTCCATAGGCCTCAAAGAGAGTCCTTAAACTTGAGGATGCTGGATAGCTTCCTTAACTGAGATGGGGAACTCAAGAATATGGATGAGATTTCAAAGATATTCAGTCTGATGAAGGAAGCATGAGAGATGGTGAGTCACCGCACTTATCTGAACATTCTGCTGCAGACTCATTCACCAGAAATATTGGTCAAGTTTATTGATGCTGGTAGTTACAAGTTTCTTAACAATTCGCTGACAAATTAAAAAACAACCAACAACATTCCCCTCTTGCAGCAAATTCTACTGACCCTGCAGCATCTCCACTCACTGCAGACCATCTCAAGCAGAACAACACAGCCAAACTGGTGAAGCAACGGAGCACGTCAAGTGAGAATGAAGAGCTCTGGAAATTGGCCTCAGTCCTTATCAGCAACTAGATGACCGTCATCCACTCCCAGAGCAGTACACCACCCAGCCTGCCGAGAAAGATAAAAGAAACAGAAAGAAGAGGGAAAGAGTTAAACCACCCCTCCTGAGCAACCGGTAATAGAAGTGAAGGCTGAGCTCAGGCTCAGGAGGCCCCAGAGAAGAAGAGGGAGAAGTCTAAGTCTCTTATAACCCCAGTGCCCAGTCTCACACCAAGTTCCACTGGACTAGAGCTGGAGACCCCCATCTTTGGTGACTGTGAAGAATACCAGTGTAGTGGTGGTTTCTGACAAGTACAACCTTAAACCCGTCCCCCTCAAGTGTCAACACAACACCCAATGCCACCAAAGAGATCTAAGTGAAGATAATCCTGCCACAGCCAATGGAAAGCCTGGGCTTTCTGGATGTGCTCAATTCATCTTCTGTTCCAGGCATTAAAATCAAGAAGAAGGTGCTGTCACCCACAGCTGCCAAGTCAAGCCCATTTGAAGGGAAAATAAGCACAGAACCAAGCACAGCTGAAACTTCTTCCCCGGAGCCAGTCAGCACCTCCTTCTGAGGTTATGGACACAGAAGGTCCAGAGCCCCCAGTTTCCCCTGCTGAAGTCCCAGAGCTCACGGATACCACTGCTTTGGAGCCAGGAACTCTGGATGCAAAGCCAGTTGAGAGTACCAGAGATCCTAGTCAGCTGACTCGGAAAGGCAGGAAGAGGAAAGCTGTGATGTGGCTAGAGGGCAAACTGGGCGAGTATTTGTTTTGAACTGGATGGAACTGATGAGCAAATGTGAGTAAGATCAAGGACTTTGGCAGGTCAGCTAAGTGAGAGATACCATCAGAATGAACACATGTTTGAGATAGGCTGGCATCTGAGCCACAACACCGTGGAGGAGAAGGTGCCCTGGACGCGCACCAGGGCCCTGGTGCTGCTTTCGCCTCTCGTTATCCCTGGAAGCAACAGGAGGTACATCCAGGCTGAGGAGGAGAAGGGGATCTTTCGGGAGCTCTTCCTGAACAAGGAAAGTCCTCATGAGCCTGATGAGCCTTAGGAGCCTATTCCCCCCACCCAAACTCGTCACCCTAGATGTGGATTGTTCCATGGATGAGACCCTAGAGCCTAAGAGGCCTGTGGTTCACCTGATGGGGAAGGCAGTTTGAAGTTGCCTCCTATTATGGCCAATTTTATTGGAAGCACAGGTGCCGGGAAGAGTCCCCAGGACCCTAGAGCAGGAGGCATCAGTTTGCAGGAGAGCCTCTCCTCCATCATGGATAGACCTAACAGTTGGCCCTCACAGGAAGGCCAAAGCAACCAGACTATTCAGACAAGATCAAGCAGATGCTGGTGCCACCTGGATTCAGGCCTGGTCCAATAGCCAGTGGTTTCTTACTGGAAGGCCCTGAGGGGCCCAAGGGCATGCAGCACTTCCTCCGTGAACCTGGGAAACCTATGCCAGATCCCCATGGAGGACTGGGGTGTCCTGTTAGCCCAGAGGGTCCACGTCTGCTGTGTCCCCCACCCTCTTCCAGGGAGGGGGTGGCGATCCCTCCTGGGATGGCCCATGTGACGCCATGCAGGGTGACCTGGTGTAGGGGGATCAGCATCAGGTCCTGGACCATACCATAGAGGCCATGGTGGCCAAGGAGGAAATGAACCTTCTCTTCCTCCAGTCTGAGGGGCCAGAAAAGGTCACTCTGAAGGAGGACTCCCAAATGGAGGAGGGGACCCTGGTGGGGGTATGGTTGGAGATGGTGGGAATCATCTCCACAAAGGCCCTGGCAGTGGCATGGGGGTGAAGGCAGTGGACATTGCACCCATGAAGGCCCTGGTGGAGGAATGGATGCTGGTGGTAGACATTGGCCCCATGAAGGCTTTGGACATGGGGGACAGACCCCATGGCCACCAGCTTCATGATGGCCATAACCATTGAGGGCCACGCCCTCATGAACACCATAGCCATGATGGCCCTGGCCATGGGAGGAATGTGGGGCCACTGAGGGCATGATGGAGGCCACAGCCATGGAGGAGACTGAAAACTTTTCCCCTAAGATCAGGAACAAGGTAAGGTTGGATGCCCACTTTCACCACTTCTATTCAACATAGTACTGGAAGTTGTAGCCAGAGCAAGTAGGCAAGAAAAAGAAATTGAAACCAATTTTCAATTGGATTTGGATTGAAACCAAATCCAATCCTTTCCAGATTGAAAAGGATGAAATAAAAATATCTCTATTTGCAGACGGTATAATCTTATATGTAGAAAATACTAAAGATTCCACAAAAAAGTCTGTTAGAACTAATTAATTAATTCAGCAAAAAAATCAGGATACAAAATCAACACAAAAGTCAGTTGCATTTCTATACAATAAGAATGAGCAATTTGAAAAGGAAATTATAAAAACAATCCTCTTACTATAGCATCAAAAAGAATAAAATACTTAAGAATTAACAGGATGTTAAGTGCAATGAAAACTAAAATATTGCTGAAAGAAATTTAATAAGACACAAATAAATGGAAACACCTCATATTTATGGAAGTGTTAATATTGTTAAAAAATGACAATATTGCCCAAAACAATTTACAGATTCAATGTGATCCCTACCAAAACACCAACTACATTTTTTTTTTTGCAATATGAAAAAGCATACTAAAATTCACATGTCATCTCAAGGGACCCCACGAAGTCAAAACAATTTTGAAAAAGAACAAAACTGGAAGACTCACACTTCTTGATTTCAAAACTTACTACAAAGTTACAGTAATCAAAATAGTGTGATACTGGCATAAATACAGACATAAAGATCAATGGAATAGAATATAGAGCCCAGAAATAAACTATAACATATATGTCAAGTGATTTTTGACAAAAGTCTCTAGACCACTCAGTGGGGAAAGAACAAGCTTCTCAACAAATGATTCTGGGGAAAATGGACATACATATGCAAAATAATGGAGTTAGACCTTCAGCTAACGTCATATAAAAAAAAAAAAAATTCCTCATGGATCAAGGGCCTAAATGTAAGACCTAAAACAATAAACTCTTAGAAGAACATAGGACAAAAGCTTCATGACATTGAACTTGGAAATGATTTCCTGTCTATGACATTAAGAACATAAATAACAAAAGAAAAATTAGACAACACCTCATGAAAATTTTAAAACTGTATGCCTCAAAAGTCACTATAACAGAGTAAAAAGGAAAACAACAGAATAGGAGAATATATTGGCAAATCATTTATCTTTAAGACATTAACATACAAAGTATATAGAGAACTTTTAAAGCTCAACAATAAAAAAGCAACCTGATTCAAAAATAGGCAAAGTATGTGAATAGATATTACTCCTAAGAAGATATACAAATAGCCAAGAAGCACATGAAAAGATGTTCTGCATCACTGATTGTTGCTGCTGCTGCTGCTGCTAAGTCACTTCAGTTGTATCCAACTCTGTGCGACCCCATAGACGGCAGCCCAACAGGCTACCCTGTCCCTGGGATTCTCCAGGCAAGAACACTGGAGTGGGTTGCCATTTCCTTCTCCAATGCACGAAAGTGAAAAGTGAAAGTGAAGTTGCTCAGTCGTGCCTGACTCTTCGATACCCCATGGAATGCAGTCTACCAGGCTTCTCCATCCACGGGATTTTCCAAGCAAGAGTACTGGAGTGGGGTGCCATTGCCTTCTCCTCACTGATCATTAGGAAAATGTAAATAAAAACTATAATGAGTTATGACCTCACACTCATTAGGATGGCTTCTGTCAGAAAAACAGACAACAACTAATACTGGCAAGGATATGGAGAAATTGGAACCATGGTTCATGGTGATAACTGGAGAATTATTGTTTAATAGGTATAGGGTTTCAGTTTTACAGGATAAAAAGAGGTATGGGAATGGATTGTGGTGTCTAAAACCACTGAACTACACACCAAAAAATGAATAAGATGGTAAATTTTATGTTACAAGTATTTTAGCACAATTTTTAAAAATTGAAAAAGAACGTTGTCAAAAATCTAGATATGTTCTGTTTGCAGTTTCCCAGCATGTCATAACATTTCTCTCTACTATTATTTCATCCATGTTATCCTGTCTTCCTGAGTCCTTGGTCATCAGTCCTCCCCAGCTGTTCCTAGTCATTCTATAAAACTCAAGTGTCAGGAAGATTTTTTTTAACACCCCTAGACCAGTGTTTCTCAAACTTTAATGGGCATCTAAATCATCAAAGGATCATGAAAATGTACATTCTTATTTATTCAGTCTTGTGTGGGGCCTGAAAGTTTGCCTTTCTTTTTTCCTTTTTTTTTAATTGGCATTTTTAAGAAGCTCCCAAGTGAGTTAGGTAGTGCAATCCATGGAACATACTTGAGTGGGGAAGATTTAGAATAGCAATTCTCAGACTTTTAATCTTAGGACCACTGTATGCTTTTTAAAATTATTAAGGACCTAATTGAGCTTCTGTTTATATTAATTATATATAGCATGTCTGTCATGTTAGAAAATAAAATTGAGAAATATAAAATATGTATTTAATCCCTTTAAATCACAATATTAATTCCATTACATGTTAATATAATAACATATTTTTATGAAAAATAAGTATTCCAAGAAAAATCTTCTATATTTTTACAATATCTCTTTAATATTTGGCTCCACTTTGTCAGAAATGAAGGCAACTAGCAGAAAATTTGTAAGCACATATTTGAACTCAACACCATCAATCAAATGGGTATACTGGGTATCTATAGACTACTTTATCCAATAACCAGCAGAATATACATTCTATTCAAGTCCACATGAAACATTCACCAAGATAAACCACACTCTGGGCTAGAAAACACCTCAACAAATTTTAAAAGAAATCATACAATATTTGCTCTCAGATCACAGTGGAATTAAACTAGAAACCAATAACAGAAAATCCCTAAGAAGTTTTTGATTAAATAACACAATCCTAATTAATCTCAAGATAAATTAAACAATATTCTTAGCTAAATGAAAATGAAAACCAAACATCAAAATTTGTGGGATGCAGCAAAAGCACTATTTCAAAAGGAAATTTAGAGCATTTAATGCATCTATTAGGAAAGACAAAAGATCTAAAATCAGTCACCTAAGTTTCCACATTAGGAAACTAGAAAAAGAAGAGGAAATTAAATCCAAAGTTAATAAAGAAAATAAATAATAAAAATAAGAGCAGAAATCAATAAAATTGAAAACGGAAATCAATAAAGGAAATCAATGAAACCAAAACTGTTTCTTTGAAAAAAAACAATAAAATCAATAAACCTCTAAGCCAGGTTAACAAAGAAAAAAAGAGGACACAAATTATTAACATAAGAAATGAAAGAAGGGACATCACTACAGATCTCATTGACATTACAGAATAATAAAAGAATAATATGAATAACTCTATGCCCACATATTTGATAACCTGGATGAAATGAACCAATTCCTTGAAAAAAGCAATCTGCCAAAACTCAGACAAAAAGAAACAGACAATATGAATAGGTCTATATCTATTAAAGAAATTTAATCAATAATTAATAACCTTCCAAAACAGAAAGCACTAGGCTCAGATGGGTTTACTGTTGAATTCTTATAAACACTTAAGAAAGAAATTATGCCAGTTCTCTCAGTCTTTTTCAGAAGAGCAGCAGAATAGATGCTAACTCATCCTATGAGACCAGCCTTACTCTCATTACCAAGACCAGAGAAAGACATTATCAGAAAAAAAAAACCTGATCAATAGCGCTCATGAACATAGATGCAAAAACTCCTCAATGAAATATTAGTAAATAGAATTTAACAATGTATAAAAAAGAATTATATACTGAGTGACATTTATCACATATGCAAGGCTAATTCAACAGTTGAAAATCAATTAATGTGGACTTCCCTGGTGGTATAGTGGATAAGAATCTGCCTGCCCATGCAGGGGGCATGGATTCAATTCCTGGTCCAGGAAAATTCTGCAGGCTGCAGGGCAATTAAGCCTGTGTGCCACAACTACAGAGCCCACGCTCTAGAACCCACAAACCACAACTATTGATGTAGCAAAACTACTGAGCCCCAAGTTCTAGGTCCCATGAGTCACAACTACTAAACCTGAATGCCTCAACTACTGAAACCTGCATGCCTAGAGCCTGTGCTCTGCAATAAGAGAAGCTACTGCGACTGAGAAGCTAGTGTACTGCAATGAAGAGTAGCCCCTGCTCATGGCAACTAGAAAAAGCCCTGGGACAGCAACAGAGACCCAATGCAACCAAAAATTAAATTAAAAAAAGAATGAGGGAAAACCCAATTAATAAAAATAAATTAATGTAATCCATTACATTACAATCTTAACAGTCTAAAGAAGAAAAATCACATGATCATATCAATAGATACAGAAAAACTATTTGATAAAAATCCAACACTCAAAAGAAAGAAAGGAAAAATCCAACACTCATACATGATAAATACTCTCAGCAAACTAGAACTAGAGGAGAACTTTCTTGATAGTATAAAGAATACTACAAAAAACCTACAGTAGCATTTACTGAATGGGGAGATTCCAACATTGGTAAGATTTTCCACTGAGATAAGCAACAAAGAAAGGATGTACCCTCTTACCACTGCTATTCAGCATTGTCCTGGAAGTCCTAGTTAATGCAGTAAGACAAGAAAAGAAAATGAAAGCTATTTAAGTTGAGAAAGAGGAAATCAAGCTGACTTTGTTAATAGAAGACATGATCATCTCTATAGAAAATCTAAAAGAATCAACAGAAATAACAAAAACCCCTCCTGGAACTAATAAGTGATTATAGTAAGATTGACCCCTCCTGGAGTAACATTGGAGGATACAGTGTTGATATACAACAATCAATTACTTTTCTATATAACCAGCAATGAACAAGTAAAGTTTGAAATTAAAAATACAATATCACTTACATTCAGTTCAGTTCAGTTCAGTCGCTCAGTCGTGTCTTTGCAACCCCATGAACCGCAGCACGCCAGGTCTCCCTGTCCATCACCAGCTCCTGGAGTTTACCCAAACTCATGTCCATTGAGTCGGTGATGCCATCCAACCATCTCATCCTCTGTTGTCCCCTTCTCCTCCTGCCCTCAATCTTTCCAGCATCAGGGTCTTTTCCAATGTGTCAGCTCTTCACATCAGGTGGCCAAAGTATTGAAGTTTCAGCTTCAGCATCAATCCTTCCAATGAACACCCAGGACTGTCTCCTTTAGGATGGACTGGTTGGATCTCCTTGCAGTCTAAGGGATTCTCAAGAGTCTTCTCCAACACCACAGTTCAAAAGCATCAATTCTTCGGCACTCAGCTTTCTTCAGTCCAACTCTCACATCCATACATGACTACTGGAAAAACCATAGCCTTGACTAGACAGAGCTTTGTTGACAAAGTAGTGTCTCTGCTTCTTAATATGCTGTCTAGGTTGGTCATAACTTTCCTTCCAAGGAGTAAGTGTCTTTTCATTTCACGGCTGCAGTCACCATCTGCAGTGATTTGGGAGCCCCAGAAAATGAAGTCTGCCACTGTTTCCACTGTTTCCCCATCTATTTGCCATGAAGTGAGAGAACTGGATGCCATGATCTTAGTTTTCTGAATGTTGAGCTTTAAGCCAACTTTTTCACTCTCCTCTTTAACTTTCACCAAGAGGCTCTTTAGTTCTTCTTCACTTTCTGCCATAAGGGTGGTGTCATATGCATATCTGAGGTTATTGATATTTCCCCTGGCAATCTTGCTTCCTAAGGCCCACTTGACTTCACATTCCAGGATGTCTGGCTCTAGGTCAGTGATCACACCATTGTGATTGTCTAGGTCGTGAAGATCTTTTTTGTTTAGTTCTTCTATGTATTCTTGCCACCTCTTCCTAACATCTTCGGCTTCTGTTAGGTCCATACCATTTCTGTCCTTTATTGAGCCCATCTTTGCATAAAATGTTCCCTTGGTATCTCTAATTTTCTTGAAGAGATCTCTAGTCTTTCCCATTCTATTGTTTTCCTCTATTTCTTTGCATTGATCACTGAGGAAGGCTTTCTTATCTCTCCTTGCTATTCTTTGGAACTCTGCATTCAAATGCGTATATCTTTCCTTTTCTCCTTTGCTTTTTGCTTCTCTTCTTTTCACAGCTATTTGTAAGGCCTCCTCAGATAGCCATTTTGCTTTTTTGCATTTCTTTTTCTTGGGGATGGTCTTGATCCCTGTCTCCTGTATCAAAATACTTAGATACATATCTAATAGAATATATACAGATCTATATGAGAAAAACTATGAAATTCTGAATAATGAAATCTAAGTAAATAGAGAGATATCCACATTCATGGATAGGAAGACTCAATATTGTCCAGATGTCAGTTCTTCTCAAGTTGATCTGTCAATTCAATGAATCCCAATCAAAATTCCAGCAAGCTATTTTAAGGTTATCAGAAAACTGATTCTAAAATTTTTATGAAGCAGCAAAAGACCCCTTTTTTAAAAAAAATGGGCCAAACACCTCACCAGTTAAAATATACAGATGGCAAATAAGCACATGAAAGGAAAATTTCAGGGAAATGGGAATTAAACAATGAGATACTACTACATACCTATTAAAATGGCCCAAACACTGTCAACACCAAAAACTGGTGAGGATATGGAACAATAGGAATACTCCTTCTTTGCTGGTGGTACAGCCACTTTGGAAGACAATTTGGTAGTGTCTTACAAACTGAATGTACTTTTACCATATAATCCAGCAACTGTGCTCCTTGATATTAGCCAAATTACTTGAAAACAAGTTCACATAAAAACCTGCAAACACATTGTTTGAGGGAATGTAAAATGGTACAGCTACTGTGGAAAAGCAGTCTGAGTTACTCAAAAAATTAGACATAGAATTACCATATGATCCAGCAATTTCACTCTTGGTGTATAATCAAATAATTAAAATGAGGATCTTGAAAAGATATTTGTACATCCATGTTCACAGCAGGATTATAGCATCTAAAATGTGGAAGCAACCCAATTGTCCATCAATGAATGAATAGATAAGCAAAATGTGATACATACATACAATGTAATATTATTCAGCTTTAAAAAAGAAGGAAATTCTACAATATGCTATACCAGGATGAACCTCGAAGACATTATGCTAAGTGAAATAACCCAGTCACAAAGTACAAATGCTGTGTGATTATACTTATATAAAATACTTACAGCAGTCAAAATCAGAGACAGAAAGTAGGATGGTGGTTGTCAGTAGCTGAGGGAAGGGGAAAAAGAAGAATTATTGTTTAATGGATAGTTTTGGTTTTACAAGATGAAAAGTGTTCTGGAGATGGATGCTGGTGACGGTCGCAAAATATTATGAACATATTTAACATTGAACTTTACACTTAAAATGGTTAAGGTGGTAATTTTATGTTGTGTATTTTACTACAATAAAAATAATTGGGAAAAAGACTCCTATACACAGATGTTTATAGTAGATTTATCCATAATTGCCAAAACTTGGAAGCAACTAAAATGTCCTTCAGTGGATAAATGAATAAATAAACTGTGGGATAGCTAGACAGTGGAATATTATTCAGTGATAAAAAGAAATCATCAAGGCATGAATAGAAACAGAGGAATCTTAGTTTTCACTTAAGTGAAAGAAGCCAATGTGAAAAGACTACATGCTGTAAGATTCTAAATATATGACATTTTGAAAAAAATCAAACCATGGAGACTGCTCAGACATCAGTGGTTGCCAAAGGAGGAATGAATAGGCTGAGTACAGAAGAGTTTTAGGGCAGCGAAACTATTCTGTATGATGCTATAACGGTATATACACGTAATTATATATTTGTCTAAACCCACAGAATGTACAACACCATGAGTGAACCCTAACATAAGCAAGCATTTTGTGTGATAGCTTACCAGTTTAACAAATGTTTGGGACTTCCCTGGTGGTCCAGTGGTTAAGAATCTGCCCACCAATGCAGGGAACATGGGTTCAATCCCTGGTCTGGGAAGCTTCACATGCTGCAGAGTAACTAAGCCCATGGTCCACAGCTACTCAGCCCATTCACCTAGAGTTTGTGCTGTGTAACAACAGAAGCCACTGCAAGGAGAAGCCCGTGCACCATAACTAGAAAGACCCCACTCACTACAACTAGAGAAAGCACACTCGCAGCAATGAAGACTCAGTGCAGCCAAAAATAAACAAATAAGCTGGTCTAGTGCAGGGTGTTGATAATGGGGGAAGCTATGCATGTATGGGGGCAGGGGGTTATGGTAAATCTCTGTGCCTTCTGCTCAGTTTTTTGGTGTGAACCTAAAACTGGTCTAAAAAAAGTATATATAAAGAAAATCTGGTTCAACAGAAGATACTAGATTTTCATATCTGCTTCTGCATTAGATATCCTGAAGTCAGAGAAAACAAGAATCAGACAAAGCAGTGAAGGCATATTTTATTCAGTACCTATTGCAATAGGAGACAAAAGACTCAGTATAGAATTGGACTTCACTCTGTATTATACAAAAAGGACAAGTGGGAATTTATAGGCAAGGAACAGGGTGGGAGACAGTGGATGGAAAATTACAAAGAGGAAACATCAGGGATAAAAGGGAATTCTGGCTAAAAACATTGATAGGATTTCTGCTAAAGGCAGGCCAAGGTGGTCAGATACTAAGGGAGGGGGACTCTGGCTAAACTAATTCAACTAGATTCTTGCTAAAACTGAAATAAGTAGGTCAAGCACAAAGCCCAAAGTTAGAGCCTTGAGGCCTTAGAGGAGCCTGACTAGAGCTGGGTTTAGAGGAGTCTTTGTCACTTCAATAGTGTTGGTTACTTTTTTTATTTAAAATTGTTTTGTGATTAGATCACCCTTTCTGGTATACAGGATACTTCCCAAGTGTTCCCTTCTAAAACTAGATTAGGAAGAAAGATCATTGAATAGCTACTTCCTTACAAAAGTAGACATGGATGCTATAGGCATTGAAGATAAGTCTTCTCCCATTCTCTTGTTTTTATACACTGAGAAAGATTATCAGAACGAAAAATGACGTAGTTCCCTCTGCCAACTTAATAGAGGCAACTGGTATATAATTTAAATACTGGCTTTACCCCCTGAGTAGCCATGTGAAGCCATATTTCTATTCCTGTAAAACAGGAATGTTAACATCAATCTTTCAAGACTCAGGCTAATAAATGGAAGTTATGATTTCATTCATTCTTACATATATATTAAGATATACACACATCTATGTATATACATAGAAATTATGTTAAACTATTCACATAAATAGATGTATATAATATAATATAGTAATGGATCCCATTTATTTTATATTGTTACATATATTTCAACTAAATGAAATCAAGGGCAGCTATATGAAGAAAGTAGCACCTAAGGACAGTCTTAAAAGATAGTTGGATTTCAACAAAAGGGAACAGCATGGCAAGGGATCAGAAGTGGAAAAGCATAGTGAAAACTGAGGGCATGGTAAGTATTATGATGTGGCTGGAGTATAGGATGCCTGGTTGGAGTCAAGAGTCATATAGGTGGGATGGGGAAGGAAGTGGGAGGGAGTTTCAAGAGGGAGGTGACTCATGTATACCTATGGCTGATTCATGTTGATGTTTGACAGAAACCAACACAATTCTATAAAGCAATTATCCTTCAATTAAAAAATAAATTTAAAATAAAAAAAGTCATATTGGAGATCAGGATGGGACCAAATGGTTCAAGGCCTTAATGTCATGCCAAATTTCTGAGCCACAAGTCTATGAATGCTCACTGATCACATTTTTCATGGCAGTAGTGTGGAGAATGTATTGATGGTGCCGAGGCAAGGGCTTCATTAAGAAGTTGTCACAACAGTTCAGAGGGGACCAGAAAAATGGCAATAAGAGAAAAGAGGAAAATACCTGAAAATTTCCTTCCAAATAATCCAATAATTTTATTTGTCCAAGCCACAGAATTAAGCAATGATTCTTGGGGATGTGTGAAAGATTCTGATAACAAACATGGCATTACAGATACACCTATTCAGGTGGGAGCCATTAACAAGAAAAAAGGTAAGTCTTGGAAAAGAGGGAAAATAGCAAAATAGCAATATCACCTTTAATGTGTGATATGAGTGTATTCAAATAAAATATGTGATTTTATAGAACAGGGACTTCAAAGTTACAGCACTTAGGACGTGCCATTTTTACACAGTTCTACTTCCAAGAATCCTTTCTGATCCTCACCCAGTGCTCTAATTACTCCCTCCTGTGCCCTCTAGAAACCTGTCCTGGGGGTGGCAGAAGACCTCACTGTTTACATATCTTCCTAGCTGGATTCTGGGCTCCATCAAGAATAAGCCAGATTTCCTTAGTGCCTTGGAGAAGGAAATGGCAACCCACTCCAGTACTCTTGCCTAGAAAATCCCATGGACGGAGAAGCCTGGTGCAGGCTACTGTCCATGGGGGTTGCAAAGAGTGGGACAGGACTGAGCGACTTCACTTTCACTTTCCTTAGTGCCTAATATAGAGTCTGGTGGAAAAAAAATTAGTAAATGAAGAATGAAAAAAAGACAATCAAGACCCTCTTTTCCTCTCGTTGAATGAATGAATATTAGAACATTCTCATCTTTCTTATTTCCTCCCTCTACATACATTGCCTCTTGAGCTCTTTGTTATTTCAGTTAAGAAGAAAGCCTACTCTGCCTCAGGCAATGTGCCAGGCCTGGTACAGAGGAGGGGCAGATTCAGCTTGATCTGGCTGTGACAGAGACTCACAGGGACTCAGGAACTGAGTGCTCAGGGACTGTGAGCACAGAGGAGGTAACTAACCCAGACAGGAGGGTTAGAGGACAGGCTTCCCAGTAGAATCAAAGTTGAGTCCAGGAAGGACAAGTGGGGATATAGTTTGATGGAAAGTATAAGGTCAGGAGTGGGGAGAAGTGAGTTTATGTCAGAGAAACATTATGGGTAAAGGCCTCAGCCAGAGGGAATAGTTTTCTAGATTAACTGAAAACTGAAAACTATTTAGACATGCTAGAGTTTAGAATATGTGAGGGAACAAGGCCACAAATGAGACTGGGGAGGTAGCCAGATTAGTAAATTATTTAAGAATTAATACTTCAGTCATAACAGTATTGGGAAGTTTTTAATGAATGTTTTAAAAGGCTTGAATTCCTCCTACAGGAATGACATGATCAGATTTACATTTTAAAAAGATAACTGTACAAATAGTAAATTGAATGGGGGCAATGGCGAACGCAGGGGAAATAGTTCAAAGTATTACAGCAGAGAAATGATGGTAGCTTGTACTATGGTGTTGAGAATAGAAATAAATAGAATAATCGGTAGAAGAATTCTTCTGACCGTGATGTAGGAGGATTGGAAAGTGACTGGGGAGGTAGTGAGTTTGGACTTTATTCCGAAGGGATAGACCCTTTAATATTTTAATCATGGGAGTGATCCATTCAGATATGGGTTTAAAAATAGATTACTTGGCAGAAGGTAGCGAGAAGACTGTCAAAATAACGCACAGGTAAGAGCTGAGACAAGCGAAGAGGGAGCAGTTCGCGTGGGGAGAAACCGAAGACCCGAAAGAGGTATCAGAATCGCGTCCCAGGCTGTCAGGGAAGCAGAAACTGACGCAGCCCCAGAAACAGCTGCTGGGGACGGGGGAGGGGCTGGGGGGTGGCAAAGGAGCCGGGAGCACAGCCGGAGCTACCCACGCCTCCCAGCGCTGGGGGCGGGACCAGGGCACGCACGGCGGCGTGACGCAGGGCCGCAGCTGGCCTCGTTCTGGCCGCCGCCGCCGCTGCGAAGCGGAGTAGGATGAGGCCCGCGGCTGCGGCTCCGGCGTCGGCGGGGCCAGCAGCAGCAGCTGAGGCAGCAGCTGAGGGAGCCGCGACGGCTGCGCCCCCCGCTCCTGACCTGGATTAGGCCCAGCAGCTCCGTGGCCGCCGCCGCCCCGCGGGGGGGCGGGGTGGGGAAGTGCTTCGTCTCCCCGCCCCCCCCCCCCCCCCCACTGCCGCCGCCTCAGAGGAGGCAACCGCCGCGACCCCGGGAAACCCGCGGCCCAGCCTTAAGCCCTCAGCCCCAGGGACTGGCATGAGCTGCCCTTCGGCGGCGCCGGGGGCCGGGGGAGCCGCTGCCGCCTGAACCCCGGCCTGCCGCCCGACCCCACCTCGCTGACCGAGGCTGACCGCGGAGCGTGCGAACGACCCCGCCACTGCTTTCTTCCTCCCCCAGATCACACACCCCAGCCCCAGAAGATGGGGAACTGCCTCAAGTCCCCCACTTCGGATGACATCTCCCTGCTTCACGAGTCTCAGTCCGACCGGGCCAGCTTTGGCGAGGGGACGGAGCCGGATCAGGAGCCGCCGCCGCCATATCAGGTAGGGGAGGGTGTGTGTTGGGGAAGGGGGGTGCGAGGAGTAGAGGCGGCTCTGGCGGAGATTGTGGGGGCTTCGGGGCTGTCTGTCACTGTCCCTGGCCTCGGCAACACCTGGCCTGAGAGGCACTGACTCCCTTAGGGCTGGGTTTAAGTGTGATTGCTCCCGTCGTCAGTATAGGGGGAATCCTTCACCTCCCTTCGAGCTGTGTGGGGATGGTACTTCTGTCCTTGAGTTCTGGGATTCGAGTGTGTGATTATATCCCCTTGACCAGTGACTGGTGGCTAGATTGTGGAGTTCGGAAGTGATGTTTTCTTGCCTTTATATGTGAATTGTGAGGTTCGAAGATGATTTCCTCGTCACCGGCTGGATTATGGGTTCTGGATAAGTGGTTAACCTACCCCCACTACTCCACCCCACCCCCCCGCCACACATACATCCCATTTATACTTTGAAGTGTGATCCTCCTCTCCTCCCTCTAGTCTGTCTGTATTCGTTGAATTTAGTAGGCGTTCATTTCTTCCTGTGCTTGGGAGATTTTCAAGTAGTGATTTTGGTTCCAGCAACATGGAGTTGCTTCTTTACATACATAGGTATACATACATATGTGTGTGTGTGTTTATATTAATTGTAGGACACAGCTTAGCGACTGAACAGCAACAACAGTCTTAATTCTGAACCCCTCCTCTTTTTGCTCCACCCCTGTGACACACCTTTTAAACGCGCTGATTTAAGAGAACTTGATTATCTTGAACTTTGGAAACCTTTAAACCTTACTTGAGAAATACCTTCTGTTACTCATGGTTCTCCCTATGTGTCAAAGACTTGTCTTCTAAATAGCTTCACTTCTTTTTGTACAGCAATCAGCAGCTCCAGATGTCCTTACACGATTTGTAAAGAGCTGAAGACCTCTTTAGAAAACTCAAAATAGATATGTAGACGTTATAATCCATAATATATGTATAAACCTTTCCTCTACTTTTTCAAGATGTTGATTAAAAACTTTACCAGAAGTACTTGGATAGTTAAGTGGCTTAATTTTTTTTCCTGATTGGGGTTTAATTTTCTAACTGGGCAGTCTCCTTTGTTGTTTCATGTGGTGACATCATTATCTAGTGTTATTCTTTTCTCATTCCTATGTAAATCCGTGTCTCACCACACCAGAAAAACCTGATCACAAATGCTGGTTTTCTGAATAAAACCCATCAGGGGCCTTTCATATATGCTGGTAAAGTCCAGTCTTTTCATGTGGCTTACAGAAGACTCCATGATTTATCCCTCACATTCATATTCCAGGCCTGTCAAACACAACAGCTTATTCACACCTCTCTGCCTTAGCTCCAGTTGCTCTCTCTGCAACCCTTCCCCCAAGGTCAGCAGGTGAGCGTGTAATCCTCTTTGAGGACTCAGCTGAGCTGTATCTGAAGTTCCTAAATTCCCCTCCCTTTCTTCCTGAATCAATCACTCCCTTCTTTGTGTCTCCCATGAAGGAAGTGTCCGCACTTTCAAAAGTAACGCGTAGAACACTTATATGTCGTCCTTGTTAAGTTAGGTGTGTGTCTCATTCTTGAGGCATTTCCCTCCTCCTCCAGTATAAGCTGAATGCAGGTAGGAACTCTGTTTCCTGTTTGTTGTATCCACAACATCTGGCTTCATAGTAGCTGCTGAGTAACTGGAATAAGGGAAAACTCTAAGCCCTTGAGAACAGGGACTACCACCAGTGCTTAGTGCAGTTTCTGGCACATAAACACTTAAATGTTGAGTGAATTAATGAATTTAAATGGAGTATTGTTATGTAAGTTTACACACCCATTTCTTCCGAAGAATTGTCACAGGAGAAGTCTCTTTAAAAATCCAAACCAAATCTAAGTGCTTTCCTGAGTCTTTGAAGCAAGTAAATTCTTTGACTCTTACTTTCCTTCAAATTTCACTCTTGATTTCCTTCATAAATGTTATAGGACAATGTGCTTATTTCCATTTCATGAAAAACATTTTTTAGAGGTATGAGTTTTTATTTCAAAATCTCCTGTATTCCTTAGTCCTCTTCTAAGCAAGTAAAATACCTTCAACTTATTGTACTCTTTCTCTTAAATACATGTATATCTTATACATTGTTAAGAATAACTTATTTAGAATTTATGGAGATTGTATTCAATATTTGCCTTTTCCAGGAGGATAAGATAATAGAGGGTTTTTTTGGTATCATGTAGGAACGTCTTTTTGAAACATGTTATTTGTGACAATGGGAGTTTTTCATGGTTGCCTTTTCCTGAAATGAACAACCCAGACATTGATAGGCAACTTTGGTATCAATTTGAAGAAAGTAATTTCTTAAAGAAAGTTGTATAAAAATAGAAACTTTTGTAGAAATTTGTCTTACCTGAAGGAACTGAAATGTTTTAGGAATGTAAAATGTGTTAAGAATGTAAAATTCACATAGTCTGAGAAACACCAATCCAAGATAAATAATTTATACTTTGAATGAACAGAAGTAACTTATTTTTTCTTCAAAAATGGTATATAATTGATAGCTATAGAAATACTGGCTTATTTCTTTAAAGAATAGTTTCAGCTACAAAAGGATATTTTAAAAATTCAGAGAATAACTGATTGTAAAGGAACACATTTGGTATTCTGCAGTGAGTAGTTAAAAGATGTGTGTACATGTATATGCCAAGAGCTCTATAATAAACTTCAGTAAGATCCAGTTATTTCCTATTAGCAGGATCTGAGATTTGTTTTATCTATTTATGCTTGAAAGTAAGCATAAACAAACTGTGGTCAAGTTTATGGAAAATACATATTTCTCTCCTGGGTTTCTTTGTAGCCTCCTCACTGGTCTCCCTGCATTCACCCTTGCTCTCCCTTTAATCTATATTTAATCTATCATCCAGATTGTTTCTGGTAAAACAGATCATGACACTCTACCAAACTTTCTGTGAATCCTCATTTCATTCAAAGTAAAATCCAGATTCCTTAGTGTCCCCTAAACCCTACATGATCTATACTCTCTGCCTGCATACATAGCTCTCTTTATATCTACTACTACTCTACCCGTGCTGGCTTCTCTTTAACCTCTCTGGCCTCTTTGTTCTAGGATACACCAGAACCTTTGCCATGGTTGATTTCTGTGCCTTGAGTACTTTTCCCCCAGGTATCATCATGGCTGACTCCCTTCCCTTCAAGTTTTTACTCAAGTTGTGACAGCTTCTTAAATCCTCTCTGACCACCCATTTAAAATTGCACTTACCTTAGCACTCTGCTAAACTTACCCTGTTCTGTTATTTTCCCATAGCATTTATCATTTTCTAACATTATTTATTATTAACTGTTTCTCCCGCTGGTGATAAACTCCATGAAGAAAAGGGAGTTTTTAAAAAAATTGTGGTTTCCCAAGTACCTAGAATAGTGCTGGGACATAATAGGCACTGTTACTGGTTGAAAACTGGATTTCCTTTAAATGAATTAATGTATTTATTTTGAGGCAAGTGCAGTTGAATGTCTTATAAAAATTATGCATATTCCTAGTGCATTTTTCCTTTATTGTGGGTCATTTTTAAGAAACCAATCCTAAAAATATAGTCCCAATAATACTAAATATAGTAATTGGTTTAAAATAATCATTAATAAAATAGTGTAATTTTTTTCAACCCTTTGTAATCTTAACAAAATGTTTGTTTTATGAGAAAGAATGTGAATTCTTGTCCTTAAAGAAATGTGAGATAAGAGGTTAGAGCTTTTCTTGAATTAGAAGATAAAAAACAAGAAATTTGACATCCCTTCTACTCTTTAAGGAAGGAATTTTTTAAAAGAATACAAAAGAAATCTACTCATCAAGGACAGTCTTATAAGGGTTGTTAGAGGGAAGATAAGTCATGAAAGGCTGAGGAAAGGGCCAGGTAAGATAGCCCAGCCTTGGAAGGTGTAAGTGAACTAATTGAAAAACCACTAGTCACTCTAAGACCCCCGTTCCTCATAGGTTAATTCACTCTGTTAAAAAGTTAATATTCAGTGACTGTATTTTTATCTGAATAGGTATATATTTGCACAAAGTGCTGTCTCTCAGTTTTGCATCAGTTTATGTTCAGTAGTTTGAGATTTACTGATCTCTTACTTCTGCCCTGCACTTTGTGATTAATACATTTGAGATTTTGAAATCAGAAGAAAAATTATAATACAGCACTGAGTGTATCTGGTTTTGGAGTCAGATGGGTTTGAGTACATATCCTGGTTGTAGATGTAGAATATGTATGTAGAATATGAAGAGGGTTTATCAGATTATGTTATGTCTTGAGGAACTTCTTTCACAAATAACAAAACATAACATTTTGGATTTTTCAAACTGACTGAAAGTTCTTTTTTTAAGGCGTGGTCTCTCCTTTCTCTCGTTTAAAAATCGAGACTAAGAAAATACTTATTTTTAAGCTTTCGAACCTGTAATAAATAATACCTTGTTTTTTTGATATCTTTATGAAGTTACATTCAGGTAATTGAGGTTTTGAAGGGTTTTTTTTGTATTATTATTTTTAATGTACTAGTGTTTTGTTTACCATTTTGCCGAAAATTACCTCAATGTATCTCACATATCTTACTCTTAATAAATTGTTTAACATATCTTACTCTTATTAATCAAATTGTTTGTGAGATTTTATCCCTCTCCTCTTAAAGTTCTACCTTTTCATTGAGGTGCAAATCAACTCCAACCTCTTTAATAAAGCTTCCACTTTTATTTTTCCCCTCTCTTGATTTCTTCCAGTACAGTACTTTTTTCTGTGTAATATTTATCTGGAAATCATATATTACCTTATTAATTAGTTCTTGATGCTTTAACATTTATTATTTTTCCAGATCACAGTTTTCTTAAAAGTGAGAATGATGTGTTCAGATTTTAAAAGTTTCTCGGTAGAGTGGAATGGCACCTTATACATTATAGACCTAGAACTCTGCCTTCTCCCTCTTGTACCATCACCACTGCAACTGAGGTCTTCATGATCTCTCACAATTTACTGTTTAATGTCTGCTCTTCTCCCCATTCATTTCATCCCTTGTTATTCAGTAGATTCTGTCCAAATCAGATTCCCTTGCCTCTTAATCCTTAATGATTTTTCATGACTCATCACTAAAGACCTGTCTTAGCATTCAGAGTTATAATCTGACTTCTTTTATACTTTCCCAGCTTTTTTAGTCTCATATGAAATTACAGGTGGCATAGTGGCAAAGAAACTGCCTGCCAATGCAGGAGATGCAAGAGATGAGGGTTCAGTCCCTGGGTCGGGAAGATCACCTGGAGAAGGAAATGGCAGCCCACTACAGTTTTGTTTTTGTTTTTGTTTTTGAAAGGAAAGAAAGTTTGCTTTATTTCACATGCTGGTATCTGGAGAGGTAGGGTGGCAGACATCTGTCCAAAGTCCAACTGCCCCCCCTCCGCCCCCCCCACACACACTCTCTAGTCTCTTGCTGGAAAGTTCTATGGACAGAGGAGCCTGGTGGGCTACAGTCCATGGAGTCTTCAAAGAGTCGGACAGAACTGAGCGACTGAACACACACACATACGCACATAAAAGCTGTACTCTAGTCAGACTGACATTGCTATATAATCTTTCGGGTTGGTCAAAAAATTCGTTCGGGTTTTTGAATGATGTTACAGAGAAATGTGAATGAACTTTTTGGCCAACCCAGTATATATGTATGTCTTCTGGTTCCCAGCATCTGCCTATGCTCATTGCCCAGAATACCCCTCTTAATCATTCTCCGTGTAAATTTTAGTTAGCAGTGTCCAGCTCAAATATTAGGAGTCTTTTTCTGATCTCCCCCAACATGAATAGAAGCTTCTTAATCTGAACTCACTTAGCACTTGTTTACCTTTCTTAGGACACTTTACTGTTCCTATTTGATTTTAATTCTTTATAACAATGTTACATCTCCCCTTCCAGAATCCGAGTCTGATGATTCATCTTTGCAAGAACTATTTTCACATAGCAGACACTCAAATACTCGAATAAATGTGAAAATCAGTTACTGTGTTTTTCTGTGTATATGAAGTTTTATGGTTGTTGACTTCTGTATCAATTGTTCCCAGAATCCTGTGCTTTAGTGTTTGGCTTTTATACTTTAGAGGGTTCTGCTATTTTTCTCTCCCATGTTAACTATTTTATCTGACTATATTCAGTTTTGTCCCATCACTTCTAATATATAAAGTGCATAAGCTTTAGGAAAGTTAATCTCTTTACATTTTTTTTCATTTGAGTTTGATCTGTGTTCATGTTGCCTCATCTTTTTTTTAAATAAGCAATTTATTTGTAACCATTGTTGCTGGAATTTTGTCTGTGCATGATCTCCCACTCTGGATGTCCTTTAATTAAGGCTGATTCTTTGCTATTAAGAATGTATGAGCACCTTTAAGATTAAGACAGTTTGTGTTAGAGTTTAATTCTAGGACTAATTATAGGGTAACTTGAGAAGATAGGGGTAATGAGTACTTGGTACAGAAGATCTGAGAACTTGGCTTTCTTAAAATATTTTTTAGTTAGTACTTTCTGGTATATATTTTTGTAAAATTTTGATCTTTAAAAAAATCTTAATACTTAAGATAGATTAGATTTTTTTTTTTAATGATCTTAATTTTATTTGGTTCCTTCTACATAGTATAAGTGTCACAGACTGGCTACTCTAGGTTCTCCCTGACTTTTTTCTTCAACTTACACCACTACTTTTTGTCTTCACTGTCTCAGCCAACTTCAGAACTTGTAGAAATGAGGAAGGGAGTAGAAAGAGGATGATGTAAATAAATACAATTTAAATTAGATGTTATATTTCTTTGTCATCTTGCTCCAAGCCATTTCTGAATATAATTATCTTCTATGTATTACCTTTCTTCAAGCAAAGAGTTAGGGATGATATAAAGAGTTAGGGGTGCTGTGTTTCTGTCCTGTATCGTAGATTATTTTAAAGACTGTAACAAATTCCCAGAGGTAGATTACTTGTTAGTAACTTTTAATATTGAATTTAACAAATACTTATGATATGGTTAACCTGCTCAATATTCAGGATTTTTGCACTTGTGATATAAATGAAATTAAGAGTGAGATGGTAAAAATACCAAAGACTCAGAGTGGAAATATAAATACAAGATGTGAAGAAAAGCAAGCATATAGATAGGCAAAGTGTATGTGTTTTTAATGGCAAAAGAGATTGCTACATGCAATTGAAAAGTAAAGTGATAAGGGAGAACTAAATATATTTTCTGCTCTTGGGGAATCTGGCTGACCTTTTGGTTTTGATATTCAATTTGACTTTGTGATATGTTGCTTTTGAAGTCTTTGAAGAGTTCCTTTTTGTAACCAATTAAAAATATTTTGAGTTCATTTTAATGTGAATGCACATATACCTATCTTTTAATTAAATAGCAAACCTGGAGTGTGCTCCCAGGGGCAGTTGAGCAATTATCTTGTTACTTAATCCAGAGAGCATACAATAAGGTAAATAAGGGATCTGAAAGCATGGGAATGAAGAAAGCAATCCTCCAGATATATTAGTTCCTAAATTTATTAAAACTTTTTGAATTCTTATAAAGCTAACTGACTTTAAGAAGAATGAGACTTTTATAATTGTCCCAGTTAAAATTGCACATGATTTTGTATAACAATTTAATTATTATATTTGTGGAAAAAAGCAGTTTACCATAAACTGAGTAGCAAGGCTTTATGGTTAAAAACCAAGACACTTGATACCTCATTTCTTCTACCAGTCAGTAGGTGTTTGTTGGGCACCAAGACAAAAGGAAAAATGAGTTTTTTACCCCTAAAGAGCTACTACTTTAAGGAGACAAGATTAATGTATATACATGAAGCATTTATTCAGTGTGAAACAGTATAATCAAGTATTAAATTGTTTCAGACTTTTTAAGTTGGAGGATCGATTTATAATACAGAGCAGTGAATCACAAAATAACTCTTTAGCTTCTGAAGATATCAAATGATGAACATCAGTATAAAAAATGAATAAAAGAGAAGAACTGCCCTGATTAAATTATGAGTTGGGGAGCTTGGAGCCAGAAGAATAATCAGTAGGTGGTGAGCATGAATTTAGAGGGAGTTGTATAGTCTTGTACAGTTAAAGTATAACAAGTGTGTGTAAAACCTTTTTATTGTTTATATATAATACAATAAAGACTATATCTTCAATGGTGTAAATAACAATCCCTTAGCTACATAACCTAGTGAACTGGCATTGCAGGCAGATTCCTTACCGTCTGAGCCACCAGGGAAGCCCTTACATATTATAACCACCATCAGAATATAGCCAATATCCAACCCCCCAGAAGGCTCCCTCATATCCCTCCAGCATACAATGCCCCTTCTCCAAAGGTAGCCACTGTTCTGACCTCTTAACACTTTATATTGTTTTTACCCAATTTTGAACTTAAATAATTTGTTCAGCATTGTTTGTGAAATTCAGTTATGTTGTTTCATATTCGTGGGAGCAGCTCATTATTTTTTGTTGCTGTACAGGATTCAGTTGAATAAATACACTTTTTTAATGTAGATAATTTTTAAAAAAATCTTCATTGAATTTGTTACAATATTGCTTCTGTTTTTTATATTTTGGTTTTTTGGTCCCAAGGCATGTGGTTATAGCTCCCTGACCGGACGTTGAACCCATTGGAAAAAGTCTTAACCATTGGACCACCAGAAAGTGAAAGTCTCTCAGTTGTGTCCGATTCTTCGGGACCCCATGGACTTTACAGTCCATGGAATTCTCCAGGCCAGAATACTGGAGTGGGTAGCCTTTCCCTTCTCCAGGGGATCTTCCCAACCCAGGGATCGAACCCAGATCTCCTGCATTGCAGGCAGATTTTTTACCAGCTGAGCCACCAGGGAAATCCCTAAATATACTTTTAAAATCCATGTTACTATTTGATGTATATTTGGGTTGTGTTAGTTTTTGGCTGTATGAATGTGCTATGAACATTTAAAAAATATATACATAAATACCTCTTTGTATATATTCAGCAGTAGAAATGTTGGGTATTGGAACAGATATGAATTTAGTTTTTCCCACAATATTGTATTACAGAAATTTCAAAAATAAAGAGAAGTTGACAAAATTGTTTGGACACCCATATTCCTACCAGTTAGTCTGTAGTTAACATTTTGCTGAATTTGTTTTAACATACATCCAACCCCTTTATCAATCCATCCTATTTTGGGATGCATTTTAAAATAAGTTGCCAAAGTGGTTTCACCGGTTTACACTCCTGTCAGCTGTGTATGAGAGTTCTATTTGCTCTATATCCTTACCAGCACTTGGTATTGTCAGTCAAGCTTTTCTTTTGGAGTTAATAAGTCTGTAGAAGTGTTTCATTGTAGTTTTAATTTGTATTTCCCCAATGAGAAGTGCAGGCTTCCCTGGTGGCTCAGCGGTAAAGAATTCGCCTGCCAATGAATGTCTTCCCTGGGTCAGGAAGATCCCGTGGAGAAGGAAATGGCATCCCACTCCAGTGTTCTTGCCTGGGAAATCCCAGGGACAGAGGAGCCTGGAGAGCTAGAGTCCGTGGGGTTGCAAAGAGTCAAACATGACTTAGCACCTAAACAACATGAGAAGTACATACCAATATGCATATTAACATGTGGTCTTCTGTTGCTGGCCTCTTACTTACTGTTTTCAAGAGTCATCTGTATGAATCCTGTGATATATATCAGGACTTCATTCCTTTTTATTGTGAAGTATTTCATTGCATGGATCAACCACATTTTGTTTAGCCATTCATCATTGATGAATATTTGCACTTCCATTTTTTGGCTCTGATGAATGCTTTTATAAACGTTTGAATTAAAGTTTTTATACAGATATGTCTTTATATCTCTTGGTTTATACACTTCCTAGTAGAATTGCTGTGTCATATAATTCCATGTTTAACCTTTTGAGGGACTGCCAGACTTTTCCTGAACACCTGTAGTATGGTTTTACATTCCCACCAGCAGTGCACAAGGGTTCCAATTTCTGCACATCAGCACCAAAACTTGTTATCTGCTTTTTGCTTTGTTTTTAAATGGCCACTCTAATGACTATGAAGTGATATCTCATTGTGGTTTTGCTTGCATTTCTGTAAAAGCTAATGTTGAGCATCTTTTTGTATGCTTCTAGGCCATTTATATATCTTTGGAGAAATGTCTATTCAGATCCTTGATCCATTTTTAATCAAACTGTCTTTTTGTTACTGAGTTGTCAAGAGTTCTTTATATATTCTGATCCCTTGTCAGATATGAAATTGCAAGTTTTATCCTGTTTTGTGGATTATCTTTTCACTTTTTTAAAAATTAATGTTTATTGGAGTATAGTTGATTTGCAATGTTGTGTTCGTTTCTGCTGTACAGCAAAGTGAATCAGTCATACATGTACATAACATTCACTCCTTTTTAGATATTTTTCCCATAGAGGTTGTTACAGAGTATTGAGTAGAGTTCTCTGTGCTGTACTGCTGCTACTGCTGCTAAGTCGCTTCAGTCGTGTCCAACTCTGCAACCCCATAGACGGCAGCCCACCAGGCTCCCCCGTCCCTGGGATTCTCCAGGCAAAAACACTGGAGTGGGTTGCCATTTCCTTATCCAACTCATGAAAGTGAAAAGTGGAAGTGAAATCGCTGTCATGTCCAACCCTCAGCGACCCCATAGACTGCAGCCTTCCAGGCTTCTCCATCCATGAGATTTTCCAGGCAAGAGTACTGGAGTGGGCTGCCATTGCTTTCTCCTCTGTGCTGTACAGTAGGTCCTTATTAATTATCTGTTTTATGTATGCTGCTAAGTCATGTCGTCTAGTCAAGGCTATGGTTTTTCCTGTGGTCATGTATGGATGTGAGAGTTGGACTGTGAAGAAGGCTGAGCGCCAAAGATTGATGGTTTTGAACTGTGGTGTTGGAGAAGACTCTTGAGAGTCCCTTGGACTGCAAGGAGATCCAACCAGTCCATTCTGAAGGAGATCAGCCCTGGGATTTCTTTGGAAGGAACGATGCTAAAGCTGAAACTCCAGTACTTTGGCCACCTCATGCGAAGAGTTGACTCTTTGGAAAAGACTCTGATGCTGGGAGGGATTGGGGGCAGGAGGAGAAGGGGGCGACAGAGGATGAGATGGCTGGATGGCATCACTGACTCGATGGACGTGAGTCTGGGTGAACTCTGGGAATTGGTGATGGACAGGGAGGCCTGGCGTGCTGCGATTCATGGGGTCGCAGAGAGTCGGACACGACTGAGCGACTGAACTGAACTGAACTGAAGTCACGTCGGTCGTGTCCGACTCTGTGCGACCCCATAGATGGCAGCCCACCAGGCTCCCCCGTCCCTGGGATTCTCCAGGCAAGATCACTGGAGTGGGTGCCATTTCCTTCTCCAATGCATGAAAGTGAAAAGTGAAAGTGAAGTCGCTCAGTCGCGTAGTCGCGTTCGGCTCTTAGCGACCCCATGGACTGCAGCCCACCAGGCTCTTCCGTCCATGGGATTTTCCAGGCAAGAGTACTGGAGTGGGTCACCAGTGCCTTCTCCAAATTTTATGTATAGTAGTGTGTATATGTCAATTCCAATTTCCAAATTTATCCCTTCCCCCACTTCTCCCCTGGTAGCTATAAGTTTGTTTTTTTATATCTGTGAGTCTGTTTCTGTTTTGTAAATAAGTTCGTTTGTACCGTGTTATTTTTATATTCCACATACAAGCAATATGATATGCTATTTTGTCTTTCTTTACTCAGTATGACCATCTCTAGGTCCATCCATGTTGCTGCAATGGCATTATTTTCATTCTTTATGACTGAATAATATTCCATGGTATGCATATACCACTTCTGTATCCATTTTTTTGTCCATAGACATTTATTTTGCTTCCATGTCCTGGCTATGTAAGTAGTGCTACAGTAAACGTTGGAGTGCATGTATCTTTCCGAACAATGCTTTCTCCAGACATATACCATATGATTGTGGGATCATATGGTAGCTCTGTTTTTAGTCAAGGAACCTTATTCAGTTGTCCACAGTGGCTTTATCAATGTACATTCCCACCAACAGTGTAGGAGGCTCCCTTTTCTCCATACTCACTCTGAAATTTACCGTTTATAGGGTTTTTTGATGATGTCCATTCTGATCGACAGAATGTGGTCTACTGGAGAAGGGAATGGCAAACCACTTCAGTATTCTTGCCTTGAGAACCCCATGAACAGTATGAAAAGGCAAAATGATAGGAAAGAGAAACTGAAAGAAACTCCCCAGGTCAGTAGGTGCCCAATATACTACTGCAGATCAGTGGAGAAATAACTCCAGAAAGAATGAAGGGATGGAGCCAAAGCAAAAACAATACCCAGCTTTGGATGTGACTGGTGATAGAAGCAAGGTTCGATGCTGTGAAGAGCAATATTGCATAGGAACCTGAAATGTCAGGTCCATGAATCAAGGCAAATTGGAAGTGGTCAAACAAGAGATGGCAAGAGTGAATGTTGACATTCAAGGAATCAGCAAACTGAAATGGACTGGAATGGGTGAATTTAACTCAGATGACCATTATATCTACTACTGTGGGCAGGAATCCCTCAGAAGAAATGGAGTGGCCATCGTGGTCAACAAAAGAGTCCGAAATGCAGTACTTGAATGCAGTCTCAAAAACGACAGAATGATCTCTGTTCGTTTCCAAGGCAAACCATTCAATATCACAGTAATCCAAGTCTATGCCCCAACCAGTAATGCTGAAGCAGCTGAAGTTGAACGGTTCTATGAAGACCTACAAGACCTTTTAGAACTAACACCCAAAAAAGATGTCCTTTTCATTATAGGGGACTGGAATGCAAAAGTAGGAAGTCAAGAAACACCTGGAGTAACAGGCAAATTTGGCCTTGGAATACGCAATGAAGCAGGGCAAAGACTAATAGAGTTTTGCCAAGAAAATACACTGGTCATAACAAACACCCTCTTCCAGCAACACAAGAGAAGACTCTATACGTGGACATCACCAGATGGTCAACACCGAAATCAGATTGATTACATTCTTTGCAGCCAAAGATGGAGAAGCTCTATACAGTCAGCAAAAACAAGACCAGGAGCTGACTGTGGCTCAGACCATGAACTCCTTATTGCCAAATTCAGACTTAAATTGAGGAAAGTAGGGAAAACCACTAGGCCATTCAGGTATGACCTAAATCAAATTCCTTATTATGATTATACAGTGGAAGTGAGAAATAGATAAGGGCCTAGATCTGATAGAGTGCCTGATGAACTATGGAATGAGGTTCATGACATTCTACAGGAGACAGGGATCAAGACCATTCCCATAGAAAAGAAATGCCAAAAAGCAAAATGGCTATCTGGGGAGGCCTTACAAATAGCTGTGAAAAGAAGAGAAGCGAAAAGCAAAGGAGAAAAGAAAAGATGTAAACAACTGAATGCAGAGTTCCAAAGAATAGCAAGAAGAGATAAGAAAGCCTTCTTCAGCGATCAATGCAAAGAAATAGAGGAAAACAACAGAATGGGAAAGACTAGGGATCTCTTCAAGAAAATCAGAGATACCAAAGGAACATTTCATGCAAAGATGAGCTCAATAAAGGACAGAAATGGTATGGACCTAAGAGAAGCAGAAGATATTAAGAAGAGATGGCAAGAATACACAGAAGAACTGTACAAAAAAGATCTTCACGACCCAGATAATCACAATGGTGTGATCACTGACCTAGAACCAGACATCCTGGCATGTGAAGTCAAGTGGGCCTTAGCATCACTATGAACAAAGCTAGTGGAGGTGATGGAATTCCAGTTGAACTATTCCAAATCCTGCAAGATGATGCTGTGAAAGTGCTGCACTCAATATGCCAGCAAACTTGGAAAATTCAGCAGTGGCCACAGGACTGGAAAAGGTCAGTTTTCATTCCAATCCCAAGGAAAGGCAATGCCAAAGAATGCTCAAACTACCCCACAATTGCACTCATCTCACACGCTAGTAAAGTAATGCTCAAAATTCTCCGAGCCAGGCTTCAGCAATCTGTGAACCGTGAACTTCCTGATGTTCAAGCTGGTTTTAGAAAAGGCAGAGGAACCAGAGGTCAAATTGCCAACATCCGCTGGATCATGGAAAAAGCAAGAGAGTTCCAGAAAAACATCTATTTCTGCTTTATTGCCTATGCCAAAGCCTTTGACTGTGTAGATCACAATAAATTGTGGAAAATTCTGAAAGAGATGGGAATACCAGACCACCTGACCTGCCTCTTGAGAAATCTGTATGCAGGTCAGGAAGCACCAGTTAGAACTGGACATGGAACAACAGACTGGTTCCAAATAGGAAAAGGCTGTATATTGTCACCCTGCTTATTTAACTTATATGCAGAGTACATCATGAGAAACGCTGGACTGGAAGAAACACAAACTGGAATCAAGATTGCGGGGCGAAATATCAATAACCTCAGATATGCAGATGACACCACCCTTATGGCAGAAAGTGAAGAGGAACTCAAAAGCCTCTTGATGAAAGTGAAAGTGGAGAGTGAGAAAGTTGGCTTAAAGCTCAACATTCAGAAAATGAAGATCATGGCATCCGGTCCCACCACTTCATGGGAAATAGATGGGGAAACAGTGGAAACAGTGTCAGACTTTATTTTCCTGGTCTCCAAAATCACTGCAGATGGTGACTGCAGCCATGAAATTAAAAGACGCTTACTCCTTGGAAGGAAAGTTATGACTAACCTAGATAGCATATTCAAAAGCAGAGACATTACTTTGCCAACAAAATTTCGTCTGGTCAAGGCTATGGTTTTTCCTGTGGTCATGTATGGATGTGAGAGTTGAACTGTGAAGAAGGCTGAGCGCCGAAGAATTGATGCTTTTGCACTGTGGTGTTGGAGAAGACTCTTGAGAGTCCCTTGGACTGCAAGGAGATCCAACCAGTGCATTCTGAAGGAGATCAGCCCTGGGATTTCTTTGGAAGGAATGATGCTAAAGCTGAAACTCCAGTACTTTGGCCACCTCATGTGAAGAGTTGACTCATTGGAAAAGATTCTGATGCTGGGAGGGATTGAGGGCAGGAGGAGAAGGGCACGACAGAGGATGAGATGGCTGGATGGCATCACTGACTCGATGGACGTGAGTCTGAGTGAACTCCGGGAGTTGGTGATGGACAGGGAGGCCTGGCATGCTGCGATTCATGGGGTCGCAGAGAGTCGGACACGAGTGAGCGACTGATCTGATCTGATATGATCTGATTCTGATCGATATGAGGTGATACTTCATTGAAGTTTTGATTTGCATTTCTCTAATAGTGGTGTTGAGCATCTTTTTATGTGCTTTCTGCCATCTGTGTGTCTTCTTTGGAGAAATGTCTATTTAGATCTCTGCCTATTTTTTTATTTTTATTTTTTTAATTTATTGAACTGCATGAGCTGTTTGTATATATATATATTTTGGAGATTAATCCCCTTTTGGTCACTTCATTTCCAAATATTTTCTCCCTTTCTGTAGGTTATCTTTTCATTTTGTTTATGATTTCCTTTGCTGTGGTCTTTTTACCGTCTTGATGGTATTACTTGAGCACAAAAATTGCTAATTCTGATAAAGTCTAGTTTATTTTTTCTTTTATCACTTGAGCTTTTGGTGTTGTGTCTGAGCAAGTTTTGCCTAACCCGGGTTCACAAAGATTTATTCCTGTGTTTTCTTCTAAGAGTCAATTTTTGTGTACAGTGTAAGGAAAGCCCAAATTTATTACTTTATATGAACTATCCTGTTAGAGCACTACTTTTTGAATACTGTTTCCCCATTGGTGTGCCCCAAATCAATTGTCTGTAAGTGCTAAGGGTTTATTTCTGGACTCTTCTGTTATGTCCATTGATTTTATATGTCTGTTCTTAATGCTAGGCCTACACTAGTTTTACAGTAAGTTTTGAAATCAGAAAATGTGAATTTTCAAACTTTGTTCTTATTATTCAATTTTATTTTGGCTATTCTTAGTCCCTTGTACGGAGAAGGCAATGGCACCCTACTCCAGTACTCTTGCCTGGAAAATCCCATGGACGGAGGAGCCTGGTAGGCTGCAGTCCATGGCGTCGCAAGGAGTCGGACACAACTGAGCGTCTTCTTTCACTTTTCACTTTCATGCATTGGAGAAGGAAATGGCAACCCACTCCAGTGTTCTTGCCTGGAGAATCCCAGGGAAGGGGGAGCCTGGTGGGCTGCCATCTATGGGGTCGCACAGAGTCGGACACGACTTAAGTGACTTAGCAGCAGTCCCTGTAGTTCTATATCACTGTCAATTTCTGAAAATAAGCCAGCTGGGATTTTGATTGGGCCACATTAAATTTTTTTTTTAATGAACCTACCCTAAAACATCATTATTATCCAAAATCCATAGTTTACACGAAGGTTCACTCTTGGTGGTGTACATTGCATGAGTTTGGACAAATGTACAGTGACATGGCTCTTTCATTATAGTATCATACAGGATATTTGTCCTGCCTAAAAAATCCTCCGTTTCACATAGTCATCCTTTCCTTCTAACCCTTGGCAACCACTGATCCTTTACTGTCTCCATAGTTGTTTTTTTTTTTGTTTTGTTTTTTCAAGAATGTCTTATATTTAGAATCAAATAGAACGTAGCCTTTTCACATTGACTTCTTACATTTAGTCATATGCAGTCAAGGTTCCTCCATGTCTATCCATGGCTTAATAGATCATTTCTTTTTAGCGCTGAATAGTATTCCATTGCCTTGATGTATTACAGTTTATTTACATAAAGGTTGCTTCCAAGTTTTGGCAATTATGATTAAAGCTGATGTTAAATCCATGTGTAGGTTTTTTGGGTGGATGTAAGTTTTCAACTCCTTTAGGTCAATACCATAGGAGCACAATTGCTGGGTTGTATAAGAGTATGTTTAGTTTTTTAAGAAGCCACCAAACTGTCTCTCAAAGTGGCTGTACCATTTGCATTCCCACCAGCAGTGAATGAGATTTCTTCTTGTTCCATCCATATCCTCACCAGCATTTGAAACTGTCAAGTGTTTTAGGTTTTCACCATTCTAATAGGTGTGTAGTAATATTTTTGTTTACTTGTTTTAATTTACAATTCCCAGTGCTTCTCATTGTGTCCACCTCTGCCCCTTAAGGTGAAGAAAAATAGAATGCTCTGACATATATCAGAATAGTTCCTTTCCTCCTCCTCCTCTTGTGAGCATGAGGGGATTTTTCTAATAATCTAATAATATATTTTCTAATAATATAATAATGATTAATAATCTAATAATAAGTGATTCTAATAGTCACTGTGGGGCCCTGGTATACATGGAGGTAACACCTACAAATTTAGTGCAGGGTTCCTCTGGAGTTTATAACTCAGGCTTGTCCATACTGAACCCCCCGCAATCATACAGCTCCTAGCAAAATTATAGTTTAGAATTATAAGTAGAACCTAGCACTGGTTCTACTTCCATGCTAGATCAGAAACTGGAAATTCTTAATTTTCATAATAATTATTTGACAGTGAATGTTATTCCCATCTTATAGGTGAAGAAACAGGCTTAGTTAGCTTAGCTATATGAGAATTGAGTTTTAGATGGCAGAAGTAATTGCACAGTATGGCAGTGGAATAGCAGAAGAATTGAAATAGATATAATACACTAGATTTGGCTCAAAGGCAGTCATGGGAACCTGGGAGTCCTTTCCAGTAGAGTGAATCTGTCAGAAGAATGGGATACTGGAATGAAGTGGGTTATACAGTGATATAATTGAGGTAATGAGGCTCCTTTATAGTAAAGTGGGTCTTCTAAAAATATCTCGTAAGTCATATAAAGGTAGGTTTTGTATAGCACAGCAGGATTGTGCTAAATTGACAGAAATGTCCCTTTGCGTAACATCTGTTTTGTCATTTGAAAATAAACAGCACTGCCACTCAGCAAAATGCTAAAGTTAGCGAAGTATTTTTGTTGTTCCAGTGGCCTCTCTTCTATCCTCAGCTGGTGATTCCCCTTTCATCTTTCTTTTCTCCTGTAAGTGATCAGGGGTCCCTGTCTAACCTCTCCCAAATCAAAATAAGAGACAGTACATTTGCCAATTCCTGATTGAAGTTAATTATAGTACAGTATAGTTCAATCCCTGGGTCAGGAAGATCCTCTGGAGGAGGGCACGGCCACCTACTCCAGTATTCTTGCCTGAAGAATCCCCATGGACAGAGGAGCCTGGTGGACTACAGTCCATAGGGTTGCCCAGAGTCAGACACGACTGAAGCACCTTAGCACGCACGTAGCATGCATAGTATAGTGTGAATGTGTTTTATTTAGCATTATCTCCACTAGTCATTTGTATCCTAGTTTCTTGCTTTTTATTGTGATATTTTTTAAATGTTAAAGTAATAAAAGTAGATTTGAAGTTTAAAAGGGCCCTGAAGCCATAGGAACTGACAAGTAGTCTATTCAGGATAATGAAGGAGCAAAGAAACTTAAAAAAACAAGACTTGAAAAGATGAAGTATTCAGCCTAGAGGAGTGGGATAGGGTTGAGGGTGGGAAGGAAGTTCTAAGATTGATTCTCAGCTGAGTCAAACTTCGCAACCCACCCTTTTAATTCTTATTCCTTCCCCCATATCATAAATCACTGAAATACTGACTTCAGAACAGATTTTCATCTCGTTTTACTGATTCAAAATTATTAGAAAGATGAGTTTATGATACTCTCTAAGGAATAGAATGATGCCCAGAGTCTTCAATTATGCAGCAATATTTGTGTTACTGAATGAAATCTATTCTGCTTTTCATTCTTGTAGCTGCATTTTATAATTTTTGTGGGGAGGGGCCAAAAATTTAGTTTCCTTGGCACAAGTTTGCTTAAGTAAAGTTGATTTTAGCAGGAAGTCCATATACACGTGAGAGTAGAGAAATAAAGAAAGGGAAGAAACCTTTAATATTGAGGTAAGCTTATCAGCATTTCATTTTTCAAATATACCTCCCATTCCTGTTTCATTATCTGGAATTTTCTCTTGTCCCTAGATATTGTTTCTCAAAATGCTTTGTGTTTCTTAAAATGTACTTTAGTTACCTAAGACTCCTTATGTATAAATTCTTAAACTCACTGTAATGTTTAGCTTGATAAATACTTACCTTTAAATCCACAGATCCCTTTGGGGTCAAGAATAGAACTGCATTTCAGTGTAAGGAAATTACCTTGATAATCTTACATATCCATTCAAAAGCAGTGTCTGAGAAGGGAACCATGACTTTTCATCAGTTTGGTAAAGGTTTTCATGCCACAGAGAAGGTTAAGAATCCCTGAGAAGCAGTCTCTGAGTTGCAGATCATGAGCTCGTATCTCTGCTGCCAGAAACGGCAAAGCCTTGGGGGTTTGAACCACAGAGTTCTGATAGTTGTGTGATATCGGTATTCAGTTAAATTTTGTTGTTGCAACACTGTTAGGTAAATTGTCAGACCTCATTTAAGATTGGGTAACATGAAATGGAGCCTTTTTTAAATGACTGAAATTCTGAAATCTATTGAAAATTAAACTTGAGGTATAATTTCTTAGTCATAGATGAAAAAATTGTATCATAGCAATACAGTAGCATCATAGTTTCAAATTGCTTAGACTGTGGAGTTCAGATTTTTTTTTTGACATCTCATGATAGAAAAAATACATTTTATACCAGATTTCAGTTTATAAAAATGGAAACAAGTTTCATAAACAGTATTGACCCTTACCATTATATATTCTGTGTTGTTTCATTTTCTAAAAAGTCCTAGCTTTGACCCTCTAAAACTGATCTCACAACCCACAATGGTTATGATCTGTAGCCCAGAAAGACTCCAAGATATAGCATCACAAAGATAAGATTACAAAATACATTTAAAATACTTTTTTATGTCTGTCATTTCAAACAGAATCTCTTAGGAATAAACTTGCCTCTCTAAAAAGAGCATTTTAGAGAAGCGGGTATGTATTTGTAACCCGGGAGTTGTCATTAAGATGCTTGTGCCTGGTCCTTTACATTTATTATCTTTATTAAAGATTTTGAATTTTATCCTAGAAAAGGGGAAAGATACCCCGTGAAGGGAGAAGGCAATAGCAACCCACTCCAGTACTCTTGCATGGAAAATCCCATGGACGGAGGAGCCTGGTAGGCTGCAGTCCATGGGGTCACTAAGAGTCAGACACGACTGAGCGACTTCACTTTCACTTTTCTCTGTCGTGCATCGGAGAAGGAAATGGCAACCCACTCCAGTGTTCTTGCCTGGAGAATCCCAGAGACGGGGGAGCCTGGTGGGCTGCCGTCTGTGGAGTCGCACAGAGTTGGACACGACTGAAGCGACTTAGCAGCAGCAGCCAGTGAAGGATTTTAGGTAGGGTTGGAGAAGTATTATGTAAATTAAATTTTTGAAGGAGATCTCTGAGCACAGAGTATATATTCTATTTAGGAAGCCACTGCATTAGCATATATTGTTATCTGGGGTGTTGTCAGTAGAGAAGAAGAGTTATAGATGAATTCTCTTGTTATTTGAGAGAAATAAACAGCAGAACTCAGTAATGGATTATATGGTAAGAATTTTTCCCAAGAATAGAAACATCAAGAACATGTTATTTTGGGAGGAGATCAGCTCTGAAGGAAGAGGGTGGTATAGGAATAGGCAATAACGGGATGTGGAATTGAAGGTGGATAGATTTTAATGAGAAAGATGTAATATAAAGTTTCTGAGAAAGTGGAAGCAGATGGAATCCAAACAGAGGTAGTGGGATTGGCCTATACAAAAGAAAACAATCTTTAGTTTTTAATAATATTAAATAATACACTCATGCAGTCAAATTCACATGGACAAAAGTATAGGTGAGAGATCTTACTTTTCTTCAGCCACTCAGTTCCACATCCAATAGGCAACTAATGTTAATATTGTTTTATATCCTTCAAGAAATTTTATACACATGCAAACAAACACAGGTAGTCCTCCCTGATCCCTTTACACAAAATGTAGCCCACTGTACACACAATTTTGCACGTTGCTTTTTCTTCCACTATATCTTAAAGCTCTTTCCCTATCTGTACATAAAAGCTTCATTCTTTAGGGCTGCATAGTATTATTGTGTATACTGTTATTTATTTAACCAGTTCTGTATTTGATGGACATTAAGGTCAGTACCATTCTTGGGATAATACCTCTGTTTTAACAAGTCAAAAAGACTAACTGGAGATAGGTGCACAAATGGGCAGGACTGTAAGTTTGACTGTAGAAGTTAAGTGGTCCAAATGATCTGAGTACAGAGAGCTAGGTGGTCCGTTTTTGGACCAGCAGATTGAACTTTAATATTTAGGTTAAATGAGCTGATGTTGTGGGGAGTTACTTGGTCAAATAAGCAGGAATTAAAATGCCTCACCTAGGGAAATCTGGCCAGGTCAATAAACCAGATGGAGGTAAGGGAGTCACTGGACCAAAGTTGGAGTCAATACCAGGAAAACTCGTAAACTACGTTTGTCTGTCGGAAGTCACTTTTAGAAATCACCTTTTGATGGAGACAAATTAGGACTGTTTTTGGGTAGCCTCAAATCGGGACCCTCCATTTGAGGTTAAATGGATCTAGCTTATCTGAAGGTCAAGGATCTCTTTTTAGGGCAAGGACTGTGTTTTGGGTTCAGAAGCTCTATGAAAAGACATTACTGCCTAATTTCCAAGAATTTCCATTTTCTACTGTTTTTCAGTTATAGAATGTATCATTTTAAGCTAAAATAGAAAAATTGATTGAGCCCAAATTATAAATTTGTTTTCAGTAACATAAGGTACTTGCAAGTGGTTATAATTTTTTCAGATAATTTTGGGTGGGTCTAGGAGGTCACTCTCACTATTAGGTACCATGGGCCAAGGATAAGATCAGACTTGAAACAGTACAAAGTCATGTGGGTGGCAGGTGCTAGAGAAGACTTGCGTGGGACAGCTAACTTTGGTTATAGTTGTGAGAGGGCTTGTTTAAGGACTGGGTGTTCAGGTATCAACAGCCAAGATTTCCTCTCTGAATTTTTAATTTATGTTCCTTCACCTGGTTTTTCTGTTTCTCTGGCAGTCATCCAAGTTCACACAAGTGTCTCTTAACCCTTTCATTATTTCGTAACTCTTGAGAAGCTGAAAACCATAAATCCTCTTCCTGGGCAGGTGCACAGAATTTTGTATGCAATTTGAAAGAATTTATGTACCCACTTAAGCCCAGATCTCAGTTAATAATCTCTGGCCTGTCATCTCAAACTTCTGTTCTTACTTCCTTGCATTGCTTTCTTCGGTATACCTTGTCTGCTGCTGCCAGGTCTCCTGTCAACAGTGGTTCCTCCGTGCCTGCTATTTAGTATAAAGAACAAAAATTTAAGAACATGTGATGTCCTATACTCTTGGAAATTTGAATGGGCGTGACAGGGTCTCGCAGCTATTTTGTAACACCACACTGAGCCACGTTTTCCTGATTTGTGGTACACAGTATGTATCATTGGATTTCATTACATAATTCTAAACTAGAAGTGGTTTTATATACTTGAAAAAGATATTTTGAAATTTATTCTTTTTTTGTAGTTTTACAGTTTTAAGTATAAACAGAAATTTCCACTGGTTTGTATACATTTGCACTCCAAAATAACATTGTTGAAACAAAATATTATTTAACTAATAGTATCCTATATACAAGTAAGTCTCAAAATAATTATATATGACTGATTCACTATATCTTAAAAATGGAGTTAATAACATGCCACAACATGGATGAAGCTCAGATATATAATGTTCAGTGAAATAAGCTAGACAGCAAAAAAAAAAAAGAAGCTAGACACCATACACATAGATGTGGCTCCATTTATATGAAATGCCTAGAATAGGTAAATCCATAGAAACAGGCTGGGGAAAAGGAGGAATGGGTGGTAACTACCTAAAGGGTATAGAGTTTTATGATTTTTCCCAAATTAAATATTTTAAAATATAATAGTACCGTCATATTTTTGCATACTTTTAGTTTTTATTTAATGCCATTTAAGTATTTTCTCACGTTGCTGCAGTCTTGAAAGTTCCAATTTTTAAGAGCCATTAAATCTATAAATCCATTAAGTCTATATTATGCTCCTGTACATTTAGGGTGTTTCTTGATATTCTAGGATAAGTTTCTTGATTCCTGATAGTGGTAGGAGTGGAGGAGATGGTGAGATGTGTTTCTCATGTAGAAATTGTACCAGGGAGCTTTTATGAAAAAGTAGTGTGCTGAACTTCCCTGGTGGCTCAGACGGTAAAGCATCTGCCTGCAATGCAGGGGACCTGGGTTCAATCCCTGGGTCAGGAAGATCCGCTGGAGGAGGAAACAGCAACTTACTCCGGTACTCTTGCCTGGAAAATTCCATGGATGGAGGAGCCTGGTAGGCTACAGTCCATGGGGTCGCAAAGAGTCGGACATGACTTGAGTGACTTCACTCACTCAGTGTGCTGACAGTTTCAGTTTGAAAATAACTTGTAAATAGCTGGCTGATGGGCAGATAGCCTTGCTTAGGGCAACTTTTACATTTGGATACTAAGATTAGTAACTGTCTAGTAATCTTAACTTTTATTTTACTTATATTTGTATTAGGAAGCCTTTTTTTTTTCTTTTGAGGTTCATTAGCAAAAGGACTTAAGAACTCTGTATTCTGTATTCTGCTTACTGGTTAGAAATTTCCTGATGACCTGACCCCTGGAATTCAGCTCAAAGAATCTAAATATTCAACCTCATTTTCTAATTTAAGACTTGCAGGTGCTAATATTTAGCATAATCTGAGCAGTGTAGTAGAAAAGTATTAGCATCTCAGTATTTAATACAGTCACAACATTGAGAGCCAAGATATCTGTGTCTTAAAAAGGATCACCATATACAAACAAAACAGAAAAGAAAATAAGATTTGGCAGTGATGTGATGAAATAGGAAATAACCCTCATACACTTCTGGTGGAAACGTAAAATGGTACAAGTGCTTTGGAACACAGTTTGGCAGTTGTTCAAAAGATTAAACTTAGAATTATCATATGACCCAGCAATTCTGCTCCTAGGTGTATACCCAAGATAAATGAAAACATCCCCATACATAAACTTGTACACAAATGCTCATAGCAGTATATTTGTAATAGCTAAGAAGTGGAAACAACCCAAATGTCCATCAACTAATGAATGGCTAAGCAAAGTGTGGACATACATACAATACAGTATTATTATTCAGCAGTAAAAAGGAGTGAGATTTTGATACATGCTACAACATGGGTAAAATATGCTAAGTTGTAGGTTGCCAAAGAACTACTGTGTATAAAATAGATAAGGATATATTGTACAGCACAGGGAAATATAGTCATTGTTTTGTAGTAGGGTTAAATGGAGTGTAGTTTATAAAAATATTGAATGACTCTGCTGTATACCTGAACCTAACTAATATAATACTGTGAATCAACTATACTTCAACAGCAATAGCAAAAAGCTGTTAGAATCCAATAAATATACCTCCTAAAGAGTTTTGTAGAATTCTTACAAATGAAGTTCACCAGTTTTTAGAGGGAATTAGTTTTTTTGGTGATGTTAGCCCTGGTCCTTCAAATATTAACTTTTAAAAAAGAGAGAAAGGTATCTGTTAGAGAACTTAGTGCAGTAAATGCAATAACAGACTTCCTGAGATCCAAAGCCAACCCTTGGCTGCTACAAACATATTCTTTTTGGAATTAATACCTTTTTAAAGCTTTCATCTTTTAACTCCTTAAAGGCTGTGTATATTCTAGCTCTGGTTTTGCAGAAAACTCTAGGGCTTATTGGAGAAGGCAATGGCAACCCACTCCAGTACTCTTGCCTGGAAAATCCCATGGATGGAGGAGCCTGGTGGGCTGTAGTCCATGGGGTCGCTAAGTGTTGGACACGACTGAGTGACTTCACTTTCTCTTTTCACCTTCATGCATTGGAGAAGGAAATGGCAACCCACTCCAGTGTTCCTGCCTGGAGAATCCCAGGATGGGGGAGCCTGTTGGGCTGCCGTCTATGGGGTCACACAGAGTCGGACACAACTGAAGCAACTTAGCAGCAGCAGCAGCAGCAGCAGTAGCTAGGGCTTATTACTGTTAGCTTTCAGGTAGTCATACATTTGCATCTTATGTTTAAGGATGAAAGGTAATTATTGAAATGTATATTCTTATTCTTTAAGCTGGTAGGATGCTTAAATGAGAAAAATGCCAGTATTTTTTGGCTGTAGCAAAGAAGTGGTTCCAACAATAATTTATGCAGTCAGTCAGGGGAATATCTCTTCACCTACAACTACCCTGGAAATCAGCTCCACTGGTTAACAATTCTTTGTCAGTCATTTGGTACCATTTCCCCTCTGGAAACCAATTTGCTTGATGAAAAGGAAAAGGTAGGCTAATTTAGGTCTCATTTAGCAAAGAAAACAGTGGTGGTGCTTACGAGAGTCTTTAGACAAAAATTAACTCAGAGGAAAGATGCTTTATTTGAATGATATACACATGGGTTAGAATCAAAAAACTGTAAAGGAACCAAGGCAGCCAGCGTCTCCCAGTTCTTTTACCCAGGGACTTCGGGGTTTTTCATCTGTGGGCTTTCCTAATATCTGCTTTACTCAGCATTTCTAATCTGTCTTTAATACCATCAGTTTCCTCAAAACCTCAGTTTACACATCTCTTATTTGCTGCTCAGTACCTTTCAGGTCAATTAATTCAGTGTTCCAGTTCTAAGAGAAGACAGTCTCTTGGTTCATCCTCTCTTCACCAGTCAGTAGGTGCAACTCATCAAATGTTGACTGGCCTGTGGATCCACTGAAATGTATGCCTGTCCCAAGAATTGCCAGGTCATGGACAATTTAGAGATAGGAGCCATTGGTGTGGTAATCACCTTGTTTGCTATCTCTGTATCCCCCTACTTATAGGGGATTTAAGCTTTATAAGGACAGGACTCATCTATCTTTGTCATCACTATATCTCCTTTGCCTAAAATAGCACCTGAAATGTGATTGAGTATTTAAGAAATATTGTAATTTGTGCCTCGTCTCCAAATGTCACCTTGATTTCAGTTCTCTTGATCTTTAGATGGATTTATCCAATGACTTGCTATTGCTAAGTGCCTATAGTAATAATGCCTACCAGCCGTCTACCAATTAGGATATTGTGCTCAGTGAATATATAGTGAATGAAATAAGCCAACTTTTTCATTTCTATAAAAAACAAGCAAACAAATGCAAACTGCCTCCCTGGAAGCAGTGCTCCTTTTCCATGTAGATCACTTTGGTTTGTATACTTTCGCATTAAAACATATCATTTGTCAGTGTCATTGATGGGATACTGGCTTTTTTTCCCCTCAGTGTATAATTGTTATCCTTTATGGTTCAGGAATTGTATTAATGCTAGTCTTTGGGGTTTTGTTTGTTTGGTTTGAGTTTTTTTGGTCAGGAGTCATTGAACATCAGAGTTAGAATATGCATTGAGATAATTTATTCCAAATCCTCCATTTTATGGCCTTGTTTCAGTCTGGCAAAATGCAGAAAAACATTCCCAGTAGGAGACTGCAGCTGGGGAGGGGGTGGTGCCAGCAGCAGCTTGTACGGCTGTAAGGAGAAAATCAGAAGAACTAACTCTTCTGGAGGAAAGGATACAGATTTTGGTGACAAGCTGCATTCTTGAGCAGTGACTTTATTTTTCCTTTACCACAGACCAGACTTGTACTATTTCCAGCCTCAGCACATTATTTAGGCACTTCCCCACTGCATTGTTTTATTTAGTTTCTGAAATTATATCATAATTCCGTAAACTGGGTCCAATTTTTAATATAGTGCCTTTCAAATAGATATATTTAGACTTTGATCTGTTTATGTCTTTCTTGACTTTTAAACTCCCTGAGATTAGAGCCTATTTTATTTTTCATAACTTTCATAATTTTATAGATGCTTCATTATTTATTAACAAACAACTGGAACACTTCAGAGGTTTACCTTATCAGAAAGTCAGCCCTTGCTTTTTTGTGTGACTGACCCTGTCTTTTCTGTTTTCTCTGCCTCAGCACATCTTGTAATCCTTTGTTCTTTTTCTATTCTACCCCTTTCCATGATGCTGCATTTCTTTTCCGAACACATTTTTAATTTAAATTACTCCTTTTCTTTAAGGCAGATACTTTTGCTTGGATTCTCTTGGGCTTTTTGTTTGGGGTTTTTTGTTTGTTTTTGTTTTTTTTTGCATGAAGACTTATGTGGGGAATTAAAGCATTAATGAACAGAGATCATTCTGTTTTTGAGATTGCACCCAAGTACTACATTTTTGTTGACTATGAGGGCTACTCCATTTCTTCTAAGGGATTCTTCACAGTAGTAGATATAATGGTCATCTGAATTAAATTCTCCCATTCCAGTCCATTTCAGTTCACTGATTCTTAAAAGCTTCCCTGGTGGCTCAGAGGTTATAGCGTCTGCCTGCAATGCCAGAGACTCCGGTTTGACCTCTGGGTCAGGAAGATCCCCTGGAGAAGGAAATGGTAACCCACTCCAGTATTCTTGCCTGGAGAATCCCATGGAGGAAGGAGCCTGGTAGGCTACAGTCCACGGGGTCGCAAAGAGTTGGACACGACTGAGCACTCTTGCCATCTCTGTTTGACCACTTCCAATTTATCTTGATTCGTGGACCTAACATTCCAGGTACCTATGCAGTATTGTCCTTTACAGCATCAGACTTCTATCACCAGTCACATCCATAACTGGGCGCTGTTTTTGCTTTGGCTCTGTCTCTTCATTCTTTCTGGAGTTATTTCTCCACTCCAGTAGCATATTGGGCACCTACCAACCTGGGGAGTTCATCTTTCAGTATCATCTTTTTGCCTTTTCTTACTGTTCATGGGGTTCTCAACGCAAGAATACTTAAGTGGTTTGCCATTCCTTTCTCCAGTGGACCACGTCTTGTCAGCAGAGACATTACTATGCCAACAAAGGTCTGTCTAGTCAAAGCTATGGTTTTTCCAGTAGTCATGTATGGATATGAGAGTTGGACTATAAAGAAAGCTGAACGCCGAAGAATTGATGCAACCAAATTGGTGAAAGCCAAAGAAATGCTTCTGAACTGTGGTGTAGAGAAGACACTTGAGAGTCAGTCCCTCATTGCAAGGAGATCAAACCAGTCAATCCTAAAGGAAATCAGTCCTGAATATTCATTGGAAGGACTGATGCTGAAGCTGAAACTCCAGTACTTTGACCACCTGATGTGAGGAACTGACTCATTTGAAAAGACACTGATGCTGGGAAGGATTGAAGGCAGGAGGAGAAGGCAGGAGGATGAGATGGTTGGATGGCATCATCAACTCAATGGACATGAGTTTGAGCAAACTCTGGGAATTGGTGATGGACAGGGAAGCCTGGCGTGCTGCAGTCCATGGAGGTCGCAAATAGTCAGACATGACAAGAAACTGAACTGAACTGAAAGCATTAAGGAGGAAAAAAAGTTTAAATTTATTTGAATATATTTGCTTCTCTTACAGTGAATTCCCTCTTTCACAAGATTTAAACTCACAGGGCAAGTACATATATGTCTCCTATTGACATTGAGGAAATAAATGGTAGTTAGATAAAGATTATAAGACATTTACCACTGAACCACTCAGCTTCCCTGGTGTCTCAGTGGTAAAGAATCCACCTGCAGTGCAGGAGCCACAAGAAACATGGGTTTGATCCCCTGGAGGAGGGCATGGCAATCCTCTCCAATATTTTTGCCTGGAGAATCCCATGACAGAGGAGCCTGGTGGGCTACAATCCATGGGGTCACAAAGAGTCAGTCGCAACTGAGGCGATTTAGCACAGCACATAAGACATTTAAGTAGATGATAGGGCTAAAGGAATGGCGGGGGGAAGAGATGTCTACCTTGGATGACTCTAGATGTCTGTATAGGAAGGCCCAGATATTTGAGCCCCTGTCGTGGTTTGTGCATTTTCTTAGTTATTCCTTATGGCACTCTTTTAAGATGGGTATTCTATACATTTTTCTGATGAGAAACCTTAGCGGTATTAACTTGCCTATGGTCACATACCTAATAAGTGCCAGAGGCTGAAATTCTGTGATATATCTGTTCCTTCCACTGTACTTCTCTATCATTAACCTAGATAGTGGACAAAAAATTTCTGAGTTTAAGAAAAATTATGGGAGTAGGAGATCATTAGTTTGATTTTGGATAAATTTTAAATTGAAGTTTCAATGGGATAGAAAGATAGGTAAAAGTATCACAGAGGCAACAAACCAGATCATCTCTTGGAGAAGGAATGTTGGTTATAATTTATATTAAGTTTTCCTTTTTGGTTTTATTGTGGCATAATCCAGGTCCTTAGAAAAATGTTCATAGTGTGTTTACAAAATCTTGATATGAATATATAACATGGATTTCAGGAACATGAGTGCTTTCATTTAAATCATTCAATTATCCAGTAATGTTTGAATCTCTACTAACGTGAATGATACACTGTGCTAGGTGAACAGTATATATTGGTGAGCAAAATGGATATAATCTCTGCCATTGTTAAACTTACAAATTGGTGAAGGAATACATTAGTCAGATAATCACACAGTCACCTTTTTAGCCCAGGCACAAAATACTACTTGAATCATTTTCTTAGAGAGGTGAGGACAGTCAAGTGAACCACCCTCAAAGGTTCCCAGCATCTATATTAATTAGCAGTTTACTACATTGGTGATTTAGATTTTCATAAATCCATTCATTTTGTCCTAAGGGCCCTTGTACATTTCAAGTGGGAAGATCCCCTGGAGAAGGAAATGGCAACCCACTCCAGTATTCTTGCTTGGAGAATCCCATGGACAGAAGAACGTGTGTGGACTACAGTCCAAAGAGTCGGACACACTGAGTAACTCACATTATCAGTGATTAATTTGTAAACATTTCCCACAGGTTTTCAAAATCATATTTAGGGCTCACTTTTGGAGGGGAAGTGATGGATGTACTATTATTAGTCATTTTTAAAGAATATACTTGGACAAGCCAAAGCAGCTCTGTAATCCCAGAATTATAGCATATGTATACTAACTTTAATAATTATTTGACAGTTGATTACGGGTTCTTAAAAATCTAAAGGAAAAAACTAAAATGTGAAGGAACACTGCAGTCAGTTAATGGGTGACTATTTTTAGCTATTAGTAGGTAACATTTTTAGTAGGTCATTTATTCATCTGTCCATCCAGTGAGGAGCAAAAGCAGACACAACTCTTTATCAGGGATGTTACAGTCTGGTGGGAAAGACAACATTCAAGTTAACATATAACTAAATATAAAATTACAACTATGACAAACGCTATTGAAGGGAAGTTACTTGGTGTAAAAGAGCCTATAATAGAAAAGAATGGTTAGGGAAAATATCTGAAAAAATGGAAGTTAACCTGAACTCTGAAGGAAGAAAAAAGAAGTGTTTAAGCAAGAGTCAGCTTCCCTGGTAGCTCAGTTGGCAAAGAATCTGCCTGCAATGTAGGAGACCAGGGTTTGATCCGTGGGTCAGAAAGAACCCCTGGAGAAGGAAATGGCAACCCACTCTAGTCTTCTTGCCTGGAAAATCTCATGGACAGAGGAGCCTGGTGAGCTGTAGTCCCTGAGGTCTTGAGGGTCAGACACAACGTAGTGACTAAACCACCACCAAGCAAGAGTAACGGTGGAAGAGAGTGTTTTATGCAAATACAACAGGTGCTATGACTTCACATAGAAGAGATCATGCTTCTTTAGAGGATCTGAAAGAAGGCCAGTAAGACTAGAAAGCAGTGAGTGAGTTGTCAGATGAAAAAGGAGAGGATGGGTGGTAGGTAGACTTATGCAAGGTGTTGGAGGTCTTGTTAAGGACTTTGGACTCCATCCTAAGAGCAGTGGGAAATCTATTGAAGGGGTTTTTAATGTATGTTGAGGAGAGCATAGGGTTGGATTTGTTTTTGCAGATTGCTCTAACTTCTAGGTAGAAAACAAATTGAGATTTTGCTAGCTAATATTGTACATCAGGAAAGAAATGGGAACTTAGACTGAAGTATTGGCAGTAGACATGGAAAGAAATCAACAGACTTCCATCAGCATTTCAGTAGTTAAAGGAGGGGAAGGTGCCAAGGATGTTTCTGTCTTCCAGAACTAAAAAGGTAGTCCTGTCATATACTGAGATAGAGAAGAGGAACAGGTTTTGGAGGGCAGTTCATTTTTGGACATCGAATTAGAACTGTCAAAGTATAACCTGGAGTTTAAAAGTGAGATCTAGACTGGAATATAAATTTGTGAATCACTTATATTTAGGTAATATTTTTAGCTGTCAACATGGACATGGTTATTAGTGAAGAGTATAGGGCAGGAAAACAGACCAGGACAAAAAGTCACATTTCTGACTCCAGGTGCGATCACATCATGAGGTTCTGGGGGTTAGGATTTCAACATAAGAATTTTGGGGGATGCAGTTCAGCATGTAACACTTCTGTGTCAGAGATGTTTTTCTCTGTGTTTAATAACTTCAGAATATTAGTTCCTTTGAACTTACTTTGAAAAATAGAAATAAAACGCAAAACTGTGTAACTGTCATTGTCAAAACATGTTTTTCACAAAGGAGCATTTCTCTTCTTGAGGAGAGGGGCCGCTTCTCAAAACAGGCAGGATCTTAGTTCTCACGACCAGGGATCAAACACATGCTCCCGGCAGTGGAAGCACAAGAGTCTTAACCACTGGACCGCCAGGGAAGTCCATAAAGAAGCATGCCTAGTGAACATCACCAAGTAAACTATTTGAAAACAGGAGAAAGAGTCAATGCAGCACTTATCCACCACTCTCTTTTGGGGAGTCGGGGAGGGAGTGCCAAACCTATCCCCCTTGCAGTGGAAGCACGGGGCCTTAACCACTGGACTGCCAGGGAGTTCTTCCATCACTCTTACTTACCATCTAGATCTTCAGTTCCATTGCAGGACTCATAGTTCTTAGCATATAATTGTAATCACAGTTATGAGTTGTTATTGCAGGAGAACACAAGTCAGTTGGTGAAAAAAGGTGCATATGTCTATAGGGAAAGGCACAGGCTTCTAAGAGTTCTCTCCTGGTGGAGTCACACAGCATTGTGCCACCATGTGTGAAGTGTTAACTACCAGGGGAGCCCAAAGTATTGAATAGACATTCACTGCCTAGCATATACCAAAATTCTAGACTCCCAGAGGGAAAACATGTTCAGCATAAATCATATTGTTCGCACAAAGAGTTGAGGCACAGTGAGCTATCAATTAGGGAATGTCCCAGAATCCAGCCTTTTAAAAATTGCCATTTTTATATCCCTGTCCAATCTTCCATTCTAGTCTTCTGACTATATTCTATTTTGCCACTTAGAAAATACCATTGGCTCTCTAGCTAGTTAACAATAACTTTTCCTTAAGGTCATTTTTAGTAAGTATGATGGGAATAAAACTAGGTGTGTGTCGTAAGAAGAGAGAGGCCATCTTTAAAATATTAGGAGTTCTTAGTCATTTCCTTCTCTGTAGAGGGTTTCTGAAAAGTTACATGTAAACTGAAATTAGAATGGTGAATCATCTAAAATTTCTAGAGGGTTCCTTTGGTTTAACAAAAATACCAAAGAAGAAAATACATCCATAATACGAATAAGAGATCGGAGTTTTGGTTTTGTGTCTATTAATATGCTTCTTCATAAGGTAGAGCTTTCCTTTTCTGTTCTGCTTTCTGTGTTCTCTGTGCCCATACGTGAACCACAAGACCAAAGAAATTGAGCCTTTTATAAGCACATGCTTAAGAGACAGTTAAGGTGTTTTGGTCTGTAGTATAGGTCTTTTTGTTTGTACTAATAGTAGGTATGGTCAAGGATTAAGGAGTCTTATACTACCCACAGTCTTACACTATTTGTTCCACTGACTTTCGAATTAGTCATATCTTGATGTGGATGGCAGTCAGTTGATCTGGGACTGAGAATACAAAAAATAGTCTAAATTGGAAGTCATAATTCAGGGGTTGAAAATCTTAGCTGGCAGGGATTACAACAGAGGCCAAAGAGTTGCTTGTGTTCAGAGACAAGCCAGAAAGCTAAGACCAAAGCCACGGGCAATTGCAGTTAGCCTGAAGTTTGCAAACCAGAGGCATTTGAGGATCGGGAGAAAGCAAAGGGTTCAAATAACTTATTCACTGCAGAAAGTATCAGAGACTCAAATTTTTCAGACTGAAAATCCCGTATTCATAAATAGCAGTATTTTTAAAACTGTTTCATTGATTCCTAGGATTCTGCAAAGGTACTCTAGATAGGAGGGGGGTGGGGGGGGTGCAGGATTCTATTTTTTTTATTAGCAATAGAATCTATTTTATGAGACAGTTTCAAGATAGAGTTGATGTTTTTTGAAATTCTAAATTCTGGAAGTTGTTGAAATTACAAAACCTTTATTGCAGATGAAAAAAATGTATAACTTTATTAGAAATTCCTACTTTGATGGCTTTTTTAAAAATAAAACATTTAAATTTATTTTTAAGAGTTCAGTAGTTACCTTAAGAAAAACATAACTTTTTTGTTGTTTTGGGGGAGGGCTGGGGGAACTTATGTGTATTTCTTTTGCTTCAAAGCCAGGAGAAAGCTAACATGATTTTTTTTTTTAAACAATATTTGCATACCTTTTTCAAATGAATTTACAATAAAACATGTAGACATCCATCATAATCAGCAGATATTCTTAATCAAAAACATTTTAATTTGGATGTATTTTTAACATGAGTCATCTACAGTTAACATCTGAAACAAAAAGTAGTTACCTACTCTGAGGCCAAATAATAGTCAATATATAGTACACCTTAACCAATACAATCTTAAAAGATTTTATGAACGAACCTAATAGAGCTTAGTTGCACAAACCTATTCCTTTTATTACCAACTTCCTGATTGACATTGCTAAATCAAAAAAATAAATACTAGTACTATACTTTTTCTCCTTGTTAAAAACAGAGAAATGATAATTGTATTTCTAGACTAGATTTTGCCAGTAACTAGTTGTTGGACCTGGAGCTGGAATTAAGTTTTTCTAGGCTTTAGGTTCCTCATTTTTTTTTTTTTAATTTTTATTTATTTATTTTTAATTTTATTTTATTTTTAAACTTTACAATATTGTATTGGTTTTGCCAAATATCGAAATGAATCCACCACAGGTATACATGTGTTCCCCATCCTGAACCCTCTTCCCTCCTCCCTCCCCCTCCCCATACCATCCCTCTGGGTTGTCCCAGTGCACTAGCCCGCATTGAACCTGGACTGGCGACTCATTCCATATATGATATTATACGTATTTCAATGCCATTCTCCCAAATCATCCCACCCTCTTCCTCTCCCACAGAGTCCAAAAGACTGTTCTATACATCAGTGTCTCTTTTGCTGTCTCGTACACAGGGTTATTGTTACCATCTTTTAAAATTCCATATATATGCGTTAGTATACTGTATTGGTGTTTTTTTTTCTGGCTTACTTCACTGTGTATAATAGGCTCCAGTTTCATCCACCTCATTAGAACTGATTCAAATGTATTCTTTTTAATGGCTGAGTAATACTCCATTGTGTATATGTACCACAGCTTTCTTATCCATTCATCTGTTGATGGACATCTAGGTTGCTTCCATGTCCTGGCTATTACAAACAGTGCTGCGATGAACATTGGGGTACACTTGTCTCTTTCAATTCTGGTTTCCTTAGTATGTATGCCCAGCAGTGGGATTGCTGGATAATTTATTTTTAAATTGAAGGATAATTGCTTTACAGAATTTTGTTGTTTTCTGTCAAATGATAGCTTTCTTAAAATGTCATTTCAGTGTAATGCAAACAGACAAAATCCAAATCATTTAACTGAGAGAATCTCCTTGCTGTCCAGCAACCAAGCATGATGTAGTGGAAATTACCAGCTTAAAACAGAGACCAGAATTCTAACTCCAGTATTGTCAGTAATTATTTAGCAGTTGTTACTACAACTAAGACCTGATGCAGTTAAATAAATAAATAAATATATTTTTTAAATCAACTTCTAAAAAAATTTTCAGAAACTGAAGGACACAGATCATATCAGATCAGTCGCTCAGTCGTGTCCGACTCTTTGCGACCCCATGAATCGCAGCACGCCAGGCCTCCCTGTCCATCACCAACTCCCGGAGTTCACTCAGACTCACGTCTATCGAGTCAGTGATGCCATCCAGCCATCCCATCCTCTGTCATCCCCTTCTCCTCTTGCCCCAAATCCCTCCCAGCATCAGAGTCTTTTTCCAATGAGTCAACTCTTCACATGAGGTGGCCAAAGTACTGCAGTTTCAGCTTTAGCATCATTCCTTCCAAAGAAATCCCAGGGATGATCTCCTTCAGAATGGACTGGATGGATCTCCTTGCAGTCCAAGGGACTCTCAAGAGTCTTCTCCAACACCTCAGTTCAAAAGCATCAATTCTTTGGTGCTCAGCCTTCTTCACAGTCCAACTCTCACATCCATACATGACCACAGGAAAAACCGTAGCCTTGACTAGACAAACCTTTGTTGGCAAAGTAATGTCTCTGCTTTTGAATATGCTATCTAGATTGGTCATACTTTCCTTCCAAGGAGTAAGCGTCTTTTAATTTCATGGCTGCAGTCACCATCTGTAGTGATTTTGGAGACCAGAAAAATAAAGTCTGACACTGTTTCCACTGTTTCCCCATCTATTTCCCATGAAGTGGTGGGACCGGATGCCATGATCTTCGTTTTCTGAATGTTGAACTTTAAGCCAACTTTTTCACTCTCCACTTTCACTTTCAACAAGAGGCTTTTGAGTTCCTCTTCACTTTCTGCCATAAGGGTGGTGTCACCTGCATATCTGAGGTTATTGAGATTTCTCCCGACAATCTTGATTCCAGCTTGTGTTTCTTCCAGTCCAGCGTTTCTCATGATGTACTCTGCATATAAGTTAAATAAACAGGGTGACAATATACAGCCTTGACGAACTCCTTTTCCTATTTGGAACCAGTCTGTTGTTCCATGTCCAGTTCTAACTGGTGCTTCCTGACCTGCATACAGATTTCTCAAGAGGCAGGTCAGGTGGTCTGGTATTCCCATCTCTTGAAGAATTTTCAGCAGTTTATTGTGATCCACACAGCCAAAAGCTTTGGCATAGTCAATAAAGCAGAAATAGATGTTTTTCTGGAACTCTCTTGCTTTTTCCATGATCCAGCGGATGTTGGCAATTTGACCTCTGGTTCCTCTGCCTTTTCTAAAACCAGCTTGAACATCAGGAAGTTCACGGTTCACAGATTACTGAAGCCTGACTTGGAGAATTTTGAGCATTACTTTACTAGCGTGTGAGATGAGTGCAATTGTGCAGTAGTTTGAGCATTCTTGGGCATTGCGTTTCTTTGGGATTGGAATGAAAACTGACCTTTTCCAGTCCTGTGGCCACTGCTGAGTTTTCCAAATTTGCTGGCATATTGAGTGCAGCACTTTCACAGCATCATCTTTCAGGATTTGGAATAGCTCAACTGGAATTCCATCACCTCCACTAGCTTTGTTCATACTGATGCTTTCTAAGGCCCACTTGACTTCACATTCCAGGGTATCTGGCTCTAGGTCAGTGATCACACCATTGTGAATATCTGGGTCGTGAAGATCTTTTTTGTACAGTTCTTCTGTGTATTCTTGCCATCTCTTCTTAATATCTTCTGCTTCTGTTAGGTCCATACCATTTCTGTCCTTTATCGAGCCCATCTTTGCATGAAATGTTCCTTTGGTATCTCTGATTTTCTTGAAGAGATCTCTAGTCTTTCCCATTCTGTTGTTTTCCTCTATTTCTCTGCATTGATCGCTGAAGAAGGCTTTCTTATCTCTTCTTGCTATTCTTTGGAACTCTGCATTCAGATGTTTATATCTTTCCTTTTCTCCTTTGGTTTTTGCTTCTCTTCTTTTCACAGCTATTTGTAAGGCCTCCCCAGATAGCCATTTTGCTTTTTTGCATTTCTTTTCCATGGGAATGGTCTTGATCCCTGTCTCCTGTACAATGTCACGAACCTCATTCCATAGTTCATCAGGCACTCTATCAGATCTAGGCCCTTAAATCTATTTCTCACTTCCACTGTATAATCATAATAAGGAATTTGATTTAGGTCATACCTGAATGGCCTAGTGGTTTTCCCTACTTTCCTCAATTTAAGTCTGAATTTGGCAATAAGGGGTTCATGGTCTGAGCCACAGTCAGCTCCTGGTCTTGTTTTTGCTGACTGTATAGAGCTTCTCCATCTTTGGCTGCAAAGAATATAATCAGTCTGATTTCGGTGTTGACCATCTGGTGATGTCCACGTATAGAGTCTTCTCTTGTGTTGTTGGAAGAGGGTATTTGTTATGACCAGTGTATTTTCTTGGCAAAACTCTATTAGTCTTTTCCCTGCTTCATTCTCTATTCCAAGGCCAAATTTGCCTGTTACTCCAGGTGTTTCTTGACTTCCTACTTTTGCATTCCAGTCCCCTATAATGAAAAGGACATCTTTTTTGGGTATTAGTTGTAAAAGGTCTCGTAGGTCTTCATAGAACCGTTCAACTTCAGCTTCTTCAGCATTACTGGTTGGGCGCACACAGCCGAGAGGAGCCACCCCACGTCCGAGGTCAGGGGCAGAAGCCGGGAGGACCCCATGCCCAAAGGGCGGTGGCCAAGAGAAGTTACCCCACCTCCAAGGTCAGGGGCAGCGGCCGAGAGTACCAGACTGTGACGGCGCAGGAACGGCCGAGAGAAGCTACCCCGCATCCGAGGTCAGGGCGGGGTGGCCCAGAGGAGATACCCAGCGTCCGAGGCCAGGGGTGGCAACGAGAGGAGTTACCCTGCGTCCGAGGCCAGGGGTGGCGATGAGAGAACCCCGCGTCTGAGGTCAGGGGTGATGACAAGAGGAGTTACCCCGCGTCCAAGATCAGGGGCGGCAGCCGGGAGGAGATACTCCACACCCCAAGCCGGAGGCCAGGGGCGGCGGGCGGGAGGAGCTACCCCACACCCCTAAGCCCGAGGCCAGGGGTGGCGGCCCGGAGGAGCAACCCAACGTCCAAGGAGCAGTGGCTGCATGGGCACAGGAGGGCCTGAGAGGAGCTATCCCATGTTGAAGGACACAACACCTGATTAAAAGAGCCTGCCAAAGGCTCAGTAGAATAACAAAAAAAGACGTGCACCAACGCATATCATCATGTCCAAATCTGCGACCCGTGGACTGCAGCATGCCAGGTTTCCCTGTCCTTCACTATTTCCCGGAGTTGACTCAGATTCATGTCCACTGAGTCAATGCTGCTGTCCAACCATCTCATCCTCTGTTGCCCTTTTCTTGTACCTCCATCTTTCCCAGCAGCAGGGTCTTTGCCAGTGAGTCAGCTCTTTGCATCAGATGGCCAAAGTATTGGAGCTTTAGCATCAGTCCTTTCAATGAATATTCAGAGTTGATTTCCTTTAGGATTGACTGGTTCCATCTCCTTGCTGTGCAGGGGACTCTCAAGAGTCTTCTCCAGCACCACAGTTTGAAAGCATCAGTTCTTCAATGCTCAGCCTTCTTAATGGTCCAGCTCTCATATTCGTACATGACTATTGGAAAAACCATAGCTTTGACTATACAGACTTTTTTTTTGCAAAGTGATGTCTCTGCTTTTTAATATGCTGAGTTTTTCATAGTTTTTCTTCCAAGTAACAAGTGTCTTCTAATATCATGACTGCAGTCACCATCTACAGTGATACTGGAAACCAAGAAAATAAAATCTGTCACTGTTTCCATATTTTCCCCATCTATTTGCTGTGAAATGATGGGACTGCATGCTGTGATCTTAGTTTTTTGAATGTTGGATTTTAAGCCAGCCTTTTTTCACTCTCCTCTTTCACCCTTAGCAAGAGGCTGTTTAGTTCCTCTTCGATTTCTGTCATCGGAGTGGTATCGTGTGCGTATCTAAGGTTATTGATATTTCTCGCAGCAATCTTGATTCCAGCTTGTGCTTCATCCAGCCTGACATTTCACATGATGTACTCTGCATATAAATTAAATAAGCAGGGTGACAGAATACAGCCTTGATGTACTCCTTTCCCACTTGGGAATTAGTCCATTGTTCTGTGTCCCATTCTAACTATTGCTTCTTGACCTGCATACGGGTTTCCTGGGAGACAGGTAAGGTGGTCTAGTATTCCCATCTCTTTAAGAATTTTCCACAGTTTGTTGTGATCCACATCGCCAAAGGTTTTAGCATAATCAGTGAAGTGGAAGTAGATGCTTTTCTGGAATTCCCTTGCTTTCTCTGTGATCCAGCAGATGTTGGCCATTTGATCCCTGGTTCCTCTACCTTTTCTAAATCCAGCTTGTACATCTGGAAGTTCTCAGTTCACATACAATTCAAGCTTAGCTTGAAGGATTTTGACCGTTACCTTGCTTGCATGTGAAATGAGCACAATTGTAGTTTGAACATTTTTTGGCATTGCCCTTCTTTATATAGGATTGGCATGAAAACTGATCTTTTGCAGTCCTCTAGCCACTGCTGAGTTTTCCAAATTTGCTGACATATTGAGTGAAGCACTTTAACAGCATCCTCTTTTAGGACTTAAAATAGCTCAGCTGGAATGACATCACCTCCACTAGCTTTGCTTGTAGTAATGTTTCCTAAGGCCCACTTGACTTCACACTCCAGGATGTCTGGCTCTAGGTGAGTGACCACACCATTGTGGTTATCCAGGTCGTTAAAACCTTTTTGGATAGTTCTTCTGTATATTCTTGCCACCTCTTCTTAATCTCTTCTTCTTCTTTTAGGCATTTGCTGTTTCTGTCCTTTATTGTGCCTATCTTTGCATGAAATGTTCCCTTGGTATCTCCAGTTTTCTTGAAGAGATCTCACAGTCTTTCTCACTCTATTTTTTCCTCTGTTTCTTTGCCTTGTTACTTAAGATGACTTTCTTCTATCTCTCCTTGCTATTCTCTGGAACTCTGCATTCAGTTGGATGTATCTTTCCCTTTCTCCTTTGCCTTTCACTTCTTTTCTTAGCTTTTTGTAAACTCTCCTCAGACAACCACTTTGCTTTCTCTTATTTGTTTTTCTCTGGAATGGTTTTGATTACTGCTTCCTGTACAATATTAGGAATCTCTGTCCATAGTTCTTCGGGCATTCTGTCTACCAGATCAGATGTAACTGTAGGCAAGCTTGGGCCTGTAAAATGAGAAAGTTGTTCTTAAAGATTCTTTTTTGAAATGTTTTACTTCTTTCTGTCATAGTCTAGTCCATTTCTTCTTTTTAAAAAAATTGTTTTATTTCATTTTCAGCTTTATTGAGGTATAGTTGAAATACAAAATTGAAAATTTAGTTCGTTTCTTAAAGTGTTGGAATGCTGTCACATAATGGTGGAGCCACAGTAATAGTAGCTAACATTTATTTAATGAACTTTTATATGTACAGTAGTCCTAGTAGAAGCTGGGCAGATGGTCCGGAGAAGGACATTGAATCTCATTGTCCTCCCAGCTTTTTGACCGTCCCTGAAGCCCCTCAAACCATAAAATGGTTTGAGCTCAGGAAAAAAAAAAAAAATTGCCCACTAGGTATAAAACCTTTAATAGGTGAATATCTAAGCCAGAGGTGCAATAGCCATTTCTATGATCTTTAATAACAGAAGTCATGTAACTTTTATAGGACTGAAGAAAAGCTTTCATGCTGTGCAATGCAGTTTTGTACCTCACTTCCTCTTTGAAAGCTAGAATTGACATCCTCTTCTTGCTTAATGACTGTATTTGTTAACTGAAGTTTCACTGTATTCTGTTTAATCTAAATTCTCTTATAGGCAGACACATGTAATATAAGGCTAAAGGCAGTGTGTATCAGTATTGGGTGGCAAGGAGGAGGATCGGGTAAAGTTTTACATTGACAAGACACTAATATGCTTTGAACCAGTGGACCTGCAGGGGAAAGTAGAGGGAATTCCAAGAACAAAGGCAGTAAGAGAGACAAGCTTGAAACTTTCAGGAAACAGCTAATTGGGCTGAAGTAATAGAGCTCTTCAAATGCAATATTGATAGTTATAAAAGCCACTGTTTAGTGAGTTCCTGCCATTCTAAGGTTCACCGTCTTTCTCATTTAAGTCTTAACAGCAACCATATAAGGTAGGGTAATCCAGATAGGCTAAATCTCTTCAACAGGGCTGTACTGGCAGAGAAGTAACTTTGACAGTAATCCAAGGTTATCTGGATCCAAAAACCATACTTGATAATAATAAAATATGTTCTTTGCATGTGAAATGAACTAAATATTTGGATGAAGAATGTAATTCTGATAAGTATCCATATGCTTGGTTATTATTTTCTAGATGAGCTAAAAGTATTAATCATTGATTTCATATGGGAATTTATTAAACATGAAACTTTGAACTACTGGCATTTTACTTGTGTCATAGAATATAACATTATTTGATAAGAATTTACCTTTTTTTGAGATCTTTAATTACATATTTGTTCTGAATCTCAAAAGAAATAGTCTTGAGTTGAATTGCCTTTGACCAGAAACTCAACTAGTCAAAAAACGGGTTTATAAGAATAGGGCTAATTTAAGGGAACATAATCGTATCTTTAAGAGACATTGTGATGAAATGTCTTTTTCCTTGAATTAAATATTTCAGTATTTGAGCCTAATATATATGTATCTGAGACTTGCCCCTAAAATTTCTCTTTGAAAAGCATATTTATACTTGAGCCCTTACAAAGTCTCATTATGGGTGCTCTCTGTTATTTTCTTTTGAACCCCAGAAACCATTGACTAAAAACAGCCTCAGCTGATGCTAGTTCTGAATACTTAGGGAGGTTATTTCACAGAATTTTTTTTAAGTTGTTAAACAGTTTTTTCAAATTGTTAAAAAAGGTTGTGTCAACAAATTCAGCTATTATTCCTGAAGGCATAATCTCCTACTTGCACATGTTGGCTATCATTGTAAACAAATGCCTAAATTGTAGAGATCATGAATAATCCTACAGGATGAATAAAAATAACATTTTCTAATGTTAATGTGAATAGATAGTTGTGATTTAATGTAAGTTTTCCTATGAAGACGTTATACATAGATTGAAAGTGTTATGTCTCAATTTATTCAGTAGAGGGGTTATCTGAAACACTGTATTAGGTGGCTCAAAAATGGTTTTAGCCACAATGAAATCATTAGGTCAGAGATGAACTATCTTCATTGTTTTCATCGAGTTGAGATCTTTTCCCAGATGTCTCATCAGAGGTTTTTTCTGAGTATCTTATCTAATAACGTAGCTTTCTCCATCAATCAAGGAACTTTATTTTGTTTACACTTCACTCCCCATCACCTAGCACATAACAGATACTCAGATATCTGTTGAAACAATGTATAAAGAGTGTGAATAAAATTATCTCATAAATGTGAGACTTCCCTAATGGTTCAGACAGGAATCTACCTGCAGTGTGGGAAACTTGGGTTCAGTCCCTGGGTTGAGAAGATCCCCTGGAGGAGGGCATGGCAACCCACTCCAGTATTCTTGCCTGGAGAATGTCCATGGACAGAGGAACCTGGCAGGTGACAGTCCATGGGGTCTCAAAGAGTCAGGCATGACTGAGCAACTAAGCACAGCACAGCGAGTAGAAAAATAAAGCAATACAGTTGCTTGAACAAAGTTGACCCTTGAACTACATAGCTTTGAACTGCACAGGTCCAGTTATGCATGGTTTTTTTTTTTCAACTAATATGTACTACAGTACTGCATGATTCATGGTTGAGTCCTCGAATGTGTTTTCCATTTGGAAGGAAGGTGGCCTCATTTGGCTCACTGGATCATCATATCCAAATACATATCCAAAGCCTAATTTTACAGGAATTTATTGCGATAATGTCTCATCTTTCCAAATAAACAAAAAATTAATTTTAAGATTGTTGTCTGTATGGAAAGAAATAACAAGTTTGCAAATGAGAAGAATCTGTAATGGCCAGTTCTAATGTAAATAATGATATATACCAAGACCATGAAACTCCCATTGTGGCCTACAGAATATTGAATACAGTCCATTTGGTTAATTAATTACATTGATTTATGTTTGTGTATCAGGAATGAATATGTCTGTGTTATGTGGTTTTCCTATGGAAATACTTCAACTAACATTCCATGCCAGTTTTACTGTAAACCTTGTTTTTATATCCTTTAACAGTAAGTCAGATATGCTAAAGTTAAGGCAGGGTTAACAGAATTTGATGCCAGTGCGTATTTGTCCAATTTCCTCCCTCTCCAAGGTCCCCTCCTCAGCCCAAAAAGGAAGAAACAAAAGGAAAACATTACCTAGAAAACAGATTTTTTAAAAAATAATTATTTTCTCCATTTTAAAAAATTTAGGAACAAGTTCCAGTTCCGGTCTATCATCCAACACCTAGCCAGACTCGCCTAGCAACTCAGCTGACTGAAGAGGAACAAATTAGGATAGCTCAAAGAATAGGCCTTATACAGCATCTGCCTAAAGGAGTTTATGACCCTGGAAGAGATGGATCAGAAAAAAAGATCCGGGAGTAAGTTTTAATTTATACATGTTTCAAAGGTCTTTCTTCAGAGATTTGTTTTTTAAAAATATTCTGTTGCATTTTAAGAGTCAGATATTTAATGAATTCTGGGCAAAAATTTGTTTAGATGTAGAAATTAAGAATTTTCGTATAAAAAAGAATAAACGATGGTACAAATTCTGACCATTTTATAGGTTGTCTGTGTCCATTTGGATGACAGTTAATGTCAGTTAAAAATTATTTACCCGTGTAATAAGTGTGAACTAGTACCAGCATTGCTGGTGGCCTAGTCAATTGGTAAAGCCGTTTGGCAATATTTCATGGACCTTTAGATCTAAACCCTTTGAGACAGTTAATTTTAGAGACCTATCCTAGAATATGTACCTCACTTCAGCTCCCAGAGTTTTATGTGCAGAGATAGTTACCATAGTTCTAGTTAGTGAAAAACAATAATAGAGGAATACTTCGGTAGGTTATATAGAGGTTAAAATTGTTTGCTAAGGATTTTAGTGATATGAGGAAAATCTTATCTATTTCTTAATTTATAGAATAATTGTACTAAGTCTGATGAGTTATATATAAAATTTTACTTCAGGGAGATTTTTCCTTCAGAGTTCATTATTGTTTGAGAATCCCTGAGAACAACTATTTTCCTTGTAGGTTAAGAATGATCTTTACCAACACAGACATAAAGTAATTTATTATGCTGTGCTTGGCTGTTTGAGCTGTAGCACCATTTAGGGTTAGTGGTTCTGTATTTATATGTAGTTATTAAAGTGAAAGCTTCCTGGGCTTACACTGAAAACTCAGTTCAAATAAAATTAATCTAACATGGTTTCTTATCTACTAAAGCTTCACATCCTCCTTAAGGTGTCTTCTGTAATATGTAGCTGTTTTTACAAGCACTGTTCTAGCAGTGGACTTGATTCCTATCTGATACCTTTCTCTTTGTTGATTGCTCTCAAACTCTTCAAATTCCCAGGTGATTGAAATAAGAGATTGTAGCAGGATAACGCTAAGAAAAAATTCCGTCTGGATGCTTAGGTGATAGAATGACAGGAAGCCGTTTTTGTCTGTTCATATTAACACTGTCTTTGTAATACGGATTTTAAAGAGTATTCTAGATAGATCACTTGTCTAAAAATACTCTCTCATTTCTCTCCCTCACCCCAACAGGTGTGTGATCTGTATGATGGACTTTGTTTATGGGGACCCAATTCGATTTCTGCCGTGCATGCACATCTATCACCTGGACTGTATAGATGACTGGTTGATGAGATCCTTCACGTGCCCCTCCTGCATGGAGCCAGTTGATGCAGCACTGCTTTCGTCCTACGAGACTAATTGAGCCAGGGTCTCTCATCTGACTTCAAGTGAACCATCATTTTTGGTGGTTTTGATCTTTTGTCACTGAGCCCAAAGAGCCAGGGATTAGGAATTAAGATCATGCACAAAAGTTTCCTAAAATTTCCTGAATGGCTGCAGATGTTGGGGAAAGTACGTGATATTTTAGAAACTTAGGGGGAAAAGTAGGATGGTATTTTTATGTAAAGCCTTGACCCAGTGTTTAAAAATATAATTGTATTTAGATCTTGTTATTGCTCCAGTACATAGGAATTGTGTAAAGTGTTACAGCAGCTGTATATGTTTCAATTGTGTGTGTCAAAGATTAGGAAAAAGATAGTGGTTGTTTTTTCCTAAATGAAATAACTTTCTTCTTCTCCCCCACCCAAATTCTTTTCTGAAGTTGCTGGCATTTGGGTCAAGGTTTTATTAAAAGCTACATTTTATAACACTGGCACAAAAAAAGTAGTTTTAAGCTTGTTTGCACAGTTCTTTTTTTCCATTGGAAATGGAATTCATTGCCTTAGGTCTTTTTTAAATAGTGTATTATTATCGTTGGGGCTGGCTCTATGCTTGAAAACCAGTTTATTTATAACCTGTTATAAGTGCTATATCTGTTTGCAGTTAGGAAATGCAGAATTCAAAGTGATCTCCTAGCTTGTAAGCAAACTGAGATGCACTATCCCTTTTCTATTAAAATAAAAATCAGTTAATGTGTCAAGAAACCAACTCTAGTGAAGTCAGGTTTAATATTAGCCTTTCTTATGTGTTTCATCTAATTATTTTGGTTGTTAATATGGTGATAATTATTTTGGTTGTTAATATGGTGATAATTAAAAGTCAAGGTAAATTTTAAATATTAGGAATTCTGATTTATTCAGCTTGAATTATGCCACCATGCTTATGTAAAAATGAAAGTGGCAACATGGTTAAACTGAGAAAGTTTCTCAGTTGTAACAATTTTGATTTTTTCTTTCCTGTGACCTTCCCTGTTGTCTTGAACCATAGCAAAAGGATACTGCATCTCTTGTTGTATTGCTGAGGTTATTGAAGTTACATAAAACACATCTCAGTCTCTGTTTCTTGGAAGGAAAGTCCTGCTAGTTGACTGACAATTCTAAGCAGGGAGAATTAAGATAAATGTGTTTAATTAATGTTTTGCACACAAATGCAGAATTTGTATAACCACATGACATCATAGTTGTGATCTCAAAAAAAGGACTTTATCTTTTTCTTGCAGTTAAATGTAGGAATTCTCTGAAACTCTAAGCTTCTGAAGTGTTAGAGGTAGAGATGGTCTAGCAAAGATGTAGTTTGTAATGTTTTATCCATTTAGCATGTGTTTATTTTTTGTTATGTACTAGAAGGTGACATATTTGTTTGGCTCAGTGATAATTACAACTAAAAAATCATTCATTAGCGAAAGGAGAAGCAATCTCAACCTTAACAAATCAGAAATGTTTCTTATTATTTTGTATTGAGTTGAATATTTGACTCTTTAACACTTTTCTGCATACAAAACACAAGTCAAGTCTCTTGAAGGGTTCTTCATAATTGTATTATAGAAGAATTAAGTATGTTATAAGCACTTAAAGATTTGACATTCAACTGTAGCAGTATCCATGTTGGTTAATTTTCTTATGAGCCCCATGATGAGTTTGAGAAAAATTGAAAGAAATTATAGATTATCAGGTTCTGTTAAATTGTTACATGTATCTTGCTTAAGTTTTTGTTCATTAATTTATATCCAATTACATAAAGCAAATTTGGAGGAAACACCTGAAGTTGTGCAATATTTTCAGCGATATTTTTTATCTTTGTGTTTTCTACTTAAACATGATGTCTGTCATCAAGTGTTATAGTCAGACTTTCTTTTTTTCTAGATTGTCAAAATTGGTAAATGAACATTTTTTTTTAATCATCTTCTATGTTGCTATTAGTCTTTCTTTATTAACAGGTTTCTTTTACAGAAGTTTGGCGGTAATATTGAGGGAACCAAGATTGAGCTGAATTTTTTTTTTTAATAAGGTACTTTGTATTCTTTAATTTTGATCTCCACATACCATGTTAGGAACCATCAATTTTGGCTTTTACCAAGTTAAATAAAGTTATAATACAGTTGTAAAGGGCTAAAGTTAGAATTGATTACATAAGAATCAATTCTCCCAAGTTATCTAATCCTTTCTTCAGAACACACATGTATAAATTTAATTAATTGCCTTTAGTTTTCTAGGTATATATATAAACTTTGGGGGAAGTATTTTTTATGGCTTGGCTTTTACTATCATCTAATCATAAGTTTAGACGCTTGGTAGCTTCTAAATTTTCTAAAGCAAATAATAGGCATATTACCCTGTTATCCAGCATAATTGGGATTGGGTAAAACGTGTTCAGGCTTGGCTGTAGGATTTGAAATGTCTGAAAAGCCTGACCAGGAAAAAATAAAAGAATCTTACTCTTTTAAATGTAAACCATAGAAGAAATACTTTCAGATACTTGGAGTTTGGTTCACACAAACTTTTTAAATGCTATGAGTGTTCTTTATAAGACATCTCTTATAACAGGTATTGACTCTCCCAACTACTTTTGGTGTCTATATGACATAAAGCAGAATATATAGTGAGCATCGAAGTAACAAGTTCTCTATGTGCAAAGCTCCTCTTTAGGGAAGCATACATTTTTAAAAAGGATTAACAATAAAGGAGTACAAAGTAAAACTGCCTGTGGTCCTTAGACTGAAAATGGCAAATAGAAAAGGTAAGTTTTTTGGCATAATTCCTAAATGTAGACAGTTGGTGGCCATGTTTGCTTACAAAGGCATTGGCTAGCAGATCAGTTTCTCAGAGTCAGCTGAGGACACTTGACACTTGCATGTTAAGTGCATCATAGCTAATCAGCTGATTTTTTAAGCCTTTAAATTTGAAACCAGTGGACATGAGAAAAAGTGGGTTTTTGGTTAGTATCTCCTGAAGTAATACTAAATTTACTCACCTGAATTTAAAGGTCATCTGTTCTTTTACTGGGTCGGGAAAAAGATCGTTTGTAGCCCCTGCTTGCGTCCCGTGTAGCTCCCCTTTCCTAGGCTTCCCTAAGACTCAGGCTCGGCGCGGCTTGTCCACATCATGTGAGGGTGGCCATGGGAGCCCTCAGGGTCATTCAGTCATATTCTGACTGCCTTCTGTTACTCCTTTGGAGGACAGAGTTTAATTCCTTCTAATTTCTTCCTGGTCCCACTTCAGAAATATTTTGCCATCATTAAATTAAAAAGTGTGGAGTAAAAATGTCCAGCTACAAAATTTCATCTTTGCACTAAATGTCATTACTGATTGACCCACTGTTAGGTGACTGACCTGAGAGCTATCAAGAAATGGCCTGCGAATTTTTCTTCAGTTCTGTATTGTCAGAACAGACACTTGCTTATGGCCAGGCAGTAATTTAATTAATGCTCATAATTTGGATTTAGACAGAGCTTTAGTTTGTAGAAATTTCAAGTGAAACATAAGGATTTAATGGGAATGACTGTTAACTGCTCGATTACATTATATAAAACACCTTAAAATGATGCTTTTTCTGAGTGGTTTGAAAGATGTAGCAAGTCCACTTCATGTATTTAGGGAAAGTTAAGTGGACGGTTTGTTTTCTCTTCACATAAATTATTGTTTTTAACTAGAGAAAAATACATGGTTTTTTAAGCTCTAAGAGTTACATTATAACACAGTAATGTTTGTATTAAAATGCCATATAGAAGTTAGTATGAATGAGGCACATGTAATTTGGGAATATTAAATGTACTCTGTAATGCCTTTTCTGAGAGCCTCTGGGTCTGAAAACATCAGTATTGGGTGATTGTTTATTCAGGTTTTGATTGTCCCAATAACAGGTATCCAGACTTTGCTTTTTGATTTATCCTTCATTTTCTTGCATGGGAACAGAAAATGCAGATAAATTCCTTTACAACTCATTTCTTGATCCATAAACCGTTTGTTAAGAGGCTTCAGTAAAATTTTACAAAAGGGGTTTGTACTTAACCTGCACCTTTTAATTGTCCACATTGTTCTTCGTTACATTATCGCCCTGAGCAATGTGCATCAGCCCAGGACAGTAACTGGATACATCTAATTAATGTTACTGAGAGACTGAAGAATTTAAGGAAACTTTAAGAGGTACTGACTTCTCTATTTTTGTTTTTTGAGAAGAGTTAATGTCCACTGGAAGACTTTAGTTATCTTGGATGCTTTCCACAGTAAGTTTGTTTTTGTCTGCATAGTGAATGAAGCAGCATTATTAATAAGGTCCAGATTTTAGGCATCTAAAACTGATTGTGATCAAATGAGAAGCACTGCCTGTTTGCCTTGAACACACTGTAAGCAGTGCTTATTGACTGTTTCTTGGTGCTGAGAGAAAGAAGTTGAAAAATGCAACTGAGGGTTTACTTCAGGAGTCTGGTCATAGTAGTGAACTCTGAATGATTACGAGAAAATTCCCTTTTCTCTGGGAGCCATATAGTAGTTAATCTAGTCATTTTGGATCCAAAAGCAGGTTGTAGGTGTTATGTGAATTGGGAAGCCTGGGCTATCTTAGCGGAAAGACGTTGAGATTGGCTTCCCAGCACTATCCATACCAGAGGTATGGGAATAAGCTACATTCTGCCAATTACAGAATCAAAGCCAGTCTCACCTTTGAAATAATGCAGAATAGTGATCTCTTTCCATGAGGGTAGCTGAACTCAAGTACAGATAAGTTAATGGCTACAATTTTAGAGTATGCACCGAAGGGAAGTTGTTTTCCACAAACTATTTTTCCTCATGGCCCTTGATAATCACTATAATGTTATTTTGATATGAGGAATAATAACCGTTCTTCTAAGTAGTGAGATGGATGCTAGCTGGGCATTTTCAGATTGAAGCTATCTTTAAGAAATCACGTTTATGGGTTTGGATTTCAATAAACTGCATTGCTGATTTCTCATGAAGAGTAGAGAACATGAAATGCCAACTCACATGGACACTTAGAGCCTGATTATCACTTAGCATATTGAAAGTGTTTTCCTCCCCCTAAGTGTCATAGCTGGTGAAGAGAAGATGAGGTGTTTTAATGGCAATTCACATGAAGCAGGAGCAATTGGTGGTGGTGACATTTGGCATGGCACTGGGTTCCCGACTTCCATGTTTAACCTTATATGGTACATTGTTCACACAGCAGTTAAAATAGTTGAGTAAATTGGATGATGTCGTTCATCTGCTTAGAGCTTTTAATTGCTTTCTGTTGTTTGGAGAATAAAATCCAAGCTCCTTAATGGAGATAATAGATTTTCTGCCTCTCTCCTTTAATAATACTCTACTTTTTAAACTTTTTGTGCTTTTTAAAATGCCAAGCTCTTCCTGTCTCAGGTCTCTTGTGGTTTCTGTCCTGTGGTTCACTTCCCCAGATTGTTTGATGGCTGGTTTCTTATCCTCTGTACCAACAGTCCCTGTTTATTCCATGGCCCTAATTTGTTTACTTTCATTTGTTTCTGTAAGAGCAGGACATTTAGGTGCTCAGCAGATATTTATTAAGTGAAGGGAAGGAGAAAGCAGGGAGTCTGAGCATTTCTAATGGAGTGGAAGCTACCATCAAGGAGGTTCCCATTGGAAAGTAGGGATCTTACAAAGATTTTTGAGGGTGGCAAGGAGGACAAAGGCAAAGCTCTTCTGGAGTGGGCAGCTTGCTGGTAAGCCTTGTCTCTAATCAGGACTGCCCCTTCACCTGGGAATCAGCTTTTGAAAGAAAGGACGTATAGTGGATACATGTTTTTGTCTGCCCAGTACCCCGTGTTTTTTAGTAATAACTCCCAGCCAAGTGTGTAACTGAAGATGGACCAATTGTAGCACCTCACGCCTTTGCAAGGTAGTTCTCACACTTCAGTGTGCATCAGATCCACGTGGAGGACTGCGATTGTTCAACCTCACCCCTACATTGAAAGGAGGGGACTTGGTAATTTGCATTTCTAACAAATTCTCAGATATCTAATGCTGGGAAGCCACCAGCCTAAGGGAGGAACATTTGAGCCAAGTCAGACTAATCAAGAGTCCTTATTTGGGGATTTTTCATACTAAGGAGCCCTTTTCTTCTGGTTACAAAGCTATAAGGATGTAAGGTCTGAACCACCATGCAGAAGAGTCAGTTCGAGAGCATCTAACACGAACAAAGTGAAGGGTTGGAAAAGACCTAATGGATGCACTTGAGCCATTGATTCAGTTATCCCCTAGGCCAGACTCACCACTGCCTTCCCACAGTTCATGTGGGCCAATACATGTACCTTAATATACTAGGGGCTGTTTGTTTAGTTAGGCTATTTATTTAGTTGATTTCTTTTTATCTTCAGCAGGCCTGTGAAGCAGCTGACATTAGCCCCATTTTATAGAAGAGTAAACTGATTCTCAAGGCAGTAAAATAATTTAAATTCAAGCTGTACTTATATCCACTATCCCATGTAGATAATAGAACTTACAGTTGCTATGTTTAGTAGATCAGGCTTTTCTCTTATGGATTTGTTCACTACCTCTTTTCTATAGATGTCTGCAAGTCACCTCTACCCCAGGGGCAACAGATTTCTGGCCCATGAACCACTTTGACCCACAGATGTGAAATATTTGGCCAGCCAGCGCTCTTAAGCACTTAAATTCTAAGAGTGTCTTCAGCATCATATGCTTCTAAGTTTGCCAGTGTTCCTACCTCTCAGTGTCTTACACCAAATCTCTTCTAGCATATGGTTTGGACTCAAGCCACAGTCCAGGCCAGAGCCTCTGCATCAGTTCACGTTCCATCTCTGGAACAGCTGGCTGGAACTCTACCTCTTCAACTGGGATTAGCTCATACATTTTCCTCCAGCATCCTAATTTTATGAGCAAATATGGTTGTTTAAGGATTGCCTTTGTCCAACTTAGACCCTGCCCCTACCTCATAATGCCAAGTGCCATGTGGGGAACCATGCCACACAGACATAATTCCATGCACTCCAAGCCAAGGATTTCTAGTGTTTGAGTTGTTAGCCAGTACCTTTTCCTTACTTAACAGTGGCCCAAGAGTCAATTAAATCAGATCCAACTTGAAGCTAATAATTGGAAAGCTTGACCAGTATTTAGCAAAGCATGAGCTTTAGAGTTCAACTGCTTGGCTTCAAATATTTCTGATGTGTAATAGCTGTCTGGTCTTAGCGAAGTTGTTTAACCTGTGTCTCAGTTTTCTCATCTGAAAAATGGCAGTAATAGCCCTACTTCTTAGAGCGGTTTTTGAGGATTAGATACGTGCAGACTACTTAGACTCACAACGGGTAAGTAGCACTTACTATTTAGACGTCCACAGCAATCATCTGTAATTCTGTATCTTCTCAAAGTAAGGGCTCGATTATATTTTGTCATTTTAAGAGCTAAGTAGACAGCGGAAGCAACTCATAGACTGCTCACTTCGAAATGGATTTTTAAGGCCCTGAGGCTCCTTGTTTGTGGATTTACTTCAGTCACCCTGCCAGACAGTGATGAACTTTGCACCAGATTTCCACAGAGCTGTGCTAACTCAAGCAGAAAGGCACTTTCCAGCCTTGGAAAACTGCATCTGAGGGTGAGGGTGAGAGGTTCCCATTTATTTATTAGTGAATTAGTGTGATGGTGCTAAGGGCATAACAGGACTGTTGAGAAGGCACACTGCTGGACTAAATTTGAAGCAAAGAGGAAGACTGTTTTCCACTCCTTACCATCTTAGAAGAAATCAACTTGGGAGTCACTCCAGAGAAAAGTATCTGGATTTTATTCCCTTGTTGAATGATTCAGGCACTCAGCAGGCTGGGGCTTTCTAAAATCCCCCAGTGCTCCCTTCAGTTGCTGAGAATCTCCCACTCAGACCTGAGCCAAGTATTTGGTTGGTGCTGGCCTTTCAGAGTCCTGGCTTCGCTGTCGGGTCATGGCTTTTTTGCTGTGAATGACGATAGCTGTCTTGGAAACGCTCCTATTCTGACTTGAGAGATAAGGAATAGGGAATCCTGCCAACATATGGGAGAGCTGATAGGGACCAGCACACTGCTGGAAGCTACCCTGCCAGTTCAAGGCCCGGGACCAGTGAGAGGCAGAGTAGACTTTGTTGCCAAGAGCCTGTTCAGAGCATGTTACACAGTTGCTGCTCCCTGAGTTCCTCTGTGTGGCAAGGACTCAGACTTTCCGCAAATGAGGATTAGTTGCTCTCTGGGTGTCCTGGACCACTGTAGAGGCCCCTGATTGAGGGGGTCTATCATCACTTCTGGTAAGCCACCTGGCAACACAAGCCTTTGACAAAAGATAGGAAGGTACAGATCCGTTGCCTCTTTTTGGAGATGAAAGCCCAGAAACAGACTTGACCAGAATTAGAACTGTTGACAGCAGGAGAGAGCCTTAATCTAGTTCAAATTACTAAATTTTAGAGGCTCCATGACTCCCAGGGTCACACTGAAAAAGCAGTAGTAGCAAAGCAGGGGCTGCAATTAGGTCTCCTTACCTGGAGGCCAGAAATCTCCTCACCCGATCAGCTGCCTTTCTAGGGCAGATGTGCTAGGAAGGTCTGCAGTGTTAGAGAAGCAGTGACCAGCAATGGCTCAAGACACAATGAGAATCTCAAGACAGCATTTTCACCTTCAGAGGCCTCTGCACAAGGATACAGTGGTGGTAGGCACCCAGCGTTTTCACCTTCCTTCACATACGTGTTTGTTTTTGGCCATCCAGCTTGCAGGATCTTAGCTCCCTGACCAGGAGATCAAACCCTGGCCACGTCCGTGAAAGCACCAAGTCCTAACCGTTGGACCTCCCTCACAAGCATGTTTGAGGGCGGAGCCCAAGCTGCAGGTAGGATAAGGGAGACAAAACTGACAGGACTGCAGCCAGGGCAGCAGACAGACGCTAAGGTGCTGGGGGGCTAACTCGTGACGCCCAGAAGGAAACAGCAACAACTAGGACATCACCCTGGCATGAAGAGTTTAAAAACACCTAAAATGAACACTGAGATGAAGAAAGGTTTTTGTAAACGGCAATTTTACGTTTGGAATGCAGTGACCAGTGCTGCTTTTATACTGCAATGGTAGCATTCTGATTTGTGAGGGAGGCCAAGACGCCACCCTGTTCAGCAGCCTAGCTCCAGTTCACCCCTTTCACCTGCCCTGCTGGGCTGGGCACCCAGCATCCAGGCTGTGGAAGAGAGAGAGCTTGCCCTTTGTGGAAAGCATTCTTTTGTCTAGTTCTAGCAAGATACTGGAGCTTTCCTTCGGTAGCATTTCTGCTCTGACAGTACACTAAGTGCAAAAGAGGATCTTTTGACTGTCTCTTCAGTCGAAAATGAGAATATGCTTTACCTAAAACCCATAACTTCATTCAGTATCAGTCACAGGAAACTTGGTTGTATATTAATTGATTAAACCACCCTGTCCCTAGCATATGCTTAAAAGTGTTTGCTAAATACAGCAGGCTGGAAGATGGGAAAAGTCTTTGGTCCTTCCCTTACAGAAACTGCATTTGTGTGTTTGAGTTAGTCAGACACTTTAAAGGGCCAGAGGATAAGTGTTGAAAAGAGCTTCTACTCAGCTCCATCTGATTGTTGCCTTGTGAAAATGAGGCCCAGTATTGCCAGATTTTTTAAGTAAGAAGCCAGAAACCAGATTTATTTGTGAAGTCTCCCCATTTTTAAATGTTTGTTAACTTATTCTGAAAATTTTAAAACATTAGGTTGTCTAAATAAAACATGCTTGGGCCATATAGCTTCTGACTGAAACTTTCTGCCCTGCCCAAGAATTCAAGCAACAAAGTATTTTACTGAAATAGATGTTGCATGATCTCTGAAGTGTATAAGTTTTATTACTGAAATATAGCTTTTCTCTTAACTGAAAAATCTAAAACATACATAAACAGGCTAAGAATAAGCATTCTAAGAAAAATGCTATTAGTAAATAAATGTACTTTGAAGTATAGAAGATTTTTTATCTTTCATAAATCATTCCCAGTGGTTTCAGTTTGGCGTATAGCAGACTAGTGTCTGAGAAACTTTACCTGCGAAATTTCTTGGCTTTGGCACAGAAAGGGCTCCCTTTCCTTCAGGCCTCGAGATCACCATTCCTTGGTAGTGGGAATTGATGTTTTTTCCTACAAATGGACTCAAGATTATCTCACTAAAAATACATGTTTGATTGTTTTTTTCAATTGCAGAATTACAAAGGGGCTGTAAGAAGTAAGGTAGTGGGATTGTGTGAAACCTGTGTTTAGCCCTCAGAAATCTCGAAGCCTGAGGTCCAGATCCTCTTTTGGGTCCTTCCAGCCCTGGAAGCTGAGACCTCGCTGAAGTCTTAACAGTGATTTACATACAGGTGGTTGGTTGGTGGTTTTTTTTCCCCAAAGCCAACTTTGATTCCATCAGTGTATTTCTAAGGAAAATGTAAACTGTTCATACATTCTCTTAACATCACAGTGAAAAACAAGTACCCGTATGTGTGACAGGGCAGGCAGGGAGCTCCACCTGCTCCGGCCTTGACAGAAGCCCTTGGCCGCACTGGTGAACATGCTGGCTTCACTTCTGCACAGACACCTATGTCGTGCTGTCCCACTGGAGCACCGGTGGACCCCAAAGGCAGGGCAGGGGGAGGGGTTCTTTTTGAAATGTTTCCAGGAGCTCTGTCCAGCTGATTCTGTCTTCCAGCCTGGGACTGCTGCACAAAACTACAAGGACACTGATGAGACCATAGATCTGTTGCCCTTTTCTAGGGAAGACTTGGCTTGGAGTGTGGCTGCCTGGATTCGAAAATGTGTCCTTGACTCCATGGAATAATTCTTATAGTTTTGCCTGGAAGAGACCAGAGAATCAGACATGTGAAGCTGCTCCAGGTTGTGATTTTTCCCTTAGTCTGAGCTGTGGGAACCCACTAGCCAAGGAATGTTTTTAAAGGCTGAGCCCTATCTCTGTTTAAAGAAAGAGTTGGGCTTAAATTTAATAGGGATTACCTGTTATCTTGCCTTCTGGAACCACTCTTGGTCCTTTGGGGCCCAGTATGAAGGAATGATTTCAAGATCCATGGGCTAGAAGGCAGGAGACCTGCACCTTCACACCAGCCCTGCAGCTTGCAGTGTGACCCTGGATAACTCAGTCATTGAGTCTGGGATTTCAATTCCTCTTTGGTAAATTAGGGAAGAAGCCTCCCTATACCAGGTGAGAACTGGGTTCCCCCGGGACACGGGCCCAGCCTCTGGGCTGCCTACACTGCCTTTGCCAGCACCCTCTCACACTGCTGCCTGGCACCTCTGCCTCCCCAGAGCTCATGGGGAACAAAGGCCAGACCAAGGCAAATCAAGCCTTACTTGGCAGTTTCCAAGAGTTTGACAGCCTCTTCATTTCTGCCTTGCTCCATAAACAGCAGGGCCAGCTCCAGCAGGGCATTTGGGATCAAGTAGTGGTCATATTTAATCCTCTTTTCACTGTAGGACAGAAGAAAACACGGCTTACAGGCTCTTCTCTTGAGACATCCTTTGGGCACGTCCGTCAGACTCCTCCTGAGCGTCTCCCAAATGGAAGGATCCAATTCATGGTCTCATGGGGTTTTCTGACCTGAATTCCAACTTGGAAGGTTCCCACTATTTAGCCCTAGAAAGACTTAAGAACCACAGCAAAGCCTTCCAGTCCTCTGCACCTGGGCCCTGAGTCCCTGACAACCTATGGTTCACGTCATGTCCTAGGCCCACCTCCACCTCAGTCCCCAACCCCACCCCACTCCCCACTGCCGCCCTTTATTTCATCTGCAACCCTTTCCCTCTAGGACTTCACCTAAGCAGGGAAGGACTGACCGCTGTCACCTGACTTCAAGTCTTTCCTGTGTCCAGGCATTAGCACATGCTCTACCTACTCCACTTAAAACTCCTCTTTCCTTGCTTTCTCTGCCTGATAAACTTGCCAACTGAAGTGGCGTTACTGGAAAGCCTTTCCTGGCGTCTAGCATTATGTTTAGGTCCTTCCTCCTGGCACCTGCTGGCCTCTCTGCTTTCCTCTGGCACAGCCCTCACCATACCAGATTAAGTTACCTATAGCTGTCTCTCTAATATCTGTACTCCCCAAGGATAGACAGTCTCAGTTACAAACTCCAGGGGGCACCATTCACAGGAAACACTGCAGATAGGCTCCTGTCGCTGGGCATTCTGGTGGCCCTGGAGGACAAGGTCTGAATGATCTGGGCCTAGAAGGGTCCTGGCACAAAACAGAAGCTAGTACATGTGAAGCGAGTAGGAGCAGGCCAGAGTCAGGCACTGTGCATGTGTGCGTATGGGAAGAGAAACCCAGAAAATGCCACCCTGGAGCCCCGGGCCCAGCAGTAGGCCATCTGGAGTGACAGCAGCCACAGAGGCACTTACTTGGCAGAGATGATCCTGAAATTCTCCTCAGCCTCCTGGACACGGCCCAGATATTTCAGACACAGGCCTTTCAGCAGCTTCACCAAGCACTCGTCATCCACTGAGTACTCATTCTCTGAGAATAGGGGAGTGAGGGAAGACAGCTTTGTTCATTTTCTCAACACTCATGGAGCCCCTACTCTGCTGGGCCCTGGGGACACAGAGATGGCTCACACATGGCCCCTGTCCGCAGGGAGCGCACATCTGGGGAGGAAAGACAGATACTGAGACGATGACAATGCAGTGAAATCAGGACTGACTGAAGGAAGCTCGGGGCTTGTGGAAGCCCAGCAGAGGCCCTGATGCTCCCTGGGGGACAAGGGACAGCTTCTTGGAGGAGCTGTTACTGAAAGGCAGAGGACAATTACCAGGGCAGAGAAGTGAGGAAGGACATTTTGGGTAGAGGGAAACTTCAGCTGTAAAGACCTGTGGTCAGACCCAGCCTGGCCAGTTCAAGGGCCTGGGGTAGTCACCTGGGCCCTTTTCCAGCATCTCTTCAGCCTTGATGATAATCTCAAGGATCCCATCTGTGAGTTCCGGCTGCTTCCCAATCACAGCGTAGCCATTCCAAATGTACATCATTTCCTAGGGGCAGGGGAGCAAATCAGTCCTAGGTTTCCTCCCCAGTGGGGCCTCAAGCTTCTCCGTCTATAAAATGTGTAGCTCAGATGAGGATCACTAAAGGCCCTTTCTAGCTCTAATCTTCCATGGTAAGTCTCAGCCCAGCTTTTGAAGCTGTAAGGCTTGAGGGAGTGATGGAGATTCTTATCTCTTACTTACGATTGAGATCTCTCCTTACCCCTGTGAGAATTTAAGATGGACCCGTATTCTCACTCTTTTCATATAGTTTTCAATTACGTTTCTGTTCCTGGGTCCCTAGGGCACTAGTCTGCACTCTCCCCATCTCTCTGTCCAAATTCCCCATCCTTTGAGAACAAGGTCATGCCCCTACTCTAAGGAGTTGTCTTCCTTGCTCCAGCTAACGGCCTCCTGTATTGGAAGAGTCATAGTTGACGTAAGCTCTTCAGGGGCTTAAGACCAAGTTACCTTCTCTCCTATTTCACTAAGGCAGTGGGCCTGAGTTTTCATCTATGAAACATGATTTCTTTCTTTGCCTTAACTGCCAGGAAGCTCAGAATACTAAATTTTCATTCTAGTAACTCTAATCTAGTTAGCCGAGATTAGCATTTCCTAAACTATCAGACCAAGCAATGGACATGACAGTGATTTGTATACATAAAGTTCTAGAAAGACTTTTTATAGTTTTTTTTATGTTCTAGGCAGGGACTTTAAGTTTTGACAAGTACTTATTAAATCATTACATGGTCTAAAAGAGTTCTGTGGCTAAATAACAGGGATAAACTGCATCTTCAAGCTTCTTCTCGGAGACCTACCATGCAGATGAGCATATAAAGGCTCCAAGAAGGTCTACAGTATGTAAACTTTGTTCAGGCCGGTCTTTCCCAAATGTATTTAATCACAGAAATAATCTTATGCACACATAGCATCTTGCAGGTTACAGTTTCGGAAATTCTCCCCTAAATATCCGGTTAGCTGCTTTCCCTGCCCCTCCTTACAACATATGCCCCAATTTGATGAAGCTTTATTGTATATTTTGAATTGTAAAATAGTTCAAAATTTATTTAAAGATATTCAGGATATAAGCTCAAAATAAATTCTACATAAATACTGAACTTGTTAATTTCTGTAGTGTTTAATAAGTTTTTATCAGCAGACTTTCATACCTGCTCTATGAAATGGGCAAGGTAGATATTTACATTAAGGGGAAGGGGACCTTGTATGCAAGTCACACAATTAGTGAGCAGCAGAGCCAGGTCTCTGAAGCAGCACCCTTCCTACCTTTCTGGCTGCCTTATTATTTGAATAACAAGGACTCTTAACAAACTAGAACTTGCTCTGATGCCTGCTCAGATCATGCATGGAATTAGCATAATAATTGTGATTCAGAAAGTTATGATGGGCTCCGGAACCAGACTGCCTGGGTTCAGATTCTAACTCATCAGCTATGGGACTTGGACAAGTTATTTCATCTTTCTACTTATATCTTATCTATATTTTAGCTTCCTACGTATCTATTAGGCCTTTTTATCCCCTTCTGTAAAATGGAGATGCCACCAGCACCTAAGAGGGTTCTTGTGAAGATCAGATAAGGCAATAGGCAATGGGTGTAACGAGCCTTGAACACAGCATGTGCCCAGTAGCAATGCCAGCAATTACTGTTATTTCAAAGTTGACTGTAACAGGGGTCCCAGCCTCAGAAAAGCTCGGGGCAGTGATGGGGGAACAGTATAAACAATAATTAAAATCATGTGACAAGACAGAAACAGACAGGATGGCAACACAAACAGCTGAGAGATGCCTATCTAGGAGAGCTGCGCTCTCTGCTTTCAGGCCTCTGCAGCCTGCTCACCTGTCTGCCCAACCCCATCCCTAGTAGACCAGTGCTTTCTCAGAGGTTGAGGTAGGCTCAAACTCATGTGTCCCTCACCCAGGGCCAGGTGATTTGTAAAATCATCTCCAGGCCCTGGGGTCATGAAGGTCTCTGTCCTGCATCCACACCCTCCAGGGTCACTGGCTATATCCCTGACCCTCAGCTAATCCCCACAATCCCAAATGAGTTCAGGACCAGTCAAGACCCTCCTACCCACCAGAGCAGGGACGGGCAATGAGATAGGTTTAGGGGAGAGGTAGCGTCTGGACTTCCGGATGGCAAACTTCTCTGTGGGTAGAGATTTCCCAGCAATCTTGAGTTTCAGGCCTGGCACAGCTCTGTGGAAGAGATGAGGGTGGAGAGAGGGCAAGAAAATGCTAGAACCGAGAGTCCCCAACCTGCCCAGCCTCTGCTTGACCCCTCTCTGGGCCTCATCATCTATATGATGAGAGTGTTGGCTTCATAGCCTGCGGCTACAGCCTAATTTCATAGGCCCTATTGCAAGATCTGACCACTTCCTATGGCTAGGCAGGCTCCTCTGCACCAGTAGCTAGAGGTGAGAATGTACATGACCACCACCACCGCCCCTCGGGCCTGCTATGCCTTCCAGTTGTCCCTCTCTACTCCCAGCCCCCATTTCCTGAGGGCCCAGCAGAAGTCTGACCCTAGTTTCACAGAGGAGATTAAAACTCATAAAGGGAAGGACCTGCCCAAGACCACACAGCACAAACCTTTCATTAAGTCTGGCCATGTGAGTTGCAGCCTCCTCAGCTGTTTCCAAGGGTAGAGTAAAATGTGGTATGCAGCTGAGCAAGACTACATCTGGGGCCCCACCCCCCCAGCTCTGCCTTGCCCTGAATTTCTGCCACGATCATGGGGGTATGGCTGTGACCTGAGCCGTCCAGGCCCAGGAAACAGCTGGACCTAGTTGTGAGGTCCCCAGCAAACACCTCTGCCACGTATTCACTGTGGAACCTCTCTGGGCCTGCTTTCTCATCCCTAAAATGGAGACAATGATATGGAAAGGAGAAGTTGTTATCCCCAAACATGCGTCTTTGGCATAAGGGTTATTTTAGGCTGATTATTTTTAAGAAAACAGCAAACACATCAAATGCTCTGAAAATCTAGTAGAATTTAACCTTCTCGTAAGAGACATTTACAAGGAAAATGTCCATTTGTAAGGATGTCTTTCTCTAGACCAGGAAGAGGAGGAAGACTAATTCTCCAGAAACTTAACAGTGAAGAAGGTGGAGACTAAAATCTGCATAACAACCATATACCCTCTCTTTTACCTGAAAACCTCCCACAACTGGCTCCCCATCCAACTACATCTTCTTTTTTGCTTTAGCTGGAGATGACATTTAAGGTAACAGCTTGGGCCATTTCAGAGAGTCAACTCAGTTTTCCTGGGTCCCTCCCATACAGAAGTTATTAAATTTTTGTTTGCTTTTCCATTAATCTTATTATGAGGGTCTCAGCCAAGAATCTAGAAGGATGGAGGAAAAATACCTCTTATTTCCCCACAGATTCTTACCTTCACAAATCTTCTAGAAGAGTTACATAAGATAAAGAAACTAAGTCACTCAGTAAATGACAGCACCCTGTGACTGTGACAGCCCAGGAAGCAATGGTTACACTCATTTCCATATCTGCACGTTGGGGCCAACCCTCACCATGACTGGGGAAAAGCCCGAGGCTCCCGCCTCAGGCCTGCCATGGCTGAGTCCTGCTCCAGGCCCTTCGCAGAAGGCAAACACAGCAGAGCAGGTAAGAATAAAAATAGCTACCATGTACTGGCTCCAGGCCCCACCGCAGACTCTTTAAATCTAGTCTCTATTTGATTTGCAAAACAACCCTGCAAAGCCGAGTTTGTTATTCCCATTTTACAGATGCTGAAAGGGTCCCAGATGACACAGGTAACAAATGGCAGAGGCCAGATTTAATCCTGCTTACGTGATTCCAACTCTGCTTTTCTGAGTGTATCAGGTTAACTCGGCAGAAGGAACCTCTCTGGACCTGTGTCCGCATCTGTGCTACACTCTGGATCAAAGAGGCACAGTGGGAACGACGTTGACAAAACCACTTTAATGAAAGAAAACCTCTGAACAGATTCAAAGGGCTCTAACAGCAGCAGCAAGAGGAGTGGGGGTGCGGGGAGGATTGGGGAGGGCTGGGGGTTCCGGGCCCTGGGGATGACAAGCCCCCATCTCCCTCTGCTCAGGGTGGCTGTGGGCAGAGCCTGGCTGAGACCTACAATGGAATGCAATGGCCGCACCCACCTAAACAACTCCACTTCGTCATCTCCGAACGGTTTGTAGTCCTCCTTCCCAAACATGCTGAGGTAGGCGGCCTTCATGTAGATATAGGTGGCCTGTGTGAGGCAGAGCAGCAGTCAGGTATAAGCAACCTGCCCTCCAAATCACAGTCCTGAACTGGCACACACACCTCACTGGAACCTCACTATTATCCCCAACCCCCAGGGGAGAAACTGGGTCAGGAAGCTGAAGCAACTTGAGTCTGTGACCTAGGAGTTAAATCCGTGATGGGCCATGTCTAAGCACCTGACCTCTCCACTTTGAAGCCACTGGGCAGACGGCAAGCAACTAGTGGTGCGCCAGGCGGAGCTGAGGACAGGATGGAGATACAAAGACGGGGCGGCAGGGGCTTCAGGGAAGATGCAAAGGGAAGCAGCCACTTCACACTGGGCCCTTGAAAGCCAACGGGAAGATTCACGGAAACAGAAAAAGGACCTTCCAGGCAAAAGGAACGTCCTGATCAAAGGGAGGGCAGAGACGTGTGTAAGTGGGGTACAAATGGGTGGGTAGCATAAAGCATGGAATACCCAAGAAGTGTGAGGCCAGGAGGGGCAGGGACCCGGGTTGTGGCTCATCTCAGGGTCCCTTGGTGAGACTGCTTGCTGTGTACCAGGCACTTTACATATATCCCAAAGACAATGCCAGAAAGGAATCTGTACCCTACCTCTGCTTCCTGGGGCCGCAGGGCTGCTAGGGGCAGAGCTGGGAGGGACCCCAGGTGTGTGTGGCTTCAAGGGATCCACTGACAAGAAAGGGGTGGTTTGCAGAGCCCCAACCTCACCCCCATCTCAGAGATGTATCCCTGAAAGCCGCTCCCCTTTGCCTGAAGTTCAACGCCGGAGGAGCCTGGCTCTGTGCTGCCCTCCAGTGGTCAAGTATTGAACCACAGCTAGACCCCCTGGGGCTGCTACCCAGCAGAGTATAGTGGGTAGAGGAGGGAAGGGAGCCGGACATCCTGGAGTCTAGTCCTAGGAGAAGGTGGAAAGCAATCTCCACCTGGGAGCCCCACCCATGCTGAAACCCAGGGCTGCTCCCAGTTCCAGCCTGCCCTCGGCACCTCAGCCTGCCCTTCACAACATGAGGAAAACCTGGTCTTTGTGGGTGTGCTAAGAAGATGCTCCCCTCAGTGAAATCTGTCCCCCATCCCCTCTTTAACCTCCTGGTGTCACCTGTGCCTTCTCCCTCCGCCTGGCCCCAGTACCGAGCCACCAAGCCCTCAGGACTTTACTACCCACAGAGCTCTTGAATCCCACTGGCCTGGCCCTATCACGCCACACCGTCTCCCCGCTCCAGGCCTTGCCCTAGTCCATGTGGTCTCCTCACTGATGTCCTGCTCCCACTCCTGCCCCCCACCAGCCATTCTCCACACCACTGCCATGCGGACATTTTAGAATAAGGTCACAGCAGTCCCTCTTTGACTCATGATACCCCGTCACACTTAGGGAAAAGGCCCACATTCTCTGTCATGGCCTGCGAGGCCCGATGCAGCTTCCCTCAATTTCTCCTCCAGCTTCGCCACTGGTGCCCCCTTGCTCTAGCCACACTGGCCTCTGGGCTGTTTCCAGAATATACCAACTCATGGCTTCAGCTTCCTTCTACACCTGTCCTAACATCTACCAGGCCTGGAACATTCTTCACGGAGATGTCAGCCTGGCTTGCTCCTTCACTCCATCCTGGTGTCTTCTCAGGCAGGCCCCTCCTGACCACACTGTTCTCCACATCCTGCACCCGCACCTTGCCCAGTTTTTCATTGCACTTAAGCAGAACCTGACGTTATCTCACACTGCACATCATCTATGTTTCTTGTCTCTCTCCCCACTAGAACATGAGCCTCGAGGTCTTTGCTTTGTTCAGTTGTAGATGACCTGCCCTAGAATAGGACTGGCATGTGAGGGTGCCCAGTGACTGCAGGACAGATGTCTAAAAGCACAAATACAAGCCACAAGCAACAAGGGCTCCCCCACTGTCAGGCTAAAGCCCAAACAGCCACTCAGGGCCCTGGAGACTGGCTTCTCTGGCTCCTCCCCCGGGCCACTCTTCCCCATCACTCCCTAAACTCACCTCAGGCCCCTGCTTGTGCTGTCCCTCTGCCTGGGACCCCACTGTCCCTTCGTTGCCAGGCACATCTGTGGGCTTCCTGTCAGAGCTTCTTCCCCAACCCTGCCCCCAACCCGGACTGAGTCAACAGGAATTAGGACAGATGCAGCGACCTAGCATGGTGAGAGCCATGGGCATCCAAGTTCCTAAGGGATGTTATGGGGCCATGCTGATGGAGAGCCACAGCCACCCTGCCTGAGGGGGAGTCCTGTCTCCCAAAGTTACCTGTTTGCCTATTGATTCCACGTATTTATTCTGCTGGATTATTCTACTAGCTTCTGTGCAGGCAGACAGTCCTTGTCCCAAAAAAGCTTCCAGTGTGTGGCTTAGAGGGGGAAGATCCCTCCACGGCCCCCCTGCACTTCCATCCACAAGCCCTTCACCTGGTTAAACAGGGCCTCCTGGCAGCCCCCTGGCTCCCCAGCCTGTGCCCTGAAGTTCTCCTGGCCTGGTGTGTCCTTCTGCCACCATAACTCCTCGTCCTTCGAGACTTTCAGTTCAGACATCTTTTCCAGAAGGCTTCCTTGTCCTCTTGGCTGGGCTAGTCAGGGCTGCCTCTGAGGCCCCCTCGACCCCCGCATTGCGGCACTGAGCACACAGTTGTCACCGCCTGGTTTCTGGCTGCAAGCACGAGGGCCAAGGCCCACGGGGTGAGCCAGCCTAGCACGGGCAGACACTGAGCAGAGGGGCTGGCACGCAGGGCAGTGGCCACGGGCCAACTCCCTAGAGCTAGAAGCTGGTGGACTTCAGTAGCCAAGCGCTGGAAATTAGGGATGAATGAGGCCCGAGAACTCGAGGTGCCACAACCTCTACCTACTTTCACAGGAAACCCTTTTGAGAAAAGCATTGCAGAGAGAGGGGGGCTGACCACCCCAAAGCCACAGAGCTGAAGACTGAGCCAACTCACAGCCAGACTTGCTGACATGAGGGAGGCCTGGCCCTCCCTCTGTTCCTCACAGAAGCTGTGTGGCCACCTCAGGTCTCTTCTTCCCTGGTAGAAGGCCCAGCTGCCTGCCCCACTTCACAAGCAGGCTTCTGCTGCTGCTGCTGCTAAGAAGGCTTCTAGATCACTTTAATTTAAAAAGGTTCCCGGAGGCTTTGTTGGGAGGGGGAGGGATGAGGGATGAATGCTGGCCCACAGGGGCTGGGCCTGAGGAAGTGCCTTCAACAGCAAGGTGGCCTTAGGGCAAGCTGGGCCTACTCAGGGGAACTGAGGAGCAAGGGAAAAGCAGAGGCCTTGGAGCCACACAAAACTGTCTTCAGACCCTGTGTGTGTCACCAACTGCTGTGTGGCCCAGGGAAGTCTCTCACCCTCTCTTAGCCTCAGTGTCTCTCATGTGCCTGATGGAGATAACATCTACCTCCCTGGGTGTAATGTGGAGGAAAGGACAAGCGCTAGGCACACAGTCAGAGCTCAGAGAAAGCCCACTCCTCCTCCCAGCCCTGCCTGCCCTGAGCCAGTGAAAGTGAAAGTCACTCTGTTGTGCCCAACTCTCTGTGACTCAATGGACTGTAGTCCACGAAGCTCCTCTGTCCGTGGAATTCTCCAGGCAAGAATACTGGAGTGGGTTGGCATTCCCTACTCTAGGGGATCTTCCCAACCCAGTAATCGAATCCATGTCTCCTGCACTGCAGGCAGATTCTTTACCATCTGAGCCACCAGGGAAGCCAGCCCTGAGCCAGAGAGTCCCTTTCAGCCTGGGCCCTAGGCAGGGTGACTGAATAGGGACTTCCATGCAAGGGTGGGAGAAAGATGAGAAAATCAGGGTCACTGAGACATACGTGCTATGGATTTCACAATAGTGGATGCTCTCTGATGATCTAAATGATTCTAAGACTCTTATCTGTGTTATCATTACTCTATGATGATAATGGCTCATACTTGTTTCACCACTTACCATGATAATACTTTGGCCACCTGATATGAAGAACTAACCCATTGGGAAAGACCCTGATGCTGGGAAAGATTGAAGGCAGGAGACGGGGATGACAGAGGATGAGATGGTTGGATGGCATCACCAACTCGATGGACATGAGTTTGAGCAAGCTACCAGGAGTTGGTAGTGATGAACAGGGAAGCCTGGCGTGCTGCAGTCCATGGGGTTGCAAAGAGTCAGACACAACTGAGCAACTGAACTGAATTGAACCATGATAAACATTTATGCTGAGCATCTGTTCTGTTTCGCCTCCATGGCATCTCCTTAATGCTCACTCCCAACAACACTTATTCTGGGGCATCAACTCATTTTTCTTTGGGGGAATCACCCCTCTCCTACTTCTAATCCATGAGGGGTCTTCCCACTCCTGTTTCCAGGCACTGGCCTGTGATCTATGCAGACCAATGAGGCTCTGTCATGGGACTTTGGTTGAAACCAAATGGGAGAGGCAGCCCATAGCCACCCTGCTGGCACATCAAGAGAACCTGCCTGTACAATGAAGAAGTCACAGAGAAGAGCATAGTCCCAGCTGGAAAAAATAAGCCCAAATGACTTAGAATTCCTGGAGTCAGCCCAACCTGAAATCAGATGTGCCTGGAATTTTCAGTTATATGAACCAATAAGCCTTTGTGTTTACACCTGCGTAGTCATGTAACATGTCCACTAGCTCCATGTGACTTTTTACATTTAAATTAAAATAGAATAAAATTGAAAACATCCAGTTTCCCAGTTGCAGTAGGCACATTTCAAGAGCTTGGCGTGCACATGTGACTGGGGGCTCCCACACTGGACAGCACGGAACATTTTCACTGTAACAGAAAGTTCTGTTGGGCAACACTCACGCAGACCACGTGAGTGACACTTCTGTCCCTTGTGGCTAAAAATCTCGATACCTTGTAGTTCTAAAGGTCACCTGTTTCCCGTGGTCTTTAGTTCCTTCCAACCCTGAGGTCTAGTAGAATTTGTGGTTTTGCTTAAACTATAGCTGAGATCTCTGTGTTCAGTTAGGGGTTTGGTCCCGGTCTGGGGGCTCATGGCCAGTCTAGGCTGGTCTTCTGGTCTCCCTGTTCCCCCAACATGTGGTGTCAGCCCACCTTGGACCAGGAGTTCTCCTTGCTGAGCAGGTCTGCATAGAAGTAGGCCATCTTCCACTGGGCCTTGTAGGTGAAGCACCACATCAGCTCCCAGTAGCACATGTGGTGGAACTGCTTCCAGTGCTGCTGGGCCTCACAGCACTCCTCGAACCGCTGGATGGCCTGTGGGTACCCAGCACTGAGCCTCTGCCAGTATCCCGCAGCCCCAGCCGTCCGCCCCAACCCCCCGCCAGACCCTCCATCCCTGCCCAGCTCCACAGCAGCCCCAGCCCCATGCCAGCCTCAGGAGCAAGGCGAGCAGCAGCATCGGGGAGACAGCGGGTGTGGCCTCCAGTCCCAGTTCTATCCTCAAAGTCTTACATGACCTTGGGCCCAGTTACCAACCCTCCTAGGGACTCTAGTCTTTCGGCACAAAGCGAAAGGGTGCGGGACAGAGCTATAACAGAGGCATAATAAGCAGTGGGAAGTGTTAAAGTGATATAATGATGTCTCTGCCTCAGAGCAAACTCCAAAGGTTCCGGCAGCTTCCACAGAGTGACCCGGCCCGGGGCGTCTGTCCTTCGGCCTGAGGAACCACAGCCAGGACCAGCAGGAAGCACCAGAACTCCGAGAGTCACGGAGTCTGTCCTGGGCCTTGGCTTAGTGCTGGGGATTCTGCCAGGGTGGTAAGCCTCCCCTCTCTCACCCCTTCCACGGTTCCCTCCCACCTTGGAGCCCAGATCCTTAGTCAGGCCGTCCAGGCGCCTGCTTCGCCCCTGGCAGCAGGCTCCAGCCTGTCACCCTGCCCTGGACAGTGGACCCTCTCGCCTCTCTGCCTTACTCAAGGGCACTGTATCCCTCCTTCTCCCTGCCAATCCCACTCACCAGCACTGCCACCTCCTCCCTCGCCCTCCCAGACTCTCGAGTCGTTGGCAGCGCCTCTCCTGGGCCTGCTCCCTTCGTGGGTCTTCTCTCAGCCCCTCCTCCCAGTCTGCCTGTCTCCTGTCTGTGTGTCTGCTGTCCTGGGAGACCTGAGGGGCCTCCAGCACTGGCTCAGACTCCTGTTACTTACCGCATCAACATTGCCTTTAATGACTTCAATCCGCCCCGCAAAGAACAGGAAGATGGCGCCCTACAATGACACGTATCTGGGTTTGTGGGGGTCCACAGGGCACATGTGGGCTGCGGGTGTCTGCCAGGAGGTAAGGCTCACCTTAGGGTATCGCTTCAGGTAGGGTCTCAAGAGCTTCTCTGCCTCCTCGATGTTGACGTTCCCGGTGCCTGAAGGGGGTGGGGGGGGCAACAGGACTCGTCACCATCCTCCCTGGTGGTCCTCCCAGCAACCTGCCAGGGGCTTCTCAGGGCCTCCATTTCTGCTCTGTGAAATGCGGATGCTAACTCTTCTGTCTCCAGGGTGATGTGGGGACTGAATAAGACACTAGGGCTGACAGCATCCTCATGCCCTCTACAAGGTGGGCAGGACCCACCTCCATTTCACAGATGAGAACATCGAGTCTGGAACCCAGTCACACTGTAAAGAAGTGAGTGTCCAGGCCCCTGGACAGTTGCGGTTCTACTGTTTCTGGTTTCAGGGCCCCCTCCCCAATCCTGGGGGCCCAGCAGCCCCTTGCCCTCTCACCCCTGCCCTAAGAGGCAGTCAAAGCCCAGAGGCCCTGGCGCTCACTGTGGGGGGCGCTCCTACCAAGCACGAAGGTGAGGAAGGTGTGGTAGCAGAGCAGCAGCATGACGCAGAGCACGGCACGGAAACTGTGCCCCGACGCCCCCTCCTCCAGCTGCAGCAGCCCGTAGTCCTGGGGGAAAGACGGGGACAGCTGAGGCAGCCAGGCCTGAGCGCCCCCCGCTCCAGCCCAGGACCTGGGGCAGGGGAGGGGCAGGGAGGTCCCTGGACAGCTGTGAGGGCGCCACTGCTGCGGAAGGGGCCAGAGATCGCTGGGCTCCGAGCCTGGAGCCCTGGAGGCCGCGCAACCAGGAACGAGAGGCCGTCCCTCGCAGCACCTCAGCCATCTTGCTGGGGGCAGAGTACCCCACGGCCACAGCCAGGGCAAAGACAAGGGCGTCCCCTACCTCCCTAATAGCCCCTCCCCGTTCCTCCTATAGTCGCCTGCTCAGTCCCCATGCTGGGCGCCAAGGCCGTGAGCAGCCCAGGTCTGGTCGGGGAGTAGAAATGACAAGGAGGTAGATAATCCTAACCCAGGCTCAGGGCACAGACAGGGCCATAGCAACTGCAGGCCGGGAAGGCTGCCAGGAGGAGAAGGCTCCAGAGCCTGCCTGGGGAGGAGCAAGAAGCCAGACTATGCTTGTATCACCACCGGCAGTTTCTGCCCCACTGCCTATCCTAGAGTGTGTTCCTGATCTTTCTAACAGATACATCTGACTTGCCTCACCCCTGCTGCAAACCCTCCACAGCCCCCTTGACTTTGGGATAAAGATGAAGCCAGAGCTTGTGGGTGCAGGAGGTCCCTCTTGCTCCGGCCTTGCCACCCTCTCTTCCTGGCCAGGCCACCCTGTCCCACCTCTCAGACTTTCTCGTGTTCTTCCATCATCATCCTGAGATCCTACTCGGGACCCAAGGGCCTTCTTATAAAAAAAAAAAAAAAAAAAAACACCTGAGGACTTTCAGAGCCTCTAACGAGTGTTTCCCTGGGCCCAGGCCATGGACCACAGAGGGCAGCCAAGCCTGTACGTGTCCTGGGACAGGTGAGAAGAAGCGCAGGGTCCCAGGTGAGGAGCGGCCCTTCCCAGTACTCGTCTGTCCTCAGGCTACAGGAGAAAGCCTCAGTGTGGTGCTGGAGCGTGCAGCATCACCCTGCTCTAAGCTGTCTTCCACACAAAGAGAAACAGGCTACACAATCTGGTGGACCAAGGAAGACTGCTTGGTCCTGTAGTATTTATTGTTACGATCATGCTCTTACCACGCCACATAATATGGGTTCTCTGTGTAGTAATGTTTCCTTTAAATAAATTTAAGTAAAAAAAAAAATAAGAACCACATTTGAGAAAAATAATATGTAAATAATAATATAGAGGTCTGTGCACATGGCAAAAAATCAGGAAAGGCTGGAGAAAGTCCAAGCTGGAGAAACACTGATTTGATCAGTGGAGAGGGCAGTCAGCAGTCTTTGTTCAGAGTCACAGGAAGAAGGGGATGAGGCTAGACAGACTCAGGGCTCCTGACTTACAGGTTAATGCTCCTTGTACCATTCTGGGTCTCCACCAGGGAGCCCTCCCTGATCTGCTACCTGGCACTCAGGGTCCTGCCCTCAGTAAAGCCTCTGGGTTCTTGAGTCCTCTGGTTTCCACCTCAAGGCCCAGTGCACAGCAGGGCTCCCCATGGGCATCTCCTAGATAAGAAAATGGTCCCAAGGGGAGGGACTTGCTCAAGGCTATCTGAGGGGAGAAGAACCAGGTTCCTAACACCTGCCAGACATAGAGATGATGACCCCAGGCCCCTAAAGGACCCCAGGAGCCGCTCTTCATACCCACCCTCACCCTAGAGCCTCTCCACCCTGAGAAGAGCCTGACAGCAATCACTGGTCCCATTAGCAGGAGAGCAGACTGAGGCCTAGAGAGGCCTGGGCCTTGTCCAGGGTCTCACACCGAGGGGGGCGCTGAGCCAGGGCTGGCGCTAAGGCCCCACAGCCCCTCAGCCACACCCCACCAGCTGAGCTCCAGCCCTGGGGCTGAGGATTGGGAGCCCCAGGAGGGAGGTGGTTACCTTGTTTCCTGAAAACCCTACGAACTCGAGCAGCCGCAGGATCCTGGTAGGAAGCATGGACAGCGTCTGAAGAGAGAGCCAGGCGAACTCATGATGGGTGGGGGCCACCCCTCCCAAATGCAGACCTCCACAGTCCTGGGGGTGATCCCTGAGGTGCAGGCCCATCTCTGGAATGCCCATGAGGCCGCCCCCAGCTCCCACTGATGGAGAGAGGCACTACAACATGACAATAAGGAAAAGACTGCGTCTCGATCCTAACCTCACCACTCCCAGCTTGGTCACCTCTCTCTGCCTCAGTTTCCTCATCTGTAAAATGGAAATAAAAATAGCCCCTACCAGACGGATCACATTAATACACATGAAGCGCGTAACAGAGGTTGCACCTAGCAGTTAGCTATTGTTATTACACTTAATCCCTGCTTTGTACCAGGAGATTCATTGCATTGAATCTCGGAACAGTCTTGCAAAGAAGGGATTTACTGCTATGTCTGACAGAGGGAGAAACAGAGGCATAAGATAAGTGACAGAATATGCCCAGGGCTCCACAGATCAGAAGTGGAGCCACTTCTTGAGCCCAAGACAGTCCAGCTACAACCTGCTAAAGTATCTGATGCACTCTGCAGCTTGTATTTCTCAGCACTTGGGCCAGAATCACTGCTCCCATCTTACAAATGAGGAATCTGAAACCCAGAGAAGGGCAGGGATCCCCATCTGAACAGGCTTTGCCTATAGGGGAGGAGCCACCGCCCACCACACACACTTTGGGGGAAGTCCCTGGCCACCCAGGGCCAGGAGTCCGAATCATCCAAGAGCAGCTCCTCCTCCCAGGAGCAGGCACACCTCTTCTGAGCCTCCCTGACTCAGTTCACGCTGTTCCCTCTGCCTAGAATGCTCTTTCTGCCTGAAAAACTTCCCTTACCTGTGGATCCTTCAAGTTCCAGCTCAAATACTCCCTGCTCCCCAGAACCTTCCCCAACTCCTGCAGAAAGAAGTTCTGGCTTTCTGTTCCCCGTGGGTCACCGGTTGTTTCCAGGCCTGTCTCCTTCCCAGCCACTGGTCAATGTCTAACCACCAGCTTTCTGGGGAGGAAAAGGCCCTGATGTCTTGTGTTTGTCAATTTCTGATGCTATAAATATTGTCGCCATAGTTGATTTCAAGCTTCAACTTGCCTCAGGAAGAAACGTACAGAAGGGACCATGGAGCCATGGCCAGCCCCCACTCCCACCCCAGCTATGAGTTACCTCCAGGCCGGCAGTGTGTCTGCTTCATCACCGGGGCCCAGGACAGTAACCTGGCAGAGACCCAGTGTAGCCAGTGATGTGCAGGGGAGATTAACCTTGAACCCAGATGCTGGACACGGGGAGGTACGCCCACTCACCAGGTTGAAGGCGCCCACGCCGAGCTTCACCCCTCCTTCAAAGTGCCTGTGGTTCTCCCCCTTGCAGTACTGTGAGGACTGCACGAGGCTGTCCAGCTCCCTGTGGAGGGAGGCAAAGCCTGTTTCAGCCACAGCTGGGGGGCGGGGTCCCCTTCCAGCTGGGGCCAAGTGGCCCCTACTTCTTACTGACCTCAGAACTCCCTGGTGGTAGATGTGTAACTGTCTGGCAATCCAGAGAGCCGATATTCGAGGAACCTCTAGCCCCATCTCCCACCGTAATGACACACCCTTTGCTCTTGAATTTCAGCTCTGTCAGCTCTCGCACACCCGCCTCATCTGACCTCTAGGCATTGGCTTGTGCTCTGCATTCTGTCTAGAACAGCTCCTCAACCTCAGTACTACTGATAAGTTTAGGCTGGATAACTGGATAATTCTTTGTTCAGACTACGGGGGAGGGAGGCTGTCCTGCACATCTTAGGAAGTTTAGCAGCATTCCTGACCTCCACGCACTAGCTGTCAGGAGCAGCCTCCCCCAGTATGACAAGCAAAATGTTTCTGGACATTGCCAAATGTCTCATCGGGGGGAAACTGGCCCTAGATGAGGAACACTGGGCTAACTCCAACAGCACCTCCTTAAGGAAGTCTTCCTGGAGTTTCTTGGTCGGAATCCAACCCTCTTCCTTCTGGTCACCCATAGCTCTGAGCACATACATATGCCAGTCCGCCTGGGGCAGGACAGGGAAATTAAAGAGGTACCTGCCTCCTCCGCAGGCCATGAGCATCTCAAGAGCATTCACTCAGCAAACACTGACTGAGCTTCTCTGGACGGCAGGGCACAAAGCTGTCAAGCTACTATCTTCACAACTCTCCCCTCTCAGGGACGGACCCCCATCAAGTCACTGACAGGAAGAGGGGGAACCCTGGAGCCTGACCTCATTTGGGGTGCTGGGAAGGTTTCCTCAAGGGGCTGACATCTGAGCTGAAACCTGAGGAACAAGGAGCTAGCCTGCACAGAGTGTTCCTGGCAGAGAGAACAGCATGTCCAAAGGCCCTGAGGTAGGAATGAGCTGGCCTGTTTGAAAAACTGAGGGAAGGCCCAAATGTCTGAGGCAGAGGGGGACAGGAGATATGGTTACAAGAACAAACGGAGCTCCCAGGAGTGACTCGGCAAAGACCTGGGACTTTATTCTAAGAGCAAGACAGGTCTTGGGAGTTGGCAGGGAGTGACCTGACAAGGTTTGTGCTTTGAAAACATCACTCTGGCAGCAGGTAGGGAGACTGGAGGGGCCAGAACACACGTCTGGTTTCCTTGAGCAATTCCAGCAGAGACCACACAAAGGAGCATGGTATCCATATACTGCATGGCGTGTTATACCCCAGCAATACCTTGAAATCAACCTCACAGTGTCTCCACAGGAAAACTCTCACATTAAGTGGGCAAAGTAATGGCAACAGTCTCGAGTCAATTCAAGTCCACTTTTAATGGAAAAGGAGTTTCAATGCCAAACTGGGGGCAGGAGGGAGGGTTAATTCCTTTCAGAGCTTTACTGGTCTGGGAATTACAGACAAGGACTGCAGAGCCATGTTGGGCAGAAGTGCTCTGGATTAAGTCTTCATTCTTTGCTCCATAAACACGGCCCTATGTGTGGCCCAGTGCTGAGCCGGCATGGAAATAACCTACCTGGCCCTCGAGGAGCTCCCAGTCTCGGGAGGGGGTGTGTATATATAAGCACCATTTCTACATATTGGTGGGTTCAAGGAAGGCTTCCTGGGGAAAGTGGCATTTGGATGGGGCCTTAACATCTATTGCTGTCCTCAAAATTATTGCTCCTGCATCTTTCTCCTACCTCAACCAGACCGAGCTGCTTGTGCAGAATATGTCTTATTTTTCCCTAGTTCAGAGTTAGGCACAAAGACAGCACTTGGGGGGACCAAATGAACAGATACACCCAGAAAACCAGGGGAATAATATTCCAGAAAACTGAGGTCCTCAGGTTGCAGAAATGTGAGGTCACAAGCATTCTAGGTCTCCTGCCTCCAGCCAGCACCCTCTACCTCCCACAATGCAGGCTGAGGGGCACAGGATAGTAGATGCTGTGCTCTGCTGTGCCCCCCAATGCCACATCCACCCCCACCCAGGCCAGTCCCACTCACTTGTAGGTCTGGTAGCTGTTTCGAACTTTGATGCCGCCCTTGATGAAGCTCACCATGTTCTCGTCCTGCAGGAGGGAGACTTGCTAAGAGCCAGGCCTGGGTGGTTAGCCACAGGCTTGAGAGGATCATCAAGGCTCCAGATCCTTCCTGGCTCTCCCTGGGCCTCACTTTATGAGGGGCCCTGCATGGGTAGGGGTCCGAGGTCAGCTAAACTAGACCTCCCCACTCTACCCTGGGGGCTTAAGACGAGGGTCTTGCTTGCCAAACAAGCCTTCCAAAATGCCCAGGGCTGGACCACAACCTCCTTTACCAGGCTCACATGTACATGAGCTATGTGTTTGGAGAAAGGCCTGGAGGAGATGCTCCCACCAGTTAACCGTGTCTCCTCCAGGTAGAGGAATTGTGGGGAAGGAAGGGAGACTTTCGGTTTTGGATTTTTTTTTTTTTTTTTTTTCACAACAAGCAGGTATTTATCACATTTGTAATTTCAAGCACCTGGGGACTTTTCTGGCGGTCCAGTGATTAAGACTCCACACTTTCACTGCAAGGGGCATGGGTTTGATCCCTGGCTGGGGAACTAAGATCCCACATGCCACGCGATGCAGGAAAAAAAAAAAGAAGCACCAATACCTACAGCCCACCTGGCTGTTCCGCTCCCATGTATACACCCGACAAAAACGGACATATTTCAAGAAGGCTCATAGCACCACTGTTCACAGTAGCCAAGGACCGAAACAACCCAGATGTCCTTTAGCCGGAGAATGGATAAACAAACTGGCATGTTCACAGCAAGGAGTATTAAACACAGCCTTGTGTGATTGGGTAAAAAAAGCAAGTCCCACACAGTTTGAGGCCTTAAGAAACTCAAAGGCAACCAAAACATAGCAATTTGGTGTTCAGACAGGAATAGGAAGCTGAGAAACCATTTTTTTAAAAAAATAGGGTGGGGATGATACATACAAAACTCCAAGTAATGGTCTCCCCCCGGGGGAAGGGAGGAAGGAGGCAAGGAGGCTTGCCAGCAGGGTTCTGTTCTCTGATTGGTTGGGGGTGGGGTTCATGGGTGTTTATTTATTATATATAATAATAGAGTATACAAACAAAGGAAATAAAAGGCCATTCATGGTGATCCTGATGAAGAACTAAGATTAATCAAATTCTAATCATCTGAGGTCCAAAAAGATAGAAATATCACTAACAAAAATAAAGAACACCCCAATGATAAAATTTATATGTGCCTCTCCCACCCCAATACACCTATTACATGATGATTGCCTGCAATGCAGGAGACGTGGGTTCGATCCCTGGACACAACTGAAGAGACTGAATATATATGCACATATATTTATAACTATATCCAGGCTTTTTGGTAAAACCAAAGGGTCTCACAATTTTCTCTATGGTGAAGAGCACAGGCTCTGAGTCAGCCAGAAGGCATGTGATTAGTCACATCCAGCTCTTTGTGACCCCATGAACTGTAGCCCACCAGGCTTCTCTGTCCCTGGGATTCTCCAGGCAAGAATACTAGAGTGGCTGCCATTTCCTACTCTAGGCTGAGTCAGCCAGATCTGGTTTAAACCCCAACTCTGCCATTTGTTAGCCATATGACCCTGAGAAGGTAGGTCCTTCCCCCTAATTCTCCCTTTCACAGGCCTGAGGTGATGGTTAAATAAAATATGCAAATGTAGGCAGAAACAAACATGCAATGTGTATAAGGTATGTAAAAACGACAACCCTGCAGTGTATACAAAGTATGGTGTGCTGCAGGTGCTACAAGTCAAGTTCTTGAATGAATCAAGTTTGATTCATTCTGACTTGTCTGTTGAATGAATCAAATGTGAAGCAGGCTTTGTGACAATGTCTGTCACTCCCGTGACACAAAAACAGCAGGAAACCAGCAGTCACAAGGTGGACATGCATCCCATCAGTGGGTGGGAACACGTGTGCCCCTTGTGCAGAGGGAAAGCCCGTCACCTCTGCCACTGAGCCTGCCCAGGGCCAGGAGTGCTGGGGTGACTGTGCCTTGGTCCTTGCCTCACCCACAGGTCATGGCTTCTCTAGATCCTTTGGGCTAAGATGTGGTGCTCCACCCTCTGAAACCCCCAGGCTGCTTGTACAGACAGCGGGTTCCTACCTGCAGGAAGGTCAGGGCCGCTCTCTGCAGCAGGCACTCTGCGTAGCAGACCTCAGCGTGGATTTCCTCTGCGGGGAGAAAACCAAAGCCCTGCGGCCTCCTGGGACTCTTGGCAGGAGACTTGGGTCACCTCCTCATCTCATTTCCCAAAAGGCAAAGGGAGCCTGAGTCAGCACCTGCCCACTGCCTCTGGAGCCCCGTCACCAGGTTCCTTCACACATGGCCCTCAACACTGTCCCAGTTAGCTTACATTCCCCATGCCTGCATCCCCCTAGAAGTCAGCGTGGGGCCCTGGGACTTGTTCTCCTGCCCTCCAGGCATCGCTGTAGGTGCTGTGCACCAACACTCCTAGGGCACTGGGATGAACGGATGAAACCAGGGAAGCCACGGGCTGTGGGAGCGAGGAAGGAGAACTGACACAGCTGGAGGACTCAGGAGAGACTTCCAGGAGAAAGATATCTGAGTTGAAAATGGGATGGAAGCATGAGGCAGGAAGAGCTTTCTTGGCAGAAGCCCAGGAAAGTCAAACAACTCAGATGTTTGGGGACAGCTGAGCCACAGAAGGTTGAAATGGGGTGAAGCGGGGAGAGGCTGAGGGGACAAGGAAAATGAGGGGCAGAAGTCTGGCTGAAAGGGCCTTACGCACTGGTGGAGACTTACAGATTTGGTCCTGTGGGCAGCATGGAGCCATGGCAAGTTTGAAGGAGAGAGACACCATCGAGGGCAATGTTTTGTGCTGGAACCATCAAGGGCTCTCAAGGTGGGGATGGCCATTTGCCCCCCACCCCCACTAAAGGTTCCCCAAGTGCTTATGGTTGGCTGCTGCTGCCTCTAGGACTGCAGTCATGGCACAAAGATGCAGTGTGGCCCTGGCAGCCCAGACCTCTGCTACTGCCCCCAGCTGTTTCATCACAAGGTGTCAGGCTCTAAAACCACAGTCCCCTCTGGGCACCTTAGATTACTATGGTCTTTAAACCACGAAACCTAACTGCACACACAGCCCTAAGTCCACCCTAGCCTGAGGAGCAAAGTGACAGCTCCTTTGACAGCATTTTCTTTCCTCAATTTGCAGCCCTCAGCAGGTAATGCTGTAAGGTAACTGAGTCTTACCTGCTCCCCACCCACCCCCACACATGAGACCAGTCCTCAAAAGGCCCCAGGTCTGACCCATCAGTGTCTCAGTGCCTGGGCCAGGGCTCAGCCCCCTGGGTGACAACGAGGAGGATAACTGCCCCTTCCTGCCCCTTCCCGGGCCTGGAACCAGGCGACCTGGCATCAGCGGGCTGAAAGGACACCCCAGATGCCACACCTTCTGTGAACTGGTCCATAGTGGGGCGGTGCACCAGGCTACTGAAGGAATCTGTTACAGAGGACTTCTTCCTGTGCCTGCAGAGAAAAACAGGGCCTCATATCATTCAGGGAGGTGAGCAGGGGGCCCAGGCACCTCCAACAGCATCCCGTGCCCCTCCCAGAGGACTCCACATACTTAGCTCCTGGAAACTCCCCCAAATCCAGGCTTTTTCATGCCCTTGCCCCTGCTGCTGCCTCTGCATGGAGCCCCCTCCCCTGCTCCGTCTAACCTGACCTGTCCCTGGTCACCCCACAGGACCCAGCTCTGACGTCACCTCCTCCAGGAAGCCTTTCCTGCTCCTCAGGCTGGACCCCCACGACCCTATGAGCTGCCCTGCATCATGCTGAGCTGTCACTGTCTGTGCCTGCGTCTCCCTGATCAGGCCGTTCAGGCAACAGAGGGGCCAGGGTCTGATGATTATCTGGGCGAACAGAGCCCAGGCCAGGGACTGGCCTAGGCCAGGCTGGAGTGTGTCCCAGTGAATGATGACTCTACCTGTGCACAAACACTGAGGGTCTGTTTATTCATGCATTCAAGCAGTTAATGTGCACTGAACACCAACTATGCAGTTCCCACAACAATTCTATCATCACACCCATTTTACAGATGAGGAAAGTTGAATCCACAGAGGGACTTGCCCAAAGTCAGAGAATTATTACGTGACCACAGCCAGGATTCATCTCCTCCCAATCCAGTCTGACCCAGGAAGCTCTCAGTGACCAGCTCAGACAACGTGGCTCCTGAGGCAGTGCCAACAGGGACAGCTCTGAGCACTTGGGGACACACTTTTGAGCCAAAAGGAGCAGGACTGATAGTGGTATTTTAGGCACTGGGATAGGCCAAAGTGACAAATGGATGCTTCACAACCCCTCATCCCTGCCTGCCCCATGGACCTGACCTCTGACAGAGCGACTGCGCCTCCTTCATCATGTTGCCAGCAAGTAGGATGTCCTGGGGGTCAAAGGTCATCATAGCCTGCATCTCCAGGATGGTGGCATAAGTCAGCGAGTGGTACATGCTTTCCTTGGTTCTGCCAGAGAGAAGGGACATAAAAGCATCAACCCCTAGAACTTCAAGATAGCTGAGCCCAAATCATCATTCACCATCCCCTCCCCCACTGTGGGGGAACACAGGTCCAGAGAGCAGAATGCACTCACCCAACAACTGACCCTTCCACTGCTACTCAGGCAGCCTCGGATCCCAGCTCCTCTTCTTCCTGCTGCGTCACCCTAAGTGACTCTCCAAATCTGAGCTTCAGTTTCTCATTCATTCTATACAGATGGCAGCAGCAGCATGCTGACCTGAGGCGGTACTTCCCTGCACCAGGGCCATCTTTCGCCTTCTCCCCTACCCATCACAGGCCAAGCCCAAGTCCTGTCTGCAGGGTCTCCTTTATCCTCAAACCCCACCCCAGGCTTACCCATCTTTGTGCCTGGACTGCCCTGGCCTCGTTACCTCCTGCCTCTCCCCACCCCATCACCTGACCACATCACTTTCTGCTTGAGCCCACCTGGGGCTTCCACCTCCCATGAGATAACTCTGGGAGTTGAGGCCCTGCCCACCCCTCCAGCCCAGTTCTCCTATCACTTCTGCTCCTGCCTCAATATCTGCCCACATTCAAGTCTACCCACACTGAACCATACATGCTTACCTCAGGAAAATTCCATCCTTTCCCTCCGGCAGGCCTTTACCCTTGCTGTTCCCACAGCATTAAATGCCCATTCTCTACCCTACACCCCCTGATTCATCTGTAAAGGTGCTTGAATGCCTCAAGGGCCACTGGGGCCCCTGCTCCAGGGAGCATGCGTTTATGCTGGAGGTACGGGCCACGCTGAGTTTACATCAGCAGACACTCAGCTCTTTCCCAGACGGTGGGCATCTCAAGGTCAGAGCTGTGTGGGTTTATCTCTGTCTTAGCACCAATGTGACAGTGCAAGCTGGGCTCAGGAAGCCTCCCCCTCCTCTCTCCCTGCTCCTCCATGGCCCTAGACCTCTCATCTAAAGGGTGTTGGAGGGAGAGGGACGGCATTTAGTCTAACACATACAGAGAGCAACAGGCAAGGAAGGATGGGACCCAGTCCCTCTCTGTACCTGGGGAAGTCACAACACATCTGGGCCTTGATTTATGGTTCTGCAAAATAGGGACAATAAAGCTGCTCCACCAGAGTCCCCATGGGACTGGCCAGGGATTACCCTCGCCTGGCACACCGTAGATGCTGCAGCAGTCTTCACTCCCTTCCCTACACTCCCTTGTTAATTATTTTCCAAATTCCTCATTGCCAGGCTTCTGCTGGGAACTTCACAGGAGACAGAGATGACTAAGGTTTATAGGCTGTTTATAGACTGTTATAGATTATACGACTTCACACATTTTCCTGCCTTTCTCATTCATAAAACACCTCTGTAAATTAAGTTGCTTTTCTACTTCTGGGTGATTCTCAGGTGATATTATCCTTAGAAGTCAAAGGTTTATGAAGAGAACCAGTCCTAGTAGCTGTCAGGACACCTCCCAGGTCTTTGCTAGAACTGCTTGTTGGAGGGCAGTGGCTTGTGGAAAGGAAGTCGCAGCCTGTCGTGGGGACAGAACTCAAGCTTCAGAATATCTCAGACACAGGCACTAGTTACCAGCTGTGTGATCCTGGTGAGTTCTATAGGCATCTCTGAGCCTCAGGTTTCTCCTCTGTAAAATGGACACAATAATTCTCTCCCAGGAGTTTTGGGTATCCAGGCTGGGGCCACAATGCTGATACTCAAGAAATATGAGTCTAAGTCCCTCTGGGTCCTGCCAGGGTTAAGGGTCATTGCCCTGCATAAAAACTTTCTCCTTTAGGAAGGGTTTCCCTGGCAGCCACAAAGACCCACATCCCAGATAACTCCCTCCCTCAGCCTCTCTAACTCTCATCCTCCTTACCCTCAAGTCCCAGGCCCAGGACTCAGCTCCACTTGCCCAGCCCAGTAGGAAGGACCCTGCCTGGGAAGCTGGCAGGCAAAGTGGAATTTCAAGTCTGTAGTCTGGACTGGGATTCAGGGCACAGAGGTACAACACGGCCCCCCAAGACCTCAGGCACCCCAAGTTTAGTTTGCATTCCACAAAGTTCTTATCTGTGCCTATGGTGACTGGACCGCTGGAAGCAATGATCCCCTTCCCTGTGAGCTAGACCCAGCTCTAGGACACAATGCCCAAGGGGTCTCTGCCAGGCCTAGACCAGCTGTCGAGAGAAGGAGAGCATTGAAGATCCATAGGAAGAGCCGTACGTTGGGGTCGGGGACTCCTCGGCCACCTGGAGGTCCAGTAAGCCCAGTGCCTCCAGCCCTTCCCTCCTCCTGCCAGTAGCCATGACTCGGGCCCTTGTCATCTTTGTCCTCACCATCAGGCTGACTCTGATCCCACCCCTACTGCTCTTTCTGGAGACCTCCCTGCAGTCCCAGTCTAAACCCTGACTTCCAGAGGACCTCTCTGGGTGAGGCTGTTCTAGGCTGGAAGGCAGACAGACCCCCCCGCCTCCAAGCCACTCTCCTTCATCCTCATGGAAGCCCCCCAGCGCCTCTCAGACCCACCTTGCTGCACTCCTCTCCAGCTCACTCACCTCCAGGGGCAGTTGTATCCCCAGCCCACCTTCCATCACTCAGCCCTCATTCTTCTGGGACCTACTCCAGCTCTCCCCACCCCTGCCAGGCTGAGTGTCTCTGTTCTTCAAATACACTAGGCCCTCGTTCTCTGCCTGGCCTTTGCACAGGCTGCTTCTCTGCCTGGAAATGCCCTCTCTATCCGGCTGACTCCTTCTCATCCAGCCTATCTCAGCTTAAATGTCACTTCCTCCGGGAAGACTTCCAGGGCTGGCTTCATGGGTATGCCATCTGTGCAGTCACGCAGGGGTCCATGCTTGGTTTAATGCTCTGCTGTCATTGTTTTGAAATCCTTAATAATTTCTAAACAAAGGATTCTACATTTTCATGTTGCAATGCACCCTGGAAGTTATGGGGCTGGGCCTAAAGCCTTCCTGACCGGCCCCTTCCCACGTGAGTTGGGGTCCTCGTACAGCTCTCAGCACCACCCTTTACGGTTTTTCACTGGCTCCCTGAGGAGCGCTGAGGACAGCCCATACCCTGTTCAGTCCTGCAGCCCCAGCACCCCACATGTTGCCATGCACACGAGGTTACTCATGAGGTGCTGCCAAGTGAAATGGTCACGGGTGCCCAACTGCCGCATCCCATGGGTCACACCCTGACCTCATCATCAACCCACAGAACAGCTCTGCTTCTGGAGTCCTGCATGACACACCCAGCCTCCCAACCACAGGCTCCCCACCTTTGCACTCACTCTCATCACTCCCACTGCCTGATCCTCCAGCCCGTCCTGTCTTCCTGACCCCTCAAGCTCCCTCATGTCACCCACTCTCTTGTCAAAACCCTCACTGCTGAGCCTTCCAGCCCCCTGGAGCACTGGCTTAGGAGCCTGGGCCCAGAAAACAAGAAACCGCCTACTCTCTCCACAGCGCTGCCACCGAGCAAGAAGGGAAGGAGCCACCACCACACAGACAGGTACAGCCTGAGCTGGATCACCAACCTCAGCCCATCACACTACTCATCAACTTTTCCTCAATCCCTGTCACCCCCTACTCTCAGCAAGGGACTTGACTTCCTCTCTCAAAGGAATCTTAGGGAACTCTTCTGGTGGTCCAGCGGTTAGGAATCTGCCTTGCAATGCAGGGGACGTGGGTTCAATCCCTGGCCGGGGACCACAATGCCATGGAGCAACTAAGCCTGGGTCCTGCAACTGCTGAAGCTCCTGCACCACAACTAGAGAGTTCTCAAGCTGTGACAAAAGATCCCACGTGCCGCAACTGAGATCCGACGTAAACATTCAAGAATGTTTACATCTGTCCCCAACACGCACACCCTATTCTACCTCCTTCCCTCCCACCTGGAAGAGGAGGCAGGCGTGAGACCTCTGTGCCAGATACACTCCTCCACCTGCTTGAGATCCAAGATGGCCCAAGAGGCCCAGGAGCTGAGGGGGGCTGGATTTCAATCGTGGTTCTGTTAGTTATCAGCCATGACCAGTTTTTTCATCAAATGAGTGGAGTAGTGACCATGTTCCAGAGACAGTGCTCAGGGGCAGACATGGAGTGAAGTAAAATAAACTAGAAGCTACTCAAAGACGTGACAAAGGGAAAGCAAAAACTGGGGGTAGGGGTGGGAGTGGGAAGCCTGGTGAGCCCAGTTACTCCCCGAGGGCAAAGTACGGATAACAGTAAATGAGACACATGTGTACAACACGAACGGTGAATGAAGCTGACCCCCAGCATCTTTCACAGCTTCAGTGGCTACACCTGGGCAGGGGAGGTCATGTTACAGCAAGAATTATTTTCTCTAGACCAGTAGTTCTTCAAAGTGATAGAGAAAGATATCTCCTGTACCTCCCCACACCTCCCTTCTGGAAACATTATTTGGTTGTCACAAGAAGGGGTGGGGTGTATGCTAATGACGAGCACTGTTTGGTGGAGGGGGAGGCTCTTAAGTGTAGAAAGAAAGAAAAGACCCGTTTTTAGAATGGGGCAGGTGCTGAGATAAATAGAGGCTACAGTGTCTCATGAATGAGGTAGAGGTGGCCTCACAGGAAGACTGTTCTCTCTGTGCTGCCTCTAGGGGCCTGAGTTCAGGACTCCCTAGGAAAGTACCCTCCTGAGGTGAGAGCAGGTGAGGCAGCCCCTCAAGGAGGAGGGGGCTTCGAGAGGGAGGAGGGCTTTGGGGGGTGAAGTGGCAGAGAGGAGCTGCTTAGGGACAAGGAGTGACCAGGAGGGAAGGGGAGCCAGGGCGCCTTCCAGAAGTACTGGAAGGTACTCAGTGATGGGGCAGGATGGAGCCTGGCCTGCCTCTGACGATGGCCACGCTCTTAAGCAGAACCGGTCCTGCCCCATCTCAAGCCAGATCCTCTCAGAGGGTGGGCTGAGGTGTGGGGGCATGTGGACCACTGTACGACTCATGTCCACCAAGCCCTGGCACTGCCCCCTCAGAAGCTGGGCCGCTGACCCCAGACAGGACAGCGATGGGTCAGTCAGGTCTAGAGAAACTGAACAGGACTGGCTTGGGGAAAGCAGCAGCCCTGCCCCAGCACTCGCTCTCCCAAGGAGCTGGTGGGGAGGGCGGTTCTGGGGGAGCCAGCTGTGGCAGATGACTACCTAGAGCTGAAAAGAGGGGATTAGGCCAGCAGGCGGCAGACCCGATTAGACCCCACCTCGGCCCCATCTCAACCCCAGGACCCAGGCTGCCAGGGCTCTCTGCCCACGTAGAAGAAGGTGGCGGGGTGCTAGGGTGGGCGTGGCGTTCTTTTCCTGAAATGCTAACATCTGGGACCCGCTCTCTGCCAGCTCATCCAAAAGCTGATCCCACCAATCACAAGGCTACTTGGGCCAGACCCTCCCATTGGATTTTGAGTGAACTTGCTCTTAAATATGACCAGACAGCCAGCCAGGGACCATGGGTGTTTCAGGAAAGCCCCTCCCCACCACGGTGAGAGGATTCTCCCTCTTAAAGAAAAAAGAAACACTGAGAAAGCCAAGATTATGTAGGAAAAAAAAAACAAAATATTTTCAGAAGAGATAATTATTCTGTGATAATAATAACAGCAATAAATACTCATTAGAATGCTTACTACATGCCAGGCCCCATCCTCAGGACACTCATATTTTAAATATAGATATAAAGAACACAGTGCACCCATAAACCAAGAATAAGATGTTTTAGGGAAAAAGAACATTCAGAAAACATTGAGGAGTACTAGGGAATTAATCATATGATTACACACAAAAAAAGAAAAGTCAATGGATTTAATGATAAGGTTGAGGAACTCTCCCAAAAATCGGGGGGAAAAAAGATACAGAAATGCAGTGGGGAGGGCACAGATAAATAGCTCAGAAGAGGACTGGACCAGGAAGCCTAGCGGCTGATGTAAAGAAAGTCCAGGAAAGAGAAACAGAATGTGGAAGGATCACACGAGAGAATTTCCTAGAACTGAGTTTTCAAATAAAAAAATTCCAATTAAACAGACCTATACTCCAGCACATCATTGTGATATTTCAGATTTGCAGGAATAAGAGAGAAGATCCTAAACATGTCTGGAGGAGGAAAAAAGATCCCATGCCACAAAAGAAGAATTAGGATTCTCCTGGCTACAGTACCTGCCAGGAAACAGGGCAGAAAACAATGCCTTCAAAATTCTGAGCAGGAAAGCTTATATTCATGCAACACTCTCTTAGAAAACTTCTAGAGGATGCACTCTAACCAAAGGAGGGAGGATATGGATATGAGAGAAAAAGCCAGGCCAAGCAAACTGGAGAGAAGTAAAGGGGATTCCAGGAGCCAGCTGGAAGGTGGCCAGTAAACAGGCCTGTCCTCCAGGGGACAGGTTTCCAGAAAAAGGAGGGACTGAGAGGGTTTCCCTGATATATGTGAGTATTTAGAGAAAACCTCATGACTTCATGGAGTGGCTATAAAGAGCTCAGGATAAACATATAGCAAATTAGGCAAATGAAAAAAACAAGACAATTATTAACTCCAAAAAGAAAATATAATCTTACAAGGTAAGGTTTATCTCTGCGATGAGCATAATTACATAGCTATAATAATGAAAACACTGATTACTAATTTAGCCAGATATTGTGATACAATGATAGGAGCAGGAGGAAGGAAGGGAGGTGTGGCAGGGGTTTAAGAAAGCTAAGTTCTTGTCAACCATTTGTTGTTTAGCTGCTAAGTCATATCTGATTCTTTCGCAGCCCTGTGGACTGTAGCCTGCTAGGCTCCTCTGTTCATGGGATTTCCCAGACAAGAATACTGGAGTGGGTTGCCATTTCCTTCCCCAGGGGATCTTCCCAGCCCAGGGATCGAACCCATGTCTCCTGCTTTCCAGAGGGGTTCTTTCCCACTGAGCCACCTGGGCAGCCCCTTGCAACCATTAGATGATATGTAAAAGTAAAAAGTAACAGGAGTGAATTTCATGGTATGTGAATTATATTTCAACTTAATTTCAGTTTTTAAAAAAAATTGAAAAAAGAGGTAAGTAAAGAAAGAGCAGTCCAAGTGTATTATTTAGAAATAAGGCAGTCAACACTAGAAGAAATGGCTAAACGACTGACTGTCATCATTGCCCTAAAGGCTTCAGTGAAAGCAATTCAAGTCTGTAGTACTCTGGAGGAAAATACCTAAAAGGGGCTATTTTAGAGCCAGACTCTGTAGGACCAAGAAGTCAAAGTGGAAGAAGCCACAAGAACCTGAGGAGAAGGAAGTCACGGTGACCCTGAGGACGGCTTGGTTGTTCTAGGCTATGGAATGGGGATCCTGAGCCATTTTTATGGAATTCTCAGAGGTCGGAGTGACCCAGAAGGCTGAAAGCATTTAGTTACACTGGATTCCTCTCATGTAAGACTTCTGGGTCTCCATCTAATACCCCCATCCCTACACTCACATATGTGCATGCGCGTGCACACACACACACTCACACACACATATACACATCCTCCATCTCCAATCTGGGCTTAAGCCTCACCTGGGCTTGAGGTAGTTGAGTGCTTCTGAGAACTGGTTGGTGAGGAAGAGGTCAAGGGCGGTCATGCACTGGTCCAGGGCCTCATGGAGGCTGCTCACAGGAGTCCTGGTGGGAGAGACACGAGCATGACCCGGAAGCTCTCAAAAGAGCCTTGGTTGAAAGGTTCAACTGTCCTGGCTGGAACAGAGCCTCCCAGCACCCATTTGACCTCCCTGGTGATCCTTGGATGCGTCATGAGCTCCTCCAGGCTGCCCCCTCTGAACTAGGACACAGGACAATCTGAACCTACCTCTGAGTATTCCTAAAGGTGGGAGAGGGGAGAGGAAGGAGAATGTCATCTGATACCCAGTGGGGGGATTGGGAAGGGGATGAGGATAGGGTCTTGGGGATTGGTGCAAGGAAGCCTCAGGAATAAATTTATCTTACCTTCCATGCCCCTTTTGACCCATTGGACTTTTCTGCCCCCACTTGGGGGGCACAGCCCACCCACTAAGTTCCACTGCAGTCCTTTTCTTCCTCCTTCTTCTCTAGGCCTTCTCCTGGCCTCCTCTGGCCTGCACTTTAGAACCCCACAGGCACTGTCACAATGGGTTGGAATGGTCAGCCACCCTGTAAGAGCTGCCCAGGGGGCTTTACATTCAAGAGCCACCTTAGCCAATAGCATCTCCAGTATACCTGGCCTCCTTCCAGTCCTTACACCTCTTTTAAAAAAAGTTTATTTGTTTTTATTTGGCTGCACAGGTCTTATTTGCAGCATGCGGGATCTTCAGTCTTTGTTGTGGAGTGCGGGATCTTTGGTTGTGGCAAGCAAACTCTTAGTTGCAGCATGTGGGATCTAGTTCCCTGACCAGGGGTTGAACCCCAGCCCCCTGCATTGGGAGCACAGAGTCTTAACCACTGGACTACCAGAAGTCCCCCTTATACCTCTTTATGGCTTTATAGCTCTTATCACTCTGTGACCTTTTTTTTTTTTAACTTATTTTTGGGTTTATTATCTGTCTCCCTCCACTAAAATATAAGCTTCCTGAGGGCAGGAATCTTCATTTTGTTCACTACTGTATCACCAGTGTCTAGTATCTGGTACAAAATGGGCTTTTGATAAATATAGGTTGTCAGTGAATGAATGAATGAACAAATGAATGAATGAATAAATGAAGAGCCCTGGGTTCTGAGAGCAAATTCCTTATCTTTCTGACCCTGTTTACCATCTAAAAGATGAAAGATGATCCCAAAAGTCCTGTTTGATTTCTTGTGAATGTTTCTTCTCCAAGGGCCTCTTTTACATAGAGAAGATTCCAAAAACAGTCTTGATGATCTTACTGCAAAAAGATCCTTAAAAGTTAAAGTTCCTTCTCCACCAGATAAAGTCCTACACCTATCTTAAGGCCCAGCTGTAAGGACTCTGTGTTGCATCAGCAGAACCTCGCAGGCAAAATGAAGTATGTTTTTTGGTCAAAACTGTTTCTTCTCCCAAATCTGTTCTCCAGATTTCTCATCTCAATAAACAATACCCCGCTATCAAGTTTCCCAAGCCAGAAATATTAGTAGTCATCCTTGACACATCCTCCCACTGGCCTCCGTCATCTGCTCCATCAGTAAGCCCTCTCAGTCCTATCTCCTGAAAATCTCTTAATCCACCTCCTTCTATACCCAGTGGCCTCCAGTCCAGGCCCCTACCATCTCTACCTAGGTCTGATGGGAGACTCCACCTTCTACTCCTGTCCATTCCTAACTCTTCTCTCTGTTACTTCATTTTATTCTGTGCTTCATTTCTCTTCATTCTCTTCTTGGCCATCTCTTTCACTCACTCTATTAGATTTAATTTCTTTATATCTTTCATTTCACTAATTCTCTTTAAGTATGTCTCATCTGGAGAAGGCAATGGCACCCCACTCCAGTACTCTTGCCTGGAAAATCCCATGGTCGGAGGAACCTGGTGGGCTGCAATCCATGGGGTCGCTAAGAGTCGGACACAACTGAGCAACTTCACTTTCACTTTTCACTTTCATGCATTGGAGAAGAAAGTGGCGACCCACTCCAGTGTTCTTGCCTGGAGAATCCCAGGGACGGGGGAGCCTGGTGGGCTGCCGCCTATGGGGTTGCACAGAGTTGGACATGACTGAAGTGACTTAGCAGCATGTCTCATCTGCTGCTTATCCTGTCCACTGAGTTTTTTTAATTTCAATTATTTTATTTTTCACCTTCATAAATTCTACTTGGTTCTTTTTCAAATCTGCTTGGTCATTTTTGGCAGTATTTTGTTCTCTGCTTATTGTTGCAAGTCCGTGTTTGATTTCTTTCCACATTTTAAACACAATCACAGTGTTTCATCACTCTAGGATCGTAGACTCTAATTCTGCTATTTCTTGCTTCTGGTATCTATTGTTCACAGCACCTCGTTTCCTTGTATGTTTCATTTTACCACAAGCTTCTATCTGACTGATCCCAAAGGGATTTTTAAATGAGAACCCACTTCTTCAGAGAGCATTTGCATTCACTTCAGCCAAGTTCCCTGTGGTGCTACCACCCTAAGACCACTTACGTTACTTTTTTGGTTTAGCATTTTCAGGACCACAGAGGTAGTGTATATTCAAACCTGAAATTTGTGTGAGAGCTGACTGGTATGTATAATTTTCTAGGGAGCCCCTTGGTCCCCACCAGAACTGTTGTCTCCCTTTGTGGTGTGTGGGTATTTTTTTCCCAGTCAGTATCCTTACATGCTGAAGACACCCTTGAGGGTGGCACATTCATGTAGTGGTGGGGTGGTAGGGAGGAGAAGCTCCAACTCCTCACACCATTGGGCAGCCGCGAGTCCTTATTTCCCATTCCTTGTCGTTGTTGTTTAGTTACTACATCATGTCTGACTCTTTTGCCCCCCTATGGACGGGAGCCCACCAGGCTCCTTTGTCCATGGGATTTCTCAGGCAAGAAAACTGGAGTGGGTTGCCATTTCCTTCTTCAGGGGATCTTCCTGACCCAGGATCAAACCTTCATTTCCTCATCTCCTGCACTGGCAAGTGGATTCTTTTACCACTGAGCTACCAGGGAAGTCCATTCTTTAAGTGTCATTAAAACTCAAGATTCTAGGTTTCTGTAGCTTGTAAATACCACCAGGTTGCTGTGGCTTCATCTTATTTATCGGCCTGATTTCAGCTCCCTTGGCTTGAGGGATTCTTGGCTTGAGGGATTTGTTACTGCAGCAGACTCTCAGGAATGTATGTTAAAGGATGAATGTTGTAACTCATCCAGCATCTAGGTAGTTTTATTAAGGGATAATGTAATAGCCAAAGGTAGCTTTTTAAAACCCAAACCTGACCATGTCATTTCCAGACTTGAAGGCCTTCACTGTCTTCACCCTTAGGATAAAGCCAAAAAGACCCCACTTCATGAGGTGGGGACAGTGTCTTCCTTTGCGCCCAAGGCTTAGCCTAATGAGTGGGGTTCAGTCCATTCATCTCTGCTGGTGAATCAGCGAAAAGGCAATGAGTACCCACTGCCCCAGGCACTTAACTGCTGTCCTCTCCTTGAGCGCTCACAAAGCTTTGTGAAGTGGAATTATTATCCCACTTCAGAAGAGGAGACTAAGGCACAGAGAGAGGTGGCTTGGCCAAGGTCACATGCCTGAGCATGGGTTCTAACCCAAGTTTCTGCCTAAGCCAGTGCCCACCAGCTCAGCCCCAGGGAGTCAAGTCCATTGTCCTGGCTTCTGTCCATCTCTAAACAATTTCAGAAACAAGAGCCTACCTTCCCTTTCTGTGCACACCCCACTCCCACTCCCACCACCATCTTTACCCGCATCAAGAGAGAGGTTCTGCGTCCTCAGTCTACCTGGAGAGAAAGATGCACAGACAGACAGACAACACAGAGGCACATATTCCCTTCTCTGGCAGCCTCAGCATCCCTTCCCCTTAACTGTGGTGAGGCAGGTCTGCAGTGACCTCTCCAGACCTGGGGCTAGGCCCTGGGGAAAAGAGACTGGACCCAGACCTGGGCCTGCCCTGAGGGCTACACAAGGCAGAGGCATTGACAACCAGAGTCATCAGGGCTGCGCTCATGGGCATCACAGGGGGCTGACGAGACCAAGAAGTGAGGGTGGGGCAATCAAGGAAGTTGTCTGGGTACAATGGCCCTGAAGTGAGGACTAGATGGACAAAGCAGTCCCAGAAGGGGAACAGAGTGTGAGCAAAGGGCTGGAGGCATGGCACCATAGTGAGGAGGGGGCGCCAACCATCACGGGGCAAGTGTGGAAGACAAGCTTGGCAAGGCCTATAAGTGAAGGAGTGAGGTGGGGGCATCCCAGCTGGCTGGGAAGCTGAGGTGGGCTGGAGACATCAGTCCCACTGGACTTAATAATAGCACTGACAAATACCCATCACTGCCGGGAGAATATCACTTCAAGTTATCTAAATTGATGCCTGCATTATTTCACTCAATCCTCCTACCAGCTCTAGGAGCCAGAAGTTCTTATCTGCATGTGACAGATAAGGAAGTGAAGACAGTGAAAAGAGGAACCTGGTTTCCTGCTCCCAGGAACCTGGGAGAAGACAGAAATACTTTCTGCAAAAGCAATCTGCCAAGCCTTTCCCTTCCCCTGGCTGTGACTGAGGTCCCCACTTCTCTGTAGGCTGTCTCCATGTCTTTAAGGCCTTCCTGCTCCAAGCTCCCAGCTGGGGCCCAGGCCAAAATATTCCTGGGCTCCCAAGTAGTGATGGTGGCCTCCTCTTCTGTGCTGCAGGTGGGGGTGGGTGGGTGGGGAAGTCGAGCTGGATAGAGTGTGGAGAATGGCTAGTGACAATGAACACCAGGATCTTTAGCATAGTGGGAGGGGGCTTGAAGTCAAAGTGAGAAGAGAGCTGAAGGGTGGGAAGGGGTGTCAATCCTGCAGCCATCCCACTCTCCCCTTCCTTCCCACCCCTCCACTTCAGTCTGCCTGGAAATCACTACCTTAGTGTGTGATGGGCAGAGCTGGGGCACCCTCGTACCTGCTGAAAACAGAAAACCCTCCTACCCAGCCCTCAGTCAGGGTGAGGTGGGTGGGGCAGTGGAGGCAGGGCAAGGCGGTCACTCAGAGCAGACAGGAGTCAGAGCTGGCCTCTACTTCCTGCTCCAGCATTCAGGGGGAACTCTGGCTGAGGGGAACCCATCTATGGGGGACCTGTCACTTTCACAATGACCTTTCTAAACTGCAAATATGACTGGGACTCTGCTTCCAGAGTCACCCTTAGCTGTGCATAAAGCCAGTACCACGTGGCAGGGAGTGATGTGGTGTGGCCTAGGTGGTGTGGAGTTTTGAAATCAGACAACCCTGGACTATAGATGCAGCTTAGCAATCACTTGTTGGAAAAACTTGGGAAAGTTCTTTAACCTCTATGAGCCTCAGTTTCCTCATCAATAAAATGGGAATGACAGTATCTACCTCCCAGTGTTGCTACTAAGAATGACTGAGACAGTGTAAAGGACATTAAAAAGCACTGATGAAATGTTAGCAATTTTTTTCCCTAAGATGTTTCCATCATTTCTTTTACAGAACAGCACCACTTTTATAATGAAACTAAGTAACTTTAAAAATCGAATGCACATGTCCTGCTGCTGCTGCTGCTAAGTCACTTCAGTCGTGTCGGACTCTGTGCAACCCCATAGATGGCAGCCCACCAGGCTCCACCATCCCTGGGATTCTCCAGGCAAGAACACTGGAGTGGGTTGCCATTTCCTTCTCCCATGAATGAAAGTGAAAAGTGAAAGTGAAGTCGCTCAGTCGTGTCTGACACTTTGCTGCTACTCAGCAATTCCACTCCTACCTGGGAACCTGGAAAAACACTCATATATGTGTAAGACAATCATTTGAGAATATTGTTTGAATAACAAGATCCTGGGAACCATCTCAGGTTCAGGTGGACCTTCCTTCCACCTCAGGAAGGCTGGATAAATAAATAAATAACAGTCTCTACATCAGGTGGCATACCACAGGAAGGCAAATGCAGACCAGGGTTTCAAGGATCAAGAGACCTTGATCTCAGAAACCTGAAGCTGAATGAGTAAAAGCAAGTTGCAGAATTATTTATGCTGTATGACTCCATTTACAGAAAAAATTTAAAGAACTACATAATTTTTAGGCTTAAACATACTCAGTAAAAGAATACAAACAGACAGAAAAATGATAAACCAAAATTCAGGATGGTGACTGTCTCTGTAGAGGGAAGGGTAGGGGTGGTCCACAGGGGCTTTGACCATCTTTGCCATGGTTTATTTCTTAAAAAGAATATGAAATAAATGGGGCACAATATTAACATCTGGAAAAGCTTGCTGGCAAGGGCAGAGAGTTCATTTTATTATTGGCTATATTGTTCCGAAGGTTGAAATTATTTCATAATTTTTGAAGTGATGGAGATTTAAATGTTGGTTTGTTCACCACTGCCCCTCACACATGGAGCTGGGCTTTTGCCCCTGCTCTGCTCAGACCCCACCAGAATGCACTGACTGGGACCAGATGGACCTTGAGGGCACGAAAATGGGCAGGTATGGTTTAGTAGGAGGATGACCTGCCAGTGCAGAAGGGCAAGCTCATTGCCCTGAAGGCCCAAGGAGGGGCCAGAGGAGCCTAGAGTTGTAGAGGGGACTGCAGGGATGTGAGGGTGCAAGGAAGAAGATGAATGAGGGCTCTAGTCTGGGGGTTCAGGATTCTTTGATAGGTGCCCTGCTCCACACCTGCCTTTTCTCCTAAAAATCATTTTTCTTGGCCCAGTGGGGGTGATGCTCAGGGCTGGGCAGACAGACTTAACTAGCTTCCAGATTTACAGAGACCAGCCCAGAGAAGGAAGGGAGCAGCCAGCTCAGCCTCCCTGTATTTTCCAAAGGAGGGACCAGAATTCTAGAGAGGATAAAGGACTTGGTCAAAGTCATACAAAACGTTGCCTGACTTACCAGGCAACCCTTCCCCAGGACAGGGAGTCCCCCAGCCACCCAACTTCCAAGCCTTCAGTCTGGAACACACAAGGACCCTGTGGAGGCCTCCAGCTGACAGGTGGCACCAGCCTTGTCACCTCCCTATTCATGTGTTAGCCCTGAGGCCCTACGCAAATACTGTCCTGTTGGCCAGGCTCCAGGCAGAATGGCACCCCTCCCAGCTCACCTGGGCCGGATCTCCACCCAGCAACTTCCTAGCAGCTCAGGCTCCCAGCCCCTACCAGTGGGGCCCACGAATGGCAAAGAGCTGCTCACTGCTGCGGGGCAGTGTAGGGTCCCACAGGTTCCTCAGCGGGGTGCGGTGGCAATGAACACCAGTGCCACGTTGAAAGTGACAACGCCCACCTTTACTACCCCTGTTCCTGTTGTGCCCAGGAGCCCCGGCCGCTTCCTAGCTTAGCCTTTTAACTCCTTCGATTATCCCTGAAGATGAAGTAGTGCCTGGCATCCGACACTGCTGGTTTCAAATCCCAGGCCCACTTCTCACCTCCTGGGAGGCCTAAGTCATCTAAGAGCTACTGGCTAAGGTCCCTCACCTGTAATGGAGGTGATGATGGTGGGCTCAGGTGTAAACGCCAGGCGGGAGGGAGAAAGCTCTGACGTGGCTGTGGCCACAGCTTCCGACAAAGTTGGGACCCCGAGGGGAGTGACCGGCCCAGGGTCCCCGGGGCCTCCACCTTCCCCGCTCAGTCCCCTTCCCGCTCCCCGGCTGCGGCGGTGGCGCCGGGAGGCAGGGGCTGGAAGCCGCAGTGCGGGCCGCGGGGGAGGCCGGGCCCGGCGCCGCCCCCCGCCCCCCGCCCCCAGTCCCGGCCCGGCCCGGCCAGCGCTCCCTCGGGCCGCCCCGCCGGGCACTTACCCCGCAGGTAGGGGGCCCGGGGCGCCGGCCGTGGTCATCGCCGAGTGGGGCGGGCACCGTGCCCCCGCGGACGCCAGCCGCGGCCCAGGTGCTGCCGCCGGAACCCCGAGCGGGCGCTGTGCGGCCGAGCCGCGGACGCGGCGCCCGGGGAGGGGCGCGCCGGGGGCGGGGAAGGCGGCGGGGCCGGGCCGGGCCTCGGTCTGCCCACCCGCGCAGTGGGGCCAGGCCGCCGCCCGCCCGCGGCCGACCGCAGACGCGGGGTCTGCAGCGGGCGCGGGTGGGAGGGCTGCCTGGGGCCGGCGAAAGGCGCCCCCTACACCCTCCATCCCCGCCCTGACAGAGAGAGCCGGGGCGCCCAAGGTCTGCCCTGCCCATGCCCGAGAACCCTTTGCGCTCAATCCCCCTGGAGGGCGGGCTCACGCCTTCCTCACGGAGCCCCAGCAATCTGGGCCCAGAAAGTTCTCCTAGACCTGAGGTCCACCTCCCTGCCACTCTCCCATCCCCACAGCGCCCGCCTCTCAGCGCCCCTGACCTGAGCCCTTCATCATCCTACTGCATTGGTTGGGGGCAGTCATGCAGAGAAAGACCTGGATTTTAATCCCACCCATTTGCCCACAGCTTGGCTGTGCTTCTCTGTGCAGGAGACCAGAAGGCAGAAAATCATGCCATTTAGCACTCGCTGCCAGCCAGCAGTTCGCACTTGCCTCCCCAAAGAATCTTCATAACTGCCGTTTTACAGATGGAGAAACTGAGGCACAGAGTTCATGTGACTTGCTCAAGGGCACTCACCTAAAAAATGGCAAGTTGTGATTGGAACTCAACCCTCCTGACTCCACACACTCTTGCCTTCTTGGCCCCCTCTCCCCTGAATCCCCAGGGCCTATGTGGGGTCACCCATAACACTTCAGATGCCTACTGTGTGCCCAGCCCTCAGGTATATGTCTAGGACCAGAGTTAAGTTAAAGCCGACCAGGCCTCCTGGCAGAAGAGCCACTGGCCCATGAAGAGTTAACCAGCGGCCACCTCCAGGCTCCAGATGCTCTTGATCATGACTCATCAGAGCACGTGGCTGCCATTAGAGCTGTCCCTTCACAAAGGCAGGGGACAGAGGGAGGAGGGGCTCCAGCACCCCTGGATCAGCCCTGAGCTCCAGGATGTCAGAAAGGGAAATAGGAGGAGCCTGTAGAAGCAGCCATGTTAGAAAGAGGGCTTGGACTAGGTCCTGGAGGAGCCAGGCAGATTGGGCCCGGTGGCAGAGGGGAGAGGCTTTGGGGACAACTGTTTAAATCTAAGCAGGTTGCCTGGAAAGGTAGTGAGTTCTTATTCTGTCCATATGTGAGCAGAGGCCAGATGCTCAAAGCAAGGGCCATCACACCTCTGGGATTCTGACATAGGCATGGAAAAGCTATTTAACTACAAGGAGCAGACTATGATAACATCCACCATCATCTTTAGAAGTCTGGGTAAATAAGAATGCTACAGAAGTTGGAGGAGTCTGAGGCTTACTGGAGAAGGTGGACACAGAGTTGAGTTTTGAAGTTTATATTGTTTATACACAAGGAAGTTGTAGAAAGGATGTACCAGACGGGGACATGGGTCAAAGAGCATGGAAGTGGCAAAGGCACATTGATGACAGCTGGAGTTTGTGAAGCTGGTGAGAAGCCCAGCAATGTGTTAAAGAGGAGCCTGGGTGAGGAGGCTGGTGGAGGAGACTCAGATGGTGGTGGGGCGGGGAGTGTCTTGTCACATGCCATGCACCTTCAGGTCTCTAGGCATTGGTACACAGAGTTCCCTCTGCCTGGAACACACCTTCTTCCTTGTTATGGATTATTCATTTGTTTAACCAAGGGACAATCCAAAAGCATATAATTGATAGGCTTTTTTTAAAAAAAAGAATACAAATTTATCAATATAAAATTTAGAGGGTCCTCCCAGAGCTTTGGAAGGGGCCAAGTAAGTGAGGAGTTCTGAAGCTTTATGCTACCTTAGCTTCAAAGTAAATCTTTAGTTGTACTTGACCAACATTTATTAAAAACCTGCCATGTGTGAAAGAAAGCTCCTACTCACCCTGAAGGTTTCAGTTCAGATGCATCCTCTTCCAGGAAGCCCTTCCTCCCTAATGGGGGCAGTAGCTTCCTGGGCACACACTGCTCTAACCCATTCTGACCTCCCTATGACCTGGGGCGAACACCATCTGTGTGGTGGGGGTGGGGTGGGGTTTGTATGTGACTGTCTCTGCCATCAGACTGGGAGCCTCTGGGTCTGGTCAGACATCTCTGTGTCAGTGCCCAACTAACCACCAAAAACTTGAAAACTGGGCCTAGCACTTTACCATTTTCCTCTCAGGTAATGATTACAATAATGACTGACATTCATCACAGGCTTATTATGTGCTGTATATGTTAAGTATATAACGTGGATTATCTCATTTTAATGTACACATTTAACCACCTCTCTGAGCTTCAGTTTCTTCCTCAGTAAAATGGAAATTCTGCCTGCTTCAAAGGGTCATTTGAAGATTAAGAATTCCTATGTGTAAAATGCCCAGGATGGTGCCTGGCATGTGCTATTTAAGTGCTCTGATGCTGGTGGTGGGGGGGCCAAGGTAGATGCTATTATTCTCCACCTTGTACAGATGAAAACTGGGGCTCAGCTCTGCCTTCAGAGCTGGAACTCTGTCTACACCACAATAGTAGCAGTGATGCTGGAGCCACTCACCTGGTGGATCAGAGCATCAGAGTGGCCTATCCTTCAGGAGGGCTCCACCCAGGCAGTTCCCAGCCCCCAGGAACTCTGGCTCAGCCCCAGACCCGGCGAGTCCGTGAGTTACCATTATTTCCACCTCCCAACTCAGGTGACCTTGCTCAGGTCATCTACTAATTTCCAGGGGACCAGGAGAGCGTCTTGAGTCCTGGGTTCCTTCCTCCCCTGCCAGGGGACCTTTTTTTCTGGTGCTTTGTGCCTAGGAAATGGTGGGCCTGCTTTCCTCTTTCATTTTCTCCCCAACCAGCAAGAGCAAGCAACTGGGCTCACTGCACTTCTCAGTGGCCCTGAGAAGCCTCATATAGACTAATTCCACTGATACCATCTCTCAGCTTAAGAAGACCTTCAGGGAATTCCCTGGTGGTCATATTGTCACCCTGCTTATTTAATTTATATGCAAAGTACATCATGAGAAACGCTGGGCTGCAGGAAGCACAAGCTGGAATCAAGATTGCCGGGAGAAATATCAATACCCTCAGATATACAGATAACACCACCCTTATGGCAGAAAGTGAAGAAGAACAAAAGAGCCTCTTGAAGAAAGTGAAAAAGGAGAGTGAAAAAGTTGGCTTAAAGCTCAACATTCAGAAAACTAAGATCATGGCATCCGGTCCCATCACTTCATGGAAAATAGATGGGGAAACAGTGGAAACAGTGCCTGACTTTATTTTTCTGGGCTCCAAAATCACTGTGGATGGTGACTGCAGCAATGAAATTAAAAGACACTTGCTCCTTGGAAGAAAAGCTATGACCAACCTAGACAGCATATTCAAAAGCAGAGACATTACTTTGCCAACAAAGGTCCGTCTAGTCAAGGCTATGGTTTTTCCAGTAGTCATGTATGGATGTGAGAGTTGGACTATAAAGAAAGCTGAGCGCAGAAGAATTGATGCTTTTGAACCGTGGTGTTGGAGAAGACTCTTGAGAGTCCCTTGGACTGCAAGGAGATCTAACCAGTCCATCCTAAAGGAGATCAGTCCTGGGTGTTCATCGAAGGGACTGATGTTGAAGCTGAAGCTCCAATTCTTTGGCCACCTGATGCAGAGAGCTGACTTATTGGAAAAGACCCTGATGCTGGGAGGGATTGGGTACAGGAGGAGAAGGGGACAACAGAGGATGAGATAGCTGGATGGCATCACTGACTCAATGAACATGAGTTTGAGTGAGCTCCAGGAGTTGGTGATGGACAGGGAGGCCTGGCGTGCTACAGTTCATGGGGTCGCAAAGAGTCAGACACGAACTGAATTGAACTGAACTAGTGGTTAGGACTCAGCATTTTCACTGCTGGGGTTTGAGTTCAGTCCCCAGTCAGGGAACTTGTTTTTCAGTTGCTAAGTTGTGTCCGACTCTGTGACCCCATGGAGAGCAGCATTCTAGTCTCCTCTGTCCTCCACTATCTCCCGGAGTTTGCTCAAATTCATGTCCATCAAGTAGGTGATGCTATCTGACTAATATCCTGCAAGCTGCATGGTGTGACCAAAAAAAAAAAAAGCCTTCAATAACTAACCTCCTCAGAATGCTCTAGAAAGTTCCACAGTAGCTTTATCTCCCATCCTACAGATGAGAAAACTGAGGATTGAACCAAGCGTGACTTGGACTCAGGTCTAAGCATGCCTTAAACCAAATTTCAACTGTATCCTATACAGAAAGTGTGTGGAAATGGGTGGGGGAGATGTCACACAAATAGGGGTCTGAGCACGTGAAAAGTGATGCCACTGTAGAAGGAGCTTAAGCTGTGAAGTCAGCTCTGCCTCTGCCCCTCTGAATCTCAGTCTTCCCATCTGTAAACCTGTGGTCACAGTGGCCACCTCTCAGCCATGCTCATAAGCTTGCCAAGCATTACTCAGGGACCCCGGTCCCCTCCCCTCTTCATAGCTGCGTTTTCGGTGCCTTTCTCCAGGCCCCTCCCTTACATGGAGCATCCCACCTCCACTGTCTCTAAAACCCAGAACTACCCCTCAGACCCTAGAGCCCTCCCAACCCAGCTGAGCTGGTGACTGTGAAGCTGGTTTTCCTTAGAGTGAGTGAGTGAGCTCCACCCAGCAGGTTACAGGCTTGAGCTCGTTAATAATTCACAGGTAAACAGGCTCATCCACAAAGGGCCCTGGAAGAGGGCCAAACCAGTCACAGTTCTTCAGTATTCCCCTGAGAGAGGCCCTTAGGGAGGACTAGGCCTGCTCCTTGGGCTGCCCCCCTCCCTCCCCATGGACTCTGGTCCTCACTAGCTGTGTAATCTTGGACAAGTTACTGCCTCACTCTGGCCCTTAGTTTCTCTCTCCCCACCAAATATAAAAGGAAGAGAAGGTTGGACCAGGAGGTCAAGGGCCCTCCCTGCTCTGATGTTCTTGGTTTCTGGGATTTGAGCTCTTTTTCAAAAGTCTGGTCCCCCAGAGCTGCCAAAGGTGGCTCTAAGAAAGGAACGCCCCGTCAGGCACAAAGACCAAGAACAATTTTGAATGAAAAGAAGATGCAGAATGCTAATGAGGGGTTTCTGGCATTGAGTGGCATCCTGTCAGAGGTCAGAGCTGCAGAATCAGGAAGATCCAGCTGGACTCCCAGCCCCACCATGTCCTAGCTGTGCGGCCCCCAAGCAAGTCATTCTACTGGTTTTAGTCAGGGCAGGGAGGGAGTGTTTTTGAGAGCAGGTTTGCAAGCTGGGGCTTATACCCCACCTCTGACACCCTGGAACAGTGATCTTGTCTTTGAAATGGGGATGTTGTAAGGATTAAATGAGATAATAGACATAAAGCTCTTAGAATGGGCCTGGTCATTATTCTTTGAGCTTTAGTTTCTTCACTCATAAAGCAGGGATAACAAGACTGACATGAGCAATAAAATAAGCAAATGGACCTGAAAGAGTTTTGGAACCCTGCAAGGCTAGCCAGAGAACAGGGACTTCCCCTATGACATGCACCCAGACCTGGCCAGGACCACAAGGGCAACACCCACTGGACATCTAATACCTCCCTCAGGGCAAATGTGCCACCTCACTCACTGCTGGTCGGAGTAGAAAGTGGCACTATCTTTCTGAAGGGTAACTGGAATTATGGGCTGAGAGCCTTAGAAAGATGACCAGTAACACCTGGGCAGCAATCATATCTTAAGAAATAATCATAGACACAAAGATTTATGGTATGTGGATGTTCATCACAGTATTTCTTATAATAAAGATATAGCTGGAACTCATTTAAATGCCCATAGATAAGGAATTAGTTCAATGAATTATACTGAACTATTCTGCAGGTGCTAAATTTATAGAGAATTTATTTGCCTGGATGACTGCATTGTCCCCTGTTTTCTCTGCTCTCACCCATGTCCCTTTATTGTCTACCCTGCACACAGCTCCAGCCCTACTTGATCAGACCATGTCACTCTTCTGTTCACACCTCTGCACTGGCTCCCCATGGTGCTCAGTGCAAAAGTTAAAGTCTTCCCTAGCCCTCCTGCCCCGCTGTCTCTCTCTCTGGTGTCATCCTCCTTTACTCTCTGATTCAGCCACACTGGCCTCCTTGTTCTTCTCCAAATATGTCAGGCATGCTACCACCTTGGGCCATGGTATCCTCACCAGGGGTTTAGAATCGGAGGGGCCACACGGTGCCTCCCACATCAGAGCCCTCTCCCACCCTGTGCAGCTGCCCTTGGCCAAAGCAGGTAAATCAGAATCCTGGGGTCAGGAGCTTCAAGAACATAAAACTTGGCATTTTAAATCATGAGTCTGACGATCACAGATGCCTCAACTCACAGAATCTGAGAATCCCATAGTTGAAAATTCAGCACTGGCCTTGAGCCCAGATCCAGAGCCAAGGAAGGGACCCCTTAACAGCCCAAGGATTCCAGTCATCAAATTTGACACTCCCTATCTGGAGGCATCTTAGAGCTCCTTGAACTCAGGCTCAAACTGAGAGTAGGAAACCTGTCCACGGCAGCCCCAGCAGGCCCCTGGCCTCTTCAGCAAGGTCCCTCCATCCCTGGGGCAGCCATCTGTCCCACAGCAGCTCTGCCACTGAATTACTCTCTTAAAAGCATTCTGCCTGCTTGCACTTCCTCTCCTACAGGAGCAGCCATGGTGGGGGGCATGTACTGGTATGACTAGTAAGGGACTTTGTTTGTAGGCCAAGGAGGTGGCCGTCACTATATTAAGAAGCACAGGCATCATTTCCCTCTTCTAACAGTTCCCGGCTTCCCAGTTCTGGTGCCTACAATCACACCATTGGCTCCCAAACCTTCCTTTTTTTTTTTTTTTTTTTTTTTAAAGATTCATTTATTTATTTATTTTAGACTGTGCCGGGTCTTTGTTGCTGCACACAGGCTTTCTCTAGCTGTGGTGAGCGGGGGCTCCTCTTCATTGTGGTGGCTTCTCATTGCTGCGGCTTCTCTTGTTGTGGAGCACGGGCTCTAGACACACAGGCTTTAGTAGTTGTGGCATGTGGGCTCAGTATTTGAGGCTCATGGGCTTAGTTGCTCTGTGGCATGTGGGATCTTCCTGGACCAGGGGCTGAACTTGGTCCCCTACATTGGAAGGCCGATTCTTAACCACTAGACCACCAGGGAAGCCACTAAACCTTTCTGAATCCCCTCTGTTCAACGCAAATACCATAGACCGAGGATTCCCTTGTAGCAGTGAACTCACATTTACTGATCACCAAATCTGCCCCAGTGGCTGTCTGTCAGGTCCTTTACCAATGTGGCTTCACCAGGTCTTGCCACCGCTCAGTGAGCAGCTATTGTTTCACAGATGAGTAAACTGAGGCTCACGTGGGTCAGGCAGCTGAATCAGGGTCATAGAGCCAGTATGTACATGATAAAGCGGGGGCTGAGCACCTTCCCAAGCCCTTTACCCTTTGGCCAGGCTGTGGGAGACAAGGCAGCGTGGTGGGTGAGGGCCGAGGGTGAAGAAGTCACAGGCCTCAAGCTGAGAGAATGGAGACCCGGTTTGTTGCCTCAGGTGAGAGACTCTGTAAGGGCATCTGGGAGTCAGAATTTTCTGGGTATTTGTGACCACCAAGTTCCAGCTGAGGTAGAAAGCCAGGCGTGTTCAGGTCCTCACCTACACTTCTCACTTAGGGGGCTACAAGACATAGCACAACTGGGTTCTTACAGGAGGGCAGGCGGGCAAGAAATCCACATGGACCCAGCTGCTCCTCATCCCCTCAGCCAAGCAATCTCACCCTCGTCATAAATCATGCCCCCATGTTCTCATCAAAACCGAAGCATACTGTGCTGGGCTTCAAGGACATGGGGGTAGATGAACCCTGTCCCTTCTTCATATGTACAGGGGAGACAGAAGGGGGTGACCATGACCCAGTGTTAAAATGCTCTGTCTTCTCAGCAATATCCTTTCTCCACGGGTAGCAGGGTCAGCTTTAAATATGTAAATCCCCTCCCTAATGCCCTCTGCTCCTGCTGCTGCTGCTGCTGCTGCTGCTGCTGCTGCTGCTAAGTCACTTCTGTTGTGTCTCCCAATACACAATAAAATCCAAACTCTGCCTTCTTCTGGGTAGCCTGCCTCCTGAATCCTCAATGACACACATACCTCTCTGTTCTTCAGACACATCTCAGGCTTTGACAGGAAATGTCCTCACTGCTGGAAATGCTTTGGGCATAATGGATTTTACTGTCCATCACATTGCTTTATTTTAAGCCACATACACGTGTGTGTGTGTGCATGTGTTTGTGCTCAGTCATGTCTGACTCTGTTACCCCATGGACTGTAGCCCTCCAGGATTATGTCCACAGGATTATCCCAGCAAGAATACTGGAGTGGTTTGCCATTTCCTCATGGCTGAATCACTTTGTTATACACCAGAATCTAAATACAACATTGTAAATCAACTATACTTCAATTAAAACAAACACACAAACAAAAATACCCAGAAAAATCAAACCTATGATATTAGAAGTCAGGATAGTAGTTACCTTTGTGGGCTTGCCCCTGGGAGGGGCACAAGGGAGACACTGGGGGTGGTAATGGTCTGTGTCCTAATCTGGGTGCTGGTTACATGGGTACTGGTTACCTTGTGAAGAGTCATTGAGCTCTGTACACTTAAAGTGTGTGCATTTTTCTGTATGTATGCTACCCTTGAATTAAAAGTTTAATAGTAAAAAAAATTTAAAGAAAAGAGGTCATCTAAAGTTGAATCTTATGGGGTGACTGTCAGGAGTGGTAGATGGCATTCCAGGCAGAGGTAGCCCTGAGCAGCTTAGCACAGTTGTGAGAGTCCTACAAAGCCAGCCGTTGTTGCTGGACCAGAATGAGGGTCACGGAGTGATAGGAAGTGGGCCTGGGCAGGTCACAGCCCCTCCCCTGGAGAGTCTTGACCTTTCACCACTAAGTGATAGAAAGCCACAGAAGAGTTTTAAAACAGGAGAAAAGGGAACCCTCTTACACTGTTGGTGGGAATGCAAACTAGTACAGCCACTATGGAGAACAGTGTGGAAATTCCTTAAAAAACTGGAAATAGAACTGCCTTATGATCCAGCAATCCCACTGCTAGGCATACACACTGAGGAAACCAGAAGGGAAAGAGACACGTGTACCCCAATGTTCATTGCAGCACTGTTTATAATAGCCAGGACATGGAAGCAACCTAGATGTCCATCAGCAGATGAATGGATAAGAAAGCAGTGGTACATATACACAATGGAGTATTACTCAGCCATTAAAAAGAATACATTTGAATCAGTTCTAATGAGGTGGATGAAACTGGAGCCTATTATACAGAGTGAAGTAAGCCAGAAGGAAAAACATCAATATAGTATACTAACGCATATATATGGAATTTAGAAAGATGGTAACAATAACCCGGTGTACGAGACAGCAAAAGAGACACTGATGTATAGAACAGTCTTATGGACTCTGTGGGAGAGGGAGAGGGTGGGAAGATTTGGGAGAATGACATTGAAGCCTGTAAAATATCATGTAAGAAACGAGTTGCCAGTCCAGGTTCGATGCAGGATACTGGATGCCTGGGGCTAGTGCACTGGGATGACCCAGAGGGATGGTATGGGGAGGGAGGAGTGAGGAGGGTTCAGGATGGGGAACACATGTATACCTGTGGTGGATTCATTTTGATATTTGGCAAAACTAATACAATTATGTAAAGTTTAAAAATAAAATAAAAAAAAAAAAAGAAGGCAGAGTTTTAAAACAGAAAAATGACATGGTCTGGTTTTTGATTTAGAAAAGACCAGTCTGAAGGATGGTCAGGAAATGTAAAAGTTAGGGGCTGTTGCAATAGTCCAAGAGGAATGTACAGCTTCGAGAGTCATCAAGAAGCTAAAATCAGCAGAGCTTGGAGACCAGGGTGGAGGTGAGGGAGGGAGGTGACAGAGATGACTCCCAGATTCCAGGCTTGGGCAACTCAGTGGATGACTATGCCCTTCACTGAGATGGGAACACAGGAGGAACAGGTTTGAGGGTGGGATGTGAAGTTTGATTTGGGGCTTTCTGAGTTTGATGTGCCAACAGGACAGTCAGATTGCCCTTCTCCAGGGCGTAGCAGGGTGAGCTTTAAATATACAAAAGAAAGGAATTTGGGGTCAAAGCTCAGAAGAGAGGCCAGGGCTGTCCCCTCTTCCCCTTCTCATGAGAACACATCTGGAGATACCAACTCACCCAGGAGTTGGGGGTAACACACAGGGTGATGACATACCCCTGAAGGGCTGACTGGGAGGAGCTGTGGTGCACATGGATGCCCACTTGGACCTAGGATTTCCCTCCAAACTGCTGCCCCAGATGTGGAGGGTGAGGGATGTGAGCAGCCCTGCTGGAGGAGAGGCGCAGCTGCCCACACCTGACTCCCAGTACGGCCCAGGTCCAGCTCACCTGAGTTGCCCTCACCGGTGAAGCACCGGAAGCGGGGCTTGGGGTGATGGGTGGCATCTCTTCCCTCCCAAGCCCAGCCCTGCTAGGGGCCATAACACCGAGCACGCGGCACGTGGGGCGGGTGGTGGTGAGAGGCAGTGGGCTGCCCCTCCCGGGGCCCTCCGGCCGTTACCCCGCGCCCAGCAACCCGCACGCTGCCGTCGCCTGCTGTGTCCCGTCAGCTGTCCCTCTGTCGGCTGCCGTCCCGCAGTCCCACTCGCGCCTCCCGCCGAGTCCCCACCCCCGCCTGGTACCTGTAGTCGCTTTTCCCGGGGGCCGCCCCCTTCCAGGCGGTCAGAAAGGCCATGGACGCGGGCCCGACTCGGAGGGGGCGCGGGCGGCCCCTCGCGGCGGCGGCTGCAGTAGCTGCGGCTCGGGTGGCTGCACCTGGACGGAGTGGGCGGGGCGGGCCCCGTGGCTCCTCCCCGCCCGGCCGGGCGCCTCCCTGCCTGACCGGGGCGTTGGTGTCCAAGAGCCGACCTGCGGTCCCAGGGCGAGAGCACTCCCGTCCACGGCCGTCGAGACAATGAGAAACTGAGCCTCCTCCCCCCACCCTAGGGATTTGTCCAAGGTCACACAGAGAGCCAGTGGCAGCGCTAGGACCTACCCCGGGCGCCTCCACTCCCAGTATTGAGCCCGTACTCCGTATCGAGGGGTGATGGCGTCACCAATGCCTTTCCCACCTGCCTAAGTGCAGAACCGGCCTTGCCAGGGCTGTACCTGAATGGGGTCAGGGGCTTGGCGCTGTCCTCAAAGTGCAGGGCACAGAGCAGGAGGGGCGGGCAAGGAGCGGACAGGAGGACAGGAGTGTGGGAGTGCAGGCTGCTAGCGGAGCAAGGCCCTGGGACATGGCCCTGCTCACAGACTTCTGGCTCCCTGCCCCTGTTGGAGGTGGGAGACAGAGGCGACTGAATCTGTCTCCAGCACATACTTTCTTTGGAACCCCATATTTTGTCTTAGGTAATGTACCTTTTCACTTTTTATTTAAAAACAGTAATAAATAGAAGAATCAGCTCTGGAGCAAGTGAGCCCCTGGCAGTGCAGCCCAGCAGGTTGCATGGGGGTGGGGAGGGTGGGAGCTCGACTAAGGGTGAGGAGCAACGGAGCAGCTTGAGGTAATGGAGAAGGATCACTCCAAGGTGGAGTGTGTAGGATGGATTCAGGGGTCCCTGGAGACTTCTCTCTGTGAGGGAGTAGGGGGAGGTGAACAAAGGTCAGGCGGGCAAGATGGCAATGGGACCAGTTCTGTCTCCCTTTGGGCTGGGTCTGTATCCTAGGTCTTGAGCAACACAATTGATACATCAAATGGTGACTAATTGTAATGTGCCAAACCCTAAGCCAGGTGTTTTATACAAATTTTCATTTAATTTCATCTTATTAAATACTCACCCCCCATTTCAGTTGATGAAACTGAGGTTCAGAATGGTTCGCTGACTTCCCTGAGACCAAGCCTTACAAGATCTGTCTGCTCCATCTGGTGCTCCCCCAATCCTGCCTGTGGCCTACAGGTGGGCAGGGCACGGAGTGGGAGTCCTGGTCAAAGCAGAGGGCAGAAGCCTCAAGGCTCACCTGGGCAGTTTCTCTCACTTTTCCTTAATAAGCAGCAGAGAAAATACAACCTTTTCCCCTTTCTCTGAGCACTCATGTCATGGTCTTGGCAGATCAACAAGGGCCCGAGAATGCTGCCTATCTGACCACAAAGCCAGAGCTTCCAGATCTGGAAATTCCAGTTACAGTGTACTCAGGAACCCAAACCCCTCGGCTCACAGAGCTTTTTGCCCAGTCTGGCAGCACTGGGCACTGCAGATAGCCAACTTCCTCCTGGGCTTGCAGGCATAAAGACTACAGGAGCTCAGATGGTCTGGTCTCCTACAGGCACCAAGCCCAGTATAATCCTGAGTGGGATTTAAGGCCCACCCAGCCACCAAGCCCACAACCACCACTACTTCCTATAGGAAGCCTTCCTGTATCTCCCAATGGAGGACTAGCTCCCTCTTCAGAGATTTTCTCTCAGAGCATTTAGCACTATATATTTTTTTAATCCTTATATTGATTATCGATGACCATATTAGTTCCACTCTTTCAGATTTCTATCTGAAGGTACAGAGAATGTCTCGCATTTGTGTCTTCCACGGAGCCTAACACCATTGTTACACATAGTAGATGCTCATTACTGAGAGAATGAGGGACCTAATATTTATCAAGTTTCTACTTAGTGGCAGACACTATGCTGAAGGCATTTACATACACTACCTCTATTCTAGGCAACTCTGCTTTGAGAATATTTGAGTCAGTTTAGAAATGTTCCTGAGATCAAATTAGGAACTGGGGGGAATTCTCTGGAGGTTCAGTGGTTAGGACTCGGAACTTTCACTGATGGGGGAGGGTTCAATTCCTGGTCAAGAAACTAAAGATTCCCACAAGCTGAGTAGGGTGGCCAAAGAAGGGGCGGTGGGGGGAGAACTGGGATTCAATCCAAGGGTTCTCAAACTTCATGGCTTGTTTCCTGTTCTTCTTTGACACTGGACAGCTTCATCATCATATTATTTTCATCACCATCATTTACTTATAACTTTGTTGGGCATTATTCTAAAACCTTCTTATGTACCAACTCATTTCATCCTCAAAATAATCCTAACAGGTATGTCCTTTTACAACCTCAATTTCTATAGTTGAGAAAATGAAGCAGAGGATTAAGCAATCCACTGAAATAACAAAGGCTGGTTAAGTGGTGGAGCTAGGACTCAACCCAAGCAGCCAGACTACAGTCTGTATCTTAATCCCAGTCCCAGTCGGCCTGCCACCCAAGATTTTAGAATGCACATAGTATTTATGAACCACTTTCCCAAAGTTTATCTTATTTTGAATCTCACGTCCCCACCCCCTATCCCTCAAGGTATAGCAGGTTTTATTAATATTCTTTCCCGTGCTCTGGAGCCAGACTGCCTGGGTTAGAATCTTGGCCTAATCACTTGATAGCTGCTTTTGACTCCAGGCAAATTACTTAACCTCTCTGTGCTTCAGTTTTCTCATCAGTAAAATGAGGATACCACCACCACCTACCACAAGTGTTGTTGTGAGGACTAAATGAGTTGATGCAAACAAGAGAATAATGCTGGACAATGTGTGATAGTTTTATCCAGAACCAGTGGGGAACATTCAGTATCAATAAACTTTCAAGATAACTTTATTCCCTTAATCATATACAGACATTTTCCTAAAATTTTTTTTTCTGTCTTCTTAAAACACAGAAATGACGGCTCTTACTTGGTGAGTATCTGCCATGTAGCAGGAATGAAGACTTTATATTCATCATCTTTAATCTTCACAACAACCCTGTGAAGTAACTGTAATCCCCACTGAAGACCAGAGAAGTTAAAGAGATTTACCCAAAGTCACACAGCTAGCAAACAGTAAGGCCAGGAATCTTTTCAGGAAGCTGAGCTGGTCGGGGTCTTCTTTGAGAACATCAGTTCTTGCTTAGGGCCCAGGGTTGCTGTGTTTGGTATCTGTTGACACTCAGGCTCAAAGGGCCTTAGAAGGCCACAGATGCAAAAGGCAGCCTGGTGTGCTGGAACAACAGGTCTCAAAGTCAATGCACCTGGGCTGGGGTCTTGGCCAAGTCATTTCCATCTCTCTATACAACATGTTTTCTATCTGTGATAGTGTTGTGAGCATTAAGTAGGGTAATGCATACTAAACACCTTAGAGACAGGCTCAGAGATGGTCCTTAGTGTCAGCTACTTTTCCTTGTCTCTTTTCCTTTTTACGAAATAACTCAGTCCTCTCAAGTTTTGACTCCAGAGGAAATAGAAAGGAGAGGCTGAAATTAATCTCTCAGGTCTTGGACAGCTGAACACATTCTGTACACTTATTGCAGAGGAGAAGAAAAATAAATCAGGTCTTTCAGCAAAGATACACCTTCCCTCCATAAGATAATCCTTTACATTATTAACCTGTATATACATTAGGACTCATATTTCTTACTTGAAAAGAGCACTTAAAAAAATGACTTTCATTTTATCTTGTGACCTGGTATATATTAACAAATTCTATTTCACAATTTTTAAAATGCTAATTATTAACATACTAAAAAATCTACGAGTGTAATATAAGGTTTGCTTCAACATAATCTGAAAGGGAACTGGGTAGGAACATACAAAAAAGATTGGACATGAACTGATATTCATTGAAGCTGAGTATTGGTACATGCGTGTTCGTTCTAATTTACAGGCATACCTCATTTTACTGTTCTCTGCTGTATTGTACTTTGCAGATATTATGCTTTTTACAAATTAAAGGTCTGTAGCAACTGACTCGATGGACACGAGTCTGGGTGAACTCCGGGAGTTGGTGATGGACAGGGAGGCCTGGTGTGCTGCGATTCATGGGGTCGCAAAGAGTCGGACACGACTGAGCGACTGAACTGAACTGAACTGAACTGAGCAACCCTGCATAGAGCAAGTCTATGGGCTCAATTTCTCTACGGCATTTGCTCACTTTGTGTCTCTGTGTCACAGTCTGGCAATTCTTGCAATATTTCAAACTTTTTCATTATTATTATTATACTTGTGATGGTGGTCTGTGATCTTTGATGGAACCATTGTAATTGTTTTGGCATTTCTTAGCAATAAAGTATTTTAAAATTAGGGTAGGTACATTGTTTTCCTAGATACAATGCTACTGCACACTTCAAATAAACTACAATGTAGTATAAACACAACTTTTATATACACGTGATTCACTTTATTGTGACATTCACTTTAGGTGGTCTGGAACCAAGTGCCTGTACTACTCTGTTTCCATTTTCTCCATGCTGCTGGCTGCACTAAACTGATTTCACAACCCAACTAAGAAGTTACGACCTACCTGTTGAAAAACATCAAGTTAGAGAGTAAAATTATGCACAATCTATAAAAGGATTCTATATACTACAATCATATTAGAGTGGCTGTGTTTCCTTCAAGTGGCATTTTCTCAAGATTTGTTTAAAGGGAGTAAAGAAAACACATATTATGTGGTCAACCCACTACTGATTCAATACCAGTCAGAAATTAAAAGTTATTAAGGAAAAGCCTTCAAGGGGTTAGGCTATGAACCTTAATGTGACGGGGATCAGTGGATGTTTTACTACAAGGGTGATAAGGCAGATTTAGATTCTATAAGAATCTGACTGCCACACGGAGGATGGTCTGGAAGCAGAGAGAAAAACAGAGATTGGTGGCAAGGAGATTTGGAAGCTTAAGCAAAAACCTGAAGAGATGATGGAGACCTGAGCTGGGGAAGTGCCGCAGGAGACGGAGGGGTCAGATTTGAGAGATACTTAGAAGGCAGAGTTGTGAGGATGGTTTGGAGGCGGATGAGTCAAGGAGAAAGCCTGGCACATATACACTCAATAAATGATAATGATCAAAGAGAGGGTGAGGTCAGAGCCCAGGGAGTGAGATGTTTCAGTAAGAACTCAGAAACGGGAAACTCAGCCTTAGGAGGAGCTAAATATATAGCCCACATATGTGATGAAAGCAGGAAATGCCAAGTCACCCCAAAGAGACTTTATAGCTACCCAACCAGCCAAACCAGGCTGTAGCCTGATTAAACACATTAGTCTTAAGAACATGTTCATCCAACGAGGCTGCAGAGTGAGGAGCCTCATAGGCAGGAGGCATTCAAGCATGGGTAGAGAAGAGTCTTTTTCAACTAAGTGTGGGCGTCACAAGCCCTAGGGCAACATTTACTGGAAACTGACATTTTGGTCTTTACAGCAGTCCCTGAGAACTTGCTTAACATGAGCTCTGTCTCTTTTACTGATGAAAATCAGGTTTCTAAACTTGAAGGTCAGACTTTGGATAAGGTTGAATTCACTAAGTAATGAACGTCCCTTAAATGAGGCTTGCCAGGAGACTGTCTGCCAGTCTTTTACAATCAGCAGAGCCCTGCCATCAAACGATGTGGGCTTGTTAAAAATGCGTTGTTTGCTGTTGTTAAATTTTGACAGTTGCCATCTATGCTTTTACTAATGCTAGGAGCAGAATACTGTGTCCTAGAGATACCCCGTCTGGGAAGTCTTTCCCAATCCTCTCAGTCAGAAATATTCTCTCCTTCCTCTGGGTGTCCCAGCACATCTATTGTAATCCTCAGTGTGCAGTGCCATGAAATTAACTCTAAGTAACATCTGTCTCCCCTACAGACGTGTTGCACCCTGAGGGCAAGGCTCTGACCCAGCACAGTACCCAGAACACAGTACACCTTAGCAAAGGTGAATGGAATGATAATGATCTTCTCGTTGTACATTTCCAAAACTCAGATAACGAGGGGCTTTATGGCAGTGAGAGGTACACTACTGAGCCATACATCAAGTGTTTTAATGTAAGTTTTGTTCAGCAGAGCAGTGATTGGAGCATGGATTCTGGAGCTAGACTGCCTGGGCTTAAATCCTAGTTCTGACACTTTTTAGCTCTGTGATTTGGGCAAGTTGTTTAATCTTTTGTACCTTAGCTTTCTCATCTGTAAACTGCAAATAACAGCACCTAACTTAAAGGAATGTTATGGAGATTAACATGAGTCAGTGTATAGACCTTCCTTGACTTATAATGGGGTTATATCCCCATAAACCCATCATAAATTGGAAATATTTGAGTCAAAAATGCATTTAACACACCGAACATCAGAGCTTGGCCTAGTCTACCTTAAACATGCTCAGAACACTTAATGTAACGTTATGCGATGTAAGAACACTTATACTTACCTATAGTTTGGCAAACTTGTCTAACACAAAACCTATTTATAACAAAGTGTTGAATATCTCATATAACTTATTGAATATTATAGTGAAAGTGAAAAACAGAATGTCTGTCAGGATACTCGATGGTCTTAAGTGTATCGGTTGTTCACCCTTGTGATTGTGAAGTGGACTGGGAGGTGGGCTGCTGCCCAGCAATTTAGCAGCAGCAGCAGCAGTCTGGGTAAAGGTAAAAATTCAGAATTCAAGGTATGATTCCTACTGAATACGTATTACTTTTGCACCATCTTAAAGTAGAAAAATTTTAAGTTGAACCAGCATAAGCTGGGGACTGTCTGTATATTAAAGTGCTTCAAATAGTACTGGCATATAATAAGTGCTGTAAGCTTGCAATTATTATTATTTTTTAAAACTCTCTTTATGCACAAGGAAGATTAGAGGTACTTCACACTATGAAGCAGAAGCCACAGGTCAAGAACAGAGTGACCAGGTGCAACAGCACTGCAAACTCAATGAGTAGATCTATTAATAATAAGACATGTATTTGGACAAAGAGACCTGGAAGTCAGCCTCTATTCTAGTGGTTCTCAAAGTGAGGTTCAGCAACTTTAGCTTTATCTGAGAACTTCTCAGAAATTCAGATTCTTAGGTCCCACTCTAGACCTATTGAAATCACAAGCTTGTGGATGGGGTCCATAATCTGTACTTGAACAAGGGCTGATGCTCGCTGAAGTTGACATCCACTCCTTTTCACTCACCACCCACATCTAATCAAACCCTGCGTGCATGCTAAGTCGCTTCAGTTGTGTCTGACTCTTTGCGACCCTATGGACTGCAGCATGCCAGGCTCCTCTGTCCATGGGATTCTCCAGGCAAGAATACTGGAGTGGGTTGCCATGCCCTCCTCCAGGGGATCTTCCCCACCCAGGGATGAAACCAGTGTTGCTTTTGTCTCCTGCACTGCCAGGCAGGTTCTTTAACACTAGCGCCACATGTAAAGGCCTGTTTGTTTTCTTAAATAAGTCCCTTTCTCTCAGTCCTCAGCCACAGTCATATTTTAGGTACTTACCATCTCATGTGAATGACTCCAATAGCCTTCACCTGCTCTCCCTGCCTTACCTGGCTTCCTCCTAAAGTAATTCTCCAGATCACCACCAATGAGTTCTTTCTACACACAAACACTTCACTTTTGGCCACAAACCTACTCAACCCACACTGAATGAGACTTTAGCACGTGCTGTTTGCTAGCACACTGTACCGTGTTCTACACTTTCACTCTATACAACTGGGGCCTCTGCCTAGAATGCCTGTCCCTTCATCTGTGTGGCAAACTCTCCAAAATGTACTACCTTTGCCTACCTTTTAATGCATTCTTTCCAGAGCTTTGCCAGCACCAAGAAATCAATTTTTGTTGTTACCAGTTTCATGGCTTTGAAATTTGTACATTTTTAATAAAAGAAAGGCTGCTCGCGTCCCTATGTTCATTTTTATCATTGTCATACTGATAACTAAAAATTGTTCAGTGCTTTCATGTGTCAAAAACTATTCTAAACCCTGGTAAAGATTAAATATGAAAATGAATTGGGAAATGTTTTATAAGATGCCATGTGGTATGCAGTAGGTTTATTTCATTCTTCCTCAAGAGCAGAGATTACATGGATTATTCTATTTATGGTATTTCTCCTCTGAATTCTCACCTTTAACAGGAATAGAGAGCAGTGGTTGAAACAGTACAGCCAGTCTACTGGGTTCAAATTCCAGCTCTATCACTTACTAACTACGTAACTATGGCCTAGTTAGGGCACCTCCTCTGGAAAATGGAGACAAAAACAGTACCTATACATTAAAAGGTTACTTTTTAAAGGATTAAATGAAATAATTATGTAAAGCACGAAGGATTCTGCCTGAAGCTCAACATGTTATCTGGTATTATTTATCATGCTCTGTTCCTAAAATTTCCTATAGGCAATTTTTTTCATACAAAATGAGACAAAGCACAGTAAACTGGAAAGAGTGTCATGTTTAGAAGAGGCCAAAGTTCAATTCCTGGCTCATCTACTTATTAGCCGTATCATCTGAATCACATTATTGTAACTTTTTTGAGCCTCATTTTTCCTATTTTTAAAATAGATGCTGAGGACTTCCCTGGTAGTCCAGTGGCTGAAACTCCGTGCTCCCAAAGCAGAGGGCCTGGATCTGATCTCTGGTCAGAGAATTAGACCCCACATGCCCAACTAAAAGATCCTGCCTGCCACAACAAAGATCTGAAGATCCAACATGCCACAACTAAGACCCAGTGAAGCCAAGTAAATAAATAAATACTGAAAAAACACAGATGCTAATAACATTCCTATTTAGGGCTGTTGTGAAGATTAAACAACATGGACAGAGGAGCCTGGCAGGCTATATAGTCCATGGGGTTGCGACAAGCAGGACACAACTGAGCAACTAAACACGCACACACATAAACTGCTTACAGTAGTGCATTCAATAACCGGTACTTATTTTCACTATTAACAATAACATGGCTGAATTTAATTAAAATAATATTAAAAAGCTGTCAAACTCAAATCAATCAGAACAATCCTGTGAACCAGGTATTATGATGCTCTCTGGAAGAGGAAAATGAGGCTCAGTTCAGTTCAGTCGAGTCTGACTCTTTGCGACCCCATGGACTGCAGCACACCAGGCCTCCCTGTCCATCACTAACTCCCGGAGTTTATTCAAACTCATGTCCATTGAGTTGGAGATGCCATCCAACCATCTCATCCTCTGTCGTCCCCTTCTCCTCCCGTCTTCAGTCTTTCCCAGTATCAGGGTCTTTTCAAATGAGTCAGTTCTTTGCATCAGGTGGCTAAAGCTCAGGGAGCCTAAATATCTGTGTCAAAGTCTTCTTTCTTAAAAATGGCAGACCAGGGTTGCATGAATTTTTGACACCACAGTGCCCTCCAAGAGTCACAAATCCTCATTCAACCAATACGTACACAAACCACCTATGTTTTGGACACTGTCTCTATGCATATATTTCCTATCTTTCTTTCACAAAATAGATGTCAACCAAAAACAAGTTAACATTTACTGGGTATTCTATACCAGGTACTGTGTCTCAAGAACTTTACACATAATTCATCTGTGCTGATTGCATGTCTACCCTTCCACGGACACAGCAAAAATGTAACATAGAATCATGCAAAACTGCATGTCAGATGGATGTATGGATACTATGGTTTATTATTACTTAAAGTTTATTGTTCTCATAATTACAGGCTACAGTTTAGAAGTTTGAAACATAAGAGAAAATTCTATAAAGAGAACTCAAATAAATCTGAACAAGTAGGTAGAAGATGGTTAAAACCTTGTAATAAGTGCTACTTAGCTCTCAGGAATCCTCATCTGTCCTTTTCCATCACAGGCTCTGGAGCCAGAGTCAACAACATAAAATATAATCATAAATGACTCTAAGACATTCATCCTACACAAGTGAGCATGGAGGTTTAGATATATATATATATATATTTATATAATATATACATACTTTAATATCATATTGGTCCACTGAGTATACATATTTTAACAAAAGGTAAGAATCTATGTAATCCAGTTAAACACACATAAGATTAAGGTACACTTATTACACTGAAAGTTGGTGTTTATAAGTTACAGATATTTAGTACTTTCCAGAGTGTTCTTTTAATTAAAAAAAATATTTTAAAACCATTTCAAACATCTGCTCATTTTCCCAGTGCAAAAGAAGGTTGTTCAAGTCAACTTACCTTTTTCCTAAAGTGTAAGGGAAGAAAACAAAAAACCCTCAACCCACTACCATTTACAACTTCCAACACTACCTTCTCAATCAACTTTTGCAGTATATCCTTATAAATGGATTAGTTTATCAAAATTAAAGCCTTGTGATTATGATTCAGCCCTTGCTTTGTCTGTATGACTTTCATGCTGAAATGCTTTAATTTATAAAAGTAGAAAAAAGCAATGCAGGAAAGTAGTTTAAATTCATTTTGAACTGCAGTAATCCAATTGTGTGTGGAAAGAAAAAAAGCACCATTTCAAAATGAAATAATTGGATATTCTGGAATTTATTTGTAAGCTAGGCAATAAGTTACTCTTATTAACACAAATCAATACCACCTTGACTTGGTGACCACAGACACATTTAATTAGTTTTTAGGTGCATTTTCTTTTATCTTGGTTTTCAACACATTATTTAAGTCAGTGACTGATGTTAAAAAAAATTTAGATTACTCTACAATTTACAGCCTACTTCACAGTCCATTTTAAATTCAACTTGTCTGCTAAGTCAGTTTTGCAGAAGATAGGCTTTTAACACATAAAGAGATTTGATAACTGGGCAGGTCTCCTCTCTCCCAATTTAAAAAAACAAAAAAATTTTTGCTAGCTTGCCAATTTTGTAGGTGAAAAATACAAAGAGAATAGACTATTTTAATCCACAAAGATGGACACAAAGCAATAATGATTTAACACGTCACTTTTTCATTTGTATTGAGAATGCTTTTACATTTCAAGTAATTGAGCCTTCATTAAAGAAAACAAAAATATATATATACAAAAAGTTAAAGTACCTTCCAGTTCTAGCTTACTAAAGTTTCTTCTGCAAAAGTAAAAAAATAAACCTACCATGAACTAGAGGACAGTGTCATAGCAATGGCGGAATGGCTGCCAGGTTAAGATTTCTGCTTATCTTATATTGATGAGTATATTTTAGGTGATAATTTTTCTTCACTCTCTAAGTACTTAAAATCACAGAGAGGTATCTGTTTATCTATAATTCTTTAAATCCAGAAAAAAAATTTTTAAATATATTTCAGACATGAGGCTTTAATGTTTTTTATTTAGGAAAAGATTGAGTCTGAAGCTCTAATGGTTCCATCTAAAACATCCTGTTTTCAACAGTGGGAGTCAATTTACGCAAAATATTTTTTCTTGTCTATAAAAAACAAATTGAACAGTATTTTGATTAAAAGGAAATACAAACAAGTAATTTAAACTGGCCAATTTGCTCTATCATAAAAGAAATAGCATGTTCTTTTACTTCCCCTCTTTCAACCATTTAAATTAGGGGAGAATACTGCCAACTTTAAGAACCCCACTGGCTATCATTAGAGTAACTACAGAATAAGGGTAGCATAGGGGTGAAACTATTTCTCTATATTCCAGAAGGCAGAAACTTGGGTGCTCTAGCTTTACAAGTAAGAGTAGCACAGGCAGGCAAAAGCTCACACTAAATGCACACCAGAACAGGGGCCTAGGTGAAGTCATCTGGGTTACCACTTTTACAGGGGGGAAAAAAAAGACAAATCTGAAATGGAGTTTAAAAAGCCAAAAGTTTTGTCACATTTACAGGAATCTCAAACCTTTTGTATTCCCATGCTCACAGGTAGGTTTGATACACATTGTAAATAGCTTCAGTATTCAAGAAGGAGAGTGTTGTGTGGTTGACAAAGAACAGGAGATTTCTTCATGCTTCTGATATTTCAGATTTGCTGAGTGCAATAGCCAGTTCTAAGTCTTCTTGCTCTTGCTGATTCAGTCGGGCAAGTCTCTGCTCTTCCTCTCTCTCACTTTCTCTCTTGGCCCACTCAATCATATCTTCCTCAGAGGGATACTGCCATTTAAAAGACAAATGAACAAACAAATGAATACATTTATGAGTAGAACAAGTACAAAGAAAAGAAGGGAAAACAGCTTTCACAAAAGGATATTTAACTACGTGTTTCACCTGAAGGGCTCTGGAAGAAGTCTTGTTATTTTTTTTCAAAAACAAGTTTAATTAGTTTAAACTTAAAACTTTAAATTTAAACTTAAAATTAAATATGAAATCAAAATATGATTTAATCTTAAAAAGTAATGCAGTCTACAGATAGAGAGTCTATAAAACTGAACATTAAAACATCATTTTTTGAAAAGTAGATATTCTTAAGGTGGATCAGGAGATTTAAAAACAGGAGAGAGCTAGCATGTTTATCTAATGTAAAAAACATTTACTACTTCAACTTCAGTGAGCATCCTCACATGATACATCATTTTTAACTTAATCCCACTGGCAATTTGCTATCTTATTCTAGCCCTTCAGGTACAGGAAAATTATGAAGCAAAGAATATGCTATATATAAATTTTGTTATATATAAAATAAGAGTACTGGGTATATACCAAGCAAGATGTGGACCTAATCAATTTTTTTAACACATGATAATGATTTTAGAAGGTATTGTGAACTTTTTGACCCATTCCAAATAAGACCTTAATGCTGGTAATTAAAAGTCAAAGAAATATATTTATCCACCCCAAACAGCAACCATGGCAGATACTAAATAAAAAAATTCTACTTGGTTTCAAGTCCTGTCATATAGAAGAACACTATAATAGGATGAATACCATAACAAACAGGATGAAAAGAAAGAAACTGTCAGGCTTTTTTGAAAATGGTAGCTTTCTTTCTAGGGAATTATAAGATCTTTGAAACTTTTAATATTTAAAAAATCTTTCATTTAAAAAAGACATTTTTATTATTAGATGCTTAATATTATACTATACTATACTGAGATTCTGGAAAATGAAAAAAGCAAATTGCTTTTGTTCAAGACTCATTCCAACCAGGTTTTGACTTATTGAAATCATATTTAAAATATTAAGTGCCGCAAACTGCCAGAAGGTTATTCTGTACTAAGAGCATTATAGTAAGAGTAATTCTGGGTTCTCTCCTTGAAACAACTCAAATTCCATCTAACAAAAGTCAGTATAATCCTGACACTCTCTGTTTTCCAATATTTAAAATATTGATTCCTGTTCTGCCTCTTCACATTCGGAAGAAGCCACTGAAACTTAAGAGTACAGATTCAAAAGCTAAACAGCCCAGTCTAATTCTGCCTACCTGCTTTACTAACTAGAAATGGCTGCAGGAATAAAGTGACTGGAAGAGCAACCCTAAGCTACACTGAGGGAGACATTAGGCACACTGTGGTCAGTCAGCTGGCCACTAGGTCTCTTATTTATAGAATCATCTCAAAGGCTTGAGGTATTAAGTAGAGGAAAACTGCTTTATTATAAAATAGTGATAATGAAGGTCATTTTCATCTTCAAAAAAAGCAACCTGGGAAATGAAACACTGTTAGTTACTCTAAGAATTAAAACAAAAACTTATGTTTATCTACATAATGATGATATATATGTCATTGCTTAATGCCCCACCAGGGGGATATTTCCAGGTGGTTGCCCCATTTCTATGATCTTATAGGACCCACCTATACTCTTACCACCACATCCTTCTATTGTCTTTATTGGCCTACTTTAGTCAGCTCTGGAAGAATGCAGAGTAGATATGGAATGCTAGTGAACTGAGTGAGTGAGTGAATCAAAGTCGCTCAGTCATGTCTAACTCTTTGCGACCTCATGGACTATACAGTCCATAGAACTCTCTAGGCTAGAATACTGGACTGGGTAGCCTTTTCCTTCTCCAGAAGATCTTCCCAACCCAGGGATCGAACCCAGGGCTCAAGCATTGCAGGCAGATTCTTTACCGACTGAGCTATCAGGGAAGCTTTGGGAGAATGCAGAGTAGATATAGAAAGCTAGTGAATTAGAGTCCTCCAAATAATTAAAGATTGTTTAGCTCTTAACAATTATATTTATTTAATAAAACCGACTTATATTTTAAGAACATTTTTGTATGAAACCAGAGTTTTATTTTCTATTCAAAGAATTTCTGGCCCTATCTTCTTACATAATACAGTAATTGCTGACTGGTCTCCAGAAATTTTCAAGGTTTTATACACAAACACACATACACAGTTACAAATAACACAAACTCATTATTGGCATTATTTATCCAGAGGGCAGACAGCAAATGACTCTCTAGTGGCCCACTGTCTGTAACAATTTGCAAAATAGTAACTGTCAAGGTTTTGCAAAGCAACTGGTATATATCCCAAGAACTAAGACTACTAAAATCATCTGAACAATGCAGTAATTTCAGAACTAGCAAACAGAATCAAACAGAGGTTTTCTTGGTTGGGGGAAGAATAAAGATCATTTTTAACATGTTGGTAAATTTAGTTGAAATAATGCAAATTTGGCAGACTCCAAAATAATCTTTGAAAGCTCTTTAAACTGTAAATGGAAAGATTTTCCCCCAAACAACCCATTCACAGTACTTACAGCACTGAAGTTAGCAAAATTGCTTGGGTCAGCCTCTTTATTGGTAGTGGTAGTAGTAGAAGTGAATGGATCGCAAAACATATCAGGATCTTTTTCTTTGGGGCTATCATTGCCTGGGAAAGGCTGAAATGGATCATTCAGTTTAAAGGGATCAGAAGAATCCATTTTGTTGATGGGTCTTTTCCCTGGATCAAAATCATTACAATTAACTCAACCAGCAAGCATGGCAAACACAAACACACAACAACATGAACACAGGCAGCATTAAAGAAGTGGGGGTGGGGAACCTAAAACATTCTTAATATGGCCTTAAATGACCACAACCAACAAACAGTCTGTCCTCAGAATTTTCACACACAACCTCTTAAGTACACTTCAGTTTTATGTGGCTAAATGGGAGAACAGCCAAGGGTGAGGCAACAGGCCAGGAATCTTATCTGCTCAGAGAGTTAACTTCTCCAAAGTAGCACACTCCCAAGAAGAGAGAGAAGAATGGATAAAACAGGAGGAAAACGACAAATAATGACGAAAATGGCCTCTGCTGTGATAACCTCTGCCTAATACATAATTCTCCACAAGTGGCAGTAAGGGCAAACGATCTCTGAAAAATGCTAATATTCTTCTGATTTTTCTCTGGATCTATATGTAACACCTGGGAGCATGAAATTAAAAACTACTTTGGTAAAGCCCAGCTACTTCTTGTCATCTATAATATTTCAAACTGAAGGATAAAGAGAATGTTTTGAAGCCCAGGGCCTAAATTTCTGTGGTTACTGATAAACTAATCTTTGACCAAACAACAGCATACTGTTGCTCATTAATTCATCACCATTTTCAAACAAGTTTCCTAATTTTCAAGACTTAAACTTAGTACTTGCTGAAGAAAGTACTAAGATAATAAGAATAGGTGTTAAAATATCTTCAAATATATATATATTCCTAAAGATGTGTTAATCTGGTAACAGCAATCATAACAGAGTCTTTCTGTCATAGCTTACAAAAGGTTTTCACACCTCATATCTCAAAGGATCCTTCCAACAATCCTGTGAAGGTGGTCAGCATGAGAACTAATGCCACCATCTAACAGCTCAGAAATCTGGGGCTCAGACATAGGAAGCTCTATATACTCGAGATCACAGAGGATATCAGAGGATATTCATAATGAGAACTCAGATCTTTAATATCTCAGTTCAACAAACCATCCCCCTTTTTTTAGACATTTTAAAAAAAAATGTGGACCATTTTTATAAAGTCTTTACTGAATTTGTTACAATATTGCCTCTATTTTATGTTTTTTGGGACTCGAGACATGTGGGATCTTAGCTTCCCGACCGGGGACTGAACTTGCACCCTCTGCACTGGAAGGCAAAGTCTTAACCCCTGGACCACCAGCGAAGTCCTCATTCTTCTTTCCTTGATTTTTCTACAGTGATATATACTCAGTTTGGTGAGTTAGATTTAGTTACAGCACTAGTATATTAGTTTATTGAGGATTTTAAAAATCACCTCACTATTGACCTCTTAAAGGTATAAAACTTAAATGAGCAAATTAACTGTCACTTGTTTTTTAATATAGTCTGACAAATTTACCCTTGAGCAATTAAATGATATAGGCTATTCTTCCCTAAAAGACAGAATCACTTGTTCACTTGATTTTTCAATAGGTAGTTAGGTATTAATAATTTTATTCACAGTTCTTTAAATCAAAGAAGAAAAAAAAAAATCTGCCCAAGAAATACCACAGGCAGGCTATTATAAAAAGGCAAGAATAAACATCTAGAACTACTGCGGCTGAAAATTTACCAAGGATATATGGTTAAAACAATAATGCACCAGATGTGTCTTCTCACAAAACAATCTAGCGGCACTACAACTACTCAGGGGATTGCCTTTTACCACTTCTCACAAACTTTATTCTTTTCATTAATTAAAATCAAACAAAACCCCTTTCTTTGGTACAGTACTAAACAAAACAAAAACAAAAAAGTAAGAATTTGTTTATTGACCAAAAACACCACCTTTTTAAAATAAAGGAATCTCTTATTTAGTGAGGTAAATAATATTTTCCTTCAAGAAAAACAATACTTTCTTTCAAAATTCTGATACCAAAATGCTGAATTCTGAATACCAAAACAGCCATATATTCTCATATTGAAGGACTTAAGGAAGACTTCACACTTAGCAGGAAAAAGAAAGGGACTCTGGATTATTAACCTTCCCTTATAGAAATTTATTAAAATACCACAGTGCAGGAAACTCTGTTCAAATGGAAGCTCATTAGTTTTCAAAAAGCTAGAAATTTCACTTACTGCCTCTCTAAAATGATTTAAAAATAAATTAGCTCTTGCCAGAAAGGTAGTTCCTGACAGTTACACAGGTTGGCTTCTTAGGCACAAGTCTGTAATTCTGCATTGAGGTCAGAAGAGATGATAACAGCAGGCTTCTGCCATGCTTTCTGACTTGTTCTGTTTAAGGCCCCTTATATAACATTTACAAGTAAGGCCCACACAACACTTCTTGGAAAGAAAAAGAAAGCAGTTGATTTAGGAAAGGTACCAACTCTCACCAGGTGGTGGTGGGCAGGGTCTTGTTGGAGTTCCTATCTTTGGTGGCAGTGCTGGGGGTACGTCTTCATTTTTGACAGATGTTTCCTCAAGCATATTTTTTGTAACAGCCACACTGCTGATGGAGCTTGATGTGGCTGAACTAAAAGGATCTTCATTGTTGACCTTTGTTTGGAAAGAAGTACTTTCACTGTTGACCTTTGTTTGAAAAGAAATATTTACTCATGGTTATATATATTATGCCAACCAAACTGTTTATGCTTATATTGCATTTGGAAGAGTGATCTTCAATTTTATGCAGCTTTATGTATTTCAATTCTGAGAGCACTAACATTTCAACCTTTGCATTCAGAACCAAAATTGAAAAAAAATTTTTAACTATTCTATATGGGTAGTGATTATACCACTACTTATTAAGAACAACAGATCATACCAAAACAAACCAACTTCGGGTTAAAGGTTTGACAAGATTCAGGTTATACAAAACCACTGAGGCCCATTTTAAAGGGACTAATGTATTCTTCCTCAAGTGAATATCTGATCCAAATGATAAAGAAAAAATACTTATTTCACACTTTCCAATGCACTTAAACTAGGAAAGATTTAATACTAATATCAAAGAAAATGGCATCTTGAAAAACATTAAAGACAACTTTAATGTCATGAAAAACATTAAAGACAAACATTAAACAACAACTTCAAAAAATGAAAAGTCAACTTTTTTTTAAAGCAAACTGATCCCATAGAATGGTAAGCCTTATTGAGGGTCTGAAGACCTGGCTTTTCTAATACATGGAGTAATGAAAGACTCACTGTATAATACGCATGTATTTATTTATATGGTCTTAATTGCTGCATGCAGGATCTTTGCTGCTTCATGTGGGATCTTTCATTGTGATGCACAAACTCTCTAGTTGTGGTGTGTGGGCTCAGTAGTCGTGGCACGCAGGCTTATCTGTTTTGTGGCAGGTGGGATCTTAGTTCCCTGACCAGGAACTGAACCTGCATCCCTTGCATTACAAGGCAGATTCTTCACCACTGGACCATCGGGGAAGTTCCCAGAAGGTTCATTTTTCTATAATGAATGGCGTATTACAATTTAGGCTGCTGCTGCTGCTGCTGCTGCTGCTAAGTTGCTTCAGTTGTGTCCAACTCTGTGCAACCCCATAGACAGCAGCCCACCAGGTTCCCCTGTCCCTGTGATTCTCCAGGCAAGAATACTGGAGTGGGTTGCTATTTCCTTCTCCAATGCATGAAAGTGAAAAGTGAAAGTGAAGCCACTCAGTCGTGTCCGACTCCTAGCGACCCCATGGACTGCAGCCTACCAGGCTCCTCCGTCCGTGGGATTTTCCAGGCAAGAGTACTGGAGTGGGGTGCCATTGCCTTCTCCGCAATTTAGGCTAGTGTTTCTCTAAAGTAGCATTACTGATATTTTGGGCTGGACATAGCTCTGTGATGTGGGGGCTGGAAAGTGGGTTGCAGGAGGTTTAAAAGCATCCCTGCTTTTATCCACTATATATGAATATCCTCCTCCTCAGCTGTGACAATCAAAAACGTCTCCACTGTTCAGTTGCTAAGTCGATTCTAACTCTTTGTGACACCATTGGACTGTAGCATGCCAGGCTCCTCTGTCCTCCACTATCTCCTGGAGTTTGCTTAAATTCATGTCCATTGAGTCAGTGATGCTATCTAACCATCACATTCTCTGCCGCCCCCTTCTCCTTTTACCTTCAATTTTCCCCAGCATACCTTGCTAAATGTTTCCTGGGGGAGGGGTATGGGTGTGGGGAATAACACCCAGTTGAGAATCAATGATAGAGACAATTTGACATACACTCTAATTTTACTTTTTTGGCCTGAATTGATCATAGGGTTACACTGGAAAATAGGTAGTGGACATATACTGGTGGGCTATTATCTTAATACTAACCTTAACAGCCTCAGAACATAAAGTCAAGGAACCAGTACAGAAAAGATGGAATGAATGCTCAGATTTTATAGCCATTGACCCTGACAGTCAACAGGAGGAAAATGTAGTTTTAATTGGAAGAAATACGTTTAATAAGACAGAAGATTCTTAGTCACAGATGTAGAAAACAAACTTTTGGCTACGAGTGGGGGGGAGAGGAGGGACAAATTGGGGGATTAGAATTGACATTTACTCACACCTATACATAAAGTCGGAGAAGGCAATGGCACCCCACTCTAGTACTCTTGCCTGGAAAATCCCATGGACAGAGGAGCCTGGTGCGCTGCAGTCCATGGGGTCGCTGGGAGTCAGACACGACTGAGTGACTTCACTTTCACTTTTCACTTTCATGCATTGGAGGAGGAAATGGCAACCCACTCCAGCGTTCTTGCCTGGAGAATCCCAGGGACGGCAGGGCCTGGTGGGCTGCTGTCTATGGGGTCACAAAGAGTCAGACACGACTGAAAAGACTTAGCAGCAGCAGCAGCATACATAAAATAGATAAGGATCTACTGTATAGCACAAGGAACTTAGTACTTTGCAATGGCCTATATGGGAAAAGGATCTAAAAAAGAGTGGATATATGTATATACGCATAATTTGTTTGCTATACAGTAGAAACTAACACAACATTGTAAATCAACTATGGTGGTGGTTTAGTCACTAAGTGGTGTCTGACTCTTGTGACTCTATGGACTGTAGCCCGCCAGGCCCCTCTGTCCATGGAATTTCCCAGCCAAGAATACTGGAGTGGATTGCCATTTCCTTCTCCAGAGGATCGTCCCAACTCAGGGACCAAATTTGGGTCTCCTACACTGCAAGCAGTCTCCTGCATTGCAGGTGGATTTTTTTTACTGAATGAGCACCAGGGAAGCCCTAAAATCAACTATACTCCAATAAAAATAGAACATGAAAGTGAAAGTGAAAGTGAAGTTGTGTCCGACTCTTTGCGACCCCTTGGACTGTAACCTACCAGGCTCCGTGGTCCATGGGATTTTCCAGGCAAGAATACTGGAGTGGGCTGCCGTTTCCTTCTCCAGGGGATCTTCCTAACCCAGGGATCGAACCCAGGTCTCCTGCATTGCAGACAGACGCTTTACCGTCTGAGCCACTAGGGAAACCCAAAAAATAAATCTAAAAGGAAGAGAACTCTTAAAGTTGTTGGGCAAGCCTGTCATGAGAAAATTATCTGTACCATCACCATTGTTTTTGTGCACAGAAATATCTACTTTGATTATATCTTGTATTTCATTTGTCTGAAATCCACATTTGCTGTGACTTATTGAAATCAAGTTGCAATGTTTGTGAAAGGTTATAAAATCAAAAGGAAAAATTGCTCCTCTGGTGGGAACACAGTATATTTTACCCTCCCACTAATTACTGCAAATTACCTTTGACAATGTGCTGAAGTCAGCAAATCCATCTTCAAATGATTCACTTCCAAAAACAGAAGCAAAGGGGTCTGTGGCTAAAATGAATAAAGAAAATCAATGCAACAGGACAGAAAAACATCAAATTTCATGTTCTCTTTTGGTGAGTAACATTTAGACATATGAAAATATCTACTCCCAAGTATGAGTTCCTAAATTTATGATTTAAGTCCACAAAGACAGATGAACACATTGATATCCCCACAAGAGATATTCCTTTGTATAAATCAACTGATGAATGATTAAGAATCAAAAATAGATGAAATAACTGTAGGTAGAGTGTTTAAGGATTTAATACACATCAAATAATATAGCTCCTGTATGCTTAAACTATTTCTAATAAAGACATCAAAAAGTAAAAAACAAAAACAAAAAAAACCCATTATTTCACATTTCACACACATCCTTCAAGGTCCATTTCACCTGCTACCATATCCACAAAGCCTGGAATATCCTAAGTGTCTCCAGTTTGCACAGCAAAAGTGATTTCTTCCTTCTTTGTGGCACTGATTGTATTATGGTTATCTGGGATTGATATATTGCTTTTACTAGATTAGCGAGGTCCTTAGAAACAACAAATAACATTTATCTAATGAAGAATGAATGGTGAAAAAACATTCATTGGCCATACATAAAAAATTTAAGACAATAAGAAGATAGAGTTTCCAACATCCAAAGAACTCACAGTATAGTAAGAAACATACAAACAAATAATAAAATTATCTTAAATGAACTAATAGATATGAAAAACCTGGAGTGAAGCCACTGTCTGGGAGAAATCAAGAAAAGTACTGAAGAAGCCATTACATTTGAGCTAGGTCTCTCAGATAAAGGAGGGAGCATGCTGAATAAATGGAGGTGGGGGAGAGAAACCTATTACAGGCAGAAGGAACAGTAATTGCAAAAGCAATATTTAATCACTGCTTCACAGGCATGAGAAGTTATCTGTTCCATCATAGTACACTTAACAAATGAACTAACATTTTCAGCTGGCACAAACCGACTTACTTTGTGATAGGTTTTGCCTATTTAGGCATAAACACTACCAATAAAGTCAAAGAATGTTTATAGGAATTGTGGCTTGATATAGGAAAGTAGAAAGAAACGAAGGAGAAGACAATCTCAAAAGAGAGTGCAAGACAGAGCAAATGGGCACAGAAAAAATGCTCCCGCTATTCCTCAATTCTTCATGTTTACATCGTATCAGTTTTAGGACAAAAGTGTACTCACCCACTCATGTAAATGTATAAAGTGTGCCTTTATTTCTAACAATAAGCACACCATGGACATAAACAAAAGAGGGGCAACGAGGATCTACATTATCTTTGTCTTGTCACCAAGACAGTCATGGGGTGGGCAGAAGCATGGAGAAAATCAGTCTTTTAGGGATACACCACCAACTCTGAACATGAGGAGGATTTTGAAAGTCCAGAGTTACAGGAAATCCTACAGCTTTAGTCATATAGGATGCTTTTGTATTACTCTGTATCTGCTGAGTCTCACAGCCTGAGGCCCAGCCTGGTCATGGCTGCTATTTCACGCTTTCCCTTCTTTCTCCTCTTCCTGTGATTCCTGATGTAGTGGCAGCTGAGCCACAGCCTGAGCAGGATGCAACAGTCTCCTGATTGGTAGAAGGTTAATGATGGAAAAGGAGTTGGGCTCATTTCAGTGGCTGCTGCTGCTGCTAAGTTGCTTCAGTCGTGTCCAACTCTGTGCGACCCCACAGACAGGCTCCCCCGTCCCTGGGGTTCTCCAGGCAAGAATACTGGAGTGGGTTGCCATTTCCTTCTCCAATGCATGAAAGTGAAAAGTGAAAGTGAAGTCACTCAGTCGCATCCAACTCTTAGCGACCCCATAGACTGCAACCTACCAGGCTCCTCCATCCATGGGATTTTCCAGGCAAGAGTACTGGAGTGGGGTGCCATTGCCTTCTCCTCATTTCAATGGAGGGAACTGAAAAATCTGCTTCATGCTTTTGCTCTGCACTGTCCCATAGCTTTTAAAAACAGTCACTATACACGTGGTAATAGTGCAGAGTTAGGTCAGGTTTGACTGAAATATTACAAAGTGTACACTGTGAAAGACACTATCAGCAGAATCAAGCTTTGAATGCATATGTGATCCGATTAGCACCCTCTTCTCAGCAAGAATCAAGGTAAGGATCACTTTGGAGAAATACATAGAAGCATCATTTAAAAAACCATCTATAGGCTCATTAGCAGAAATAATCCTGAGAAGAGTTGAGGAATGGGCAACATGGGTGAAGAGGATCAAGAGATACAATTGCCAGTCATAAAACAAATAAGTCATGGGGATGTAATGTACAGCATGGGGACTAAAGTTAGTAACATTGTATTGCAAATTTGAAAGTTGCTAAGAAAGTAACTCTTAAAAGTTCTTATCACTAGAAAAAAAATTGCAACTTTGTATGGTGATAAGTGGTAAATAGACTTATTGAGATGATCATTCTGTAATGCACACAAATGTTGAATCATTATGTTGTTCACCTGAAACTAACATAATGTATGTCTATTATACAATAATTTAAAAGAAAGAATCCTTACCAATATTTTAGCATACTTCTTTAACAGCTTTTTCTCCTGGTATTTTGTCCTTATACATTTGAGATCATACTATGCTGAATGCTTTTTTTCTGAGGTGTAAATAATAAAGCTACATTTAGGCATATTACTTTTTACCCCTTTGTGCTGTGCTTAGTCTAAGCTCAGTCATGTTTGACTCTTTACGACCCCATGGACGTAGCCCACCAGGCTCCTCTGTCCATGGACTTCTCTAGGCAAGCCACACCCTCCTCCAGGGGATTGTTCCAACCCAGGGATTGAACCCAGGTCTCCCATATTGCAGGAGGATTCTTTCCCGTCTAAGCCACCAGGGAAGTCCAAGAGTACTGGAGTGGGTAACCTATCCATTTTCCAGGGGAACTTCCTGACCCAGAAATCAAACCAGGTTCTCCTGCATTGCAGGCAGATTCTTTACTAGCTGAGCTACCAAGGAAGCCCCTTTTAACCCTTTAACCTAATTTAATTCATAGCATTCATCATACTTGACATGTTATATATTTGTTTATTGTGCTGTGCTTAGTTGCTCAGTTGTCTCAAACTCTTTGTGACCCCATGGACTACAGCCCACCAACCTTCTCTGTTCATGGAATTCTCCAGGCAAGAATACTGAACTGGGTTGCCATATTAGCTCTATAAAGACAGGGGCTTGTTTTGTTCACTATTATATCCTCAAGGCCTAAAGCAAGGTCTGGCAAAAAGGAGACACTTATTTTTGTTGAAGATACTGAAAGAAAAACCGTCTCATTACTAAGGATCTTCCAAACAGATGCCATAACATTTCTCAGTACAACCAGCTGACCAACAAGGAACAAGGGAAACCTTAAGGCTCACAAATAATGCCCACAGAACAGCTGTCTAACCAGAGAATCCTGGGAGGAGGTAGAAACCTTTTTTACCTCCATGACCCACTCAAAACCCGCAAGATAATTAAGCTCAAAAAAGGCAATGGCACCCCACTCCAGTACTCTTGCCTGGAAAATCCCATGGATGGAGGAGCCTGGTGGGCTGCAGACCACGGGGTCACTAAGAGTCGGACACGACTGAGCGACTTCACTTTCACTTTTCATTTTCATGCACTGGAGAAGGAAATGGCAACCCACTCCAGTGTTCTTGCCTGGAGAATCCCAGGGACGGGGGAGCCTGGTGGGGTCGCACAGAGTCGGACACAACTGAAGGGACTTCGCAGCAGCAGCATAGAAAACCTTCAAGAGATACTTGTGAATTATAGTCATCAGCAAAGGATCTACTTTCTCAAGCTGGTCTCCAAAGAGTTCACTCACTCAATCACCTAGTAATCCACTTACATTTACTAAGCATCTATCATGCTCAAACCTAGGTACCAGGGATTTAGAGGGATAGAAGACATATTTACCTTCAAGGAACTCATGATTTAACTGAGTGATATACTTGTACACAACTGCTACACAGTAAGTGTTAAAGTTCAAAGAGAGCAAAGGAAAAATAACAACTAGATTTATGTGGAAAGGGGAAAAAAAAGACTTTACAAAAAAGCTCTCAGTCTCTTGTAGACAGAAAGGAGGTGGGAGAAGAGAGATACACACTCACTATACACAAATATACATCTGCTAATACACACATACCTTTTCATTCAAAAATTAAGTGGCCATGAAGAGACATCCATGGCCTGTGGTTTGTGGAAATGGAGAAAATTAGAGAAAAAACATGAAAGAAAGCAGAGGCTAAGAATTATAAAATATATGAACGTATGCATGCTTAGTCTGAGTCATTGCCTGTAAAAACACAGACCTACTTGACATTTTCCTAATGCTGGTGTCAAAGATGCTGTGGGGACATCATGAGTGCTCTTCTATAACCTCAGAATGTTTTAAGGTTTTAATTAAGAATTGGAAAGATTATGCATTTTCTCATTAGAAGTTAGTAAAATATTCCATGCAAAAAGTTTTCTGGCACCTGAACTAATCTCATTTATGATGACGTGTAAAAACAGTGGTTACAAGTTAAAAAAAAAAAAACATAGAAACTGAGTAACCTGAATTTGCTTTCTTTAGTTTTCTTTCTTAGTCTACACTGTGTCTATCACCAGGAGCAAATGCTAAAACAAACAAAAAACAACAACCCAATGTGAGACAAAAATATTAAAAATATTTAAGGTCATTCTATCACTGCCATAACTACAAAATTTTAGAGGCTGGAGTAGAGTGATTTACCATTTAATTTTTAACAACAAAAATTGTTGTTATGTTTTTAATTTATTTTGAAAACTTACAATTCTCCTGTTGTGTGGGATTAATCTTTTTGCTAAGTAAACACTAAATTCCCCAGTGAGTAAGGAAGGTAAATATCCTGTGTTTGTGACTTTGGTTATATAATGCCACGTATCTGAGTCTCAGTGGTTTCTAGATGGCAAGAGTTTATGAACAAGTAAACTAAATAAATATATTAAGAACCTACATATATTTGTAAGTTGGAAGAAAACACAGATTTACCAACTTAAACATAAAAAAAAAGTCCATCTTTCATTTCTCAAACAAAATAATTTTAAAAACTAAAGAGAAGAGAAAACAACTATAGACTAAAAGAATCCTTTCCAGGAAAAGAGTTGACAACATACACACACACACACTCTTCACTGTCGGATCTCACTTGAAACTAGCCAAGAGTATATTACAAGTAAGTCTGCATTTGCAAGCCTTTAAAAAGTAGCAGCAGTAGTAACAACAACTACCATCTATTATGACAGGAACTACAATAAATACTTTAACATACATTATTATCTCATATAATCTACCCAACAAAGCCCCAAGTGTAATTATTAACCTCACTCTAGAAGTTTAGGAAACTAAGACTTAGAAAAACCTATAGAACTAGCAATGTATCTGAGTTAAGTTCAGGCAACTGGACTCGAGCATTTATGTCCTACTGATGACAATCTCTTTCTAGACTGTTTAAGTTTCTATTGAATTCAAAATTTTATGACAATGCAGTAGATTTGAGACAAATATTCATTTTTTCAGCAGTCAATTTTTTCATTCTGCTAAGTCCCAGAAGCACTAGGATGGGACAGTAGGGATTTAACAGATGACTCGCAGATCTGTGCTTAGGCAACTGAATAAGACCGTAATGCTATTAGCTAAGATGAGATATCCAGATGTTCAGTACTATTTTACATTTCATAGAGTGGACAACTTCTTTCAGACATATATCTGTGAGTGGGTAGCCTTTCCCTTCTCCAGGGGATGTTCCAAACCCAGGGATCAAACCTGGGTTTCTCGCATTGCAGGCAGATTCTTTATCATCTGAGTCACCAGGGAAGCCCTACTATTATAAACACACACACATTTATTTGGAACACAGGGCTAGTGACTTAGATTTGTGGTTAGTAAAGAAAGCTGAGCGCCAAAGAATTGATGCTTTTGAACTGTGGTGTTGGAGAAGACTCTTGAGAGTCCCCTGAACTGCAAGGAGATCCAACCAGTCCATCCTAAAGGAAATCAGTCCTGAATATTCATTGGAAGGACTGATACTAAAGCTGAAACTCCAATACTTTGGTCACGTGATGCAAAGAACTGACTCATCTGAAAAGACCCTGATGCTGGGAAAGATTGAAGGTGGGAAGAGAAGGGGACGACAGAGGATGAGATGGTTGGATGGCATCACTGACTCAATGGACATGAGTGTGAATAAACACCGGGAGTTGGTGATGGACAGGGAGGCCTGGTGTGCTGCAGTCCATGGGGTCACAAAGACTCAGACACGACTGAGCAATTGAATTGAACTGAGTAAGATCAAATATTAACAAAGACAATTCTGGTAGTGATGCAGATGACAGATCAGCAGGTAAAGAGACTGGAGACAATTTAGTATCACAGTCAGCCCACGTAAAACATGATGAGGACCCAACCAAAGCTGAGTATAAGGAGGAACAGACAGAGTCCAACTGCGGGTAAAACAACAAAACTTGGCAATTTATTGGAGATGAGGAAGGACAGAGAAGTCTAGGATGACTGACTGAGGACCAATAATAGTGTCACTGGTATAACAAGTAGAATGTAGAAAGAGGTAAAGCTTTACTCTTTGTAATTGCTTGTATTATACTTCAAAGGAGAGACAAACTGGAAAAGATGACAATCAATTCTAAGAACTGTTGAGTTGACACCTAAGGAGATAATCGAGCAGGTAACTTGAAGGTACTGGAGGCTCAGCAGAGAGATCAGGCACAGAGGACAAAATCTAGGAGTCATCACGGAACAGGCTGTAGCTGAACGCACAGAAATGGACAACACCATCACAGGAAGTGTGTACTAACAGAAGAAGAACAGAAGCTCCAGACTAAATATAGAACAGAAAGATAGCCTCACTCTTTAGCTTTTTCTCCAGGACATTGAGATTATTTTCTTACTCTTGTTCTGAATAAAAGACATCTGTCCCAGATACCTCCTGGGAGCAAACTGGCCTGAGGGAACAGAAACCAGCACAATACAGGGCAACAGGAAAATTTTCTAGAACATATTAGTTCTCAAAGTGTGGTCCATGCATTCCACAAGTCCAAGACCCCTTTAGGGAGATCTGTAAGGTCAAAACTATCTTCAAAATATGAAGATGATATTATCTTTCTCATTGTATTGATTAATTGTAACAGTGTTGCAAAACCAGTGGTGGGTTAAAAAAAAAAAAAAAGTGGTGGGTGCCTTAGTAGGAATCAAGGCAGTGGCACCAAACTGTACTGGTTGTATTCTTCACCATCACAAACTCATGGAGGGGAATCATGGAGGGAAAAAGGCCCGGTGTACTTATGAATGTCTGTCCTTGATGAATCAATAAAAACTATTAATTTTAAATAAGTTGTGACCCTTAGGTACACATCTAAAAATTATGAAAGACAAAATGAGAAATATACACTAATCATTTCTGCTGAGTACCAAAGTATAATGGTTATCTGAAGGAAATGAACTTACATGATGGTCTGAGAAACAAGGTGAACTAGCTGCTTTTTTCTTGGAATACCATTCTTACTTAAAAGAAGAGACAAGTAAACAATAGTTATTCAGTTTTAGGTATTTCAGGTATCTTCCTAAATAAAGTGAATCTGACACTTTAAGGAAAACAACTGAAAGTATTTTTTGCAGATGATAAAAATTACAAGCTATCAAGTAAAAATTAGAATCCTGGAAAGGTTTAAATGCCTCATAAGCTTAACGTTATACCAATATTTAATTAAAAGACTCTCATGAGATGGATGGTGATATCAATAAATGTGATTTAAAAAACTATTTATAATGAAATGTGCTAACATTTGGAAGACATGCATAACTGAGTGAACCAATATGTTCCAAATGATCAATGCATGTTACAAAGCCATACATGGGGCACAAGGTTCCACTGTGCAAGTAAGACTAATGGAGTTTAATGTAACAGAATATGAAAAGTTCATTGATACAGTTTCTTATTCCTTATTGTAACTAGCTTAGTGTGTGTGTGTGTATGTGTGTAACTAACTTTGAAGAAACTAAAATTTATTGATTTTTGGTACAGGAGCAAACTCCAGGAGATCGTGAAGGACAGGGAAGCCTGGCATGCTGCAGTTCATGGGCCTGCAAAGAGTCAGACACAACTTAGTGACTGAACAACAAATAACAACTAAGAAAAATATCCACAATTATCTAAAAAGTCTATTAAAATAATCCTCCCTTTTCCAGCTGTTTGAGGCAGATCTTCATACCTTTCAAGCAAAACACATAGTGTAGCACACTGAATGCAGAAGTAGGTATGAAGATCCAGCAAAAGCCACACATTTAAAGAGCTTTGCAAAAATATATAAACAATGCTACTCTTCTCACAATATTTTTCTTTTTTTGGTTTGGAGTTATTATTTTTGTTTAAAAATATGGTATTTATGTTAATATGTAATGGGTTTATTATTTTTGTTTTAAATGAATTAAAAATTTTTAATTTCTCAGTTTCAATTTCTAACAGTAAATACTGATAAATAAGATCCCCAAAACAAAAGTTCTTTGAGTGTCTTCATTCATTTTTAAAAAGGATCCTGAGACCAAAAAGCTTGATAATCTCCAAAGTCACTGCCTGTGTTTGCTTCAAATAATCCACTTCTTTCCTAATTGGTTTTTGTTATCATTGTTGAAATAAGAGCCCAGTAAGGGTGAAGTCTCAATTATTTTCCCTCAACCCTAAAAAGTCCTTTTATGGACCTTTTATAAGATTCTTACAAAATTCTTTCATTTTTTTAACCTAACATTTTTTCATTTGCTCTCAGGATCCTTCATCAAATTCTGGGTTCCAAAGACATCTTAATTTTTTCATTTTTATTATTTAGTAAATAAGAGGCAGGATAACACAGCAGAAAGATCAATGGACAGGGATTCAGAAGTAAACTAGTAAGTAGTCCTGGGGCTCAGCTTCTCTTCCATATATTAAGGAATCAGACCAGATAATAATTCTCAAATCTTAAATGGAATTCCAACATATGAAACAAGTAAGATGAATTTTAAGAATTAACTCTAAATTTTTTTAAGTTTAAATTTATAACATTTACTTATCACAATGACAATGAGAACAATGAAGCCATTTTGATTAACACAAATGTTTTAAGTCAGGGATCAAACTTATTTCTGTACTTGGCTTTGTTTGTTCTATTTGAAAAACATTATTCATCCAAGAAAGCAGCTCATTTCTGAACAAGAGTCTTGTAATTTCATAGTGGTTTAAATAAATGTTTATTTATAGGTTTGCACAAAACCCATTTAATTTGATATTACAATGCACTCCAATATGTTAAAATCTGGTCCGGAATAAATCTGAATGCATATACCTAATTAAACTGCAGTTTTAAAAAATTCAGAGACACTTTAAAAATAATGAAACTAGACTCGGCCAACTCCCTAAAGACCCCTCTGGAAGCTGGTTTCATGAAAAATAATGTGAAAACTCTGGTCTAGAGCATGTCTATGATTCCCTCAGCTCTAACAAAGGCAGTAATATAAGTTTGAGAGAAAAAAAAAAATCTGTGGCATCACCCTACTCCAATTTTTGTATTGTCAGAGCTGGATGAGAAGATATAAGGCAGAGGCGTGGTAACAAAATGATTAATATCATGAGCTCTGAAATAAGACATGGGTTAGAAACTGAGCACTGAGACAGCTATTGTGACCCAGGGCAAACTGTTTGGCCTGAGTCCCATTTTCCTCATTATTAAAGAGAGAAAGAATAGCACCTCCCATATAATTGTTATAAAGATTAAATGAGAAAAATGCAAAAACAAGGTTTGAATGACCTATATAGCTGTGGAAAGAAAGAAAAAAGAAAAAAGACATTCAGACCTCTGATATTTCTTAGTCTGTGTAACTCAGCCCCATACACAAGGAACATATTGCCCACTCAACTCTAAACAGTTTTAATTCTAAGATTCTCATTCAAATCAAGATGTCAGCTAGACTGCAGATGACGAAGATACAGACTCTCAATTTATATGTAAAGATGGTTCAACACAGGAAAATCAATTAATGTGATACACTACATTAACAGAATAAAGAAAAAAAACCCAGATGATCATTTCAATTGATGCAGAAAAAGCATATATTTGACAAAATTCAAAATCCTTTCATGATAACACACTGAACAAACTAGGAAAAGAAGGAAACGACTTCAACATAATAAAGACCACATATGAAAAGCCAACAGTGAACATCATACCAATGGTGAGAGACTGAAAGCTGTTTCTCTAAAATCTGTAACAAGACAAGGATGCTCACCTTCACCACTTCTATTCAACACAGAAATCCTAGCCAGAGCAATTAGGCAAGGAGGAACAAAAAAGGCATCCAAACTGAAAAGGAAGAGGTAAAATTATCTGTTTTCAGATGACACTATCTTACATGCAAAAAACCCTAAAAAAAAAAAACTTTAGAATAAATGAATTCAGCAAAGTAGCAGGATACAAAATCAATGCACAGAAATCAATAGCATTTCCATATATTGATAATCTGGACAATCTGCAAAGGAAATTAATGAAACAATGACATTTACAATAGCATCAAAAAGAATAAAATACTTAGGAATTAATTTAGCCAAGGAAGACTTGTATACTGACAACTATAAAACATTCTGAAAGAAAGTAGATACAGATCAAGAGAAAAACAGACAACATTCATGAACTGCAAGACTCAGTATTGTTATGATGTTAATATCATCCAAAGCACTCTACAGATTCAATGTAATCACTGTCAAAATCCCAATGACACTCTTTTGCAGAAACAGAAAATTTAACCTAAAATTCAAATGGAATCTCAAGGGACCCTGAATAGCGAAAACAATCCTGAAAAATGACAAAGTTACAGGCCTCAAATTTCTTGATTTCAAAACTTATTACAAAGCTATCGTAATCAAAACAGTTCTGGTCTTAAGACACTTAGATAAATGGAACAGAATAGAGAGCCCAGAAATAAACCCTTACACATGGAGTCAAATTATTTTCTACAAGGACGTTAAAACCATTCAATGGGAAAGGAAAAGTAGTTTTGGGAAAATGGGATAGCCATATGAAAAAGAATGAAGTAAAATTAACTCAAAATGGATGAAAGACCTAAATGTAAGACCTACAACTAAAAACTCTTAGAAGAGAACATAAGTGAAAAACCTCACAACATTGCATTTAGCAATATTTTCTTGGATAGGACACTAAAAACATAGGCAACAAAAGAAAAAGTACATAAACTGGACAACGTCAAAATTAAAAAGTTCTGTGCACCAAGAGACAGTATCAACAGAATGAAAAGGCAACCTATGATACAGGAGAAAATATCTGCAAATCATATATCTCATAAGGGGTTAATATCCACAAAATATAAGGAACTCCTACACTGCAACAACAAAAAAGCAAACAACTGATTTTTTAAAATGGGCAAAGCACCTGAATAGATGCTACAAAGATATACAAATGGCCAATATGCATCATTATTCACTAGAGAAATGCAAATCAAATCAATGAGCTGCCACTTCACACCATTAATATGGTTATTATTTTAAACAGTAGTATGTGTTGGCAAGGATGTAGAGAAACTGGAATCCTTGTGCACTACTGATGGGAATGTAAAACATGGAAAACAGTATGATGGCTTCTCAAAAAATTAAAAATAGAGTTACTATATGATTGAGAAATTCTTAGTAAATACTTAAAAAGAACTGAAACCAAGGACTTGATTAGGTATTTGCAAACTTATATGAACAGCAGCATCATTCACAATAGTCAAAATGTGGATGCAAACCAAGTGTCTATTAATGGAGGAATATATAAACAAAAAGTGGCATATTCATACAACAGAATATCATTCAGTCTTAAAAAGGAAGGATACATGCTGATACATGCTACAACATGGATGAACCTTGAGGAAATTATGACATATGAAATAAGCCCAATACACAAAACGACAAATACGATATGATTCCACTTTTATAAGGGACCTAGAGTTGTCAAATTCATAAACACAGTAAGTAAATGGTGTTTGCCAGGACCTGGTAAGAAGGGGAAATGGGGAGTTCTTGTTTAACTGGTATAGTTTCAGTTTTAGGAGATGAAAAAAATTCTTTAGATAGATGGATGTGATGGTTGCACAATAATGTGAAGGTATTTAATATCACTAATTGTATACTTAAAAATGGCTAAAATGGTAAATTTTATATCATGTATTTTTCACCACAATGTTAAAATACCCACTTATCAGAAAAAAAGTGAACAATATGCCCCTCTCCCCAAATAAAAATTCTCATCCACTGGGCTCCTTTCATATGCTCTGTGAGAACAGTAATTGATTCACCCACTCATTCAGTAATATTAAGTCCCCAGGTATGGTTTAAGGTTCTTGGGAGAGATCAGTGAATAAAAAGATTCAAGTTCCTGTGGACGCCAAAATTTAGGAAGGAAGAGGAGATAAATAAGAGAAAAACACAGAAATTTACTTAGTACACTAGAAGGTAATAAGCCAAAATACAGTAAGAAGGAGTAGAGAACATTATGGTGGGAGTGCTGGGCTAGATGATCAGGTGACATTTTGGCCAAGATTTGTTAGAGGTAACAGAGATCATCCTGTGGATATATGGAGAAAAATCATCCTAGGAATGGGGGACAGCTAAGAGTAAAGGGCCCAAGGAACATGAGCCTGTTTCTTGAGCAAAAGTAAGGTCAGTGTGATTGGAGCAGAGTGAGTAAAGGTAATAACAATGAGACATTATGAGAAAGCTTTAGGCCATTGTAAGACTTTTACTGTATATAATTTGAAGGTAGAATCAGTAACATTTCTTGATATATTAGAGACAGAGTAAGAGAAAAAAAAAGAACCAAGGATGATTCTAAGATTTTAGGTCTTAACAATGTTAAAGATGTCCTTGGAAGAAAAGTTATGACCAACCTAGATAGCATATTGAAAATCAGAGACATTACTTTGCCAACAAAGGTCCGGCTAGTCAAGGCTATGGTTTTTCCTGTGGTCGTGTATGGATGTGAGAGTTGGACTGTGAAGAAAGCTGAGTGCTGAAGAATTGATGCTTTTGAACTGTGGTGTTGGAGAAGACTCTTGAGAGTCCCTTGGACTGCAAGGAGATCCAACCAGTCCATTCTGAAGGAAATCAGCCCTGGGATTTCTTTGGAAGGAATGAGGCTAAAGTTGAAACTCCAGTACTTTGGCCACCTCATGCGAAGAGTCGACTCATTGGAAAAGACTCTGATGCTGGGAGGGATTGGGGGCAGGAGGAGAAGGGGACGACAGAAGATGAGATGGCTGGATGGCATCACTGACTCGATGGACATGAGTCTGAGTGAACTCCGGGAGTTGGTGATGGACAGGGAGGCCTGGCGTGCTGTGATTCATGGGGTTGCAAAGAGTCGGACACAACTGAGTGACTGAACTGAACTGAACTGAGGATGGGGAAAGCTTTTTGCTGCATTTACTGTGAAAATGAAGACCATTCTCAGCAGACTGTCAACATTCCAGAAAAAATTTTGACATTACTCTGAAAGGACAGACAGTTATTGTGAAGGGCCCAAGAGGTACCCTTCAATCACATCAATGTAGAACTCAGTCTCCTTGGAAAGAAAAGGAAGAGGCTCTGGGCTGACATATGGTGGGGAAACAGAAAGGAACTGGCAACTGTTCACAGGATCTGTAGTCAGAGCATGATCAAGGGTGTTATATTGGGCTTCTGTTACAAGATGAGGTCTGTGTATGTCCACTTCCCCATCAGCGTTGTTACTGAGGAGACTGGTTCTCTTGCTGAAATCTGAACTTTTCTGGGTGAAAACTATATCCAAAGGGTTCGGAAGAGGCCAGGGGCTGCTTGTTCAGTATGTCAAACCCAGAAAGATGAGATGATTCTTGAAGCAAACGATAATGAACTTGTGTCAAATTTGTCTGCTTTGATTCAGCAAGCCTCCACAGTTGAAGACAAGGATATCAGAAAAATTTTGGATGGTATCTATGTTTCTGAAAAAGGAACAGTTCAGCAGGCTGATGAGTAAGATCTGAGTGGTCTGGCTGCAGAAACAGCAAGATGCCAGATGGTTCTATGGACTCAACTGTAATGTTTTTAAGAGGCAATAAAAAGTCTTTTGATTTGAGGGGGAAAAAAAGATGGGGAAAGATTCAAGAGAAGCAGGTTTGGGGAGGAAGATTAGGTGTTTGGTGTTAGACATGTTGTGTTAGACGTATCTATGAGATGTTTGAGTGGAGATGTCAATAGATAATTGGATACAGGTTTCTGGAGTTCATGGGAAAAAGTGTGGCTAGAGTTAGAAATCAACATGGAGAGAGTATGTAAAACCATAAAACCAGATGAGAACCCCAAGGAATACAGACAGAGAAGATAAGTTTAGAGTCTAAGACCTAGAGCAACATAAAGAAGTTGGGGAGAAGAGAAAGAATTAGAAAAGAGACAGAGAAGGAAGGACCAAAGAGGTTGGTGGAAAACTAGAGACATCATCTGAATGTGAGTCCATCTATTACTACTTCCTTAACCTTGTGAAATGGCTTCATCTCTCCGTTTCTTGGTTTTCCTTGTCTGTACAATAAACATAACAGCAATTTCCTCAGGTAGTTGCTCTGAGAATTAAACAAGATCAAATATGAGAAAATAGCACATGTAGTGCTGGAACTAACCAAGTGCTCAGTAAATGGTATCTATTACCATGATGATGATAACAACAAACCTTAGCCCACTTCCAGTCTACTATAGTCATTTACTCTACCACTTTACAGGAAATGAGCCAGGAACTGGAAATCAAAGAGAAGACCAACAGAGGCAACAGAAACCTACAGTGAGATCAATCTACCACCTTAGCCTTATTTAACCTGATTATTCCTCTATCTGTAAGTAAGCTTTATCAAAATGTCGGTTTTTCTTTGAACATGCACCATATGTCCTTCATCCATTCCTCACTCATGTTACTCTCTATGCTTTAACTACTCTTCCCATATCTACTTATGTAGGCCATTCTTTCAAGGCATACCACAAAGGCCATCTTCTGCTCTGAAATCATTCATGAGTTGCTCTAAAGGGAGGCCATCTCCCTTTTCTTTAAATGCTTGCAGCGTTAATGAATTCTCATGGCACTTACCATTCCTCAGTGTGGGCAATCAAGAGTTAATTAAAATGTATTAACCTTTCATTTTATTCTCTTAGGTTATCCTTTATCATATAATATCCCTATCAATACATTAATTCATCAGTTCAAAATTGAGACTCTAAAAGAGCACATGTATTTTAAAAAGATACAATTTGACCACTTTTGTTACAATAAGCCTTTCAGAAATCTTATTTGCTGTAGTTCTAAATTTTGGGTTAAATCCAAACCCAGCACTACATTAGATCTTTTTTTCTACATATCTGCTTTTTTACATTCTTTATTACTTATGTTGGATGTTAATCTTCAAGCTGAAAACAAAAAATGCACACTGTTAAATCTCATCTTGATATTTGCACAAGAAATTCAAATTGTGAAGGCATTTCTATACTAATCTTTCTCTACACTCATAATCCTCAATTTGTCACAATCAGCAAATTTCTACACTGAATAACTCACTGTATTTTCATCTGGAAAAATAAGGCATCCTATTTTTAGCATGATACTGAAGTATTTACATGTTTGAGTCTACTTCTAATTCCCTGCTCTTCTAGACAATAACTATTGAATAGAGAGAAAAAAACAGTTACGTAGTTGAAAAAGCTTTTAGACTCTACCAGACATAGGTTTGAATCTTGGCTTTATAGTTCAAATCTAATAAAACTGTAAATCTTGACCAAGTTACTTAATGTTCCTATCTTCACTTTCCTGACCTTTAAAATGGGAATATGGGATTTATTTGGTGGTTCAGTGGTTAAGACTCTGCACTTCCACTACAGGGGGTACGAGTGCAATCTTTGATCTGGGAAGTTCCACATGCCACAAGGTGCAGCCTAAATAAATAAATAAAAGTATGACATACTTGGGGTGTGTTAAAAGGCCAAGACTCTTTCATTATGAAAAATTCAAAACAGATAAAAATAAAAAGCTAGTATAATGAACCCTCATGTATTTATTGCCTAGCTTTAGTACTTAGCAACTTTATTTCCTAAACACATTTGTTTATTCACTCCACAAGATTATTTTGACACAAACCTCAATTTAATCACTTAATCTCTAAATCTGACATAATGTATCTCTAACATAAAGACTTGTTTAGTTTCTCTGGTTTTGGCCATGCTATGCAGCATGTGAGATCTTAGTTCCCTGACCAGGGACTGAACCTGTGCTCCTTGTAGTGGAAATGCAGTCTTAACCACTGCACTGACAGGGAACTCTGAAGACTGTTTTTTAAAAGACAAAACTAAAATAGCCATTTTCATATCATCTTAAAAAACAAAAAAATTTCTTAATGTCAATCTGTCAAATTTCTTTCATCTCATAAATCTTTTTTTAGTTGATTTATTCAAATCAAGTACAAGCAAGATCTACACATATTATTTATGTGATAGGCTCCTTAAATTTGTTTTTACTTTTAAGTTCCTTCCCCCTTCTCTTTTTTTTTTTTTTTTCTTGGGAAGGAGCGCGTTGCTGTGCGCAGCTCGGGCAGCCGCCGCTCCTCCGCCTTTCACCGAGCGTTCTGGAAAGTTCCCTTTTTTTTTTTCCTATAATATTTTTGTTGGAAAAACATGGGAAATCCCAAGGGAGTTTTGCTAATATGAGAAGCCACTAATTTTTAAATTTAGGTCACGATCCATAAGAATCAATACTGACTTTGAAACTGCCAAGAACACTGTCTTTTATAAAGCAAAAAAACATTTTTATTGGTTTTACTGACATTTGCTAGAGTACATATTAAGCTCTTTAACACGAACAGTAAATGAGATAATAAATGATAAGAAAAGTGGAATACGTGTACACCCATGGAGGATTCATGTTGATGTATGGCAAAACCAATACAATATTGTAAAGTAATTAGCCTCCAATTAAAATAAATAAATTAAAAAATAAATAAATAAAATACTTTAAAATATATATTAAAAAAAGGAAAGTGGAAAGTAATATACAAACACCATTGTTTTTATTGGTAGAACATAGGATATATTTAGGTTGGTGCAAAAGTAATTGGGATTTAATACTGTTGAAATTTGCCATTTGATATTGGAATACATTCTTAAATAAATGTGATTATGCTATATATCATTTTGATGTATATTTCCTGTTTTATGCTTTTTGCTAATAAATTTTACTTGCTGTTTATTTTAGATGCATTGCAGACTATGAAAATGATGTCAGACAAAAAGCAAATAAGAGCGATCTTCATATTTAAGTTCAAAAATGGGTCAAAGCAGCAGAAACGACTCACAAAATCAATGCATTTGGCCCAGAAACTGCTAATGAACATACAGTACACTGGTAGTTCAAGAAGTTTTACAAAGGAGACAAGAGCCCTGAAGGTGACAAGAAAAGTGGCCAGCCATGAGAAGTTGACAACAACCAACTGAGAGCAATTATTGAAGCTGATCATTTTACAACTACACAAGACGCTGCCCCAGAATTCAACGTTGACCATTCTACAGTCATTTGGGATTTGAAGCAAACTGGAAAGGTGAAAAAGCTCAAGAAGCGAGTGCCTCAAGAACTGACCACAAATCAAAAATATCATCACCTTTAAGTGTTGTCTTCTCTTATTCTATGCAATAATGAATCATTTCTCAACCTGATTGTGAGGTGTGATGAAAAGCGGATTTTTATACAACAACCAGCAACAAATAGGTCAGTGGTTAGACAAAGCAGCTCCAAAGCACTTCCCAAAGCCAAACTTGCACCAAAAAAAGGGTCATGGTCACTGTTTGGTGGTCTGCTGGTGGTCTGATCCACTACAGCTTTCTGAATCACAGCGGAACCATTACATCTGAGAAGTATGCCCAGTAAATCGATGAGATGAATGGGAAACTGCAACACTTACAGCTGGCATTGGTCAATAAAAGGACCCAATTTCTTCTGAGACAACACCCAACCACACGTCACACAACCAACACTTCAAAAATTGAACAAATTGGGCAATGAAGTCTTGGCTTATCTGCCGTATTCACCTGACCTCTCACCAACTAATACTTCTTCAAGTATCTCAACAACTTTTTACAGGGAAAATGCTTCCACAACCAGCAAGATGCAGAAAATGTTTTCCAAAAGTCTGTCAAATCCTGAAGCACGGATTTTTATGCTTCAGGAATAAAATTTATTTCTCATTGGCAAAAATGTGTTGATTTTAATAGCTTCTATTTTGATTAATACAGATGTGTTTGATCCCATTACTGTTGTTCAGTCGTTCATTTGTGTCTGACTCTTTGAGACCTCATGGACTGCAGCACACCAGGCTTCCCTGTCCTTCACCATCTCCCAGGGCTTGCTCAAACTCATGTCCATTGAGTCAGTGATGCCATCCAACCATCTTGTCCTCTGTTGCCCCTTCTCTTCCTGCCTTCAATCTTTCCCAGCATCAGGGTCTTTTCCAGTGAGTCAGCTCTTCGCATCAGGTGGCCAAAGTACTGGAGCTTCAGCTTCAGCTTCAGTCCTTCCAATGAATATTCAGGGTGATTTCCTTTAGGATGGACTGTTTTGATCTCCTTGTATTCCAAAGGACTCGCAAGAGTCTTCTCCAACACCACAGTTCAAAAGCATTAATTCTTCAGCACTCAGCCTTCTTTAAGGTCCAACTCTCACATCCAAACATGACTCCTGGAAAAACCATAGCTTTGACCCTAGTTAAAATGATTTAAAATTCAGGGTCTGAAAGCACAATTACTTTTGTACCAATCTAATAACTATGCAATAATCTTAAAACCATAAGCAAGTAAATAGGAGAATATATTTGATAAAGACCAAAAAAAAAAAAAGAAATTGAAAGAAAGGGTGATGTTTACTGTTCAAAGAAAATTATCTCCTTACCTGAATCGCTTGCTGCAACAACAACTGTTCCACCAGGAGCAAAAGGATCATTGTGCTTTAACATTTCTACCTAAACAAATCACACACAGTCATGATTGAGAGAGGAAACTTTTCATAGCTGAAACTTTATTGCCGCACCAAAGAAAATATTCTTCACAAACTCTAAACTAATTAAGAAACACAAGGCATTAGGAACAAATGTCTACCCCTACTGATTTGCAATCTTATTGAAATGATTCATATCATTTTCTAATCTTTTACTGTAAAACATAACATACATTCAGAAAAATGTATGGAACATTATGAACCACTTAATAAAAGGTATCAAGTGAACATCTATGAAACTGCCAACATCTCAAAAGTCTTCATGTGCCTGCTCTAATCACAATCCCATCCCTCCCCTCTGTAAAGATTATTATTACCCTGGCATTGATATCCATTTCTTTCCTTCATAATTTTGCTACTTGTTTAGATGCACACTATTCTTTAACTTTCATTTTGAAATAAATGTAGATTTCTAGAAGAGCTATAAAGATAACACAAGACCTTATATCCCCTTCACCCAACTTCCTCTAATGTTAATGTGTGTGTGTGTGTGTGTGTGTGTGAGAGAGAGAGAGAGAGAGAGAATGCTTTCTAAAAAAAAAATTCAGCCACTTTAAATAATAAGCCACGTAAAAAATCTGGAGCAAATGTTAAGTGTGAATGGCTACAAAGAGTGAGGACTTTGTAATGTTTTATAGAAGCCAGAGATTCTGACTACTGAACTATCTTCCTACTTCAGCTTGGTTTTAAATCACAGTCAAACAAAATGTATATCTAGGAAGATAACTGAACTTTCTGGCATCAGGTTCTTTTTAAGAGGCCAGCTAAAAGTCTTGGCATACAATTAGATAACAGGGGGACAAAAACAGTTTTGGAATATTTATCTCCTACTCTGACTCATGAGTATCAATGTCATCTGTATTACACAATCTACTTCTAATCATCAAGAACTTAGGTATTACAACTGAACTTCAAAGGATATTACAGAACTCAAGTAATACAGATGTAATGGATAAGAGAGAAACAATGCTCATTGAGACTTACAGTATATTCTCTTTTTATAAAACAGGATCCGTTAAAAAAAATTACTTGCAGAAAGAATAACTAGTGATGCTTTTAGAACGGAAAATTTTAACTGATGGTTAACTTACATTTTTATAAAATGAACACATTAGCTTATACTCTGATTATCTGCTAAATGAATAAACAGCAATCAAGGGGGAAAAAAAAATCAAGCTGGTCTGTATAGCAAAGTAACTCTCCATGGTTCCTAATACGATAATTAAAATACCAATGTGAGACAGTCACTGACATGATAACACAAGTCACCAACTATTAATGCTTCTCCCCCAACTGTGAGAGAAGGAAAAACTAACAGACCTGGTTTTAAACAGCTTGTAGTTTTATTTACCATCTCAGAGAGAGAGAGAGAGAAAAAGTAGGCCTATATGTGTGTCAGGTTTAATTCTATTCCTTTATCATACACTGTGCATGAGTGCTAAGTAGCTTCAGTCGTGTCTGACTCTTCGTGACCCCATGGTCTGTAACCTGCCAGGCTCCTCTGTCTATGGGATTCTCCAGACAGAGAACTGGAGGTACTGGAGTGGGTTGCCACGCCCTCCTCCAGGGGATCTTCCTGACCAAGGGATCAAACCTGGGTCTCTTATGTCTCCTGCATTGGCAGGCAGGTTCTTTACCACTAGTGACTGTGCACTTACCCTAAAAGGGCACTGAGACAGCAAGAGGAACAGGATGGACTGTGCAGCCTACGAAGGAGCAAGCACCCACAAAACTCTCTTTATATTATGTTCAGTTTAGTAATTAGGCAATTTAATATACGAAAGTAATTTTCATGACTAAAATTCAGATGGTGTGATTTTATAATTAATGTTCCAAATCCTCCTATAAGGTCGCCTAACCTAATCTATCACTGAAATTCTCTCTTCTCTACATCAGCCATCCATTCCCTCCTTTCACAGTATGACTTACCATGTAGCTACCATATGCTAGCTAGGACAGTAGAAAATGGCACTTGTTTTGGTTTGTTTTTTTAAAATTATGTCCCTCTGAGAACAGAGACCATCTTTGAAGGAACAAAAAAAGACTTGTGGGGAGAGATTCATATCTTATGGCATTAACAGAGGCCTATTTGAAAAGAAGAAAGATGACCAAAAGCAGGGGTTTGTAGTTAGGAAAAAATGAGTCTGAATCTTAGACTACAGTAGTGAGGACCTTAGATTTTGGTCAGATAGAGTCTGAATTTAGTTCTGTCACTTACTAACTTACTTACACATAATAAGCTCTCATTTACTTTATCTTTAAAATGAGGATGATACATGAGCCTCATAGGATTATTGTGATGCTTAAATGAGGTAATACATGAAAAAAACTTAGCACCATACCTGGCACATAGAAGAGATTAGATAAATGTTTAACTATTATTATATTGCCAATTTGGTGTTTAGTTTACAGTTTTGAATGGAGAAATTAAGAGCTGTCAGCTAGGGCACTGCTGCTTTCAAAAACCGAAAGGGGACAAATTAGTAGAATGAATGGTAGAAAAATTTCACCAGGGGAGAGGAAAAGAAACATGCTTATTTTTAAATTAGGAAGAGTTGCTTTGGCCTCTTGCTTTTTAAACAATAAGAGTAGATAACAAGAGGCTACAATAAGGTGAGAGGGAAAGAACTCAGGTTGCAGGCAATTCGAGAAGAATTTGGCAAATGGGTCCACACTACAAACTGAGTGTTGTAGGAACACAGAGTATCCAGTAGCCTGTGGAAACCACAAATATTCAGTTACAGAGGCATTTGCTTAGTTTTACAACAGTGGAAAAAATCAGTTGCTGGCCAAGTAGTTCTTTACTGAATACAGTAAGGAAGCAATTCAGGAATACCAAAGTTTATTACCTTTAAAATAATCAATTACGCTTTTAAGGAAGTTCTCTTAATCTAAGAGTATTAAAAGACAAAATTTCTGCTTCACATGTCTGTCAACAACTGCTCCTTTATAGATCTGGTTTACTTACAGGTGTGAAATACCCTGTCTCAAAAAATAAGCTTTCAAATAAAAACTTAAAAAAACCAAACGAACAAGGAAAAAAAATTAAAAACCTCTCCAAAACCATTGATAATTATTGAAATTGGGCTATAGATACACAGAGGTTAAAATACTTCATTATGTTACTCTATTTTGCATGTGTTTAAATATCCTAATATAAAGATTTTGTTTTCAAAGCCTCCAGACTTGGTTGTCTGACCTTAGTTAATTTTTCTGAGTTCCAGTGTTCTTATTGTTAAAATAGGGACACCAACACCTACTTTGTAAGACTGACGTGAAGATTAGAAACTATGAATATAAAGCCCACAACAGTACTTGGATCATAGTGAGTGGTTATTAAATAGTAATTGTTGTACTATGTATATTATCAGGAGAGTCTGACATTTAGTGGGAATTAATACATCTTTATAAGAATAACACTCTAGATGTGTCCACAAAATAACAGAAATGATTTTTTTTTTAAATCAATGCTATTCTCTTTAAATTGATTTCATTATTTCAATAATGTATACCAAATATTTTCAAAATGCTTTACTGGCTTACGGATTTTTAATCATTTATTTTTTAAATCCCCAATGGGATAATATTTTGTCCTTTGAAGGGCAGACTTAGTATTTGGATGACATGAGTATTCGGATGACATGAGTATTCTGTCAATTTCAGTGGGTGCTCACAGTGTGAAATGCCAGTTTGAACCAAAAACTAGATAGGTTCGATAAGACTGAAATTTTTATATCGCCCATCAGAAGTAATCTGCAAGAGAATTCTTTCATCATTGTGTATTTCAAGAAACTCACTTAACTCATCTATTTGTAGACAGAATACAAAAGATCCACTGTATACTCATTTTCTTAAAGATAAAATATAGTAGGCCAGTAAGTCCTTTGCTTGTTATCTAAATGCCTTATATTGCCATGTGGAAGGACAGGATTTACAAGAAAGGTAAAGGTATGAGTCTCATTCCCAGGAGTTAGTGGCAGTTTGGCAAACAACTTTCTTGTCTAGAGTGAGTACTTACTGAATTATTTCTATCTTTCGGTTTTGAAAGATGACTCAAATAGTATATGATTTTACTATTGGTAAATTGCTTTTTTTTCCACATTTGTCTCTTTCCCTACCTCTTCTCTGACCATTAAACAGAAGTTAACATATATTTACTGATCACTGAACCAAAGTACAGGCAGGGCATGTGTACTAAATTTTTTGTAAGATATAGTTCCTACCCTCAAAAAATTTACTATCTAGCAATGAGTAATGATTTTGTTATTTCACCAGACAATAAACTGTCTGCTCTTAGAAAAGAAAAAAAGAAACTCACTTAGAACATCTGTGGTCCATTTAACATTTTTTTAACCCTCCTACTCACCGATGTGTTACTGCTATTGCTGGCTTCACTGAAAGGATCAGTACTTGAAGTGGCAAAAGGATCAGTAGAAGACTGCTTGAAGAAGCAGTCAGATGCAAATGGATCTGACCCTTTGAAAGGATCACCACCAAATGGATCTAAAAAAAACAACACAAATATGAGAGATTAAAAAATTATTACTCTAAATTTCCTGTCACCGATGACAACCGCCTTAATTAAAAGGCATTTTGACTCCTGTAGAGTCTAAGTCAGGTACTTTACTTATCTAGGTCATAAAACTGTATAGACAGTTACACCTAGTTAAGCAGTTTTAATTAACATTCTTTCCTACTTATTCATTATTCATCCAAAGCAAGTCAATAACTCCAACACTTATTACACAATGTTGCCTATATGCTAGGTTTAAATAATTTCCTCTAACCTGGTGATTCTAATTTTGGGGGTGGGGAAAGGATCACAGTTTTCTTTGTGGTTTTGATAAGAGTTTTTCACCTAATAAATTGATTTTTTAAATTAGCACATAATATCAAGTGATCCCATTTTTAAGATCCTTATTCTATGCTATTATAACTAAGAAGAAAGAAAAAAGAACACATAGGAATGGTAAGTGAAAGTGTTAGTCGTTCAGTCATATCTGACTTTCTGCGACCCCATGGACTTCTGCCCACCAGGCTCCTCTGTCCGTGGGATTCTCCAGGCAAGAATACTGGAGTGGGTTGCCATTCCCTTCTCCACAAAGCTTCCTGACCTAGGGATCGAACCTGGGTCTCCTACATGGCAGGCAGATTCTTTACCATCTGAGCCACCAGGGAAGCAAAGAAACAACAAAAATTTCTAAATGCATTTCTCTCTCTGGGCTCAATAATAACAGCCAACTGTTTGGAATAGGTTTGGGAACCATAACTAAATGGCACACCAGATTTGTGAAAATCCCAGAGAAAGAATCTTAAAAAGTCTGACATAGTAATTATTTAAGATCTGTAATAGGATGTAATTGTAGGGGGGAAAAAAGTTCTAAACCCTATAGTAATGTAGATCATTTTATTTATCTAATCCTTGGCTAATAAGAAGTGTATTAAAAGCATCAAAGAATCATCTGATGTATTAAAAGCATCAAAGTATAGGCACTAATGTTATTTTTTATAAAGTATAGCTAACAGTTTACTAAGCAAATTCATAAGTATCTGTCACTTTTTCTCTGAAAATGCCAGGTACATACATCTTAGTGAGGCCTTAGGTCAATTTTAAAACTGACTAAAAAGGAAGTGCATTCCTAAAACTACCTAACTGTGATCTCTCATTCATAAATATTAACATAAGCTTACAATTAAGAATTAAATTAAAGCTAAGAAGGACTTCAATAAAACACTAACCAATTTTCCCAAAAGGATCATCCTTGAAAGGATCACCTGTGATAAAAGAAATATGCAGAAATCAAAATCACAGTATTTACTGCTGTGGCACATTACTTAAAGAGTAACTTCAAAACAAAAGCAAAGTTTGTTTCATTAACTCTCCCTCAAAGTAGGTAAGACAACGAATGCTGTCCACCTTTAGGAAATATTTAGAATACTAATAAGTATCACTATTTTAATAAGGGAAGAACATTAATACACCTCATAAAAGAGGCAAATTTGAATCAGAGCCAACTATACTTACCTCCTGACCACAAGGTCAGATTACATGGAGGGGAAAACACAGGCTTGAGGACAAGAATTTTACTAACAAAATGTCTACTTTTCACAGGATTACTGGATGGGTATTGCCATCAACACTTCAGAAACAAATACCAGGCTTCACTGAAGTTAAAAAAAAAAAAGTGCTTAAAGAATTGAAGGGTCTAGAAATAAATCCTTACACATTTATCATCATTTGATTTTTGACAAGAGTGCTAAGACAATTCAATGGGGGAAAGAATAGTCTTTTCAACAAATGATGCTGGGACAACTGGATATCCACCTGCAAGAGAATAAAGTTGGACCCCTATCTCACACCATGAAATCAAAAGCACAAGAGAAAACATAAATAAATAAATAAGACTGCATCAAAATTAAGACAACATTGAACACAAGAATATAGGTGCAAATCATATGTTTGACAAGGGACTTATATTCAGAATATGTAAAGAACGCCTACAAATCAATAATTAAAAGACAAACAACCGATTTTAAACAGGGCAAATGATTAGAATAAACATTCTCCAAAGAAGATATAAGGATCCTGGAATGTGAAGTCAAGTGGGCCTTAGGAAGCATCACTATGAACAAAGCTAGTGGGAGTGATGGAATTCCGGTTGAGCTATTTCAAATCCTGAAAGATGACGCTGTGAAAGTACTGCACTCAATATGCCAGCAAATATGGAAAACTCAGCAGTGGCCACAGGACTGGAAAAGGTCAGTTTTTATTTCAATCCCAAAGAAAGGCAATGCCAAAAAATGCTCAAACTACCGCACAATTGCACTCATCTCACATGCTAGTAAAGTAATGCTCAAAATTCTCCAAGCCAGGCTTCAGCAATACGTGAACCGTGAACTTCCAGATATTCAAGCTGGTTTTAGAAAAGGCAGAGGAACCAGAGAACAAATTGCCAACATCTGCTGGATCATGGAAAAAGCAAGAGAGTTCCAGAAAAACATCTATTTCTGCTTTATTAACTATGCCAAAGCCTTTGACTGTGTGGATCACAATAAACTGTGGAAAATTCTGAAAGAGATGGGCATACCAAACCACCTGACCTGCCTCTTGAGAAACCTATATGCAGGTCAAGAAGCAACAGTTAGAACTGGACATGAACAATAGACTGGTTCCAAATAGGAAAAGGAGCACGTCAAGGCTATATATTGTCACCCTGCTTATTTAACTTCTATGCAGAGTACATCATGAGAAACGCTGGGCTGGAAGAAGCACAAGCTGGAATCAAGATTGCCAGGAGAAATATCAATAACCTCAGATATGCAGATAACACCACCCTTATGGCAGAAAGTGAAGAAGAACTAAAGAACCTCTTGATGAAAGAGAAAGAGGAGAGTGAAAAAGTTGGCTTAAAGCTCAACATTCAGAAAACAAAGATCATGGCATCCAGTCCCATCACTTCATGGGAAATAGATGGGGAAACAGTGGCAACAGTGGCAGACTTTATTTTTCTGGGCTCCAAAATCACTGCAGATGGTGACTGCAGCAACGAAATTAAAAGACACTTACTCCTTGGAAGGAAAAGTCAGGACCAACCTAGACAGCATATTAAAAAGCAGAGACATCACTTTGCCAACAAAGGTCCGTCTAGTCAAGGCTACGGTTTTTCCAGTGGTCATGTATGGACATGAGAGTTGGGAGTATAAAGAAAGCTGAGTGCCGAAGAATTGATGCCTTTGAACTGTGGTGTTGGAAAAGACTCTTGAGAGTCCCTTGGACTGCAAGGAGATCCAACCAGTCCATCCTAAAGGAGATCAGTCCTGGGTGTTCATTGGAAGGACTGATGTTGACGCTGAAACTCCAATACTTTGGCCACCTGATGCGAAGAGCTGACTCACTGGAAAAGACCCTGATGCTGGGAAAGATTGAGGGCAGGAGGAGAAGGGGACAACAGAGGGTGAGATGGCTGTATGGCATCATTGACTCGATGGACATGGGCTTGGGTGGACTCCAGGAATTGGTGATGGACAGGAGGCCTGGCGTGCTGCAGTTCATGGCGTCGCAAAGAGTTGGACACAACTGAACAACTGACCTGAACTGAATAACCACGGAGAAAGATGTTCAACAATATTAGTCATTAAGGAAATACAAATCAAATTGAAATAAGATACCACCTCACACTCACTACGATGGCTATAATTAAAAGGATAGATAGTCACAAGTGTTGGCAAAGGTACGGAGAAACTGCAAGCCACATATACTACTGGTGGGAATATATGTGTGTGTGTGTATATATATATATATATAAATGCTACAGACACTTTGGAAAACAGTTTGGCAGCTCCTCAAATGATTCAACAGAGTACTATGATCTGATATACACCCCAGAGAAAAGTAAATATATATTCACACAAAAACTTGTACATGAGTGTTCACAACAGCATTATTCAAAACAGCCAAAAAAGTGGAAACAACCGAACAGCCCATCAACCAATGAATAAGTAAAATGTGGTACATCCATATAATAATATTCATCAATAAAACAGGAAGAAATATTGAAACATACTAAAATGTGAGTAATCCTTGAAAATATTAGGCTAAATGAATGAAGCCAGACATAAAAATGCATATAGTGTATAATTCCATAAGTATGCACATCTATAGAGACAGAAAATAGATTAGTGGTTGGGCGAATTGAGGGTTAGGGGAACAGGCGATAACTTATAATCATTAATATCAGTTTCACAAGGTGAGTTTGGAAATAAATAAAAAGAAGTTTAACACGAGTGGTATTTAACATAGCTTATGATGACATCAGGTGTTTTAATTTATTGAGCTTATGATTCTTCAATAAGACTTTAGGCAGCTACTAACTACTATAGGCAGGGATCGAAGCTACTAACTACTATAGTTTCTGTTGTAAAAGCATGGTGTTGGCACTTTTGGTAAATAATTGCTGGATGACTTAAGACTGCCCAATCTCTTCTCTTTCTTTGGGTCTCTATTCTGAACAAGAAACATATTCTTAATCAGGGGTTCCTAAAACATAATCAAATGCTTAGTTCCAGGATTTAGTTGCCTGGAGAGGACAAATACTAAAGTCTGACCATATAAAAACATCATTCTCTTTTCTACTTTTGCTATAACAAGTAGGCTCTCAAAACTGAAGCCCAAATTCTTATATGGTCCCTTCTGATAAATTAGTAATATAAATATAAGAGTACTTACTGCCAACAAAAGGATCAGACTGGAAAAAATCCAGGTGTGAATCTGCAACTGGATTTGTCAGTGAACTTGTTTCTACATTAAATGGATCTTCCTAAAAATAATTTTAAATTAAAAAAAAGTTTTAGAAACCAAAGTTTTAAAAGGTAACATCTTAAAATAAAATAGCATGTTTGAAAAATCAACTGATGGTAACATAACAAATATTTTTGTGGTCATAAAGTCCATTTAACACATTTTTCTGTTTCCTTAGCATTAAATAGTATATAACCCCTATTGAGAAGAGAATGATAAGAACATTTACATATTAATATAGAATTATTTTTACCTCTTTTGAACATCTGTCACTATTAAATTCAGGACAAACTTTTTCATTAACAGCTACAGTCACCTCTTCATTTTCATCAGTCACACAAGAAGGCAGTACTTCAGGACTACTTCTTGCCTACAAAATATTAATCCTTCAAAGTATTAATTTTTCACAATATATTTTCTACTTGGCAAAGGAAACTGACAAGAGTCAAAAATTACTAGAAAATTTTAAAAGATAAGCAGAATACATTCATTGGATGACTTCTATAATATTTCTTAGGGAAATGATATCACCAAGCCTCAAAACCACTTAAGGCCAGAAAACTCCAGTTCTTCCTTAACTACTTCCCTCTGGTCATCCCCTAGCTAGATTCCAAATCTTATGGAGTCTAATTCTCATCTATTTCTCAAATTCTTCCATTCTTCTCCATCCTGACTGTCACTATCATTCATTTATAGCATTATCATTTCTGGTACATATTACTGTAGTAATAATATTCCAACTGCCTTCCTGCCTGCAATACTTGTCCTCTACATCTATCCTTCTCAGGGCAGCCAAAGTAATAGATCTAAAATAGGAATCTAATCACGATCTTCTGGTTAGAAATCCTTCAATGACGTCATTGCTTTCTGCATTTAGATCAGTAGATAATAAGGCTTTAGAAGTGGCAAAGCCAATTTCTATTTCATACCATCCTATGTCTTTGAAGGATAACCTAGTAATTTGCATTTTGTGCTTAAAAGAATATTGTGCAGTTCAAGACTGCACTGTACAAATAACATTAAATCTGTTAATTTTAAATCCTTAGTATCTATCAAATTTGTATTCTTCTCATCATCCCTCCTGCTACTGGTTAGATCCAGGTTAAAACAATTCTCACATAGACTACCCCAATAGTCTCTCACCATATCTCGGTATGTCTAATCCTATTCTCCAATCTATAGTCCACTTAAAAAAATTTTTTTTGGTGGCACCCTATACCTTGTGGGATCTTAGTTCCCTTACCAGGAATTGAACCCAGGCTACAGCAATGAAAGCACTGACCAAGTCCTAACCACCGGACTGCCAGGGAATGCCTTATCCAGCTTTTCTAAAAGGTAAACTCAATCTTGTCACTTCTTGCTTAAAAATTCTTCAATGGCTACTCACTGTAGTAAGGCGAATTCCCCAGTGCTGCAAGATGAATCCAAATTTCTTACTCTTTGGTCCTTTCTGAACTAAAAGTGGTCATTTTTATCTAGGCACATATCATAATCACCTATGGAATTTATTTTTAAAAACATATGTACCAAATAAAAAAAAACATACGTACCTGGGCCCAACCTAGAAACTCTAGTTCAACAAGTTTGGAATGGGGCACAGATATCTCCATCTTGATAAAAAGTACCAGAGGTAATGCAGGTAACCTACAGGAGACAGCCTCATCTCCTACCAATACATCCCTCACCATCACAAAACATCCTCAGAAAACTTCTCATGATACCGTGCAGCATGTTTTCTCCCATTACATGCTTATGCTAATGCTGTTTCCTCTGCCAGAAATGTACCACCTTCTCTTTTGCTTAACCTCTTCTCACTTCAGTGGTCACTTGTAAAGCTTCCCTATGACATCCTCTCTGAGCCTCCTCCAAGTTGTCCTACCTGAATACCCTATTTACTTTATCACTGCCTTTTAACACAGTGTTACAGGACTAGACTGCACGCAGCCGGAAGACGGGGTTAAAGGTCTTTTGTCTCTGTAGCTCTCATTCGGGAGAGCAGCACTCTTGCATTAGCTGATATTCTCAAAAAAAAAAAAAAAAAACAGTAAATAAATAAATGTCTTCAACATTATGAAATAATTACTTTCAGCTTTGGATGAGATCACTTAAAAATAAATACTACTTTCAGAAGTTACTATCTACAGAACCACAACTTTGAAAACATGGCTCTATAACAAATAGATCAGTTAAAATTACATTTTTCACTAGTTTAAACTGTTAGAACCCACTCTTTCTTTCTCAATTGTCTCAGATGAGGCAAGGCCACATGTTTATATTAGGTACGATGTCAACAAAACTTTCATCTGAATCAGTTTTTTTCCTTCTGAAGTTGGTTATGGAATTAAAGGAACCATTAGACTCACTGGAGACTCCTCATGTATGGGCTCAGACTCTAGGTTGCTCTGGCCTTCAGTGTGCTCATTAAGATTCGCTGTTTCACTGCTGCTGGTACTGAGGCTGCAATAATCTGTAGCACCATTTACAAGAATGCTGTGTGGACTACTGCACCAATTTAACTGATTACTATGGTTTTCCAGCTCTTTCATTTCCACAAGTTTCATTTGCATCTGTCAACACAAAGCAGAAATACAAAACAGAATTTACTAGAAAGACATTTTTAGACAAAAATTAGACAAAAACTAGACAAAATTACTAGAAAGACGTGATATAAAAATAACTATATGCTTAGACTTGATCAAGGATAAATCTGCTTCCATTAAGGAATGCAGCAAGACTTAGAGAAAAGGATTTCAGTAATCCATCCGAGTAAGTTCTCCTCCTGAAATTACAGTATATATGGATTTGTTTTTGTACATCTTTTGAAAGATCCAAGAATTTTAATTCAAATATCTGCTAATTGGCAGTCCTTTAGAATATAACTAGAAAAAGCGTCAGAGTATTGGGAAAAAGATGGCAAAACAGTAGTTCAAGACAAGATTTTATGATGACGCTTTAGGAGAGGGAGAGGAAATAGACGAAGAGTACATAAGACTTTGGAGCCATTCACATTCCTATTGGGAAGAAGAGAAGTGAAAACAAAGATGCAATGAGCTAGTGTCCTATCCCCTGGCATTATTTATTAATGGGCTAGAACCTTAAGGAGTAGTCTCTAAATCTAAAATATACCAAACAGGTTAAATGAAGGACAAAGTTTTTTTAAATTTCAATATCCATTGACTTTCTATACCTGGGACAACACAATAAATTCTAATATATATAAAAAGAAAAATGTGGGGAACTAGAAGGAAAAAATGCTTTTTTATACTTAATATCTACAATAAAAACACATTTACATATATTTCAAAGAAATTGAGACAACAAAATCAAAAAATGTTTCTAGTGAAAAAAACAAACGGAACTTTACTGAAAAGTACCATTTTCATAATATATATATTTTTTAATTACATTAGTGTCCTCTATTTATTAGCATGTTATATATTTTTTTTTAGCAAATATAAAAATTACCTATTGACATTCTGTAAAGCAAGGCTCTGTTCCCTAATCTTATTCCCCTAATATTTCCCATAAAGTTTTTAAGTTGCCCAATTTGGAATCTGTAATTTACCAAAGGAAAAGTCAGGACCATAACCTGGAAAAAGAACACTATATTGGATAAGGAGACAGATGTACATCTAGCTCTATCACTTTCTAATTATTAGGTTATTTTAGTCAAAGTACCCTCTCCAAGCTTCCATTTTTTAATCCATAGAGGTAGTAAGAACTATCTTCATAGAAGACTGTTATGTGAAGTAAAAGACATATTTACAAGAACTCTGTAAAATGTAAAGGCCTATGTAAACGAAGGACAATGTGTGTGAAAGTACCTAGCACACTACATTTCTCACTACTATAACAATTAAAATTTCCTGTTCCTTTTCTACTAATTTGCTCTATTTTTAAAAAGTTAAAGACTTGAGCCTTTTGAGGATAGAGACCAAATTTTTGTTATTAACTTTGTATCTCTAACATCTACCACAATGATACATACTGTAAGTGCTTAATAAATGTTCACTGAAAAACACGAGTATTATCCTTATATATTTAAACAGTGGGCATCAGTGTGTGTGTGTGTGTGTGTGTGTGTGTGTCTATATGTATACAGACATACACATATATATATATGTATATAGACACACACATTTTGTGTATATATATTGTGTATATATGTATATAGACATACATATATATGTGTATATAGACACACACACATTTCATTTTGTGTATATATATATATTGTGTATATATACACACAAATTGCATTTCATTTAGGATTTAAACTAACAATCAAAAATACTACACATTTATAACACAAAGCATATGCCTTGTATATTCCTAGTGCTATAGAGCAGTGGTTTATAAACTTACTTTTACTTTAATCTACACAAAGAAACAGAGTTTACACTTAGACCCAGTAAATATGTATGTACATATGTGTGTGTGTGTGTGAATACATAAAACATATAGATGCATACATCATACATATAACTATACATTTACACATATACACAGGGGTGAAACAACTGTAATGTATGCTGTTATTTCCTATTCTCTTTTATTTCACTGAAATTTATCATGACCATTAAATCAACTTTAATGCTACCCTGCAGTCTAAAATTTAAAACATTACTCACCATATAGATGAAGCAGTTGGGTGAAGTACCTGCCTATCAAAGAGTTCTATTTAGGACAGTTTGTTCCTTATAGTTATTCTCGAGACAATCAACAGAATCATGAAACAACCTGGCTTTCCTGTGTCTGATTCTCCCATGCACCTGCCATTTAAGCCTGTGTTCTTCCTTACTCGCTAGGTAAACTTAGAGGATACAGAAAAAAAAAATCACACAACTAACACAAGCTCTTTGCAAACTGTGCAAGGAAGGTACAACAAACATTTCAACTGCCAGAAATACTTGGATAAATAATATATATTGCACAAGTAAGTTACATAAAGTCAAGGTCAAAGGTTCTTTGTTCTCTAGAAAATACAAGGTAAGAAATAAAAATAAAAATTCAGCAAGTCACAAACTTCTCTTTAGTTATTACTTTTTCAAAAAAGGCTATAGGTAAGCTTTAGAGAGCAATAAAAGCACCAGGCTAATTTACAACTAAATTTCTTTTTTATAGGCCCATGGGAATATGCTGCCCTCTGTGGGAAAGATTCACGGTACCTGAGTCAAGTGTAAGAATTTGGTATGTTTATTCTTAAGATTTAGAGATCAAACACAAAGATCTAATTCCTTCCACAGATATCTGGCACACTTGGTAGTACAGCTTGCTGACACTATCTTCCATGCTCAAAACATGGCTTTATTTTCTCTCTGATAATTTATACTATCCAGAGTCATTTCTATTTTTCCAATTTATGCTCTTTCCTTTGAAAGAAATCCCCTTTCAAAAAAGTCAAAGAAAGAAAATTAAAAGACAAGCCAGAGACTGGGAAAAATTATTTGTAAATCAAATATCTGATGAAGGACTTATCTCCAGAATATACATATATATATTTTTAAAAACTTGTGTAATTTAATAAGACAACCCAAAATGGCAAAGGACTTTAAACAGACATTTCATCCAAGAGAATATACAAATGGCTCATAAGCATACGAAAAGATGATCAACATCTCTAGTCATCAGAGAACTGCAAATTAAAAACTATGAAGTACCACTTTACATCTACGAGAATGTCTATAATCCAAAAGACAATAAAAGGGTTGGTAAAAATGTGGAGAAACTGGAACTCTTATATATTGCTACGGCAAGTATTAAAATTCTACAGCCACTTTGGAAAAGCTTGGCAATTTAAAGTTAAAAAAAAAGTTTAATGTAACTTTACAATATAGCCAACTATTTTATATCCAAGAGAAATGAAAACACATGTCTACACAAAGAATTGTATGCAAACAGAAAATTCATAGCATCATTATTCATAATAGTCAACAGGAAGAAAGAATCCAAATGCCCATTAACTGGTGAACAAATAAACAACATACCTTATAAAATGAACTATAATTTTGTTACATACTACAGCATGGATGGGCTTCAAAAACATTACACTAAGTGAAAGAAACCACATGAGAAAGACCACAGACCACTTATTTCCTCTATATGAAACGTTCAGAAAAGGCAAATCTATAGACACAGAAAGCAGATTAGTAGTTACCCAGGGGTAAGGGTGGGGATTGATGATAAATGGGCACAACGGTCTTTTGGGAGTAAGGGAAATATTCTAAAACTGGATTGTGATGTTTGAGCAACTCTAAATTTACTGAAAATCATGGACTGTACCCTTAAAATGGGTTAATTTTACAGTCTATAAATAACAGTAAAAATATTTTAAAAACTTAAAACTATTTTAAAGACTGTCCATTTATCTAGGATCATTCCCACTACTATAAAATTCTTTTGGGTTTACTACATGTTAACTGAGTACCTACACTGAGACAAGAACTGTGCTAAATGCTTGGATAAATATGTATGTTTCTAGACCAAAAAGCTCCATCTACTGACAGAGGTAGACAAATAAACAAATGTGCAGGGGAAAATGTTACAATTACTGCAACAGAAGTACAATGTCCAATAAAGGCAAGATTCAGAAGATGCCACAAAGAAAGAAGAAGTTAAGCTATGGCTTACAAGATGGGTAAGCAGGTATTCATCTACCAGACAAGAGAGGGGGAAAAAGCATATCAAGGGGAAGGACTTCATTATATATAATAATTAACTGACCAAGTTTCAGACAATCTGAATTCTAGACTATGGCTCTTCTGAAGGCTACATAACCATAAGCAAGTTCCTACACCTTCCCTGGCTTCAGTTTGTTCAAATTCAAATGGAAAGGAATGGGCTATGCAGTCTCTACACACATCCAACCATCCTACCATCATTCTATAAAATATTAATCTCCATTTAGGGAAGTCAAGAAACAGCAAAGCAAAGGATCTATATTCTGGACCTACCACAACAGTCATATTTATCTATATAAAGAATAATTCCCTAATTAAAAAAAAAATAAAGGTTTCTAAATGAGCAAAACTGATTTTAAGGTTCAGTTCAATCACTCAGTTGTGTCCGACTCTTTGCAACCCCATGAATCTCAGCACGCCAGGCCTCCCTGTCCATCACCAACTCCCAGAGTTTACCCAAACTCATGTCCATCGAGTCGGTGATGCCATCCAGCCATCTCATCCTCGGTCGTCCCCTTCTCCTCCTGCCCCCAACCCCTCCCAGCATCAGGGTCTTTTCCAATGAGTCAACTCTTCACATGAGGTGGCCAAACTATTGGAGTTTCAGCTTCAGCATCAGTCCTTCCAATGAATACCCAGGACTGATCTCCTTTAGGATGGACCGGTTGGATCTCCTTGCAGTCCAAGGGACTCTCAAGAGTGTTCTCCAACACCTCACTTCAAAAGCATCAATTCTTCGGTGCTCAGCTTTCTTCACAGTCCAACTCTCACATCCATACATGACCACTGGAAAAACCACAGCCTTGACTAGACGGACCTTTGTTGGCAAAGTGATGTCTCTGCTTTGAATATGCTATCTAGGTTGGTCATAACTTTCCTTCCAAGGAGTAAGTGTCTTTTAATTTCATGGCTGCAATCACCATCTTGCAGTGATTTTGGAGCCCCAAAAAATAAAGTCTGACATGTTTCCCCATCTATTTCCCATGAAGTGATGGGACCAGATGCCATGATCTTAGATTTTAAGGTTAGAGTCCCCAAAAGGTAGGACACCAGGTTATTATTTATAAAAATAAGCAACACTTACTGAGTACTTATTTACCAAACCCTATGCTCAAATGTCTCACTGGTTTTGCCCCATTTAAACTTTAAAAGCAGCTGAAAGAGGCAGGTGTACTGTTAATTCTCCAATTCTATTTTATTTATTTATTTTATTAAATTTGGCCATGCTGTGCAGCTTGCAGGATCTTAAACGTCAGTTCCCCAATCAGGAATTGAATCCGTGTCCTCAGCAGTGAAAAGGGTGAAATTCAAGTCTCTGGTGGTTTATTGTTGTTTAGTCACTAAGTCACGTCCAACTCTTTTGCGACCCCATATACCGGAGCTCGCCAGTCTCCTCTGCCCATTGGATTTTCCAGGAAAGAATACTGGAGTGGGTTACCGTTTCCTTCTCCAGGGGACGTCCCTGATTCAGGGCTTGAACTCATGTCTCCTGTATTGGCAGGTGGATTCTTTACCGCTGAGCCACCAGGGAATTTGCAGTTCTCCAAGATGAGGAATCTAACACTGAGATGATTCAGGCAGTAAGCAGCAGAGCAAGCGTTTAAACCCAAACCATCTAATTACAAAGCCTGCACACTCAATAAGATTCCAGTGATAATCATCAGATGTATAAGACTCACAACAGTTTTAACTTATGACAGGTGACAAGAAGCCTCTTCATATAAAATGACAAAAAATGAATAATAAACTGGGCAGAAGCAGCAGCAGCAGAAGTGGAGAAAATACTATGTACTAAAAGGATACGTGAGTGCCCACTTGAGTGTATTTTTCACTCCCACAAAGACTTACTGAACTGATTTCCTGCTGTGAATCTTGCAGGTGCTGCTGAAGAGGTCCCAGCTGAGCCTTCCCTGACTCCACACTCTCTTCCAACTCTGCTGTTTCTTGCTGTAGGCGACTCAGCTCTTCCCTAGCTTTGGCCAGCTCTTCTTCATAAGTGGAGATCTGTGACTCTTGACTAGTTAGTTCAGCTTTCAGGGATGAAATCTACAACATGCGGTGAATAAGACAAAAAAGGGATTAAAAAAAGAGATGTCATTAAAACATTCCATAATGCAATATTTATTTTAGTTTACTACTTTGGTGTTTTTGATATATATTTTCTGTAGAAAAGGGCAATCAGGGACTGACAGAGGAGAGTGAAAGACATAGGTACCATACTTCCAACTAAATTTTAGAAAAAGAAAAAAACATGCAGTGTCCTATTTCCCCTGTAGTTTCTAGATGAAACATGTCCCATCTCCTTCATGTTCCCAAACTTCATGTTGACTAGATTGCCACTAACAACAGCAACAACAACAACGAGCAGAGAGGGTTTCTATCTTAAGCCAGCAAAAGCACCTAAGGTAAAGACACAGGCAGCAGTAAGCCACCAGGCCTTACCAGCTGGGCCTCCTCAGCACACTTCTTTCTGACTTCCTGCAGTTGCTCCTCCAGCTGGGCTTTCTGCTCATCCAGCCCATCAAGGAGTTCCTGTACTTGCTGTTTCTGGGCCTGTAGTTTTTGCAGATTAGTATTCTCCCTTTGCACTTCATCTTGAAGATCCTGAAATACAGGAATATTAACATTATTTACTAGAGGCAGGAGAAGGTTAATAATTTTTAAAAGTCTATCATAAGGGAAGGTAAAGTCTCATCTTATTACGTATACTGTGTTGGTGGATTGGAGGACTCATAGCTTTAAATACAATCTTTACTTGAGGACATCTTTCCTAGATTCCAGATTTAGACATTCAATTTGCTTACTCAGATCCATCCTTGGATGTCTGATGGACTTCTCTAACATAATAAGAACAGAACTCCTGGCATTTCCTCCCCCCGCCACTCCACAACATCTGCTTTATCCTCCATCTGCCCCCTCTCAGTTTCTCTGGCCAAAAAATACAGCATCTCCTCCGACTCTTCTCTTTCTCTCACATCTCATCTCCAATCTGTCAGCAAATCTTGCTGTTCCTTCCCTCAAAATGTATTTTAAAAAGCGGCCATGTTTTTCTTCAACCTCAGTCCAAGTCGTTTTTCTCTCTCTCCTGGATTGCTGCCTTCTAACTGGTTTCCCTTCATTCACCCATGCTACCTTTCAGTTTATTTACAGCATAGCAGTCACTGTTAAAAAACTACATCAGACAATGGCACTCCTCTACTCAAAACTCTGCACTGACTCCCCATCTCCCTTACCATAAAAACCCGTCCTTCCAATGGCCCCAGGTGGTCCCATCTCCCAGCTTCATTTCCACTGCTCTCTCCTTTGCTCACTCTTAATTTCAGCTACACTGGCCTTTCTGATGCTTCTCAAACATGTCAGATATGCTTCCTTCTCAGATCTTTCACTGATTATCCCCTCTTCCTAGAAAGCTCTTCCCCAAATTATTCACATGCCTTAATCCCTCATCTCCCTGAAGTCTCTGCTCAACTGTTAGTTGCTCATTTGTGCCCGACTCTCTGTGACCCCATGGACTGTAACCCATGAAGCTCCTCTGTCCATAGAATTCTCCAGGCAAGAATACTGGAGTAGGTAGCCATTCCCTTCTCCAGGGGATCTTCCTGACTCAGGGGCTAAACTTGATCTCCTGCATCGCAGGCAGATTATTGACCATCAGAGCCACCAGAGAAACACAGTGCAAAAAACAATGTACTACAGTTACCTTTAAATAATAAACTCCTCATAGGCAGCCAATGCTTCATCTTTCTTAGAGGTTCCACAATCTAATACAATGTCTTGCACATTCCAGGCAATTAATCAGGCAATGATTTGTAACTATCACAAGGATTCTACTATCTGGGAGAAACTACTGGGGAATGAGCCTGAAGCTGACAGAAACAACTTCTTTCAACATACTACAGAAAGCTTCACTCTATATTTAAACTATAGCAAAATATTAAAACTAGCCTCTAACTGACCTACAGCAAATGCATTTTGTTAAATTAAAATAGTATCTAACTTTCTATACTGATTCAACATTTGTATAGACTGTAGACCAAGAATGATTTGACATTTTAAATTTCCATTATATGGAAATAATCTTTACTACTTTAGCATGTCACTGTGGCATATATCTTTCTTGTGTGGTTTTTTTTTTTTTTACATTATCTTATATACTATTACTCTTTAGGAAGACATAACAACAGCTTCACTTTAATCCAGTTCCTTGAAAAACTACAGTGGCTTGAAAAATTCTTGTAATTACAAAATATTTTGAAAGCACGCCATCTGCAGATCTAAAGTGATTTTTATATTTGAGAATATAATCCACTGTCAATACTGTTATAAAATTATTATACGGTTTATACATAACAATATGCTGACCCAAAAGGCATTTTTAAAGAAATGCTTAACAGGAATAAGGAAAAAATGTTTCTTATTCCCATTTTCAAAAATTCTACTCTAATTTCCTACCCTCTCCCCAATCCCCCCCCAAAAAACCTTAGACTTCACATCTCTAATAATATCTAGTCTTTATAAATATACGTAATTTTGATGTCTCTACTTTCATTCTAAATCCAATTAAGAAAAGTGAAATTTGCTTTAAAAGGGTCACATAATATAAGAAAATGACTAAGATATATGCTAATTTTTAAAAGTTGAATACAAAGGCAAATACAGTATGATTGCAAATAAATATAGAGCCATGCATATATAAATGTTAACCATGACTCTCCCTGAAATGTGAAATTGTAGAGTTTCTTTCTTTTTATACCTTTCTTTATTTTGCAAGATTAATATGGACTCATATTACTTTTATAATCAGAAAATGTCAAGTCTGCAGTTTTTAAGTATCACATATCATATGGTTTCATACCAATATAAAAATATTCTGATGCAACTGAATTTTTAATGTAAGAATTACCAATAGTAAGATCAATGCTGGTTTCTTTTAATAAAATCAACCCAGATTTCAAAACTTGTATTTTTTAGTGAGTCACTTTAAACACATCCCTAGAGGATAGGTTTATGTAAGAGGAAAGGGAATAAACAAATCAATATAACATTTACTCTTGCCCTTTCTCTTCCAAAGAGCAAACATATTCCCTCAAATTTCCCAACCTCACTTTTATGCTACAGTAAAAATCTACATAGTAACACAAAAGTATGGGCCTTGAGGGAAAGGTTATTGAAAAAATACCTCACATTGGTGACATATTTTAAGCTGGATAGAGGTCCATATTTAAATTAATGCCTCTCCATGTCTATTTTAAATATGAAAAAAGATCTTCTCTAAAAAAATTTCAACACTAATCCATACACACAAAGGTCTTCTTTTTCAGTAAGCAAACTTAAAATTATTAAACTGTACAAAAGCAAAATGAACAGATTGCAAACATAAACACTAGGAAGAAGAAGAATCAAATTTCACTACAAAATTACTTGGTAAGGCTGCCACCACTGTAATGTAATTTTCACAACAATTTCAATATCCATATCTACTTGGTTATTTTATTTTGGCACAGAATGGTTTATCCTGAGACTAAGTGAAGTCAACGGATGAACATCTCTCTCCCTGCCCACCCTTGACTAGGACAGTGGCAGATTCTCTTAGCAAACACCATCTGCCACTAAACTAGGATAATTTTCTCTTAATCTGAAGGTAGCCCTTTGGGGAAATCCTCTCCTGAATTAGGGTACAACCTCAGTTACTATCAAATGCCAACTCATCAAGGAAGTGACTAAAGACACGTGCAGATGCCTTCCTAGTTATGCTCTATTTTCCATGATCATGCTCTACTTGCTCACCTGTGCCATCAACAGCAAAAGAAAAGAGGGTAGCAGCAATTAGGAAATGGCAAGGATAAAGTGAACAAGACTACTGTAATGCACTGTCATGCTTTGCTTTAGAAAAATACCAAAACAAGCCACATCAAAGGTTCTTTATCCAGGAGTGAAAGGATCCTTGATCTGCAATCTTGGCTTTATTTAAAACTAAATTTCAAGGAAAATATCCTATTTTCTAGAAATCACACAAGATAAAGAAAATGATAAACTTGTCCCCATCCCTCCATATCCTTTGAAGTGCTATGGAGGGTAGTAGAAATAAAATTTAAACAAATATATAAAAGCTCTCAGCTATACTCAAGAATAAGATAATTCATTTTAGCAACCCAAATCGGCTGTACAACCAAAGAAGTAAATCTATAAAACATGAATACATTTAGATCTATTTCATATAAATACAGAGTAAAAAATACACAAAAATGATAACTAATTTATAAATAAAACACTTACTTAAAAAAAAAAAAAACTCAAAGCATACATACAGTATATCTATACTTGAAAAGTTATTATAGTGAATAAAGGAATTTTAAGTATTTTGGTAATCTTACCGAAAATGCTATTTAATTGATTAAAAAACTCTACAGACTAATCCAGAACTAAAAATAATCAAGTACATTCATTATGTTGGCCTAATTCTCAAAATAGAAGTTACAGGAATATTCTTAACATAAAAAAGTAACAACTATAAAGCAAGATGTTTTCTAAGTCAAAGACCAGAAAGGGAACCTATTAAACTAGGGAAGATGTTAGAAAACCTCACTAACAGCCTGCCTTTATTTCTCAATCATATGCTTCTCAGCATGTTCTAAGAGCACTATCACCAGGAAAAGAATGTTGAGCTCATGTATCTAATTTTATTTTCACCCAAAATAAATCATCTTTCTTCATCTAGGGGGAAAAAAATGGGCAATTACTATAAGCTACTAAATCTTTGTTGATGAAGTTTAAATAACTGTGAGCTTCTCTCTCATGAAGGTAGTATGAACAATATAGAAAAGGCTGACTCTTCATGATATCAACTGTGCTCCCAATCCTTTCTGCCTGTGGTTTCTGGATGTCTCTTGTCCCATTTTTAATTTCATGCACAAAATGGAAGTTTATTCATTTCTACTGTCAATAGCTTCTTTAAATTTACCTCCATCTAAGAATATATTACCATCTACAGTATAAGATATGATCCAAGGTACAATTTTTAAGCTTAGGGAGCTCACAATATAGGCTGTAAGATACTGGAATCTATATACATATACATTAAATGAGTATAATAAGATAACATACTGGTATGCCATATAAGTGTACACACATTCCTCTGGAAGTCCCAACGTAAGAAAGACAAGCAAACTGAAGGGAAAAAGAAGGGAAAATTTAGAGAAGTGATGAGTTTCAGTTGGATTTTAAGACATGGGTGGAATTCACATAAACAGGAAGATAAGGAATTCTAGATTGCAGCAACAAAAGTTATAAAAGAGGGAACAACAAAGATCAAGTGTATACCACACAGTTCAGATGCAAGCAATCAAAAAATAAGTAGTACAAGAGGATGGCCTATAATCTTTTTTTCTACTTCCAATATACCCATGAGGATGACATTCTCCCACCACTAACAGTGGCAGTGGGCGGCAGTAAAGATTTTCACATATGAGAGTCATAATTACTAAAACTGGTTCGGGTAGAAAGCAAGGAGGAAGATGGAGTAAGCACTTAGATCTGACTTAAAAATTTCAGATGTTAGGTAACAGGGGTGGCAGTAGTGAAAAAGAAAAACAGACAGGAAAATTCAAAACTTGAAGTCAATTTTTTTCAGCAAGGTGAGACTCATTTTAGATATACTGGATTTGAAATGATAAACCTCAAAATGCCTAACTGGAGACGTGAGACTTGCACTCTAAAGAGCTGAGGGCTTGACAGATATCTGGGAAGCATCAGTATATGGTATGTGGATGACAGAGGGTAAGGAAAAGGGAGGAAAGAGGGGGTCAGAGTGTGTCCATCAGTCCTGGGCAAAGGCAACAGAAGCAAAAGGTCAAAGGAGGGCTACGAATATTCAGGAGAATGCAACCCAAGAAATCAGTAACCAATGCAGGAAGGACCCATGGATTTGGCCTTAAGATCTTGGTCCTGGGGAGATAAATTAAGCACAAAGGTATGGGTGAACAGGAAATTAAGCAAGATTACTGAAAAGCTAGGACGGGGGGAAAGGGTCACACAAAGCAACAAAAATAGAGAAAAATAGGCTGGCAGTTAAAGTGACAGCAACAGGGGGGAAAAAATTGATTAGTCCTATATGCAGATAGGGCTTCCCAGGTGGTAAATGTAGGAGACACCTGCCAATGTAGGAGACACAAGAGACGTAAATTAGACCCCTGGGTCAGGAAGATCCCCTGGAGGACAGAATGGCAAACATCCAGTACTCTTGCCTAGAATCCAGTACTCTTGCCTAGAATCCCACAGACAGAGGAGCCTGGCAGGCTACAATTCACAGGGTCGCAAAGAGTTGGACACACTGAAGCAACTTGGTGCATGCACGTACATGCACACAAACACACACACACATATGCAGAGTCTGATATGAAAATAAAAGTCAGAGAAGGGCATGATGATGAAGGGAGAGTAACAAAGAGATGGCAGTAAGATATAGAATAATACTACCAATTAGAACACCTACTGAACTCTAAGTGAAGTCGCTCAGTCGTGTCCAACTCTTAGCGACCCCATGGACTGTAGCCTACCAGGCTCTGAGGAGCCTCTCAGCCCATGGAATTTTCCAGGCAAGAGTACTGGAGTGGGTTGCCATTTCCTTCTCCAGGGGATCTTCCCAACCCAGGGATCAAACCCGGGTTTCCTGCACTGCAGGCAGACGCTTTACCGTCTGAGCCACCAGGGAAGTGACTGAACTCTAACCCTGTGCCAATTACTTTGAGGCACTTTACCAATAATATGTCATTTTATTCTAACAGCAAACTCTGCTATTTCATGTTACAGAAGTGAAAACTAATGTGCAGAGTGGTTACATTTCTTCCTTAGGATCTCAAACTTCAGAAGAGCCAGAATTAGGAACTGAATTCAAGGTTCTCTGATACCAAGTCATTCCTATAAACTTCTATGCAAAATTGAAGAAAGTATACATGAGGGTGAATTCCTAAATATTTGTTGACTACCTTGAAGGACAGTTTTTTGTTTTTGTTTTTGTTTTAGATTCTGTGTTATTACTGTCCAAATATATGAAGTTCTGATGAAATAAAATCATACGGTACAGATAAAAACAGGCTATGAGAGCTGAGTCGTTTTAGGGCAAAATGGCAGATCACTCAACAGCTTTTTTTTTTTTTTTTTTAAGGAATTCGAAATGTTTAAAAATAGAGAAGGTGGTTTCTGAAAAAGAAAGAAAAAGAGAAGCGGAAAAAGAAAGAAAAAAGAAAAAAAGAAGAACGGGAGGGAGGGAGAAGAAAAGAAAGAAACCATTGAGGAAAGGTTAGCTTACAAGAAAATCTGACTTAGAAAGAAGGGACAAACGCATAAAAAATGCATAGACTTTGTGTTGGTTAATGCAATGGTAAACAACAGAATATACGGCCTCATAATAATTCTGTAATGGTGTACATATAATGCCTCTAGCGCTTTTGGAAAATACGCAGACACTAATTAAAGGTCATTCTAGATAAAAATACATATTTCTTTAAAGGGGTGGGGGTGGCGGGAGGGGGAGTGTGATCTCAGAGCACATCCCTGCAGATGTACAAAGATGAAACTATGTTTTTTTAATAATTCCAGTAAATGTGGCAGCAAAAATTTGTTGCAAGGATGTTGGCTGGTTTTCACAAAGTTTTTTTTTTCTTTTTAAGAAATGGAGCTATAAGGTTATATTTGAATAAAATTTTTAATAAAATTGTGCATATGCAGTTTAAGGTAGGAAAGAATGTGGGTCTACCTTCTTCCTGTAACAACAAGAAACTCAAACCATAAACATTTGAGATAGAACAGCCTTTTACAGTTTCCCCCATTTTGGATCTAATTTCTCCACAGAACTTGACAAACTAGCAGTGTACCTCGTATGAGTTAACAGTGATCATCTCATGACATAAAATATGAAGTTAATTGTTGGTTTGTTCTTCAAGAAAAAAATCGTGAACTGTGAGTTCTCAAGATGGTAATAGAACACAAACAGGAAATAAACGTACAAAATTAATTATGTAGCAGACCTTCTAATTTACCTGAATTAGAAAGACTATATAAATGCTAAAATAAAAAAGAACTAGTCTTTTGGCACTTTGATCAAATTTAAAGAGGCTTTGAAAGTCTGGTTTCTCTACTTGAGATATGAGCTCATATTATCACAATCTGTAACTTTATAAATATAAAGAAAAGCAAGAATATGCAGAAAAGCCATATTTGATTAAGGCAGAAAGATATTTATTGATGAGTCAAAATTCTCTTACTTCTCCCTTGATGCCCTCATTTTGGCATTTTTCATTAGCACCTACATTAGAAAGTGGGGTAAGAAGGAAGCAGGGAAGCTATAGTAAAAAGCCTTTTGGCAGAGAAATTAGAAAATAAATACTAAAAGTTCAAGTTAGTTACAGATCTTAATTATTCATGTTATTCCTAGTCTATTCATGTTATGCCTCATTACCAATGGCTAATTCAGAGTAAACTCAATAGGTAATACAATATACTTATTAACACTTTCAGTTAAGTGGTCTTGCTTCAGAAAATCGAAAATAATCACTAAAATGAAAGTTTTAATTACTTGTAGATGTCAATTATCCATGTCATTCTTAGTCTAGTATCTCATTACCATGAACAATACAAAAATACCTGTACTGACATGGAATGAGTAATGTGTCTACTAATGCAAAGCTTTAATCCTATGGTTTTTTCCAATGAACCTGCATGTTCAACCATTACATAGTGGCCTATACTCACTATGCTCTACATGCTCTAAAATACCTTTTATTTACAGCACCTTATGCAAAAAAAAATTTCAACTATTTAGACTTCCTCAGCCAAGCACATTTTGGATTCAGCAAACTTGAAGCTTTAACATGTACCTTACCATCAACACTAAGTAAAAGAAGGACTAGCATATAACAAAGAAATGTTGACTGACAACAAAACTTCTATAAATATAAGAAATCAAATATTTAAGGATAGCTGATTTAGCTTGAAAAGAACAGTGTAAATTTTAGTGTTCTCCCAAAGCAGCTATTTAAAATTCACAATCTCAAAAGATGAGGCAGTGAAAAACCACAGATAGATGTACACACACACACACAAATAGTGTCTACTGCAAAAACCTTGGTACTGTGAAACATCTGGCTAAATTTGGAAGTTGTCCAATATTATATCAGTGACTACATCTACCTCTTCAGATTGAGAAAACTTTTGTAGATCATTTTATCTTCCATTCTTAAAATATTTTCATCAGTAACTGCTTAAAGTCTATGACTCTTGCATTTCTTAAGCTCAAAAATTGCACAAAAATAAAGTAATTGACGATATCATTTCCTATTTCACTATCACAAAGAGAAATATATTAGTGACAATCTGTTAACTCTGTTTCACCTTTAGGAAAATTCCAGTATATATAATAAGTACAGTAATAGAATCAACTTCTAACAAGAAGTCTCTCGATCTGGCTTCTTCTTCAACCCCTCAATAAATCATTCTCCCCACCCTAGCACAGTCCACCTGTCACAGCATCTCTGGTGAATGTGCTACATCAAAACAAAATAATGGATCTAACAGTTTTAGAGCTTTTCCCCATTTAAAACTATCAAGACAAGGAAATCCAATACATGACTGCTGAGGTTAAGAAATGTCCATGCATGAGCTCTTACTGGCAACTGCTACCAGTGCTTCTACATCCAACATCCTGTGTGTGCTGGTACAGCATTTAAGAAATGATGTCCCAATAACATGGTTATTGCTTATGGCTCTAAATGCAACACTGCCCATTTTTCTATATTTTAACGTTTGAAATACCTCTTTTGTGTCATTCCCAATCAGAAATGGAGGTTTTTTTTGTCTTTTCTATTTGTAAAATAGAAGCTACTTTGTAAAATGAAGCTACTTAACACAGCACTTAGTGAAATGAATTAAATCTCTTTATGCCAAAGTTTAAGATATCCTGGCTACTAAGCAACTTATAAAATGCTATTTTGAATTGTTCCCTATCATTTCCCACCCTATTAGTACTGAGACAGTCCTTTAAAATATTAGGTCTCCTAGCTAACAAAATCTTACACCCATGAAAAACCAATTTGCGTTTTCATGATGATGATGATGATGATGATGATGATGATGCTCTCATTCATTCAGTTTTACTGGTGCAATAATATTTATATCACAAGTCATTCAAACTTACCTTTAAGGCTATAATATGCAGATAAATATTATCTTAAAAATACTTTTAAAATGAGAAATTTATGCTGAAAAATACTGCTTTATCATTGTAGTGTAATCTTTGCAGGCCAGAGTGAGAAGAAAAATAATAGTTTTATAAAAGATAAAGATTTATATCACATAAATAACAGGGATTCTCTTTACCTACTCACCAATACCACAACCATCACATTGTAAATGCCCCTCTACATTTAAAATGAATCCTACTAAATCAGAAATGGAATACTGAATTTGACAGTTCACATACCTGAACCTCGCTTGTTCTCTGTTTAACAGCATCTTCTTTCTCCTTAAGGTCCTGTTCCACATTATTCTTTTCCCTGGAAGACCAGCAAACAATGCAAGAATATTTGAGAACATCAGCTACAGCCGGTATGGTTATCCATCCTCCTAATCCTGAATCGCTTTTTAAATACATGGTGAAACATTCAATTTTTAAATGAAGGGCAGCTTTTTCTACCCTCTTTTAATTATTTATGGAATAGAAATCAATATAAGCTCTATTAGTAAAAAAAAAAAATCGCTTTCTCACTAAAATGTGGTGAAAAGAGAATAGATTAAAAAAGGAAGAGGAGAAAAATAATCAATGAAACACTCAGGTTCCACTGATCTCACTGTTGCTATGGAAATGCTGTCCAATGAAAATTACTGGTGAAAAACAAGGAGGGGTTGCATCAGCTCTGTGAGCTTAACCCTTAAATACCATTGTTAAATAAAATGAAAATGGCTAAGAGAAACAGTCAACAATATTAAGGAAAAGGACATTACTGAAATGCTAATTTCCTCTTAAATCCCTTGTGTGCACCAATTTTAGAATGAAACAACAAAGAAAATAGAAAAGACTGCCAATACACAGGTCATCTGATCTATTCAATACTACATCTGTTCAAAAGCTATTTTAGGACCACCTTTCAATACCAATTGATCAAATATATAAGATAATGTGCCCTGAGTGAAAAAAAGAATCACATTAGCATTTATCTCTTTCTACTCTTCAGGTCATACATGTTAGGATCCACATTTACACTGAAATATCACTTTCTAAATTCTTACATGCTTCCATCAAAACTGGATTCCTAATAAGGGACTCTTAAGCAATCTTAGATTTGGAATTACAGAACAGAGATTTTTTTTTTGAAGTAAAAAATTTAAATACCTGGTTGTACTGAAATCTCTCCCCTCCCCACTGCTCCCTTCACTTTCTTTTTCCACAAAATGAGATGAAAAAGCCACAGAATTCTGCAAGAATACACTTTTGGGGTGAGGGGAAGGTAATGAGGGCCAACAAGAAGAAGGGAGGATGCCATTCAAGAAGTCCTTCAGATTAGTACTGCAGAGTTTTTTCTTAGAGCTTCATGACTGTATTTCAGTTTCATCTTAAGACATAACCCAAACAGAAGTTCAGGCGCCATTAAGCTGAGGCATAAAATAAAGTGAAAAAATTCTATCACAGGAGATACTTAAGGGACAACTACATGCCACTTTTAAATTTCTCACCAATGTAGATAAAACTCAACTGTTTTGGATACATAGGTGCAATGCTCTTAAGATTTGTAGGAGGAGAAAAAAGTACAATAATAAAGCTATTTGTGTAATGTTGCTTTTAAATACTAAAGATGACCAAGGAGCTCACTGATGTCAGATGGGTCAAAATATGAGTCAAGATGTAGTGGAGGTTTTAAACATTCTCTTACATACGAATCACTGTGGCAGCCCATTACTTCCATACCTCAAACTACTTATTAAGCAAAGGTCATCCCTCACTTCCAATCCTTAAAAAATTAGGTAAAATAGAAAAAAAAAAAAAAAAAAAAACACCACAGGCAGAAAAATCTAAATATACTCCACAAATTCTGCAAGTTCAATCATAGAAATTTTTTCTTTCCACCGTATATGAGCAGTGTTTCCAATCCTGCTACAGCATGTCAAAAATCAGTCACATGAAACACCAGCCTCCTCCCTTCATCCCAGATCCTCAGAAGCATTCCACACAAGGTCAGTATCAACTCAGTTCCTTGTTTCTGACACTAGATAATAACAAAAACAGAACATGCAACATAGTACCACAGACCAAACGTGCACACACTAATGTGCATGTTTGTATTCAATCTTTTCTTGCTCTGTTGTTAATTGCTGATACTGACCATGTCTGCTCAGATCAAGTGTGCATGAAGGAAAACAGGGTGCAAGAAGGCAGTGAACTGCTTTAACACAGCTAATACACAAGAATGGGAGAGCAAAAGAAGGAAGCTCACTCAGTGAAAAAGGAAAACAGATTACAAAGCACTCTCAGCTCTAACCAGCAAACAAAGTTGATGTTTGGGTAAAATGGAGGAAGAATATAAAGTACAAACTCATGATTTCGGGTGTGGGAGGGGTGGGGAGTGGTGGTGATATCAAACACGGTGAAGACCATTCCCAACTAAATAAAAATATAGGAATCTTTAGGGATTAATTTCTCTTTAATCTGAGATCAATTAAATTTAACTTTCAGTCCATATTTATCTAGTCAAATTCTGGTCTCATAATAACTCCTTTTATTATCAAAATCAAGTCATATAATTACTGAACAGAAAACTTTAAAAATAATAAAATGACCAGTTACAGTACTTTCTATACCAAACCTATGACTGATTCATGTTGATGTTTGGTAGAAACCAACACAATATTATAAAGTAATTATCCTTCAATTAAAACTAAAATTTTTTAAAAATTAATGAATGAAAATCTGTCCTAAAACCAGACTGAAAATCGAATAATTTTCTCATTAATTTAGATGATAATTTCATAGATACCAAATTGTTATTCTGTGGTATTCCATAAGCTTTTAACCTCTATAACTATCTTTCTCATTTCAGGCAACTAAAAATATGTAAACACACTTTATGCTGATATGCTGAGTCACTTCAGTCATGGCCAACTCTGTGCAACGCCATAGACGGCAGCCCACCAGGCTCCCCCGTCCCTGGGATTCTCCAGGCAAGAACATTGGAGTGGGTTGCCATTTCCTTCTCCAATGCATGAAAGTGAAAAGTGAAAGTGAAGTAGCTCAGTCGTGTCCAACCCTCAGCGACCCCATGGACTGCAGCCTACCAGGCTCCTCTGTCCATGGGATTTTCCAAGCAAGAGTACTGGAGTGGGTTGCCATTGCCTTCCCCAAAACACACTTTAGGTACACTAACAATGCCAGGCCATATTCCTTACATTCTCTTCACTTTCAAACAACAGGTATATTTTTCTAAAGGTGATGAATACATAGCCAATACAAGAACTTCCAAGCATTCTGTTTAACACTAGTAATCTAAAATTTTAATTATTTTCAAGACTCTGTGCCACAATAAAGAGATGTTGAGATGCAGTTTCCTAAGGAGTACATCAATACATGTGGATAAGACATACATATCTCAAAGACAGGTGTGTGAGCATTTTGTCGCTTATCTTAGACGTCAGGAAAAGCTACTGCCTTCATCTTAGCAATTTCTGGAAAAGGGAAACAATCCTAAATACTCTCCATTTTAGACTATCTCTCTGGCCCTATTTACTCCCAAGATTATAGCACATCTTGAAGAATCCACAAATATCAAAACTGTAAAGAAAGGCCAGAAAAAGAGCTTCCTAGTGTTTCCAAGATTGACTGTTTTGATTCCATGGAACCTGGAATCTGAACCAGCAAGAAAAGCAAAATACAAGCTAAGCTTTCAGAACCTGAAGTTTATAACTGCCTAAACTTATGATCAAGTAGTCAAACATCCCTCCAAGGACTAGAGGCTTGGATTCTAATCTGGTTCTGCCATGAAATGGTTTTTCTGCCTCTGATTAGGTCATACAACTATTCAGAGCTTCAGTATTATTTTTCACTCTGCAGATGCTGATATATCTCTACCATCTTAAGATTTACACAGTGAAGTGCACAAGATAGCATGTAATTAAGAAAAAAGTAGGCACTGAGCCTATGCTATGATTTGTTTTACCTGTAATATTAATATTACTTAGAATTTTAAATAATAAAGATGGAGTAATTTTTAAATTTGTTAAACAGAATTATGGGATATCCGAAAGTTTATAAAACACTGATGTTATCTAAATATTCAAAATAACTACTGTCTACATTTAGAAATTCATTATATGGTTTTCACAGCAAAAGACTTGGAGTAAAATAGTCCGAAATTCAAATACTGGCTCCATTACAGTCATCTTTGTTAAATCACTGAAGTAACAGCTACTTGTTCTAGTTGACCCTCCCTTCTTCTAGGACTCAGCAATCTTAGGAGACTGCTCCTCTCTCCCTATTATCTTTCTACCCAGATAGTTCCAATAGAAGATACCATCTTTTTCATCTTTTTAACCTCTCTGAATAATAATGGGCCAGTGATTAGCTTCTGACCAAAGCTCAACCAGTCATAGCTTCCCACCTCATAAAAACAGGGATTATCTCAAGATAGGTCCCTGATCAAAGCCAAGGTAGTTACAAACTTTATCTAAGATGCCTTTATTTGGAATTAATAGAAACAACATGAATTAGAGTTTATAAAGCAGGATTTTGTATTCAATTGAAATTAAGTTGGTATCAAGTCCAATTAAACCATTCAGTTTGGATGATAAAGTATTAGAGATTCCCAGGCTGGCATAATTCCTGTTGAAATACCATATGATAAATATACCACAGTGGTGACAGCTGCATAACAGTGCAAATACATCTATGCCACTGGTCTGTATGCCTAAAAATGGTTTTAAAACTGTTAACTTTTTGCTATGCATATTTTACCACAATAAAAAAAGTTAATAAAAAGGAAAGCACAGGGATGAGAAAACTCTAGATAGCACATTAATTTATCTAAGATGGAGGGTTAATGTGTGGTAAATAAAGCTGGAATGGTAGATCAGGTTATGATTATAAAATAACTTCAGTACTAGGTAAAGACACACAGATTTTTAATATAGGCAGGCAATGCAAGTCCCCAAAGATCTGAGTTGTGCTTTTCTGAACTCCTGAATGGCATTATTTAACAACATAGCTCTTCTTTCTCTGCTGGTTTCTGCTTTATAGAGGAAGAGAGGAAGCAGAGGCTCTTATTATTGAGAAAGCTGATGACAGTTGCTAGAAAGGCAACAGCACACTCTGACTCTGCTTATCTTGGGAACTGTCAGAAGTCTTGAGCCGGATTAGAGTAACAACTGCAGACAGAAGATAAGAAAGTCTTGGCTTGTAATTCAAACCACTCTGAAAGTTAGACTCTAAGAATTCATATTTAGTTGAAAAAAAACTTAAAGTTTGAGAGTAAAAACATTGATTTGTACCTTCAGTTTTTAATTTCTCTTTGCCTTAAACATATAATCACTATACAACTATGTATTATTTTATTCTTTTAACAAACAGCTATTGAGTATCTGTGCTGTATTGTGCTTAGTCGCTCAGTCGTCTCCAACTCTTTGCAACCCCATGGATTGTAGTCTTGCGGGCTCCTCTGTCCATGAGGATTCTCCAGGCAAGAATACTGGGATGGGTTTGCCATGCCCTCTTTCAGGGGATCTTCCCAACCCAGGGATTGAACCCAGGTCTCCCACACTGCCGACAGATCCTTTACTGTCTGTGCCACCAGAGAAGCCCATGAATATTGGAGTAGATAGCCTATCCCTTCTCCAGGGGATCTTCCTGACCCAGGAGTCAAACCGGGATCTCCTGCATTGCAGGTGGATTCTTGACCAGCTGAGCTACCAGGGAAGCCCACCGAGTATCTACTATATACCAAACAAGATTAAACTTGGCCCCCTACTTATAGTTTCTTGGGAAAACAAACATAGATGTTAATGATAGAACTGTTAAGATAATTGCTATAAAAGCTCAAGTGCATTTGATCCTATGAGAAAAAAAAACAAAACTTAGTTTTAAGAGGCTGGCTTTTTAAAATGAGTTTTAGTTTTGAAAAGTAAGTCCAAATGTATTCATTGACAAAGATTGTTGAAAGGAAAGGCCAAACGGAGTCAGGAAAAAACAGAAACTTTGGAGTGTGGCTCACGTGACCACTGCCCTGTCAGTGAAAGATTCCAAAACTAAACGATGGATTTTTTTTTTTAAGGAGAAATGAAAGTTTATTTTGCAAAGTCCAAATAATTAATTTATTCTACTTGCCTAGCAGGATAAAATGAGATGAAAAAACTCAAAGAAAAGAAATGTAAGACTAGGACTTAATTTTCTTAAAGAGAACAATGTATAAAAAAGTTGATGAGATTATTAATTTATATTCCACCTAGAAATACTTCAGCACAACGCCTAGCACACAATAAGTGCTCAGTAAATGCCAGCTATCATCATCATCATCAGTCCAATTTACTAGCAAAAAAGTATAAAATTTACTGGCTTTTTGGAAAGTTCTCATCAAGCATCTAATCACTTCATGGGCAAACAGATAGGGAAACAATGGAAACAGTGACAGACTTTATTTTCTTGGGTTCCAAAATCATTGCAGATGGTGACTGAAGCCATGAAATTAAAAGACGCCTGCTCCTTGGAAGAAAAGCTATGACAAACCTAGACAGCATATTAAAAAGCAGAGACATTACTTTGCCGACAAAGGTCCATCTAGTCAAAGCTACAGTTTTTCCAGTAGTCAGGTATGGATGTGAGACTTTGACCATAAGGAAGGCTGAGTGCCAAAGAATTGATGCTTTTGAACTATGGTGTTGGAGAAGACTCTTGAGAGTCCCTTGGACTGCAAGGAGATCCAACCAGTCCATCCTAAAGGAAATCAGTCCTGAATGTTCACTGGAAGGACTGATGCTGAAACTCCAGTACTTTGGCCACCTGATGCAAAGAACTGAATCAGTGGAAAAGACCCTGATGCTGGGAAAGACTGAAGGCAGGAGGAGAAGGGGACAACAGAGGATGAGTTGGATGGATGGCTTCACCAACTCAATGGACATGAGTTTGAGAAAGCTTCACGAGTTGGTGATGAACAGGGAAGCCTGACGTGCTGCAGTCCACGGGGTCGCAAAGAGTCAGACACGACTGAGTAACTGAACAGAACTAAATCAAGCATCCAGAGTGATGGTAGTTAGAACTTAAATATGTTGGTAGAGGCTGACTCCTAAATCCTTCAGGATCTGAAATTTCTTGGTAGACATTTTTGTTTCCCCAAAACAAACTGAAACACATTCTATAAAATGTACTGCTCTTAAAAGATGTAAGTGCCTCTTAATAAGCTATCAGTTTCACAAAATAATGCAAGCAAATAAAATGCCATTTCTATAGGAAACAATAGATTCAGAGCAGAGATGTCCAAGAGAAATAGGCCACACATGCAATTTTAAATGATCTAATAGCTATATATTAAAAAGTAAAAAGAAACAAGTGAAATTTATTTTAATGTTTTATTTAATCTAAGATATAAAAAAATTCACATTCTTCTTTTGAAATCCAGTATATTGTATACTAATAGCATATCTTAGTTTGGATTAGCTATATTTCAAGGGCTCAATAGCCACATGTAGCTCATGGCTGCTGTATTAACACAGACTCAGACTTGAGCAAGAAGGGTTTCAAAAAAGAGTTTCCCTAAGCAGAGGTTTTAAATGATGAGCCATGTACTTCATGTGAATACAAATTAAGGTGCCTCTCATTACCAAACAAACAAACGCTACAACTTAGAGCTTCAATGACTCAATCACTAATGGACTGTTGAGGTAGTCACAACTGAGACCTTCTAGTGTCAGCACCACAGGGCCAGAAACAGAGCAGATAGGATTTTATAAGCAAAAGAATTTCAGATTCAGTAGTATAAGCAATGCTCTCTCCAGAGCTAATGTTTTCTCACAGTATTTAAACTGAACTAAACCAAAAACATAATTTTTTTTTTTAATTCAAGCCACATGCTAACAGTGCCCAAAATACTTTTTAAAAATCAGCTCTATGTATGATTGAGGTAGAGATCTATATATTTAGGGACACAGATTCTGGCTGCCCAGCTACACGTTTGTCTCCAACTAGGGAAGCAACTGCTCATTCCATCACTCCAACCAACGTCTGCTTAGCACCTTTCAGTGAATGTTGTGCTCTAAGCACCGAGCTAGGTTTTGGGTATGATGATGACAATGATGACTAACAAGCATCGAGAACTTACCATGTTCCAGGAACTGTACTAGGCATTTCACATGGTATTATTCATATTTTCATTTTACAGATGAAAAAACTGAGGCACAGATAAGTAAGTAACTTATCTAAGTCATGTCAGGAATCAAACCAGGCAATCTGGTTAGAACACCCATGTTCTGAAATATATACTACATTGACTAATTAGAAATTATAAGAGACAGTTGGTACTGTCACACAGAGCTCAGAGACTACTGGGGAAAGACATATAATTCTGTATCGTAAGTGTTCTGAGAGAAGGATATTAAGTGTTCTCTGACCTAAAGTGGATATCAAGAAAAACTTCTTAGAAAAATTATACATTCCTCATCTGAAAAATCAGGATAAGACTGCTCACCCTTCAGTGATGTTGCAAGAATTAAATAGGAGAACTCATATAAAGCAGGCATAGCACAATGCTTAATAACTACTATTGTAATCATCTATCCTGTTTACTGGCCCAAGATCAGGATAACAAACTGGCCTGACAGGATGTAGCTTTTACTTCCTGATGTTCTTGCTAAAAAGACAGAGACAGGAAGGAAGTAGAAGCTGGGAGAAGACAAATAAATATTAACTCCGGCCTCAGCATAATCCACCACCACCACACTAAGTGACTGAAACAATTTCTTGGTGTGTTTCACCTTTCATTGCCAAGAACTTCTATATTTAAGTCACTTTACTTTCAGAGAAAGGGTTCTTAAAAATTGGTTCATGGATAGTTTTAAGGGTCTAGGAACTCCTGAAACAAATGCAAGACGGTGTACATGCATAAATATGTTCTTTTTTTTCCTGGAGGTAGAGTCTAATAGCCTTTTTCAGATTCTCAAAGGAAATCCCTGACACAACAGTTTGGCAAATAGGGAAAAAAACAGTCTATCAACCTTAATGTTCCTGTGAGAATTAAAACCCCTTTTGTCTATAAAATCTTCTATAGTCTTCAAAATAAACTATTATTCAGAAGATCCTTTGCTTTATTTCATCTTTAAGGATAGTTTCTAGTCTGCCATAAGCTTTTCAGGAATTAAGTCTGGGAATTACTTTAATATTTATAATATTCTTTGATTTATTCAACCTGTACTGAAATTTTGCGGTATCAGGCACTGTGTGCATTAATTTCTAGACATAACCAAATGAATAAGACACAGATCCTACCCTGAAGCAGTTCAAAAAAAAAAAAAAAAAAGGATATATTAAAAAAAAAAAAATCACATTAAAATGTGGTGAATACTATCCTTAAAAGAATAAAGACTCCCTAAGTAGACAGGAAAGAATTAGCAATCAAGGTTTCAGGAAGGGTTTGACAAAGGAGATGATATTTAAGCTGGGCCTTAAAGCAGGAATAAGGTTTACAAGGTAAAGGTGTGCTTAGACAAAGGGAAACAGTAGGATCACAGACACAGAAGAATAAAATCTGGTGGCATGCTGAACTGAGAGGTAATAAGCCCACCCACCATATGGCTGGAGAAGAGGAATGAAACTAAAATGGCAGATTAAAGCATTATGCTGACCACTGAGAGAGGGGCCAAGAGCAAACGCACAGTATCTGTTCTAGGAGGTTTACTGTGGAAATAGCGAAGACAAAAGAATGGTCAGGATGTCAAAAGAACACCACAAAGGAAGAGACTTTATGCCATACTCAGAAAAGTGAGATGGATCACGCTGGGGATGTGGAGTCACTAAGGGATCCCAGTTGTATTTTCTATATAAGTTGGAAGAAGGATAGTCTCAATGAATGAAGGAGAGACTCAAAGCACACAGTTTATTAGGAGGTTATAGCAGTGATCCAGATAAGAGGTAAAGGCTAATTCTAAGACAGAAAAAGCAGAAAGGACAGGACTGATTTTAATAATACTGAACAAATTATTTTCTCTATATACTTATCATATAAGCTATGTCTCTCTCTACATATGTATGTATATAGTATCTATTTTATCTATTATATCTATATATATATATACACACACACACACACACACACACACACACATATATATATGGGCTTTCTTGGTGGCTCAGATGGTAGAGTCTGCCTGCAATGTAAGAAACACAGGTTTGATCCCTGGGTCAGGAAGATTCCCTGGAAAAGGGAATGGCAATCCACTCTAGTATTCTCATCTGGAAATCTTATGGATGGAGGAACCTGAAAGGCTACAATCCATGGGGTTACAAACTCAAACATGACTGAACAACTAATACACACACATACATATATATATATATATGGTGTCTATTTTATATATATACATGGTATCTATTACATACCCGGTGGCTCAGCAGTAAAGTGCTGGAAATGGGGTTTGATCCCTAGGTTGGGAAGATCCCCTGGAGAAGGAAACAGCAACCCATTCCAGTACTCTTTGTCTGGAAATCTCAAGGTCAGAGGAGACTAGAAGACTACAGTCCATGGGGTTGCAAAGAGTTGAACACAACTAAGCATCCACTTCCAGCTCAAACAGTCATATAAGCTAAGCAATAGGGATTAACAGTGAACAAGCAAACAGTCCCTACGATTAAGAAGTGCATACTCTAGTTGAAGAAGGAATTCATAGGGCCTGAACTCCATCTTAGGCCTGTTCATGCCGATCATGCTCAGCCACCTTTCCAATGGACTCTGAACTCTGTGTTTAGCGCCTGTGAAAACAACAACAGAAGGATAAGACACCCCCCCCCCCGCCCCGCGCTCCGCCCCCCCAGACAAGGGAACCTTGAAGATCATATCTAGGTTACTCATCGCCTAAGGGAAAACATACACTAATCACCCCTTCCTCCAGACAGGCCATAAATTTTTCTGTATCTGTTGGAGTGTAACCTCGGGCTTACTGATTATTGGCTAATTGTTTGACTGTTTGAGCACATGAGCACATAGCACGTGAATGATGGGGTATTGGGACGGTATTTTCCTTGGTTTATGTAAGTCTCAAGGAATTTGGAGTGGTGGGTTCAGACACACACACGTGGGGTATAAAAGATTTTCACAAATGCTGGTCGGGGTCCTTGGCTAAGAGGAGACTCTGCCTTGGGCCCACCGGTGTAATAAACTGCACTCCACTATCTGCATTGTCCTTCTGAGTGAGTTTGTTTCCCAGAACACGTGGCTACAACATAGTGAGGTATTCAAATAAAACAGACAATTATAATGAAGCATGGTAAATGCTATGACAAGTATAAATTTAAAAATTGTGTAAGATAAGCTCTTAAATAAGATTTGGTAGGTATAAGGGATGAGAGGTAAAGTAGTCAAGAGATGACTTTCCCTTCCAGAGGAAATGTTATCTAAGGTAAGATCTGAAGGATGAGGAAGAGTTGATCATGCAAAACACAAGAGAAGGTAGGAAAGGTTTCAAGAAACATTTCAAAAATAAAAGAAGAAAAGTGAGAAGATAAATCTCAGGTTTCTAGCTTGAGTTACAGGAAGTGGTGATGTCACTGAGAAAGGGAAATAAAAGAGACTAGGATAGTGGTCAGGGCAAGATTATGAAGTCACGTCCTACTGAACACTCAGATGAAAATACTAGCTGGTAATGAAAAACACAGGTGTTCAGTTCAGGTGAGAGATCCAGTTATTAGATTACTGTAATAATTGCTTTCCCGTAAGTTAAAAATATTATACTAATTTAAGCTGATTGATATAATTAAATTCCAATACAGCAAATGCTGAAGGAATTGTATAAAAAATTTAAAGAAACAGCTGACAAAAAGTCATCCTGCTTCAAGCTACCTATGTCCTATATTTTCAACTAGAAACAATTTGGTGAACTATAGAAGAAAACAACATCTCATTTTCTGACTGATATCAAAGAACATTCTTTACCTAACCAACTCTTGAGGTTATATATATTAATAGTTTTTTACATCTCCACTGATTTTCAATGCTCAAAATAAAGTATTATTCTAAGAAACATATTTCTTTCTTCATTATGCTTTTCTGTATTTTCCAAATTTTAATGACTATGTATTATAACCACCACTGAGGGGAAAAAAATCTTTTAAAGCACCATATTCATTACACACTCATTACAATTTCATATTATGTATGGTGTTTATTTGCAGATTTGGTCCCTGGACTAAAATTAAGTATCTTCATCTAAAAACCAAATAAATAAGAAGGAGCAAATCTTTTGTCACATAACAATTTAGTAAAAGCCATAAAAAAATCTGTTTAAATTTTTTTTTTCTGTTTAGTAGTTATACACATCACAGTCTGACATATTAATAAAAGATTTCATTCAAAGACTATAGAAAAAATTGTTACAATAACAAAAGCCAAGCTTTATAATGTAGTATCTCAAAGGCTTGGTGGAAGTGACCTAATACCATTTACCAAACTGAATTTTAACAACCATAATTTTAGCACAGGTAAATAACTCTTATTATGACATTACTGGAGTTGACAGATGATGGGACTTTGCCTACACTGTAGTTCTCACCTAAAGTAAAAGCCTAGGGAAAATATTTTCACAAGTGTCAAATCAAGTATAAATGTATTTCAGATTTATAAAATGTGACTATAATTTAAAACTTAATATGGTTTTGAGGCTCTATGATTTTCTTAATAAGACAATCGTAAAATGTTACATATGTCCTTTTTTGTTATTAGCTTGTAATTCACCCATACAAGACGGACAGTACAACTTAACATTATAGTAACCAGAAGTAGTGAAAGCTCAATTTATCAAAATGTAATTAATATTACAAATATTTGTACTAGCAAGAACATTTAATGTACAATGCTTTACCTATTAAAACTCACTACAAAGACATTCCATATGTAAAATAACTACTGTTGAAATCGAGCAAGCCCTAGAATATTGGGGTATGTGTCTATTTTCACAGGCTTGAGAGGCATAAATGACAAGTATTTTCAAATCTAGCTACTACTCAATGCACATTTCTCATAACACAAGCAAAAATGCTAATGGGACATTTATAGATAATATGAAAATGCAGTCTATACACCATTAAGAGACTAATCCAATGTTTATTTTTGCAAACCAAAGTAAAAATGTCCTAAATCTTAATGAAAAGCTGTACCATATAAGAGAAAAAATGTAGAACTAGAACTTATACAACCAGGTTTGGGCGCCAGCCAGCACTGTTGCTGACCTGATGTATGACTGATTTTTTTTCCCGAAGAGTAAGAAAGAAATTGGATTATGTAATCTCCAAGGGTTTGTTTTTATTTGTGTTTTACTTTCTAGGATTCCAACAGTAGAAGCTTTATGTAATAGGCAAAGGCTTACTTTTTTGAGCTGGAAATGAGAATCTGGTAGAATTCAGTAGAAGGCAGATATGTCAAAACTAAACACTCACATTTAAAAAAGGTGCCCAAGGGAGACAAGATGCCAGAGGAGTAGGTGGAAGTAGAGTATATCTCTGCCCATGGATGCATCAGGAATACATCTTCAGATGCAGATCTTGTAGAGCAATCAGCTGAGAGCTAGCAGGAGTCCCTGACCATCGGAAAGGAATACACAGATCCCCACGCAAAACTTGGTAGAATGAAGGAAGGAAGGGAAACAGAGGAAGACAGTGAACAGAACCAATCTGCACCTGGGGGATTGGGGAGCTGAACCAGGGTTGAGATCCCCACATCAGAGCAACTGGTTGGGACAGAAGGGAAGCATTTGAGGCTGTTGGAGAGGGAAGGTGATCTGTAACAGTCTCAATGGAGTGAGAATGACACAGACAATCCATGCCATGGCCCTACATACCCCGGATGGGGATGCAAGGAGACCAGAATGCATAGTGACTGGCAGATGGAGAATAGAGACTGGCGAGCAATTCCAGGACAAGCACTGCTGTTGACCACAGGGAGATGGTCCGAGGAGATGAGGAGGAGGAGAGCATGGCAGGGAATGTCTTTGGAAGAAAGCCAGGAAGCCATGGAGGCAGGGTGCTACTGCTGAGTCAGAGAGAAGGGATGGAGCCCATCACTGTAGCCTCTCTCTCCACACGCAAACGCCGGCAGCTGACCAATAGACAAAGACCACTGAGACGGTGGTCCTAAGGGTGCCAGACACACTGAGCAATAGGGAAGGACCAGCCAGACAGGCCTTTGAACACCAGCTGCCAGAGGTTAGAAAAGGATTCTAAAAGCACCGTATTTTCCATGCCTGTGGCAATGGGCTTCACTGCACACCTGGCATCACTACAGTCCCTGTAATCCAAGCAGCCATGCCACCTCCACATTCGGTCCTCACTGGGGCAGAGCAGCCAGATGCTAGGAAAAAACCCTAACGGTGCCGTATCTCTTTAGCCTGTGGTTACTGGTGTCCATGAGCTTCCAGGGTTCTTGTGAATCAAAGAGCCATGACATCTCCATGCCCAGTCCTCACCGGTGCAGACCTGAGTCCTCCAGGGCAGCCTCAGGAGCAAATTCCCATGGACGACCCACATGCAGAGGTAAGGATAAAAACACAATTGAGCTCAAGGGGCAGAATGGCTAAGGAAGAGGATCAAAAACCTTTCCACCAGCTGTATAAGCTGCAGACTAAGTCCACACGATCAACTGCATAGACTCTGTGTCTATGGTATATAAAAAAGGACAATGAGTGTTCCCAAAAAAGAAAATGCCTTTAAAAAAAAAAAAAAAAGCCTAGCTCTAGCAGCTATGGACACTGGAGGCAAGAACACACAGGAGCAGGGCCAGATTAGAGTCTGAGCTGTCCCCAAAACAAATCAAAGTGATCTTGAGAAAGAAAGAGGAGCTGGTGGAATAGACCTTCCTGACTTCAGACTATACTGCAAAGCTACAGTCATCAAGACAGTATGGTACTGGCACAAAAACAGAAATATAGACCAATGGAACACGATAGAAAGCCCAGAAATAAACCCATGTGTCTATGGGAACCTTATTTTTGACAAAGGAGGCAAGAATATACAATGGAGAACATAAGTCTCTTCAGTAAGTGGTGCTAAGAAAACTGGCAGCTATGTGTAAAAGAATGAAATTAGAATACTTCCTAATACCATACACAAAGATAAACTCAAAATGGATAAAAAACCTAAATTTAAGACCAAAAGCTATAAAACTCTTAGAGGAAAACATAGGCAAAAGATTCTATGACATAAATCATAGCAAGATCCTCTGTGACCCACCTCCTAGAGTAATGTAAATAAAAACAAATATAAACAAGTGGGACCTAATTAAACTTAAAAGCTTCTGCACAACAAAGAAAACCATTAACAAGATGAAAAGACAACTCTCAGAATGGGAGAACTGCAAATGAAGCAACTGACAAAGGATTACTCTCCAAAATATACAAGCAGCTCGTGAAGCTCAATATAGGAAAATCAAACTACCCAATCAAAAAATGGGAGGAAGATCTAAACAGACATTTCTCCAAAGAAGACATACAGATGGCTAATAGACACTTGAAAAGATATTCAAAATTGTTTATTAGAGAAATGCAAATCAAAACTACAATGAGGTATCACCTCACACTGGTTAGAACTGCCATCATCAAAATATTTGCAAAAAATAACTGCTAGAGAGGATGTGGAAAATAGGGAACCCTCTTGCACAGTGGTAGGAATATAAACTGCTAGAGGCACTATGGAGAATAGCATGGAGATTTCTCAAAAAACTAGGAATAAAACTATCATATGACCCAGCAACCCCACTACTGGGCATATACTCTGAGAAAACCACAATTCAAAAAGACACATATACCCCAATGTTCACTGCAGTACTATTTACAATAGCTAAGACATGGAAGCAACCTAGATGTCCATTGACAGAGGAATGGATAAAGAAGTTGTGGTACATAGATATATAATGGAATATTAGCCATAAAAAGGAATATTTTAAAGTCAGTTCTAGTGAAGTGGATGAACCTAGAGCCTGTTATACAAAGTGAAGTTAAGTCATAAAAAGGAAAACAAATATCGTATATTATTGCATATATCTGGAATCTAGAAAGAGTACTGACGAACCTATTTGCAGAGCAACAACAGAGATGCAAACACAGAGAACAGACTTGTGGGCACAGTGGGGGAAGAAGAGGGTGGGACAAATTGAGAGAGTAGTATTGAAACATATACAGTACCAAATGTAAAACAGACAGCCAGTGGGAATTTGCTATATGACACAGGGAGCTCCTCCCAGTGCTCTGTGACAACCTAGAGGGGTGGGATGGGGTTGAAGGTGGGAGGGAGGTCCAGAGGGAGGCAACATATATGTATCTATGGCTGATTCATGTTGACATATGGCAGAAACCAACACAACATTGTAAAGCAATTATTCTCCATTTAAAAATTTAAAAAAAAAATTTTAAGGTAAAACTGAATGGGAAAATACTGTTTTTATTTAGTATTATGCTGAGTATTTGCTATGCATTTGAAAAACCAATGTTTTTAAAATATATTTTCATCAATTAAAACAATTATTTATCAAATAGAGAACATTTTTTTAAGAAGGTACCCAGACTAAGTTTATAAAATGTCAAGACATTCTGTTCAAAGAGGTAGATGATACTAAGGGCAAACACTGACATTACTGTGGATTTGAAACTATACTGCCTTCTATAGACATTCACTCCCAGAATTCATCCCTCCTTCCAGCAGAATTTTCATGTGGGGATATGCCCTCCTCCATTTGGTCTCAGTGGCAAATTACCCCCACCCCTTCAGGAGACAGTTCATGACACATGAGCAAACAGTACATCCCTGACCACTGACTGTTTCAGTATAACCCTACACCAGTCCAATCAGATTGACTCAGGGCTTTTGCAGGAACTGCCAGAAGACAGTAACTTCACTAGATTTGAAATAATAGGTACATGAAACTCAGATGTGCAATAACCCCCCGACAACATAATAGGAAAGTCTACCTGAGGATGGAACCACCTAGTGAAAGTGGAAACAGGAAATGGAGAGAGCAAGAGAACTGATTATATCATTTTAGCCCCAGTGCAAAGCTATGCTTTAAGCTATCCCTACCTCTAAGAGGCCTCAGTGAATAAATTCACTCTCACTTATTCAGCCTGGGTTGAATACTTTTTTTACAACTGTAAAAAATCATAACTTTCTCTACAATAATTTCAATGCAGACTCATGGATGAGGAAAGATCTTTCCCAAGTTCTTTCCATATAGCCCAGCTGCATCATTTAATTCCCTTATGTCTCAATATCATCAACAAAATAAAAGTATCAGCCATTATCTGCTTTAAAGTGTTGTGAAGGTTAAAAAAAAAGTTTGTGTAAGTAAAATGATATTTAAATCCAATGCCCTATAGAAGGAAAAGAGGTCTCACTTTTTTAAAAATTATAATTTTATTCATTTATTTTTTATTTTGGGCTATGATGGACCTTTTGTTGTTGCACGGGCTTTTCTTTAGTTGAGGCAAGCAGGAGCCAGTCTCTAGTTGCAGTGCATGGGCTTCTCATTGAGGTGGCATCTCTTGCTGTCGAGCACAAGCTCTAGGGTAAGGGGCTTCAGTAGTCGTGGCCCATGGGCTCAGTAGTTGTAGCTCCCAGGCTGTAAAGCACAGGCTCTAAAGTTGTGGCACATGGGTTTTGTTGCTCTGCAGCATGTGGGGTCTTTCCAGATCATGGATTCAACCCATGTTTCCCACATTAGCAGGCAGATTCTTTACCAATGAGCCACCAGGGAAGCCCTCACTTTTTAAAAAGACATTTTAGGAAGTCATTTTTACAATATGCATTACTATAAAAGTTTCTAGGCACAAGGAGATTAACCAAGAGTACCTGCTATATTTAGATTCAAATCTAATTGCATTCAAGTCCATTTCTACACAGTACATGTGGATAAGAAAGAAAATTCAACTTCAACTCTAGTAGTCTTGAGATCAGGTATTAATTCTACCGCTTATAGGTTTGTATGACTTTTGGTAAAATAACCTCTCTAAGCATCTTAACTCTGTGCCTGTAAAACAGAACACTAATATCTATCTCAAGTTACAAAGGTTTTGTGAGGACCAAATAAGGCAACAGTTACAAAAGCTCTTGGTATGGTGTCTGCATATAAAATTCCTTCAATAAAATGTATTAAATAATGTTTTCCTAATGTGTTATTCCATCCTAAAGGAGATCAGTCCTAAGTGTTCTTTGGAAGGACTGATGCTAAAGCTGAAACTCCAATACTTTGGCCACCTCATGAGAAGAGCTGACTCATTGGAAAAGACTCTGATGCTGGGAGGGATTGGGGGCAGGAGGAGAAGGGGACGACAGAGGATGAGATGGCTGGATGGCATCACCAACTCGATGGACGTGAGTTTGGGTGAACTCCGGGAGTTGGTGATGGACAGGGAGGCCTGGCGTGCTGCAATTCATGGGATCACAAAGAGTCGAACATGACTGAGCAACTGAACTGAACTGAACTGAATGTGTTGTTCAAATGCCTAAAGCTGGAGGAAAAATTACTTCAAGGGAAAGGGAGGAACAAAGTTAGGAGTTTGGGATTAACATATACACACTATTATAAATAAAATAGAAAATCAACAAGGATCTACTGTATAGCATAGGAAACTATACTCAATATTTTATAATAACTTATAAGGGAAAAGAATTTGAAAAAGAACAAGTGTATGTATGTATATATACCTATATATGTATATATATATGTGTGTGTATATATATAAAAGGAATATATATGTATAAAAGGATCATTTTGCTATACACCTGAAACTAACACAACATTGTAAATCATACTTCCAAAAAAAAAATTTAAATAAATTTTTAAGATATACTTATTTCACTGTCCATAATCAAATAGTACCTTATAGTTGATGGAAGGCCATTATTTATTTGGAAGTGACTTTTTCTTTATTCAGTGCTACACAAGAAAATAGTACATCCTGCAATTAAAGGTTGCCTTAGATTTAATAAAGTACACTGATTCCCATTTTAAGAACTATAGTACTTAACCAAATAAACTAGTATTTACCAAGATTTACATTAGAAACAGAAAAGAGTGTGTGTGTATTTATATAGTCAGGTATAATTTTACTTTACATACCTCTGTAGGTCAACTATTTCATTGTTAAGGGTATCTAGCTCCTTAATAGCAGAGAAATCTGCAACAGGACTTGATCCTATGATGTTCTAAAAACAAAGAGTTCACAATTACAACATTATTACTATAAAATTGCACGTGGAAAAGCATTAAAAATGTTTAAAAGTACTATATAGATACATGTTTTATGGTATTACTAACACTTTAACTCACTTAAGAAAACTATCGTATCTAGTGTAATTTCACACACATACATACAGACATATTCCCTTAAACTCTTTAAAAGCTGTTGTTCTATAATATATACCACCACTTGAGATCTCATTGTCTTCATCACTTATCTTAGCCTGTCTAGAACACTGCAATAAAGAAGATAACAGATTTATAAACTAATTCCTCCACTGAAGCATAAATTTCTTGGGGAGATGAATGGTGATTTATTTGTATTTGTATCAAACAAATGATGGTTGATTTTATTTAATTAAACAAATATTTACTTTCCTTAAATACTTTCAGCATCTCCTCTATTTAAACTAAAGCCAACCACCCAGCATATTCCACAGTAAATGTTAATATCACCATACATGAAACTATCTTCATATGATATAATTTACATAAGATTTTCTTTTGATAATGAAGATATCAGAACTAGTCTCTGAATGGTATTTGTATTTAGAAAACCCAGCTGATTTATTCTGGGTCCTGCTATTTTACTAGCTGCATGATTTCACTGTAAAACAGGGAAATAATCTCTTGCCTGCCCACTTCAAAAATTAAATATTGCATATGAAATCATTCTACAAAGTTTATGATATTTTATAAATGTAAGCTATTATAATTAACTTCAGAAAATGCTCTTTAAAGATAGAAAGCCTCGCAATGACTTGCTTCCACTCTGGCTCAATTTCCTTTGTGAACCATTTTTGTCCCCTTACATAACCAGCTGAAGTCAGGGAGAAAAGATAATTGTTCCTTCAAACACTTGACCTATACCCTATGCTACAAGCAGATTGACAAATAATGGGATGATCACCATTAGGATATGTTAAAACTGAGATTTAAACATGTAAAACTAAGATATATTGAGGACCTTATTAGCAGAACACAAAACTTACTATTATGCTGCTATGAACTTAATGTATGTCACCAACTTGCACAACAGAAGAAGAAATCTGGAAGTTCACAATATCCTATCTGCTTATAATTATAAAGGTTTACAAATAACTTAAGTAGTAATCTGAAAACTGTAGCGCTGTAGGTAAGGCAGGTATTATTATAAATCTCATTTTAGAATTAAGGAAACATACTAAAGGACTTGCTTAAAGTTGAACCCAGCTAATAGGCAATATTGTCAAGAGACTTTCTAATTAAATTCAAGTGCTATTTCACATTATGCCCCTTAGCACCTGCAAACTAAGACAATTTAAATAAAACTATTACCCTAAAAGCCAACCCAATAAACAGATACATCCATAAAATGTGGCAAATAATCATTTCTATACTTCTTTACGCTACACTGCGTAACAGTCTTCATGTGCTTTGTTTTGATCATCAACACCAAAATTAGGATCAATTAGGATTCAATTAATGCTAGTCTCAATTTTATATTACAGATCTGTACCAAATGTACCTCTTACAGTGTTTTACTACATGTTTCACTAATACACAGACCCTTACCATTCCATATTAAATTAGAAATTTTAAAGTGAGTTTCTGAATGTGACAACTATTTACCAGGATTTTAACTTATGAACTAAGCCTGGCCAGACAATTTGAAAGGTGAACAAAATGAAAAATAAGCATTTAGTCTCACTTTCATCACCAAAAGTAACTTACATCACCTAAAAGCTACTGAGAGGTAGCTTTTTGCTATCAGAGGTGCAAGCAAACCAAGAAACTCATGACTCCCACACCTCTTCTTATCACTCTAACTCAAAAAAAGTGACTCACATTTGACAGTCTTTCACTATTAAAAATATCATCAAGTAAGAGTGAGATAAATAAGTTTAACTTCAAGCAAGTTACAAAGTGATACCACAGATGACTCCAGAATGAAGATTACTTAGTTGGTACAGATTAGTGTGCTTGTGTGCGTCAATTACTGACACAAAAATTAAACTCCCATTCCAGAGCAATAAAATGACATTCAACCAGGAAGCATGGAAAGGTACAGCTAACAGTATATAAGGCATAATAAGAAAAATGTACTTTTTTATGTTCCCTTGTCACAGAATACTTTCTCTCACCCTGTTTTGTGCATTACAGAAAAGTTCCACTTTGGTGATTCTAAGTGGATCAGAGAGCCTAAGGAAGGTAAGTTAAAATGCACACAAGGACCAAGTGACAGACATGTGACAAAAGCATGCTGTTTAGGTATTTTCTCTGCATCAACTTAACTGCATAAAAAAACCTCTAATTTCAAAATGTATCTTGTAAACCAAAACCTGTAATGCTAAAAAAGGCATAAAGTAAAGCTCTAACCTTGAGAGAGTAGAGTTAAGAAACTGACAGTACAAGAAAGGCGAAAAGCAGAGTGCTGCAGAATGGAAAAAATAGTCCAAACTAGAAAAAACACAGAAAGGAAAGCAACGTTCAAAAAAGGATTAGTCAAAGCTGCAAAAATGCAGTTCTAAAAAAATTAGATTATAAAGAGAAAATAGATTATTTGAATGACAAAACAAATGCAAATTTTAATTTTTAAGGTTAAAATTATTGGTTATAGGTAAGACAACAGTGATAAAATCCCATTTTAATGAATACTGATATCTCACATAGAAGTACCTGTGCTCTAGTGAATAGACTTTACTAAATCTACAAAACTGAAAATTCTGTACAGCAGATGCAACTCAAAGTGTCTACTAATTAGAGCCTTTGATGAACAAACATAATTTGCTTCAGAAAGTTCTGCTGTATGTGTATTCTGTGTTGGTGGGAGATTCAGTGAGTATAAAATGAAGAGGGCAAGGGAAAAAAGCAGTCTATATAGGTGAAAGAAGATGAAACAACACAGCATTCCATAACTGAGGTACAGTTATAGCAGGGGGAATAAATACAAGTTTGTAATCTTTATCTTTCCAGGTGGCATCACTTTTAGCCTTCTCTACAACTTAGGGGCTCCATGTCCTACATCAAAATAAATCTCAAAAATTCACAAAATGCTCCTCTCCCTAAACACTGACAAAGCAGATTATCAAACAGTTACTTTTCTTGAAAATAAGAATAAAAACTCTTACACATTAACTTCTGTACTTAATGGCTATAAATTTCCATTTAGTTGAGTTAGAGAAAATAATCCAATTTTGATTTATCCGATTTGTTAAAATGGGATTTTTTAACCTATGCAACAAAATTAATGCAAAACCAAAATAGTCTACTGACATTTTAAAGAGAACTCTCCTCATATCAAATATGTGACAACTCCTATATATATAACTTCAAAGAATCACTACAGTCATGGTTACTTTGTAGGTCACAAGAAATTTAAAGATATGAAGTTCATAGTTTTAAGGCAAATAGCCACTAGAGTAGGCAGGCTCTTTTAAAGCTCTATTACAAGGCCAAGGTATTATAAACCATAATATTAGGAAGTGTTTCTAGACGAGAAAAGAAAAATTAAGATACAATATTACTAAAACATGTAGTTTTGAAAATACCCACTACTGGCCAGAACCAAAAGTAGCTGAAACCTGTTTCTAACTATTCAGATATGAAATGTGGTTGTATGTTCAGGAATAGAGGTCATCCATATGGCAAAAACCACATAGGTTTTTTCCTCAAAAAGTTTTTCTTTTCATGTAAAATCAACAACAAGTAATCATAATCTCTTAGGTGTTATTTTCAAATTTTTATTGCTTTCTCCAAGTGTGAATTATCAAATAAAACATAATAATTCTTATAGGTTTCATTTAAAATCAACACTCTATTAATAAAAATTAATTCACAAATCCATGAGGGGAAAAACAAGATCAAGTTTTCCCAGTTTTCAGACTGGAAAACATGGTTGCCATACATGTAATGAATGGTGGGGAAAATGAGCTATAGCCCAAGGATATCATACAAGGCACTGAACATATTTATAGATACAAATTAAACTACAAACAGTATACTGCTCTGTTTCTAGCCAGATACATTTTCTCCACTATTCCATACAAATTGAGTTTGTCATCTGACATAGCATTTGTTTCTTTCTGTTAACTGCATTAAGGTTTTAAGTTGTCTTACCTTTTGTAAAGTGGCCCTATCTGATGGTGGGATCATCTCAGGAGTAAGAATGTGAGGAGGATCAATGCCCTTTATTAACTTCTGATTGATTAAGTGAAAAGCCAAGGCAAATTGATCTTTTGAAAGCTTCCCACAGTTCTTTGTGTCACATAATGCCCTGTGCAAATAAACAAAATGAACAGTATACAAATGCCACAAGTAACATTCTAAAAATCCAGAGGAAAATTAATATGACTATGTAGCTCTAAAATAATCATCATTTGAGTTAAAAAAGAAAGTCACACCAACTCATGGCTAGCCCAAAACTCACTAACATGTTAGAAGAGAGATATTAGCTATTAATAAAATGGGGGGTGTGTAACTTGGGTTTGCTCTGTGCTTTCTTATTGATTTCCAGAATCACTATAGAGTAAAAGTTGTGGTGGGCCAATATTCTCTGCTCCCGACATTTTAAACATTAAAAGATGTTAAATAAAGCCTAAAGTTTTGACAAATTTGGTTCATTCATGGCATTAGAATGATTATAAAACAAGCAAAATACCCTGTGTCAGCTTGTTTCCTGCAACTTTTCAAGCAGGAGGATATAAGGATCCCCAAGTCAAAGAAAAACAACAGCTACAAATGGAGATCACGTGTGGAAAGAAGGCAGCAATCTGGAAACCTTTACAAAATCACTTGAAGAGAAACAGCAATGTTTTATTCTATTTGCTTTTTCCTTTTTCTTTCTATTTTTTTAAACTCAGCTTTCTAAAGTTCTGATCTGAATGATTCACTGAAAACCAACATGGCCTAACAAAAAGACTATGGTGTCAAAGAAACCTTGAATTCTGCTTTTCTACTTATTTCTTCTTGGGAAGTTGGCCATATTTTTTAACCTCTCCAAGCCTAAGTTTCTTTATCTACAAAGTGGAGATAACATCCATCTTGCAAAGTTACTGTGAGAATTAAAGACAAAGTACATAAGAAGTTTGGGCATAATGGGAAGCCCATGACAGCTGCCACTTATTCAGCCTAGGCACTAGAAAGTGAAAGCTAACATTAGTTATATGTATTTAATCTTTTCCAGTCTTGAGTTCTTATTCTTTTTAAGGCAGATCTACTGTCCTTTGTTCTTTTCTATGTTCCTTTTTGCAACTATGTGGTACCATTTTTGATGTCTGCCCCTTGGAATCTCATGATAACTAACCTCAATATAATGAGACAGATTGGCAGCAGGCACACTATAAAGCATTTTCATTATATATTATCTCATTTAATGTGAAATTCACTAAAGATGCTAAAGTTTGTCACTTTTAAAGACCAAGTGTGTAGTTCCCATGTAAAGATGTAAGTATACATATAATCCTACAGAATTATACAATAATGCTTTCAAGATCCTGCTTTTTAATACTGTTTAAATTTCAGAATTTTGGATTGTCCTTTAAAAACTGAAGTTTAATAGTTGATATAAACCAATGCTGGATTTTAACATTCTAATAACTGACACTGTCAACCTCATAAAATTATAGGTAACCTATCCTCAAGCTTTTGTCCACTACTCAGAAGAAATCATCAAGAGGGAGGGGATATATGTATAATTATGGCTGATTTGCGCTGTCCTATGGCAGAAACCAATGCAACACTGTAGAGCAATTCTCCAATTAAAAAATAAATTTATTAATAAAAAAATCATCAGACAAAAGTTTTACTACAAAGTTCTAAAACAGAAACTGTCCTACTTACTAATGCCTAAAAATATTAATAAGAATATACAAAAGTAGAGCTGATACAAAACCATTATTTGTTTTTTAAATCAGCTTAAAGTCTTACCAAATATGGGCTAGTAAGGCAGAAGGTAAGCCTGTCTTCAGGAAGATTTCACGGACTTCCAATCCTGACACAAATCCATCCATATCTTTATCAGTTTTCAAGAAGATTTCATCATATTTAGCTTTTTCTGCAGGGGATACAATCCACTACAGGAAAAAAATACATATATATATATTTCTGCCAAAATGAAACAAACTTTCAAGTGTCCCCTTTCAAGCCATGACAGTATCTGTCACAAATTCTCAGCAACTCTATCCCACTAACTATAGCAACAGTGTGTCACTTTCATCACACCCCAACTGAAATGCTGTGATGAAGAGAAAATTACAGAAAAAAAATATAGGTTAGCTACAGGGCCTATATTTACAGATGCCCATTTTATTTTGTTTTAATAAAGAGTAAATTCAAGCACAGTTAACTCTTGACTTGACCACATTAATATATGTAACTGGGAGAATTTGTATAAATAAAAGACTCAGATAATTCTAAATCTCCATTTTTTTACAGTTTCATTCGGCATTCTTAACTATAGCCGAACAGTTAAGAATCAGGTGGCTGATTTGCATATTCTGTCATTATTTTCCCTCACTCAACCTAACAAGAAGCTGGCTACAGGAAAAAAAGGCCTTGGACAACACAAAACTGGATAATTTGACCCCAAAGAATCAAGAGTTAACTTGAGATTAAACAAAAAAAACATCTAATAACTATGCCAGGGCAAGCATGCCAGATTAACACAGTGTATTTTCTATCTCCAACTTGAATTCCAGGTAGATCAAGGCAAAGCCAACAAAACATCCATATGACCTAAGTAAGGCCAAATACAGAAGAGCATTATCTGTCTTCTCTAGGACATCCCATTAGACAAGTTCAACTGGAGGGAGCCCTGAAGTTTGATCCTTTTGATTGTTCCTTCTATCTTCATCAAGCGATCAGTTGCTAAATGCCATGCACTTTGTTTTTTAAAAAAGTCCTTTAACAATGATAAATCTATACCTGTCTTAACGGTGCTTTGGTAGGTAAAATGCCTACTGGTGGGAAGGAGTGGTAAGATTCCTTGGCTGATGCTGAAGAGGGGATCAACCGCACAGGGCCTGATATACTGACCGTTTTCCTCTTAGAAGGTGGCACCAAGGCTGGAGGCAAGGACATTGGCACAGGTTCTTTCTCCAGTGCGCAGTATACCAAAAACATGGCCTTCAAAACAGATGAACCAGAGTCATATATATTAAAACCACTTAACAACATCCACCCACAAATTAACTTTTGTTCAACAAAAAGCATCTTCAAGCTGCCTCAAATTCTTTTATTAAGAAATTAAGATGGGAAGGAAAGAAAGAGGAAAAAAGGGAGAGATGAAAGGAAGGAGGGATAAAAGGAAATAAATTAAAACTAAGCAACTTTTAGGAAGATATCCTAAGCAGTAAAAACTCGGACACACAGCCTTCAACTAAAAGTCTTGTAATGTCAAATGAAAACAACCCGGGGGAAAAAATATTTGCAAAGAAAGAACTAACTTCCCTAATATATAAAGAATTCCTACAAATTAACAGAAAAAAAACACACAAAATCCAGTAGGAAGATGGATTAACAGATAATTTGTAGAAAAGTAAATACCAGGCCCATCCTTTAACTTACAAAAATATGCTCACTTTCACTCACAAGGAAACAGAAAGTTAAAACTATATGAAAACACCCTTTCCCATCTATCGACATAAGTCCAAAGTTTCATAACACAATTTTGTTAACTACAGTGGGCCAACAGACACTCTGGTACATTGCCAGTCAAAGCTCACACTAGTACCACGCCTACTGCAAGGCATTCTGGCAACATCCACCAAATTATTGACTTCCCATTTGGCTCAGCAATCTGGTATCTGGGAATCTATCTTTACATATTCTCTACCTGTCTACATAGGAAAGGCTGTATGAAACAGGTTATTAATTAAAGAACTGTTTGTACCGGCACTTAAGTGCTCATCAACAGAAGACTGGTTTAAAAGACTGGTATATCCATACAATGAAATACTATCAAACCTAAAAAAAAAACAAAAACCACCAAACCCATGGGAAATATTCTGTATCTTAATTGCAGTGGTACCTTCACAGAAATATACAATTGTCAAAACTCATCAAATTATATATTTAAATTGAATGCAATTCATTGTATGTAAAGTAGTCCTCAATAATGCTGACCAGAAAAAAGAATCATGGAGCACTGTGTGTGAAAAGATATCCAAAATACAATGTTAACATGAAATTAAGTATAGTGTTGAACAGTGTGTATGTATAATAGTGTATAATCTTTGCAGTAACAGGATAATAGTTACTCAAATTTGTTTCAATTTGCATTAAGAAATTCTAGGAGTATAAACAAAGGCAGGATACATAAGAATATACAGAGTAGGTGTAAATGGAGCAGTTGAGGGCAAGGATGAGACTGATATTTTTTTCCACTGAATATCCTTTTATATTGAACTGATTTATGAACCATGAAACTATTTTACCTATTAAAAGTTATTTTTAATTATAAAATACAAAAAAAAAAAAAACCCCACAAACTTTCTATTTTCAAAAGCTTGAATCGCCAGAAACAAAACAATCTGGCTAGCACATACTTTCAACCAAATTCACAATATATTTGAGTATATTAGCTTGGCACTGAGTTAAAAGAAGTGAATAACATGCACATTAAAGGTCAGCATTCCTCTTGTACAGATGGGAGTCATTTCCTGGAAAAGTGGACACTTGAAGCAAAAAAGCTATGTCAGCCATCTGCTGCCAATAGACAACACATTTTTTTAAAGTTAAAAAAAGTATTGCTAAGTTCATGTTGCCTTGAAAACAGTTTTCCTGACAACTGAAGTCAAAATTTTTTCCACCAAATAAAACTGAAACAGTGAACGGTATACTGTTATGATTATGCTTGATTTCCTATTATATTGTACTTTATCTTAATCAAAGTGTATCATTGAAACTAAAACAGCAACTGAATCAAATGATGTACACTTGTCAAAAACAAAAAACCCACACACACAAAAAAACAAAACCTCCTTCCCCCAAAACCTGGCCAGCAACTAGTTTTTAAACTGACAAGTTCTAGGTACTAGCAAACGCATTTGCACAGCTAGAGAGACACTTAACTAAGAAGCATTTCAAACATCTTTTTGATGATTTCAAGGTAAAAGCATCAAAAATAAACCTAAGCTTACTCAGAGATACAGACAACAGGAAAAGAGGGTACTTTAGTTTCACTGCTCCAGTCAATTACCACTAGTGGCTCACTTTCTTTGATTTTTCTCATCCTCTATGCTTTTAGAGAGTATTTCTCAAAATTTAGTGGCCACCAGAAACACCTGGAGGGTTTGTTAAAACACAGGTTTTTCAACCCAACCCCAGTGATTCTTATTCAATTAGTCTGAGGTTAACGCCTGAGAATTTGCATTTCTAGTAAGTTAACCGGTGACACTGATGTTATTTATGGGAGACCATACTTTGAGAACCAGTATTTTAGGAGTTTCCTGAGGAGTTCTGTTTGCTCATTGGTTTACTCAATCAGCTGAACTGCCAACATCTAGTAACAGCAATCTAGGATGAAAATATCAGGTGTTTTTTTATGTCTTCCAAGTAATACATGCTTCTCTCATCAATTTAGTTCAATAAATCATTTACTGAAAAGTTTCTTGCCACCAGACACTGTGCTAGGCATTACAAATACAAAAGTAAAGGGATCTTTCATTTTAAGAATCCAACAGAAGGAGCAAACATGTGAAAAGTAAATTTCAATGCAATGTGAACAAGTTGAGAGAGAGTCTTAATAATTCTCTAAGTCCCAAAAACTCTTCATATAATGAGGATCCAACAAATAATACTGACAAAAATTTCACCACTTTCAATCTAAGAACTTATCTAACAGAAAAATTTAAGAATGTAAAAACGAATAAATAGATAGGAAGACAGAAAAAAAGTAAAATAATATAAATTTTTATATTATTATAATATATTACAAAAAATATAATAATAATAATATTATTATTATTATATTTTTATATATAAAAAGAATATAAAGTCATAAGTCTCTCTCTCCAAGGAGGAAAGAATGATAAGGGGGAAATTACAGTGGAGGAACTTTGCAAACACAGCCTTAACCAAGTGATGAAGATTAATATTACCAGTGGTGGCATGTGGACATCATGCACCCATGCCCCACTTGCCAATAAAAGTGATGAGAGAGGTATTCTACATCTGTGGTATTCTTTTCAAAAATTCATACCCTCAGGCTAATTATGAGAAAAACACTTATTTCTAGGTTGGAAGACATTCCACAAGATACCTAGCTAGTACTCCTAGATAATGTTAAAAGTTATAGGAAAAAAGGAAACACTGAGAAACTATCAAAGACCAGAGAGACTGAGAATACACGGCAATTAAATGTAGTGTGGCAGCCTAGACGGAATCCAAGGACTGAAAGGAAACACTGGTGAAATGCAAATAAGGTCTAGAGTTCAATTAACAGTAATGTACCAATGTTGGTTTTAGTTTTGACGTAAGTACCATGACAATGTAATATGTTAATATTGTAAGAGAAGTGGGGTGAGGGGTATTGAGGAATTCTCTGTATTTTATCTACAACTTTCCTACAACTTTAAAGCCATTCTAAAATTTAATAAACATAAAAACAAATCAAAATCAGCATGATCTAGAAGGCCCAGGTTCAGTTCTCGCTGTCACTAACCGATCTGCTTAGAGGAGCTAATTTACAGGATCTTGTTCAACTCTAAAATCTATGATAAAGTATAAGCTCATTTACCAAATATTAAATTATTAAATTTAAGGGTCTTCACTTTAAGTTTAAAAACCGTGGTTTCAGACTCAATAAAACAAAGAAATAGGACTGCACACTGATAGAACTCATTCCAACAAAGGGAACAATAAACTTTAACATAATTATTAGTCATTTCCCAATATCATAATTTTTTATTTATTTTATTTTTGGTTGTGCTGGGTCTTTTGCAGCACATGGGCTCAGTAGTGCAGCATGTGGAGCCCATGGACTTCAGGATTTGTGGCGCACTGGCTCAGTGGTTGCAGCTCATGGGTTCTAGAGTGTGGGCTCAGTAGCAAGTCCCAAGCTGTGGCACCTGGATTTAGTTACTCTGCAACATGTGGAATCTTCTTGGACAAGGGATCAAACCTGTGTTATCCCCTGTAATGGCAGGCAGGTTCTTATTCTCTGTACCACGAGGGAAGCCCCCCAGTTTTATATATTATGGTATTTTGAGTTTTCAAACAGATACCAGAGAGGAAAATTTGACTCTTTCACAAAATGTCCCCTTAATGCCCTATCAGACATTCTCCTCAGCTAAGTAAGTCAGAAGTAAAATTCAGGAAGGTGTACTTCCAATATCCTTATACTCTAGTCATATAATTCATTCATGAGCAAACAAAATACTTGTAATAGTCATTGACCTTTAAAAAATCTGCATTCAAGGATGTAGAAATTATTTTTTGCCATCTTATTTTTGTGTGTATACATACACACATGACTGCAGTCACCGTCGGCAGTTATTTTGCAGCCTGGCACTGCAGCCATGAAATGAAGAGACACTTGCTCTGCAGAAGGAAAGCTATGATAAACCTAGACAGTGTACTGAAAGGCAAAGACATCACTTTGCAGACAAAGGTCCATATGGTCAAAGCTGTGGTTTTTCTAGTAGTCAGCTATGGATGTGAGAGTTGGCCCATAAAAATGGCGAGGCACTGAGGAACTGATGCTTTCGAATTGTGGTATTGGAGAAGACTCTTAAGAGTCCCTTGGACTATAAAGAGATCAAACCAGTCAATCCTAAATGAAATCAAGCCTCTAATAGTCATTAGAGGGACTGGTGAGTGCTGAAGCTCAAGTTCCAATACTCTGGCCACCTAATGTGAAGAGCTGACTCATTTGAAAATATCCTGCTGCTGGGAAAGATTAAGGGCAAAAGGAGAAGGCAGTGGTAGAGGATGAGATGGCCAGAGAGCATCATCAACTCAATGGATATGAATCTGAATAAACTCTGGGAGATAGTGAAGGACAGGGAAACCTGGTGTGCTGTAGTTCCTGGGGTTGCAAAGGGTCAGACACGACTTAGCAACTGAACAACAACAACAACAATACGTACACACCCATCTCAAAAGTCGTTTTATGAACAATAGAAATGATCCCTGAAAGTACTTTCCAAAGTCATTTTAATTGTGGCCAGAACACCCAAGGCATGCCAAGGCCTAACCTTTACAAATTTAGTTAAAAGAAAAAAAGAAAAACTCCACCAAGATACTCTAGATTCTGGATTTTTAACTAAAGCACTAGATTTCAGAGAACAGGAAAAGCATTTACCTTTGAAAAGAAATAAGTACTGTTGATTAAAGGTTTACATACAACAGAAGTTATGAAAGTTAGAATATCTCACTATCTTCAACTTTATTTATTCTAATTAAAAAAGCAAACCAACCCCAAAATCCCACCTATGCTATAAAAGGAAAGAAAGAATTTGGTTTGGTTACAAATTTTAAAGTTTAAGTCTTGAACATAAAGACTCAGGTTCAACCAAACTTTGGTTCATTAATGAAATAAGTTATTGTTTTTAAAAATCCATATTGTAATTCAACAAACCAAATTAGAATTTCTTATGAACTTCATTTTTATTTATTCCCATTCAAAAAATAAAAACACACTTTGGCTCTGGAACAATTGCCTGCATGTGGCCACATATGCAGGAGAAAAGCACTCCAGTCTGCACCCTTACATCTGAGTAGGGGCCATGCAGACTTTTACCTGGGATGGTTTTTCCTTAAATAGCAGCACAGATCCTTCCTTTTCAGAACACTCTCACATGGTTTACTCTCTACTTTCTCAGGGTTTGCCAAAGATGGCTGTATCTAGGTTGCATTAGGAAGACTTGATAACAGGGCTCTCAGGACCTCCGTGCTCTGTTCCTGCTGGGGCGCCCAGTGAGGAAGAGAAGACAAGATGTTGGAATAGAAGACCTTGAGCTTACTCCTCCACAGGAACATCAACATGACAACTAACCACTGAACAATCATCAGTAAAAAAGACTGGAACATACCAAAAAAAAAAAAAATATTCTACATCCAAAGACAAAAAGGAAATCACAATAAGATGGTAGGAGGGGCACATCTGCTATATAACCAAATCCCACACCTCTGGATGGGAGACTCACAAACCGAATATAATCATATAGCAGAAGATCTCCCGAGGAGAGAGAGCTCTGAGTCCCACATTAGGCTCCCGGGTCTGGGGGTCTGGCATCAGTAGGGGGAGTCCCCAGAGCCCCTGGCTTGGAAGGTCAGCGAGTCTTACTCTACAGGACTGGGGGAAACAAAGACTACACTTTTGGAGGGTGCACCCAAGGTCTCATGTGCACTAGGAACCAAGGAAAAGCAGTAAATTCATAGGAGCCTAGGCCAGACCTACCTGTTGGTCTTGGAGGGTCTCCCACCAAAGTAGGGGGTGGGTGTGGCTCTCTCTTAGAACGCAAAAGCTAGTGACAAATATATCCAGAGGATATCTTGCTTGGGACATTAGCACCAAGACCTGACCAAGCCAATAGCCTGTAGGCTCCAGTGTTGGGATGCCTCTGGCCAAACAACCAACAGGGAAGGAACACAGTCCCATCCACCAAAAGATAGGCAGCCTAAAGACTTCCTGAGACCACAACCACCTCTAGACACACTCCTTGACATAGCACTGTACACCAAAGAGCCAAGATCAATTCCACCCATCAGTGGGCAGAAACCTGCCCCTAACCACTAGGAAGCTTGACCAGCCTCACCCAGCAGGGGGCAAACACCAGAAGCAAGAAATATACAGTGCCACAGCCTACACAACTGAGTCTGCAAACACAGGTCAGAACCTACCCTGGGACCAACTGGTTCCTGGCCACTGTGATGAGAGGGGAGTATATGGCTGGTACACAGAGGACATCCTCTACAGAAGGCCACTTCTCCAATGTCGAGAAACATAACTAACTTTCCACATACATAAAAATACAAATAGAACTTTAGACAAAAGGAGATGGCAGAGGATTATGTTCCAGACAAAGGAACAAGATAAAACCCCATAAAAATAACTAAGTGACATGGAGATAGGCAATCTACCCAAGAGAGAGTTCAGAGTAATGATCGCAAAGATGATCCAAGAACTTGGGAAAAGAATAAAGCATAAAGCAAGAAGTTACAATAAGTTTTTAACAAATAATTAGAAAAAATAAAGAACAACCAAAGATAGTTGAAGAATACAACAACTGAAATAAAAAATAAACTAGAAGGAATCAATATAAGAATAAATGAGGCAGAAGAATGGATAAGGGAGCTGAAAGAGTACTGGAAATCACTGCCATGGAACAGAATAAAGAAAAAAGACTGAAAAGAAACGAGGACAGTGTAAGAAACCTCTGGGACAATGTCAATCACAGCAACTTTGCATTATAGGGATACCAGAAGGAAGAGAGAGAAAGGGCCTGAGAAGATAATACTTACAGAGATAATAGCTGAAAACTCCCCTAACATGGGAAAGGAAGCAGTCACTCAAGTCCAGGAAGCACAGAGAGTACCATACAGCATCAACCAAAGGAGGAACATGCTGGGACATAGTAATCAAACTGACAAAAATTAAAGAGAAAGAAAAAATATTAAAACTAACAAGTGAAAAGCAACAAATAACATACAAGCGTATCTCCATAAAGTTATCAGCTGAGTTTTCAGCAGAAACTTTACAGACAGAAGAGAGTGGCATGATACATTTAAAGATAAAAGGGAAAAGCCTACAATCAAGAATACTCTGCTCAGCAAGGCTCTTGTTCAGATTTGATGGAGAAATCAAAAGCTTTACAGACAAGCAAAGGCAAAAAAGAATTTAGTACCACCAAACCAGCATTATGGCAAATGCTAAAGGAACTTCTCCAGGTGGAAAAGAAAAGGCCACAATGAGAAACAAGAAAATTACAAAATGGGAAAGCTCACTGGTAAAGGCAAACCTAGAGTAAAGGTGGGAAATCATCCACACACAAATATGGTATCTAAACCAAAAATCGTGATGAGAGTACAAAAGCAAGGTATCTGAAATGCATTTGAACTAAAGAGATCAGCAACTTAAAACAATCATGGAAATATATATAGACTGCTATATCAAAACCTTATGGGAACTGCAAACCAAAAAAATCTATAATACATATATACACAAACAAAAAAAAAAGGAATCCAAACACAACACTAAAGTCATCAAATCACAAGTGAACAAAAGAGGAAAGGAAGAAAAAAGACCTACAAATTCAAAACAATTAACAAAAACAGCAATAAGAACATACATAGCAATAATTACCTTAAGTGAAAATAGATTAAATGCTCCATCCAAAAGACACAGACTGACTGAATGGATACAAAAACAAGACCCATATATATATGCTGTCTATAAGAGATTCACTTCAGATCTAGAGACTGAAAGTGAGAGAATGAAAAAAAGGTATTCCATGCAAATGGGTATCAGATCTACAGACTGAAAGTGAGAGAATGAAAAAAAGGTATTCCATGCAAATGGGTATCAGAAGAAAGCTGCAGTACCAATACTCAAATCAGATATAATAGACTTTAAAAAAAAGACTGTTATAAGAGACAACAAAGGACACTATGTAATGATCAAGGGATCAAGAAGATACAACAATTGTAACTATATATATGCCCTCAACATAGGGGCATGTCAATATATATAGTAAATGTTAACAGACATAAAAGGAGAAATTGACAGTAATACAGTAATGGTAGGGAATTTTAACACCCTACTTATATCAATGGACAGATCATCCAGACAAAAATAAATGAGGAAATACAGGCCTTAAATGGCCCATTAGACCAGATGGAACTAATATTAATAGAGCATTTCATCTGAACGCAGCAGAATACATGTTCTTTTCAAGTGCACATGGAACATTCTCCAGGAGAGAACACGTACTGAGCCATAAAGTAAGCCTCAGTAAATTTAAGAAAATTGCAATTGTATCAAGTATGTTTTCCAACCACAATGCTATGAGATTAGAAATCAACTAAGAGAAAACTACAAAAACCACAAACACATGGAAGCTAAACAGTGTTACTAAACAACCAACATGTCCCTGAAGAAATCAAAGAGGAAATAAAATATCTAGAGACAAATGAAAATGAAAATATGACGATCTAAAACCTATTAAATGCAGCAAATGCAGTTCTATGAAGGAAGTCTATAACAACACAAGCTTACCTCAGGAAACAAGAAAAATCTCAAATAAACAACCTAATATTACAGCTAAAGCAACTAGAGAAATAAGAACAAACAAAACCCAAAGTTAGTAAGAGGAGAGAAATCATAAAGATCAAAGCAGAAATAAATGAAAGAGACTTAAAGCTCCATAAAAGACAATACAAGCAACTATATGCAAAAAAATGTACAACCTCGAAGAAATGGACCAATTACTAGAAAAATACAATCTCTCAAGACTAAACCAGGGAGAAATAGAAAATATGAACAGACCAATTTTAAGTACTGAACTTGAATCTGTGATTTAAAAACTCTCAACAAACAAAAATTCAGGATCAGATAGCTTCACAGGTTCTACCTGTAAATTCTACCAACAATTCAGAAAAGAGTAATACCAATCTTTCTTAAACTATTCAAAGAAATTGCAAAGGAAGGAACACATCTCAACTTATTCTATGAGGCCACCATCACCTTGATACCAAAATCAGATGCTGTGTGCTTAGCTTATCAGGCATGTCCAACTCTTTGTGACCCCATGGACTATAACCTGCCAGGCTCCTCAGTCCATGGCGATTCTCCAGGCAATACTGGAGTGGGTTACCAAGCCCTCCCCCAGCAGACCTTCCCAACCCAGGTCTCCAGCATTGCAGGCGGATTCTTTACCATCTGAGCCACCAGGGAAGCCCAAAACCAGATGAAGAAACCACACAAAAAAATAAAAAACATATGATCAGCTCATAGATGCCAAAATAGCTCTTGACAAAATTCAACATCTATTTATAATAAAACCTATCCAAAAATGGGCATAGCAGGAAACTACCTCAACATAATAAAGGCCATATAGGACAAATTCACAGGTAACATAACATTAAATGCTGAAAGCATTTCCTCTAAAATCAGGAACAAGACAAGGATGTCTACTCTCATCACTTTTATTCAATATAGCAATAAGAAAAAGAAATAAAAGGAATTCAAATTGGAAAAGAAATAAAACTGTCCTTGTTTGCAGATGACATGATACTATACATAGAAAATCCTAAAGATACTACCAGAAAAGACGGCTCTTTTTACAAGATTATTAGGCTACACAAAAATTCAGTTAAACAAAAAACAAGAAGCAAAAATAAGTAAGATCTGGAAAGAGAAAGACACCCAAACACAAACCCAGAAGAGAATAAAGAATAGTGCAATTATGTGGCAAATCTGAAAGTCAAAGAAACAACAATTTCTTAGCAAAATAAAGAGAGAAAATTTGAAAAGACTAATTTCCACATAAGAGATTAAAGGGGGATTAGAGATTTATCATTCATGAGTTCACAGCAGAATCTCATGTAACCCTTAAGGAAGACATGAAAACAGCTCTCTGAAGAATTAAGTATCCATTTACTAAGGATAATATATCTTCGGATAAGATGTCTAAATTTTCTCTGCTTCCATAAATGAGGTGAAAATATTGTATTATTCATGTTTTCCTTTAATGAAACAAATATGAAAATTTGGGAGTGTATTTGAAATAAAGACATTTCACAGCAGAAGTAGGCACTAAGATGCCTGGTCAAGTTGAGATTCAAAAGATTATACTCAGGATCTTTAGAGTGCATTATCCAAAGCATGTATTCTTACATATCTTAAAGTCAAATAAAACGAAGAGGGCAAAAACATTCCCTCTCCATTACCCATTTGCTGAATAATATTTATTGACTATAAATTCTAGGTAAAAATAGTCATACCATTATTTTTAAGAGAAATGTAGTTTTCCTCTAAAGATAAACAAAAATGGGAAATTTTCACTTGAGAAAACCATTAAGATGTTTAAAATTTCAAAAGCATTAGGTTACTTACAACGGCAAACTCATCTCTGTCAAGCATTCCATCATGGTCAATATCACTCAATTCCCAAACCTTAAAAAGAAAATAATTGGTTAAGATTAACATCATTTCATGTGCTAATTGTATATATCAAATATATATATTTGGAGGAAAAAGCTTTGCCTAAACATTATAAAATCTATTTTTCTGAGAAATTTCAATTATGCTGGGCATCTTATTACATCACTAATAGAATTTCTGTAAAAAAAAAAAAATTAATAATAATTCTTAATACCAAGTAGTTTTAAACAGAAATCACTTTGCTAATTTTTAAAGAAAATGTTTTGCTCCTCTCAACTAAGAAAACAACTATGTAACACCGTACATTAAACAGTTTTTTGATGCTTGAACTGTGGTGTTGGAGAAGACTCTTGAGAATCCCTTGGACTACAAGGACATCAAACCAGTTAATCCTAAAGGAACTCAGTCCTCAATATTCATCGAAAGGACTGATGCTGAAGTTGAAGCTCCAATACTTTGGCCACCTGATGCAAAGAGCTGACTCATTGGAAAAGACCCTGCTGCTGGGAAAGACTGAGGGCAGGAGGAGAAGGGGACGACAGACATGAGATGGTTGGATGGCATCACCAGTTCAATGGACACGAATTTGAGCAAGCTCCAGAAGATGGTCAAGGACAGGAAAGCCTGGTGTGCTACAGTCCATGGGGGTCACAAAGAGTTGGACAAAACTGAGCCACTAAACAACAACTTTAAACTACTACATTTTTTTAAAAACATCACCTCAGTTACTTCATGCAACAACTTCATGTGGTACTATAAAACCTATTTTAGACCCGAGACTACATGACTTATATAGGATCATGTAACTATTATTAAGTAACAGAATCAGTCTTCAATCTAAAGACTTCCAACCAAGTCCATTATTGTTTTCCTATAACACAGGAACCGCTACTCAACTGAAATACATATTCAATGAACATTGTATTATTAATCATTAGCCAACTAATGTCCAGATCATACAGAGAATAAATAAACCTTAAAGAAAGAAAGTGAAGTCACTCAGTTGTGTCCGACTCTTTGCAACCCCATGGACTGTGGTCCACCAGGCTCCTCTGTCCATGGGATTCTCCAGGCAAGAATACTGGAGTGGGTTGCCATTTCCTTCTCCAGGGGATCTTCCCAACCCAGGGATAAAACCCCAGTCTCCCACATTGTGGGCAGATGCTTTACCATCTGAGCCACCAGGGAAGCCCGATAAACCTAAAGTCCTGATATATTTGGTCTAAACCTAGACTATCTTCCATAGCTTTAGACCAGCTATAGACTATTTTAAATTGTTGAAATGAAGGTATTTAAGTTAGTCAACAAAATTTTATTTGTGGCAGAAAGAGAAGGTATACTGATGAGAGACAGGAGTGAATACAAGCAAACGTCTGGTCGCTGAGGGTCCTGAAGTTTCGACTTTATCCCAAATGCAATAGGAAGCTGCCTAAGAGGGTAACTTTCAAGTAAAAAATAACAAGATTACATTTATAGTTTAGAAATCTAATACTGATCATATGGTATAAAAATAATTAGTAGAAAACAAGATTAGAAAATTAGTTTAGCACCCAAATTATACAACACTGATCCAGTAGTTACTGGTATTGTGATGACAAGTTGTTGTCATCATCATCATCATGGCAGCTAACATTCAAAGAGTATGTACCAAGCTCTGTGCTAGGTACTTTGTATACATTATCCCATTTAACTTGTGTACCCTATAAACAGAACGATGTCATACGAAAGTCACTCAGTCATGTCTGACTCTTTGCGATCCCGTGAACTGTAGGCTGCCAGGCTCCTCTGTCCACAGAATTCTTCAGGCAAGAATACTGGAGTGGGTAGCCATTCCCTTCTCCAGGAGATCTTCCCAACCCAGGGATCAAACCCAGGTCTCCCTCATTGCAGGCAGATTCTTTACTGTCTGAGCCACCTGGGAAGACCAAGAATACCGGAGTAGGCAGCCTATCCCTTCTCCATGGGATCTTTCCAACCCAGGAATCAAACCAGGGTCTCCTGCACTGCAGGTGGATTCTTTACCGTCTGACTTACCAGGGAATCCATAGAAAACAAGCTAATTTTAAAAGATTAGAAAACTGAAACATGGTTTTCTAATGATTTGCCCAAGGTCACACAGTTAAGAAATGGTGTAGCCATGATTCAACCCTATATAGTCTAAGTAAGAAATTAAAGAAAAGACTAGAGGTTTAAAGAGAGTAGACAAGGTCTAAAATATAAAGAGGGGTATTAAGAAATCACTATGCAAACAGCACAAGAGAGGCTATAGTACAGAAAGCCCAGCTGAAGCTGGTGATCACAAAACTATGAGGATACTAATCTTACGAGACTTTCTCAATAGTCCAAATGCAACCAGAGAGAAGGCAAATAATTAGCTTCATGTAAGAAGCTCCTCCTCTCACGCAGGAGATTAGAAAACATGGCAAAGAAGCTAAGGATACTGACATGAAACTGTGAACCAAAAGAATCCAAGGTGGATGAAGGAAAAAGTAAATCCAAAGGACAGAGAAAATAAGAGTCTGATCCTACTCCTTGGAGGGAAAGTTATGACCAAACTAGACAGCATATTCAAAAGCAGAGATATTACTTTGCCAACAAAGGTCCGTCTAGTCAAGGCTATGGTTTTTCCAGTGGTCATGTATGGATGTGAGAGTTGGACTATGAAGAAAGCTGAGCACCGAAGAATTGATGCTTTTGAACTGTGGTGTTGGAGAAGACTCTTGAGAGTCCCTTGGACTGCAAGGAGATCCAACCAGTCCATACTAAAGGAGATCAGTCCTGGGTGTTCATTGGAAAGACTGATGCTAAAGCTGAAACTCCAGTACTTTGACCACCTCATGCGAAGAGTTGACTCATTGGAAAAGACCCTGATGCTGGGAGGGATTGGGGGCAGGAGGGGAAGGGGACGATGGAGGATGAGATGGCTGGATGGCATCACTGACTCGATGGACATGAGTTTGGGTGAAGTCCAGGAGTTGGTGATGGACAGGGAGGCCTGGCGTGCTGCGATTCATGGGGTCGCAGAGTTGGACACGAACGAGCGACTGAACTGAACTGATAAAAGTCTTGATAACATCAAAGAATTAGTCTTGCAAATATCTAGGAAAGAAATCTAGAAAGCCAAGAAGTTCTCTTTAGAGAGTAGAATTTATGATTTCAGAGATGAAACTATTCCTTTAACCAGGCCCCATGATACAGTCATGGAATAGAGGGAGATGTAGAATACTGATGGTCTCTGGAAATTAAATCAAGGAACTGGGAGGTCAGAGCATACTACCCAAAGACAAAAGGCCTTACATAGAGGATTATGACAGCTAATTTCGAACACTCATATTTTAGAGGGAATAACCAAAGAAAGAAAGAAATCGGCAATAGTTTAAGTGAGAGCACAAAAAATTCTATAACACCGCAACTTCAAAATAGGATCTACATATTCTTTAACAGTGAGCTAAACTGTTCCAGTTTAAAGTAAAATTAAAATACATAAAAGTTACACTTAGAATTTAATATCTTACTCTTCCAAGAATATCCACAGGTAACTTAGAGTTGAGCAACACTGGTTTCACTTTATCACCAGACAGAAATCCATTCACTGGGCATAAACTATCAAAAATTGCATCATATTTGGCCTTATCTTCAGGCTATAATATAAAAAAAGATTGCAAGTTAAATAATGGGGAAAGGAACATAACTGCAGTTATAAACATTAAGTCCTCAAAGACTAGGCAACATTTTTAAAATGATCATTTAAAAAACATATTTCACTTTCATCCAAATATAATGTAGTAAATAGTAATTTAAAAGTTATTTCACTCAAAAGGTTAGAATTCTCTCCATTCCTTTTGTAACTGAACCGTCATCTTTACCTTTTCTATTGTTAAGTTAAAATCAGGGATTTTAAAATCAGAAGATTTCAGGGATCGAAGGACTTTGAGAAGAGCATCTAGTCTAACCCTCTCAAACAGACCCAAAGCAAAGCAATAACTTCTGCAAGAACCAACAGCTGTTAGTGACATTCTATGACTTTCTAAACTTGGCATTAATTACATTTCAAACTCAATTTTTTTTAAACAAGAAATCCTTGCCAAAGAAATAAACATCATTTCCCTCATTTTTTCCAAAGCAAGATATCTTTTTCCTATCAATAATAAGGTATTTCCTAAAATCCCTGTAAATTATCTATATAACATAAAAACTAATACCTAAAATCGCTGTAAATTATCTGTATAACATAAAAACTATCATTTATGATTTGCCAAGTCAAGACCAGATCCTTAAAGACTAGCACACAAGGCATACAAACCAAAATGGTTTTCTGACAAAGCTATACATTTATTACAGATTATTTTATCTGCTATATTCTATTTTAAAATTACAATTTTTAAAACCTGGTAAGATAGCTATAACCATTTCAGTGTTTCTAAATAACTATAAGGCAAAATACCCATTTCAGAAAAAGATTTCTTAAAGAATTGTTTTAAAGTCATAAAAAGAATATTTAGTTAGGCAGAACTTTTCAAATAAGAAATAATACCAGTGGGGTAAACTACGTATTCATCAAATATCTTAGTTAATACCAGATTATGACATCACCATTTTTAGTTTACACTACAAAAGAAAGGAGATTAAGCCAATACAGAAAAAAAATGACTGACAGAGAATAACATGACTCAAGGAATTTCTGGTACCAGCATTTCCTCCACAGTACAAAATGAAAGTCTAAAGCACCCTGCAATACATTTTGAAAGAAGGGGGAGAGGATTATGTATGTAAGAAGCAAAGTGTGGTAAAAGAATAGTCAAAAAGTTTACTTACTTTTACAGCCCATGGGAGCTCAGCTGCAGAGGTTCCACTGATTAGCAAAGGACTACTGGTATCATGCTAAAAAGGAAAATATAGCACACGAAGGGCTGAAATCCTCATTTCAATAAAAAATGACGAGGAAATCGTGTTTGGATTTAAACACTCAGACAAAATGCTGGATCTCAATACACAAAGGACACTATTTAACATTAACTCAGGCTTTCACTGAAGTACAAATGAAACAAAAACTGTATTAGCTGTGTTAGCTGCATAAATGACTGTGGAGCACTAACTAAAACATGTTAAGTCTTATAGAATAAATCCTATTACACCTGAAATCAAAATAAAATGAAGATATGGTTATCTGAATGTAACAAAAATATTTATGGCCCTGTTAACTGATGACTTTTCCCCACAATATTTAAGGAAAGCACACAGGGACAAGCACAACTTAAGATTTCTAAGTCACAAGGACAGGAACCTACCAATAGCATGTCCAAGTTATTATGTTTATTTGCTTGTAGAGATGGCTATATTTGAAAATGTTTACTAATAGTATATAGTTAGGCAACAAATCCCTAAATTAACCCCCTGACTCCACAATTAAACTCAGAAGTATAGAAATTCTCAAAACTGAAGTTAAATTCATAATACTTAGACCAAATACTTTTAAAATACTGAATTTTAAAAACAAGAAGAGCTATGAAACTTGTGAAAAAAGCAGTAAGGTGGGGAGGACTAGCCCTATCAGATATAAATTATCAAATATGATCACTGAAACAATGTGAGATCAACATACAGATAAACAGATCAATGGATATAAACAGAAAAACCCAGAAAAAATAAATACATATGAGAATGTCATGATTGAGGTGGCATTTAAATTAGTATGGAAAAGACTGATTATTCAATAAACATGGTAGTCATCTTGAAGAAATATAAATTTGAATCCATACACACCTTACATCAGGATTAATGTCAATGTGAACAAAGAAATCATAAAAACCTTAAATTCAAATAATTCATTTACATTAAATACAATATCTTCTTTATGGGAAAACAAATTACCACAAAGTCAAAAGACAAATAGCAAAATGGGAAAAAATATTTGCAATTCATCTAGACAAACAACTGTTTTCCTAATATACGAAAAGCCTCTTGAATTCAATAAGACCAAGAACCAAAGAAAAATAGGCAGAAGTTATTAACAGACATTTCACATAAAGACAATGTAAATGGCTCATAAGCATGAGAAAAACTACTCAACTTCACTTCATAAAACCAAAAGGATAAATTAAGACTACACTTACATTCCACTGGTCACCTACCAAATTTACAAGAAACAAAAGTTTGACAACAGTAAGCTGGAAAAAGTACACTCAACCAACTGCTGGTGGGACTATGAACTAAAACAACCACTATGGAAGACAAGTTATTATAAGTGAAAATTACAATGCACAAACTTTGAAACACCAATTCCACATCTGAGAATTTATGCATATATTTCTGCACATGCAAAGTGACAGATTCAAGGTTTCTATTTATTGCAGCAATTTTTAAATAATAAAAGACTGGAAACAAGCTAAAAGCATATCAATAGGAAGTTAAATAAATAAAAGTAAACAGAAGCAAGGAAATACTACTTTCTAATCACTTGGTATCAGTTTTTAAAATACAATTTAAATTTAAAAGCATTTCTTACAAATCTTGGTGGAGGAACAGCCAGGTTCAAACTACTTAGTGAAACCTCCAATCCATTCTGGGCACATGCCACAAGACGCAAAGCAACAAAGAATTCCTGAGAAAGAAAAGTATGACTGTTAAGAGCATTATCCATCTACCCATTCATCCATCCATCCATCTATCTACACATCTGAAAATATAAAACAATTCACAACTACTCCAAAATTTTTATGTCTCAGTGAATATAATAGCACACTTGCTTTAAAAAACACTTGCTCTAAATACAAGAAGAGCTCTATGTACAAAGATATTCCTGATATAATAAATAGCAAAAAATATTAATATAAATGAGAAAATAAACTGATATACATGATATGGGAAATATACCAAGATTAATAATCATGTTTCAAAGAATATTTAATGATGGTAAGAAATGATTTTTATCACTTAAGAAAAAGAATCTTAGAAAAAAGTCTAGAAGAAAATAACACCTAGAAGAAAATAAATAAAAGGTTATCAAAAGTCATATCTGGATTTAAGATTATAAATTTTGACACTAGAACAATCATTCAAATGATTCAGTCACTGTTATTCCAGAAAAGCTACAAAGAATAACTATGCAACATCTGAAACAATTATATAACTGCTTGACTTCAAAACACTTACAAATCTCTCCCAAAAGTCCTTGGATTTTTGGCATTTTTGAAGCCTTAGTTCAAAATTTAATTAGTAAGTGGGAAGACACTGAAGCAACTTGTTTTCAGCTGTTCTCAGTTAAAATCAAGTCTCAGAATAGGCATAACAAAAACTTTTTACTCCAGTCATGATTACTTACTATTTATCAATACTCTAGATACAGCTGCTGATTCTCAAATCTCCTGTTCTCACCTACAACTTCCTTACTCAATTCATAACCTACTCATAGAAACTTGCAGGTTGCCTGTTCATATAGTACTTTATCTTCACTAATAAATATCTTGAAAAAATGCTATTTCAAGATCTCCCCTTCTCTTTTCATTCACCACACAAGCTTCTATGCCATTTGACTTCAACTCCCACCATTAGCCAGAGAAACAACTGTCACAAATTCATAGCTACAAAATACAATAGACTCTCAAAAAAAAAAAGAAAAAAACCTCAACCTACTTGTTCTTTTGGCAGCCTGGACAGTATGATCCTTCCTGAAGCTCTCCTCTACCAGCACAGCTTCATAAAGCTGTCCAAGTTCCTCTCTGACCTTCCAAGTATCTTCTGTTGGAGCCTTGTCTCTTCCCATCCTTGAAATGCTGAACTCTAAATAACCCTTTTACTCCTGTCATTCTGCATGAGATTCAATTCTCTTAGATAATCAAGTCCACATCCCAGATAATATGGATGGGCTCTGAAGTGAAATGATACTGCACTGAATTCTAGTTCTACTACTTGTTACGAGGCCTTGAAATGAAATGAAAGTCGCTCAGTCGTGTCCGACTTTGTGACTCCATGGACTATACAGTCCATGGAATTCTCCAGGCCAGAATACTGGAGTGGGTAGTCATTCCCTTCTCCACGGGATCTTCCCGACCCAGGGATCGAACCCAGGTCTCCCGCATTGCAGGCGGCTTCTTTACCAGCTGAGCCACCAGGGAAGCCCTATAAGGCCTTAGGCAAGTTTAAAAAAAAAAAAACACCTCTTTAAAAGGGGGGCTAATTCCTTACAATGTACTGTAAGGAACAAAATTTAAAACCACACTATAGGAAGAAAGCACTATTATTTTTGGCTCATAGAAACTCAGTAAGTATTGGTTTATGTCCTTAATTTCATATGTTAATTCAAAAATCTATTCCTTCAATGCAAACATCAAAGTTTAACTGCAGATCCATAAATCCCGCCACCTGGATATAACAAAGGCAACTCAAACTAAACATCCAAAGACTAGGAGTAGCAATGAAGAATTTATTTTACTGTTAAGTTCCTGAAGACAGGGATCACATTCCATCACATTTACTTCTGTATCTCCAAAGCCTGGCTCAAAATAGGTACTCAACAAATAATCTGCTGACTAAGTCTAGAGCACCCTGGATGCTCACATGAATTTAGTTTTCCAATGTCTCCAAGGCACCAAATCGGCTCTTCTGGCCAGGGGGTCAAATGAGGACTACAATCTAGCCTTGGAATCTTAAATAAGAGACTGGGTATTCTGACCCCTCATCTAACTTTTCCATCCTTTTTCTCAGTCAGCTTCAGTTATCCCTATAGGGGGAATTAACTTTGAGTAGTAGTGCTCAGCCAATGTATCAGCAAGTATCAAGCTTTGAATTTAATCCTGTAGAACTCTGAAATCTATCTCCAACAAGTGAAACTTTAAAGTACTCTAATGGTGTCTAATACCCACAACCACTTTCACATAGTTCTGGCCCAAGACTGACTTCTGGCCTGTAAACCATTTTTTGGTTTATATGTTAGCAATAAAACCTAGACCAGAATATACCATACTTAGATTTGATTAGCCAAGAGCTTCCCTTCAAACGTACAAGGCAATACCATCTTAACACATAAATAATAAAAGCCACTTTTATTTATAACCCTGAACACATAAGAAACTTAGTAAGATACAAAGAGTAAAGTCTCCCTGAATAACTAAGAAAAATAAATCCCATGTTATTATTTGAATGTATCCCCCAAAATCCATATATTGAAAGCTAAACTCCCCAAAACAATGGCAGAGCCTCTGGGAAGTACTTAGACCATTAGGATAGGGCCCTTATAAATGGGCCTAGTGCCTTACAAAAGAGGGTTTAAAGAAATAACTAGCACATTCTGCCATGTAAGGATAAAGAAAAAGTCTGCAATCTAGAAGAAAGTTCTCACTAGAATCATGCTGGCAATTTATCTCAGACTTCCAGCCTCCAGAACTGTGAGCAATAAATTTTTGCTGTTTGTGGTATTTTGTTGTAACAGCCCAAACTGACACTCCAGGAGAACGAACGTCACCAAACTCTAATCTTTGGGAATTAGGTACTTTAATGTCTAGTGATTGGAAGTATTTTCCTTATTATAACACTTGTCCTTGCAAAACCCTAATTTTGCAAAAATGAATTTTTAGTTTAAAAATACAAAAAAACGGCTGGCTATTTTTTATTCTGAATCACTCAAAAATTGTTCATGTCAGTCTCTGATTCTTACTTGTTTGTTCAGGATACCTTTCCCATCTGTGTCAGCTAAATCCCAGATCTGAAATTTAGAAGAAAAGAAAAGTATCAATCTATATTTAAAACAAAAATCATCTTACAGATAAATAAAATTCATGTAATTGACAACCTCATGCTCTTTGGTAGTCAGATTTAAGAGTTGTAGAATTAAAAGCAGAAAGAAACTTTGACGATCACTTAGTGTTGCTGCTACTGCTGCTAAGTCACTACAGTCGTGTCCGACCCTGTGTGACCCCATAGATGAAAGCCCACCAGGCCCCCCTGTCCCTGGGATTCTCCAGGTAAGAACACTGGAGTGGGTTGCCATTTCCTTCTCCATCACTTAGTGTAACCCTACACAAAGATATTAAGGTCCAATGAGGTTAAGTGACTTACTCATGAACATCCAAGACATCAGGGAAAGAAATGAAGCCCAGGTTCTAACTTTCAGTCCAATGACTTTTTTATTAACCCAGATTCTAAGTCCAATGCTCTTTCTACTAGAATATGCTATCTTGATTTTAGATCCTTATTAAGATGATATTCTTTCTTATGGGTAAGCTGAAATAGTTAATGTTTATTTGTGAATAATTAAATTATTAACAATTATTTTTCAGGGTTGAATACATATCAATATCATACATAAGGATTTATAAGGACATCAAGCCAAGAGAGGGACTTTCCACCTCTTTCTGCTCTTTCCTAAGCCTCTCATCTCCTACTCTATTTACCACAAATTCAACACATTTAAGAGACAGTTCTAATAGAGGAAGCAGGGAAACAGCCAATTCTGAGTGGGTGGCAAGGTTCCCAGTCTGCACTGTTGCTCCCCACAACACTCAAATGTACTATTACTTCCTCATTTCATTCTACTAAAAAGTAATTTGTTTTCTAAAAATCTGAAAAACACCATATTTTCCAAAAAGATAAATCACTACACCAGAAATTCCCTCCATTGGATTACTGTAACTGCTTTCATGACTCAGTTCTAAGTTTCTCGAGATGTCTTTTGAATTTTATCCAATTTACCTACACTAATAAATATTCATTATATCTAGTTATGGATACAATGAACAAATACTACCTTTCCAAGTACCAGGTCTGGAAGTCCTGATTTTTTTAGGAATACAGCAGCATCAGAAGCCAATACCCTTCCAGTATTGCCCGTATCAACCTGAAAAAATATAAACCATAAGCTGACAAAAAACATAAAGACAAAATTATGATTATTTACCTGCATTCCTCCCTATGATTTGAGAAGTGAGTTTTTCAAAAAGAGAGCAGGAATCCTCTCACTAACAAAGGCCATGTAATATTCAGTTCAGTTCAGTTCAGTCACTCAGTTGTGTCTGACTCTTTGAGACCCCATGGACTGCAGCACGCCAGGCCTCCCTGTCCATCACCAACCCCCACAGTTTACTCAAACTCATGTCCATTGAGTCAGTGATGCCATCCAACCATTTCATCCTCTGTCGTCCCCTTCTCCTTCCACTTTCAGTCTTTCCCAGCATCAGGGTCTTTTCAAACGAGTCAGTTCTTCGCATCAGGTGTAATATTCGCATCAGGTATAATGTAATATTGGAGACCCATATGAGAAGAGTACCATCTAGAGAGCACTGTCCATCTACAATGTGTTTTTTATCATGTCCATTACACAAATGATAAAACTGTAGCTTGGGGAATTCCCTGGCGAACCAGTGGCTAGGACTTGGCACTTTCATTTCTGGGGCCTGGGTTCAATGCCTGGTCAGGGAACAAAAAAACCCTGAAGCTCAGAGGATGTAGAACAAATTAGTGGAGTCATAATATTAACATATATCTTCTAATTCCAAGTCTTCTATAGGTGCCATTTAAATTCCAATAAACTTGAATGGCAATACAGAAAAAGAGCAATAATTTCTGGAGAGGTCTTCTGATAAATGTGAATAGCTGCACAGTTATCTGGTGGTTGTTTTTTTTTTAATATCTTTAAATAATTAACTTCTGCTTTTATACTTACTCTTAAGAAACTGCAACACTTTCTTAAAAAAATCAAAGCAATATCAGTACTAAAACTAGCAGTGATTCTATTATAAACTTTAAGTAACATTTAAAAAACTGCTAAGTTCCTAAAGTACATTAAGGGAAACACATCATTTTAACTGATGGGGACTTTCCTTTAAGACAGAATGAGGTCACCAAGAACAGAAAAACAGTTAAAAAATAAATAAATAAATAATGACTCTCACTTCTGTAGAGATTTCCTAAAGTAAAGTTCTATTTAAAAAGTCATGGGAAGAGTAACATGATACTAGGATATTTGTGAGCTGGCTGTTTTTCCACTTTAGTTAAAAGATTAAGTTTACTAAAACATATACAAAGCATTCCAGACAGACCAAACCCGGCAAAGAAGCAAAAGAGAAATCCTTTCTTTCAAGTGCTAGAACATGGGATAAATCAGGCACTCAGCAAACAGGAAAGAATTGCCCAATCCACATTTTGGGTAACAAAGAAGAACAAAAAAGGTTAGGAAATCAGCCTCTAGAATTCTCCACAACTCCTTTTCTTTGCCTACTCTCTGACAAGGGTTGGAGAAGAAAAGAAACATCTCTCTTCCCAGATAGCCCAAAAACAGAGGCACTGAGGGGAAACACTGATCAAACTCTGAAGAAAATACTTATGCATTTCCAGTAAACATTTTTACTATCTTCCATTCTTTTGGCTACTATAATAATTAAACATAGCCATTCAGTCTTTGTCATCTACAGCCAGTTTATGTCTGCCTAAAGGCTCTGCCATAAGCTACAGGGCACCTCTTCAACAAAGGAAGAGTCTCAGAGCCTCATGGAAAGAACAATACCACATACTCTGAACTATTAACACCTTAAAACATAGACTTTTGGGTAAAGACTTCTAGGCTGAAATCACTTAGACAACTTTCAGACTATACTGATAGACCAAGTCAAAATTCCAGGACTCTGCATACTGGAAGTAGATATATCTCATGAAAGCAAACTCCTAACCCAAGATGCAAGAGAACACAAATTAATTACACAGAGCTGAATGAAGTGTTATGGAAAACTCAATTATGATTTTTTATGTGCAATACTGCTGGTATTATTTTTACTATTCTATTTTCTAATGGTTACGTGGAAAAGCCCTTTCTTAGTAAATTATCCCTCAATTTAGCAGGTGCTGCTTTGGTAATCTGAATGAAATACTTTTCAATGGTATCTGATTCGCAATGACCCTTCAGAAATCAAAAACCTTTAATGAATGTCCTTATCTTTTATGGCCATACAGTTATAAGCTAAATAATAATTTGTTCTCCTTTTTATCAGGATACAGTTGAGTAAACCAATGGTACAAAAGGAAGGCCATACTTGAAATGACTCTCTTTCATTCAGATAGAACAAGACGCTATTAAGGATCAGGGACTGACTTTACGTAGAGCCAAAGTCTACCAGGCCCCCACAAGAAGACCAGCCTGCTACATGGTTTGTAAGATCCCAAGTGTCTCAAGCACTAAAGCAAGGTTACTCAGAAGGCCAGGAACCTTAGCAGATATGGGAAATCCCAAGATGAGGTAAATTCACTCAAATTTACATCCACTGCATGTGAAATAAGAAGTGAATTTCTAAAGTTTGGATCTTAGTCTCAAAATAGAAGAATATAACAAAGGCTTTAAGCAGAAACTTATTACCTGACCTTATAAGTTGTTAAATAGTAAGTATACAACTTTAGGCTTGCAAGTCACACAAGAAGACCTATAGTGGTTCATTAAAACTTACTGCAATTATGTAGACAATAGGATCAAATATAATCAGACCAGCCTTTTCAGTAATCATGATCAGAAGGTGAAGAAATTATAAAGAAAAATGATTTGATATTTGGAAATGGGCAAATAATACTGTCTATGCTTTCAGAAGATTATCTGATCTATGGTTTGCACCTTTGACTTCTATGAACTAAGCTATTTATTTTATACTCTGTAGGGGTAGAGGTTAAATTATATAAAACTGATAGCAATGCAAATGATTCCTATCCATACCAATGAAATTAATTTTCTCTGATGGACAATATAAATCTCTGTAACTCATATTCCCATTTTTACATCTCAGTGGTTCTCTCAATAATTAATGAGTTGAAGAAAAATCTTTGATACATGTTCATTTTATATTTATATGAGTGCTATGGCTTCAACTTGATGAAAATTAAACTTTAAAACGTCTTTAAAATAACATAAAAGTCATGTCTAAATAACTTATAAATTAATTCGGATGTTTGTATCTGGATGAATATATCTAATGCTACATGGATTTTTAAGATAGATATTTAAGACAAGTGTTTGGGCTTAATTATCTTTCCTTAATTTTCTGAAAACTTGTTAAACACATTAATCAAAGCAGGAGATTAAAGCACAAGAAAATGAAAACAAGAAATGTCAAATTTATTCAGCAGGCTGAATACAATCAGGAGTTGAAAGTATATTCTCTAAGAAACAATCATCTTACCTGTCTATAGTATTTTTCATAAAGAGGATTTCCACTTGATAACTGAAATAAATAATTAGAAATTAAATGCTATTCAATGACTTTTATTAATATAATTACATTCATTCAACAGATACATGAAATAAAGATAAATACAATTAATATATCTATGATTTCAAAAAATTCAATTTTGTTTATTTTGGGCAGAAGGGAGAGTAAATAAAGGCAGCCATGTAGATTACCAAGAATTAGATAGACAAGAAACAAAACAGGAATTTTAAAACTGTTTTTGATATCAGAACTCTTTTCCTCTTATAAAATTTTACTCAGAAACTCAACATTTAACAAATTATGGTGAAATGATTTGGTTATAGAGCAACTGAGAAGCCCAAAACCTTAAGAGTTCATCCTCTACCCAAGTCCCCAAAGTACTGATGAACACAAAAAAGCACTTCAATAAAATAATCAAGTGAATATACAAACTAATGAACAAAAAAATATTAATATTAGATCTGAAGTGCTTGTAGGCAGGGAGTGGTGTTCAATTCACATGTATGTGTGGCTCACTCAGTCATGTCCAAGTCTTTTCAACTCCATGGACTGTACCCGCCATGCTCCTCCGTCCATGGAATTTTCCAGGCAAGAATACTGGAGTGGATTGCCATTTCCTCCTCCAGGGGATCTTCCCAACCCAGGGATGGAACCTACGTCTCTTGTACTGGCAGGCAGATTCTTTACCACTGCACCACCTGGGAAGTCCATTCAATTCATAATACAGTCTAAACGGTTCCTTGGTCAGCTGATGGACAGATATATTATCTCATCTGAAAGGCAGCTGAGGAGTATCAATGTTTGAAGGCTCAGGTTCACTTGTACATGAATGTGTTTAAGAGTGTTCTGGAATTGGGAAGGAAATACAGGAAGGTTTCATGAGGGTGACACCAGTGCAGAAATCTGAGGTATAGGGGAACAGGGGAGACGGTGATTCTACACAAAGGGATAAATGCAATCAACAGAAATCTGTTACATTTGTCGAGAATAGTAAGGAGTTCTAAATGGTGATAAGGATTAGAGATAAGATTATAAGGGGTCCCCAACCACATTCTGGTCCTTGGCCTATTACAACCTAGGCTGCACAGTAGGTGGTGAGGGGGAGGCAAGGGGGCAAAATTTCATCTGTATTTATAATCACTCTAGTAGCAGGAAAACAAGCTCAAGGGTACTTCTAATTCAGCGTTATGGTGAGTTGTATTATTACTTTATTATATAACACAATGTAATAATAATAAAGTTCACAATAAATACAATGTACTTGAATCATCCCGAAACTGTCCCCCTCCACCCAACTCCCCAGTCCATGGAAAAATTGTCTTCCATGAAACTGGTCCCTGCTGCCAAAAAGGTTAGGGACCGCTGTTACAGAAGACAAGTGATGAAGGGCTTCACCTCCCATGGTAAAAGTAAAGAAAATAACGATGGAAAAGAGGACACGCTCAAGCGCCTAATACTAGTTAACACTAATTAACTAAGTGATTATTTGTATGTGAAGAGGGAAAGTAGGATGGCATGCAGAAGGTTACTTAGGACAAAATTGTAATGGCCCTGTAGAGGACCTAAACACTGGCAATGGTGAAAAAGAAGGGCTTGATTTGAAGAAAAAGTTTTTAAGACAGATTTGACAGGATTTATTAAGCAGATGAAGAGACAGGAGAGAAGCTTAGAGGAAATACAAAGATAAACAGGGGAAAAGATCTTCAAGCATCAAAGTTGGGCCTATAGTCTTAAAAACTAGGCACAAAACTAGATTAAGACCAACATGTACTCAGTGCCCATTCTGAGAACACATTATACTAAGTGCTTTATAAATACTACCACACTTAATCCTTGTGAGTCATATATTATCTTCCCAGTAAGTAAATAAAGAAACGTGTGAAAGTTAGTTTTACTTGTCAATTTGGTGAGGCAAGAGTACCCCATTGTTTGGTCAAATACCAGTCTACATGTTACTGTAAAGGTATTTTTTTTTAGATGTGATTAACATTTAAAGCCATAAAGCAGATTATCCTCTGAAATGTGGGGAGGTCTCATCCAAGCAGTTGAAAGTCCTGAGAGAGAAGACTGATCTCCCCAAAGGAAGAAGTAATTCTGCCTTGAGATCACCTTCAGACTCAACTGCAACATCAACTCTCCCCTCAGTCTCCAAGAGGCCCTGCAGATTTAGGACTTGCCAACCTCCACAAAGACATGAATCAATTCTTTAAAATTAACTGGTCAGTGTGAGTGTCTGTCCTACTAGTTCTGTTTCTCTGAGAACCCTAACACACCAAGTTTCAGAGAGGTTACTTGTCCAAGCTTTTAAATGGCAGAGCCTGGACTTAAATGCAGATCTGTCCTACTCTAAGTTCCATACTCTTTCACATTACCAAGCTGTTTCTCAAATGCCCTGGTTTGCTCAGGACAGTACAATCTCTTGTCTCAACATCCCATGTGGTTTACCACCTGTCTAAGAGTTTTCACTTCCTTGAATGAAGTATTTTTCATTAATCACTATATTAAAATAAACCAAGATGAATTTAGAACACTTCTACTGTATTCATCTATTTTCTGGCCAAGCTAACAGTGTCTAAGTGTTCTAACCACTTGAACAAGTGATGAAATCATAAAAAGGACCAGTGATAATTCCACCTTTCCCCTGACTCTTTAGAGATAAAACATAACACCTTTCCAGGGACACCATACAGAAGACAGTGAAAAGTATCCTCAGACACAAGCAACCATGGACAGCTAACTCTTTACATCCTTTTGAGACAGCAGAAGAAATATTTGATGCTGGTGCTCCTGCTGACACAGTCAGTACAGTGAGATGTGCAATGGCCTGCAACATGCACCAGGCCACTAGCCAGCGAAGTAAGAAAGAAACTACAGATGAGGTGCAAATGAAGTATGTGTTAGGAGACAGTCTAAAACCTTGAGGTGGTTTTGTCATTTGTTGTATGGTATAATTCTAGAACTGTTTATTTTGCTGCTTGACAATCTTTATTATCACTCGATAAATCCTTTTAAGAACAATGAGCTAAAGAGAAGAAATTATACATTTAATACAAAATTACATACTAAAATTTCTCTAGAAAATGGATAGATAATTTGGATAAAACTTCGGAGGCTACTTCTATTTATCATGGCACTCTAGTGGCATCAGTATTAATGAGTTAGCTGCAAATGCCAAAACTTACAAATGTTTACATATATCCACAGTTAAAATTTTAAGGATAAAAATGGTATTGAAAACAAAACAAAAATATACTTAAACATGGAAATATGTGTTCCCTACTTGCAACCTGTCATCAGATTTTAAAGGCTGGAATCTTTCAAAGACTGACTTTATAAACCCAACCTAAGTGTCTCACTACTGAATATTTTTGAAGGCAAGTCCTCTAATGATTGGTTGCATATTGTTCAAAATCAGTGGGAAATCTTAATCAAAGACTAAAGTTCAATGAAAAAAGATAAAAAAAAAAACACAAAAAAACTTCAGCTATTGAAGCTTTTAGAAAATACCAATTATTAGAAAGAAAATTTGCCAAGGCACTGAAACATCCCTCAAAAGCAATGTTAAGTACCGAACAAATTGAATGAGTTCAAACAGAACATGAGATTTAATTAAAGTAATGAATTCTAGAAGTTCCATCAAAAGTCTTCCTATTTTTAACTATATAAATTTATATTCTGTACTGGAATGAAATGAAATAGGAGAGTACGATTTTACAGCATCTAAATTTAAAGAAACATGTAGAATAATGATTACGTATCTGTTTCTAACAACATATTAGAGACAGATACGTCTAAGAAGCTGGCAAAATATATGACTATTACCCAGAATAACTATCCTGTTTTTGTTTCTAAATATTCTCATAATCAATGTCAGTTCAGTTCAGACACTGAGTCATGTCCAACTCTTTGTGACCCCACGGACTGCAGCACGCCAGGCTTCCCTGTCCATCACCAACTCCAAGAGTTTGCTCAAATTCATGGCCATCAAGTTGGTGATACCATCCAACCATCTCATCCTCTGTCCTCTCCTTCTCCTTCCACCTTCAATCTTGCCCAGCATCAGGGTCTTGAGTCAGTTCTTCACATCAGGTGGCAAAGGTATTGGAGTTTCAGCTTCAGCATCAGTCCTTCCAAGGAATATTCAGAACTGATTTCCTTTAGGGTGGACTGGTTGGATCTCCTTGCAATCCAAGGGACTCTCAAGAGTCTTCTCCAACACCACAGTTCAAAAGCATCAATTCTTCAGAACTCAGCTTTCTTTATGGTCCAACTCTGATAGCCATACATGACTACTGAAAAAACCATAGCTTTGACCTTTGTCTGCAAGGTAACGTCTCTGCTTTTTAATATGCTGTCTAGGTTGGTCACAGCTTTTCTTCCAAGGAGCAAGCATCTTTTAATTTCATGGCTGCAGTCACCACCTGCAGTGATTTTGGAGCCCCCAAAAATAAAGTCTGTCACTGTTTCCATTGTTTCCCCAACTATTTGCCATGAAGTGATGGGACTGAATGCCATGATCTTAGTTTTTTGAATGTTAAGTTCTAAGCCAACTTTTTCACTCTCCTCTTTCACTTTCATCAAAAGGCTCTTTAGTTCTTCTTCGCTTTCTGCCATAAGGGTGGTGTCATCTGTGTATCTGAGTAAAGACTTTATTTTGTTGTACTATAAAACAAGTATTTTATAAACTTTTATTTTTGAAAACAGAACTATTTTACTGATCTATATTACACTTCAGTATAATAAAAATAAAATTTTTTTTGATGGCAAAAAAAAATTTTTTGTAACTTTAAATACTTGTAATGTCCCTTTCATTCTCAAACATGTCCCAGTATGAAAAAAAAATTATATATTCACCCTGCTAAGTCACTTTAGTCATGTCCGACTCTGTGCGACCCCATAGACGGCAGCCCACCAGGCTCCCCCGTCCCTGGGATTCTCCAGGCAAGAACACTAGAGTGGGTTTCCATTTCCTCCTCCAATGCAGGAAAGTGAAAAGTGAAAGTGAAGTCGCTCAGTCGTATCCAACTCTTCGCGACCCCATGGACTGCAGCCCACCAGGTTCCTCCGTCCATGGGATTTTCCAGGCAAGAGTACTACTCCCAAAGAAATGTATAAATATTCTGCTAAAGAAAACAGCTTCATTGCTTACTACATAAATACATTTGAGAAGGTGTTAGCTCAGTAAGTGATTAAGTACATCCTGTGCTGATCAACTACACTAATACAATACAGCTAAATGAGAATGGAAAAAAGTCATCCATATTGCCAATTCACTCATCAAGTAAGATGATCAAAGAGTGTGGTGCATCTTGGCAAAATAGTCTTTTTTTTCTTTTTTACTGAAATATGATTTTAGATTTTAAAAAAATCACATAGATACAACACACATAATGAATGCATACAGAAAATTTTGAAAGGCATAGCTAAACTGGTAACAGTGATGATCTCTGGATAATGGAATTACAAATGATTTTTACATTCCTCTTTATACTACTCTGTGTTCTCTGAAAATATTTTTTATAATAAGCACTTCCCTAATTTTATAGAACAAAACAATTAAGATATTTTTAGCTTAGGAAAAAATGTAAAATCCAAAAATGTGCCATCAGTATGCAAAATTATATATGAATACTTAGTAACTAATTTCTAAAAGAAAACTTTTAAACTAAAGCTATCAAAAGTCAAAACCTTACTTAAAATTTCTAATATTATTATAATTTGAAGCAATTATTTATTCATTGGCTAGGTCATAAACACGTATCATTTTTCACAAAGTAAAATATTCATAAATACATGAAGAATCCCTTCTAAACAGTCAACATTATTTATTACTACTCTGAAAAAAATCTTAAGTGCTTGAAAATAAGACATTAGGAAGCCAACAAAATGTTATTAAAAAAAAACAAAAAACAACTCTCACATAGGCTTGAATTCAAAGCCCATTCCACTACTTCTTAGGTAGATCATGAACAATTTATTTCCTCTTTGAAAAGCCTGCCTACTTACCTGTAAAGTGCTAATAATATCTACTCTTCATAGGTTTCCAATTAAACTAATTGAATTAAAAAGAGATGGCTAACTGTTCCCTAATATCCTTTACCGTTTTCTTTCTTTAATAATAACACCCCTAAACCTTACTCGAACATGCGGACACCTACCAAAACGTACATTTCTCATCTTTTGCAATCTCGGTTTCTCTCAATGAAATGTGAAAGGAAAAAACGTGCCCAGCTCTCAAGTTGTGCACCTACAGGGAAGGAGAATGTCTTCTACCTCCCAGTTGTTTCTTCCAGCTGTCCAGAAGGTAGATATGGCTGTGAAACGTGGAGGATCCACCAGACTGTGAGATGGAAAACATGGTTGAAAATAAAAGAGCAATAGAGAAAAAGGGTCTATGTCTCTGACACTATCATGAAGCTGCCACATCAGCCCTCTATTACTTATCTTACTTGGACAGTTACTTGCGAGAGGTAAACTCTCTCCTGTTTAAGCCACTGAGATTTTGGCTTGAACCAATATCCTAACTAATGCAACGAAAACCAAAAAAAGGGGAGGTGGCTGCCATTTTTATTAAGGAAAAAAACAAATAAATTTTACTAAGAAAAAAGTTGTTACAAACTGTTATATCATCCTAAGGTCTGGTAGGTTGTATTATAATTGTCATTTATTCTCCTCTTATAAGAATATTCACTGCAGATGGTGATTGCAGCCATGAAATTAAAAGATGCTTACTCCTTGGAAGGAAAGTTATGACCAACCTAGACAGCATATTAAAAAGCAGAGACATTACTTTGCCAACAAAGTTCCGTCTAGTCAAGGCTATGGTTTTTCCAGTGGTCATGTATGGATGTGAGAGTTGGACTGTGAAGAAAGCTGAGCACCGAAGAATTGATGCTTTTGAACCATGGTGTTGGAGAAGACTCTTGAGAGTCCCTTGGACTGCAAGGAGATCCAACCAGTCCATACTAAAGGAGGTCAGTCCTGGGTGTTCATTGGAAGGACTGATGCTGAAGTGAAACTCCAGTACTTTGGCCACCTCATGCGAAGAGTTGACTCATTGGAAAAGACCCTGATGCTGGGAGGGATTGGGGGCAGGAGGGAAGGGGACGATGGAGGATGAGATGGCTGGATGGCATCACCGACTCAATGGACATGGGTTTGGGTGGATTCCGGGAGTTGGTGATGGACAGGGAGGCCTGGCGTGCTGCAGTTCATGGGGTCGCAAAGAGTCGGACATGACTGAGCAACTGAACTGAACAAGAATATTAACAGCCCTGCCTGTTGCCATATGACTTACAGTGCCTCTCTGTGAGTACCCTACTATTGGCTTGGCCATGTGACTTACTCTGGCCAATGAAATATGAGGAAGTTCCAGTTCCAGGTGGAAGTTTTAAGGGCTATTGTGTGTTTCCCCCAGCTCTTGCTCTTTTCTGTCTGCCAAGAGAATAGTAAGTCATAAAGAGGGGGTGCAAAAGAGGGGGTGCTCCTTCAGCCTGGATCCTGAAATGAAAAAGAATCATGGAATAGTACCATAGCTGACTACTGGGGAACCTGTAACCTTCCAATTTGTTGTTGCTGTTCAGTCGCTCAGTCGTATTCGAGTCTTTGCAACCCCATGGACTGCAGCACGCCAGGCCTCCCTGTCCTTTACCATCTCCCAGAGCTTGTTCAAACTGATGTCCATTGAACTGGTGATGCCATCCAACCATCTCATCCTCTGTCCTCTCCTTCTCCTCCTTGCCTTCAATCCTTCCCAGCATCAGGGTCTTTTCCAATGAGTCAGTTCTTCACATCAGGTGGCCAAAGGATTGGAGCTTTGCATCAGCTTCAGCATCAGTCCTTCTAATGAATATTCAGGATTGATTTCCTTTAGGATGGACTGGTTGGATCTCCTTGCAGTCCAAGGGACTCTCAAGAGTCTTCTCCAACACCACGGTTCAAAAGCATCAATTCTTCGGTGCTTAGCGGTTCAACTCTGACATCCATACCTGACTGCTGGAAAAACCATAGCTTTGACTATATGGACATCTGCAGGCAAAGTACCACTCAAAATCTTTTTATTTTTATTCTCTATAAAAAAAGTAATGATTAACAATTTAGTACTCGCGAACATTTTCTAAAAGTGTGATAAAGAACATGATTTTCTGGGTAACTTGCCATGCAAGTGTATTTGACATATTAACACAAAAAATTTCAGTTATTTTTAATTCAGCCATCTAATTAATACTCCATTTTCAAGAGATCTGAGGAACCAGAAGGAGAACTAACCCCTATATCCTTTCAACTACTCCACCACAACCACCACCACCACCCCTCAAATAATGGAACAGCTACTCCTACAACCAAAGTACCAAATTAACACAACCAGAAGAGCGTGTGCTTTTACACACCTATGTTCACATGTGACTGACTCGCAGGGAAGTTATAAAAGTTATAAAAGTTATAAAAGTTATAAAAGTTATAAAAGTTATAAAAGTTATAAAACTTTCTGAAGGCTCATGATGTCTTTTTAAAAAGACGCATAATTATGCATTTCACAATATAAAGGAAAACAGGCTGGAAACAAACAGTAAAAGGAAGAGGACAAGAATAAAAAAATAAACAGCGATAGTGATCAACAGCAATCCAAACTGACAAAGGAAATAGCGATCAGAAGCTGTCTGAAGAGTCAAAAGCAAGTCAGTAAAAAAGAAATTTAAAAGGAGCTCGGTATAGAGGGTGGAGGGAAGCAAGTCATCTGAGCAGTCCTCACTTTAGAGCTGGTCGGGAGGGCCCAAGAAAACACAAGCAGCCATCTGAGCAGTTCCCTTAGAGAATATACAGTATAAACCCTCAACTCTGTTATTCGTAACTCATTTAATAATTTAATAAACATCGACTTTTTAGAGACAGAACAATAGGTTTAGGTACTGGGGTTACAAAAATTATATAGGACTTCTGCCCTTGAAACTGCTTATATTCTAATAAAATTTGCAATGCTCTCTTCTGCAAACATCTCATGTTTGTTCCATAACAAATCATTATAAATTGATGAGTCAGCTAGCAAAGACCTAGGAACACTCTAAGAAGAGTATTCTAAAAAAGTTTTCAAAATCTGAATCTAAGAATACATCTGCTTTGGAGATTATCAGAAATAAACGATTACAGGGACTTTAAGTAGACAAAAGAATTTCAAAAGAGAGTACAGCTATATACTACTGAAAGATTATACTATATACTATACTATATACTATATACTACTGAAGGATTATAAAGAGACCATACCAGCAACTCAAACCAGTAATGGAGTAGCTTTTGTAAAATCCAATTCAACCTGACCAAAAAATCTGGGTGGCAGAGTGACAAAGAATGAATACAAAGACCAGTTTTGGGTCTGTCATCAGAAGACAGTGAGTCCTACATATACTATTCTAGCCAGCCCCAAATAAACAGAAATCACTGTGAGAGGCATTATCTTTAAGCATGAATGATACGTGGATTTATAAAAATTCAAATAAGGAACAAGTAAAACAAAACAATCACTTTCTGCACTTGTATAGCACTTTACCTTCTACAAAGGACATTCACAGCCTCATCTCTCATGTCCTTTTTCTACACGTTTGGGCAACCAGATGATCACATCAATCCCCCTGGTTCAAATACTATACTTAAGTTGGTGAATATCATATCTCTAGTTCTGACCTCATCTCTGAACTCTAAACTTATATACCACCTACTTTATATCTCCACTTGGATGTCTCCCAGCATCTAACAGAACTTGTATATTTTTTTTCTCCAAGAGTCTATTCCTCTCCTACCACCAACCACTGATGCACAAGCCAAATAATCTGTCAGCATGTCCCTCATTCTCAATTTTACAATCTATCATATGCAAATACTAACAACTCTAATTCCAAAACATACGTTGAACTTATCCACCTCTCCCCTTACTGCAGTTCATATCTCATCTTGACTACTAGAACATTTAATCCATCCTCTCTGCTTTTATTATCCATTTCTCTTCACACAGATTGCAGAGTGTATGTAAATATAAATAAGAATATAACATTCTTCTGTTTAAATCCCTCAATGGCTTCTCATTTGAGGAAAAATTAAATCTAAACTCCCTGACAGGGCTTTGAGTCCCTGCATGATTCAGCTTCTGCTCACCTCTCCAGATACACTTAGGGCCACTAACTTTACTGATATTTCAGTTCTTCTAAAAGAGCAAGCTCTGTCTCAACTCAGTCTTTCCACATGTCATTCTTTGTTCCTGAAAACATAGGTGGTGTCTTCAATTTCTTTAGGACTCAGCTTAAATGTTACCCACTCAGAGTCCTTTACAGATCATCATAAAATAGGCCCTTTTTAAAATTTTCTACTTCAGCTTTGTTTCCTTCAGAGACCTGTTACATATTGTTTTTATTTTGTCTGTTTTCTCATTATTTTTGCCCTCACTATAATATTTGTTCCATGAGAGTAGAAAATCACATCTTATTCACCATCAAATCCACAATACCTACATATGAAAGCCCTCAAAAAATATGAAGTTTATGAGCTGAATAAATGATTATTAGTGAAATTCCTTCTTGCAGTACATTCTCAAATACTGCTGGGAATATAAATTATTTCACATTTATTCATAACCTAACACTTGCCAAAGATTGAGACAGGCATCATGATGAATTACACAGTCCTTGCTCTCAAGGGCTTTACTAATCTAGTACAGAAAGAAAAAAGTAAGCAAGTCCCTTTTTCCTCAACTTCTGAGAATGTTCTCTCTACCTCCCTACATAAAATAACAGCTGGTCCTCTCCGGAAGAGAAAAGCCAGCTTTTTCTCAGAATGCTACCTCCAACCCCCTGCTCTAATGGAAACCATCTCTTACTCCCTTGAAGCCCTCTCAAATGGCTGCTGTTCAGTTTTAACTTCCTATCTCAGGTTCCAGAAATGGGATTAAAACCCTCTGCTTCCCTGTGAAGCCTGTCCACATTGTCTTTGTTTTTAAAACAAAGACCAAATAAAACTCTGCTCTCTTGAGATGTTTACTTTTCAGCAAAATTACTATCTCCCTTTCCTTATCACTATTATATTTTAACCTCCTGGTTTCCTCTACCTCACTCACCTGAGGCTATGGCACAGGACTCATTGTATTCTTCTCCACCCTAAACCTCCATCAACTGGATGACTTCACCATAGACTTGGATAACCCATCCAACAACCTGGATTTTTACTTCCTTGATGCCCTTAACACCAATGGTCTCTTCAAAACAGTTTTACAAAGTACCACCAATGTGGATATATTATGGCCCAGTCATCCTGTTACTCCTATAGTAACCTCACTCCTGGCTCTTCTACCTTTATCCAAACTGCTCTATATCCCAAACCACTATTTCAAGCATCTTGTTCTCCAACCATAAGCTTCTCTTTCAAGTGATCTTCCTTTGACCTTTATAAGACTTCTTATCCATGGACCCTTTCATTTTGACTGTGACCTATCAGACCAGACCATCTCTTTGCTTTATGTCCCTCATCATTCAGTTTATAGCCTATGGTGGTGCATCAATTTCAATAATCCTGTCAATAATCTAAATTCTCTTGTTCTCTTTTAGAACACACAAGTACAGCAAAACTCCAAACCTGGATGAACCCAACTATCCTCTTTCTTTGAGGCTGAGCCTAAAAAAGTCACTCAACAGGACAGACTGGTATAACTATAAACTCATGACCACTGTATTAGTTTGCTAGGGCTGCCATAATGAAGTACCAAAAGCTGAGTGGCTTTGGAGAACAGAAATTTATTGTCTCACAGTCTGGAAGCCAGAAGTCCAAAACAAGATGCTGGCAGGGCCAAACTCCTTCTGAAGGTAATGGGGAAGGATCGGCTCTAGGCTTCTCTCCTATTTCTGGTAGTTCCTTGGCATGTGGCAGCTTAAGTCCAACCTCCACATGTCATTCTGCCTGCATGTGTCTGTGTCCAAATTTCTCCTTTTGATGTAGACGTCAGTGATTTTGGATCAGCAGCCCACCCCACTCCTTTATGACCTCCTCTTAAATAATTACATTCATAATGACTATTTCCAAGTAAAGTCATATTTCTGAAGTATTGGGGGGTTAGGATTTCAACATATAAATGGGGGGGGACACAATTCAACCCATAACAATCAGTAACCTCAAATTTTTCTGCCAAACATACTCTTCAACCCACTTTCCATAACGATTATTCCAAGACGATATGTGACTTTACTCCAACCAGAGAAAATCACAGTTCCTTTGTGGGAGCTACCGGAACAGAGGCCCTCTTTTCCACCACACTTGGAGTTACAAAGTGTATAAACCAGAAGCTTTTAGTGCTTATTTTAGTGCTATAATGGGAAAGCCTACCTGAGACTGGAGACAAGATATGAAGGGAAAACTGAGTAGTGGTATCACTGTGACCCTAATACACCTAAAGCCAGCTCTACTCTTAGACCTATCAATTAGATAAACTACCATACTTCCTTTCCACTTAAGAGAGAATTGCCATTCCATGCAGTTGCCACTTGCACGAAAGTGTTCTGATGTAAGAATGAATAAAACTAGCTAATAAAGTGAGTTTTATACTTCCTGACTGGTATTTGGAGCCACAGAGATCCAACCAAAGAATATAAATCAACAGAAATGCTTGCCAATTCCTTACATATTACAGACCTAACATTTTCAAAAATATATCCACACAGCCTTTTTTTATCTCAAGCATAATTTGAAATAAACACCATTTACTAAATAAATCAGTTTCTTAAAATGAAATTTTTTTGCATGTTTATTAGTTGTTCCATTTCTCATTTACAAAACAGCAAACAATTTGGTAAAAAGAATTTTCATCAATGTAATAACTTAAAAAATAGGAGAGGGCAAACTCTCAAGAGTTTACTGTTGATATCCAATGGGGTGGGATATTTAATAAGCCAGAACTAATAGATTTGATTAGTAGAGCTGACCTGTTAGTTGAAGGTAAACAAACATGCTAAAATTTAATACAGTCAAATGAAGAGTAGATTACATAGGAAAAAAATACAAGCTTTCCACAAATCAGACAAAAATTTTTTTTCACAGTTAATGGAGCTCCAAGAGACCAAAAAGAATCAGCAACGAAATGCTGCTTTTAAAAAAGGCAAGTTAGGGGCTTCCCAGGTAGTCCAGTGGTTAGGACTTACTTCCAATGCAGGGGGCATGAGTTCGAATCCTGGTCAGGGCAAAGATCCCACATGTCATGCAGTGTGGCCAAAAAATAATAAAATAACATGTTTTTAAAACGCAAGTTAAATTATAAAGTATAGACTTAAATACACAACATTTTAAAATCATATATATACAAATATTGTCGTTTTACAGCTTCACAGTAAATAACATACACTAAATCCTTTTTGAGCATTCCCTATATACCAGGTACTAGTCTTAACCACTTTACCCACTGAGTTCACTTAAACTGACAAGGCACATAAAATTATATCCATTTTACAGATGAGGAAAATGAGACATTACTAAGTTGAATAACTGACTCAAATGCACATACCTATTTAAGAGTTTGGAGAAGGAAATGGCAACCCAATCCAGTACTCTTGCCTGGAAAATTCCATGGACGGAGGAGCCTGGTAGGCTATAGTCCATGGGGTTGCAAAGAGTCGGACATGACTAACTTTACTTTCACATTTAAGAGTTAGCACCAGTATTCAAATCTAAGAAGTCTGATTGCAGAACTTTAACTCCTAATTGTTAGGCTGTTACCTCTATTATATTATCTTTACCATCATTTAACAGCACCTTTCATATGCATTCTATCATTTGAATCTCCATAACAGAGAAGTATTACAGTATTTTCCAATTCTAAAACACCTTTAGTTTTAAGGCCCACCTTCTATTTAAGACAAAGTGAAAATGAAAGTCACGCAGTCCTGTCCAACTTTTTGTGACCACATGGACTATACAGTCCATGGAATTCTCCAGGCCAGAATACTGGTGTGGGTAGCCTTTCCCTTCTCCAGGAGATCTTCCCAACCCAGGGATCAAACCCAGGTCTCCCACATTGCAGGCAGATTCTTTACCAGCTGAGCCACCAGGGAAGCTTTAAGACAACTTAATATCAAAATAAAGGTAACTTGAACAATTTTTATTATGAACCTACAATTGCATACATTTATCCATTATTTTCCCTTAACTATCACAATCAAACATTAAGTCAAAGCAGTGTTTTGCAGTTTGCACTGTACAAGTCTTTCACTTCCTTGGTTAAATTTATTCCTAAGCATTTTATTCTTTTTGATGGTAGTATAAATGTACTTGTTTTTATTATTATTATTTTTTTTGTTTATTTTTTGATTGTACCATACAGCATATGGGATCTTACTTCCCCAACCAGAGATTGAACCCATGCCCCCAACATTGGAAGCAGGGAGTTCTAATCACTAGACTGCCAAAGAAGTCCTTGGAATTGTTTTCTTAATTTCCTTTCTGAATTGTTTACTGCTAGTGTATAAAGGAGAAGGAAATGGCAACCCACTCCAGTGTTCTTGCCTGGAGAATCCCAGGGACAGTGGAACCTGATGGGCTGCCGTCTCTGGGGTCGCACAGAGTTGGACACGACTGAAGCGACTTAGCAGCAGTGTATAAAAATGCAGCTATGTGTTGATTTTGTATTCTGCAACTTTGCTAAATTTGTCTATCAGCTCTAAGAATGTTTTCATGGAATCTTTAGGGTTTTCTACATATAAAAAGTTCATAATAGTATGGAGGGTCCTCAAAAAATTAAAAATAAAACTGCCATATGATCCATCAATCCCACTTCTCGGTGTTTATCCAAAAGAATTGATATTGGGTTATCAAAGAACCCATGTACCAGAGATCTGCTATTCCACTATGTGCTTATAGTTAATGACACTATAACACACACTTAAAATCTTGTTAAGGGGGCAGATCTCATGTTATTTACCACAATATATTTTTTTTAAATCATGTTATCTACAAACACATTATTTTACTTCTCCCTTTCTAATCTGAATGTTGTTTCTTCTTCTTGTACTAACTGCTCTGGTTAGAACTTCCAGTATCATGCTGAAAAGAAGATGGAAAAGCAGGCATCCTCATTGTGCTCCTGATCACAGGGTAAAAGCTTTTAGTCTTTCACGGTTAAGTACGATGCTAGCTGTGGGTTTTTCACATGTAACCTTTATTACGTGGAGGAAGTTCCCTTCTATTTCTAGTTTGCTAAGTATTTTCATCATGAAAGAGTGCTGAATTTTGTCAGTGCATTTTCTGCATCAAGATTATCAAGATTTTCTCCCTTCATTCTATTAAAGTGCTATATTGACTGACTTTCATATGATGAACCATCCTGGCAACTATTTCATTGTCTTTTCCTGGAAATAAACTGAAAAGCCAGGAACTACAAAGCATCCTTTTTCAGTCAAATTGAACCTTTGACTGGAAAAATATGGTCAGCTTACCTATACCATATCATGAAAAGATCTGTTGCTTTTCAATCCATAGTTTAGTAAAATAGTAGCAGTATGTTACCTTCAACCATACACATTCCACCCATCTGTTATTTGGCCTACTTAGCAAACTGGAGCCTTAAGGGCTACAGTCCATGGGGATGCAAAAGAGTCAGACACAACTGAACAACTAAACAACAACAAAGCAAACTTCTCTTTTAAAATGTAAATATTGGCAGAAACCAATACAACATTGTAATTGTTGTTGTTTAGTTATTGAGTCGTATCCGACTCTTTTGCGACCACGTGGACTATAGCCTACCAGGCTCCTCTGTCCATGGGATGTCCCAGGAAACAATATTGGAGTGGGTTGCCATATCCCTCTCCAGAGGATTTTCCCAACCCAGGAACTGAACCCGTGTATCCTGCATTGGCAAGCAAATTCTTTACCACTGAACCACAAGGGAACACCATAAAGTAATTATCCTTCAATTTTTTAAAAATACAAATATTGCTCTAGGGGTTGTCTACTGATCATTCATGCAGACTATGCAGAGAATTATCTACACCAGGATTTGCAATTGCTTAACCTCTAACTGGAAGACAGTAAGAACAAGAATTTCTACTATGAAGTTGGAGGAAGGGATAATTTTGGCACATGTGTATAGAGATAATACTTATCCAGTCTGAATTTCAAGTATTCAGTGTAATTATTAGGCCATATGTCTCAGCCTCTAGTTGAGAAAATGTAACTCTAGTCGGAGCACCTATATGAACATTAGACTTGATGTGGTACTGCTGAGGGAAAGCAGTTGTGGGGGTTAAGAACATCTAATATGATCTGTTTTGCTTAAAGCTCCTAGTTCATGGTCTATAGGAGTATTATACAAATATGGTTTATACTGTATTATCTATGTGATTCAGCAGAAGACTCAAGGTTAACATACTAACATATTCTTTCAAACAACTGCTGATATGTTATTATACTAGGCACTTCTGATACAGAGATGAACAAACAAAACAACTTTTTTGCCCTCCTGGACCTTAATCTTCAAATAGAGAAAAAAAAGAAAGAAATTATAACACAATGGTTAAATACAAAAATGTATTTGATGCACTAAGCTGACTATCAGACAAAAAATTATTCACATAAACTGTACTTACTATCATTATTATCAGGCAGAAACAAGTACAAAGAGAAACATACTGAGGAAATAAAAAGTAAAAAAACATGGCTGTTCATTCATTACTTATTTAGATATCTCTTGCATTCATTTAGATATTGATTCATTTAGACATCTCTGGTACATCTATATGCCTAGATACTGGGAATAATAAAATAAGAAACTATAGTCCCTGACATTGAGAAGTCAGTCCAGCGGGAAAAAAAGACAGCAACAACAATCCATTGTAATAAGTGTATCTCTACTGTAATAAGTACATCAAGAGGGAACAAACACTATTGCTATGGGATCAGTGATATATAAGAGAGACATAATCAGAAAAGTCAATAAAAGTCATGTCTGAATTATTTCATAAGAAACTAAGAAAAAGCTGAGGAAGACACAAGTGACACCTAAACTAAATCAAAGGAGCCAGTCAAGCAACTGCAAAGAGCACTCCTATCTCAAGACTCCTGTACTTGTTGCCTCCACCTGGAACATCTCCACAGATAATCATATGGCTCACTTTTTATTTCATTCAGATCTCTGATCAAATGTAACATCCTCAGAGAGGCCTTTCCGACTTATGGCGCTCTTACCTAATCTGTTCTGTTGTTCTTCCCAGCTCTTATCACTGTCTTACATCTCAGTGTACTCAGTGCTTAGTTGCTCAGTCATGTCCAACTCTTTGCAACCCCATGGACTGTAGCCCTCCAGGCTTCTCTGGCATGGAATTTTCCAGGCAAGAATACTGGAGTGGGTTGCTGTGTCCTTCTCCAGGGATATACATGTGCATGCTTTTCCCCAAATATAAGGAATAAGAAAAAGGGTCCATTCTCAACACTTCTATCCAACACTGTATTAGAGATTCTAGCCAGGGAAATTACACAAGAACAATAAATAAATAAAAGACATCAGATTGGAAAAAGAAGAAGTAAAACTATCGCTATTCACAGATAACGTGCTCTAGTATTAAAAACAATCCCAAGCTATCTACTAAAGAACTATTAGAACTAACAGCTGAGTTCAAGAAAGTTCCATGTTTATGGATTCAGAAGGGTTAACACTGTTAAAACAGCAACATTCCCACTAATCATAAAGTCAACTCAATCTCTATGAGAATTCCAAAACAGTTCTTTGTAGAAACTAGCAAGCGGATTCTAAAAACATCACTGCTATTTATTCAATGATTCTTACACTGCAACAATGTGTATACATCATACATAAGAAAAAGGAAGTCAAAGAGTTTAAATAACTTGTCTTGGTCACCCATGACAAGAGAGCGTAAGTGGCAGAGGGAGAATTCAAATCCAATTTGGTCTTGTACTTAGTGCCTTTCCCACTATCTGAATTGTGATACTCATTATTTTACATACTATTTTAGAAAGGATCAAAGATTCTTTGAGCCTATCCTTGAAACCCCTGCCTAATGTCTTGTGCTCTAGGTTAAAAATTCTTGCTTTATTACAGACAGAAAGCAGAGAATAAATTCTAAGAAAACAGATATGATATCCCACAATGTGGACCCAATGCACCAAAATACTGTTTAACTTGGATCAAATACTCCTATGATTTTATGTTGTCCTTTTAATTACAGTTTAAAATGTCACCCATAGTATCAACCTTGAGCACTGTAAAACAATGAAAAATTTAAGAACTAAATTACCACCAAAAAATTCCATTATAATCACAGGATACTCCACAGCACCCTGCCTTTCTTTCTTCTATTATCCTGCATCACAGTACTCATCACCCAAGAGTCAATGTTTATCTCCCTAGAAGACTAAAAGGTACTTCAGTGCATGAATCTAGGTCTTAGTCTCTTTGTATGTCCAAGGCCTAACATAGCGGGGACACAGGAGGCATTCAACAAATGTCTTCTGAAATAAAAGAGGTGGAATGGCAATAAGGGAAGCACCTTTAGTGCATGTAATCTTCATATTTTTAATATATGCATAATGATATAACTATGTTGTACCTAGTGAATATAAGATGGGAATGAAGTTACCAATAATCCCTGGTATCAGTGATTTATGAAAATTCTAATAAAGTGTAACATTTCATAAAAATTAACAGCCCTATAATAAAATCTAGCTGTTTTAAGTATTTGGGTAGAGATGGCAGTAGTAATAGTTATTGTTGTTATTAATAGCTACCACCATTTAAACTAATCCCAGACATTTATAACCACTATTTCACATACTCATCACAACAAATCCTACAGATTAAGTTTATTCACCATTTTATAAGCTAAAAAAGAAAGAGACTAATAAACTTGTTACAGAGTCAAACAAAAGACTTAAAACCTAAGACATTCTGATTGCAAAGTCCAAGATCTCCCAGTATTTCACCCTAGCCCTCGACAATGTTCAAATCTGGAGCATCAGAAATCCCTACACATAGCAGTTCTTTAAGTTTTTCTTAATAAATAGTCTGTTTTTTAGGGAAAATCTTCTCTGATATACAGTATGATCTTCAGTAATAAGATACTGAAGGAATTCCAAGTCCAAATTACCACATTCAAGAGAATATTAGCTTAAAAGTAAATACTGGCATGACATACACTAACCTAGATAAGCTTAGGTTTCGTAAGTAATAAATTCCTAGAGGTTGCAAAATGTAAAACTACATTCTATCATGTTTACAAAAACCCTTCACTATAACTTGGTACAATCACTTTCTAGAGATGTGGTCCATTTAACAAAAAGTTGATTTTTACATAAGATGTTGCAGCCTAGAACATATGTTCAGTTATAACCAAGGAACGGCACTATAAATAGTTCTGTCAGAGCTATTTTGCACTCAGAAATACAGACTCATTCAATTTATGAGTTGTTTACACTGCCTAAGTTATAACATTGGCTCTACCACTTAGCACTAGCTTAATCTTGAACAAGTTACTTCACCTCTGTGCCTAAGTTTTCTCTTTATAAAACAGGAATAATAAGGATGATCTGTTTATCAGGTTTTAAGGATTACTGAAAAATCATACCTGACAAATCGTAAGTGTTAAGTAAGTATTAGATATTACTAGAGTCACAAAGAGTCGGACATGACAGAGTGAATGAACTGAACTGAACTATTATCCCCAAATTGACCTCTTTCTCTGTTCGCTTGCTCTCTCTCTCTCTCTCTCTCACACACACACACACACACACAAACGCACACACACAAATTCCACTCTGAATAATTTGTTCCTTTTACATAACAAGATAGGAATGTAATATCGTGTGAATGTTCATTTTTATCCCTAAAATTTGCCTGAAATATTGTCAATGGCTGTTTACAGGAAGCAGCATATAGCAAATGTGCTTTAGATCAGATGTGCCCAGATTTGAATCTCAAGTCTACCACTTACAACACAACCTGAGTAAATAATACAGAAGACTAATTTCTACTTGTAGAAAGGTTGTGAATATTAAATGAAATAATATATGTAAATCATCTAAAAGTGCATACTAGCTTATTAGGAGTTTAAGCAACATCAGTCTTCTTCCTTCTCAATGGCAGCATTAAGAATGTTTTCCTTCCAAGGTCTTAGCATTAATATTTAGCCCACTAGACAGAATTGTTCACCAATTAAAGTAAAACCACAATAAGAAAGGCAGTGAAATCACACATAAAATTAAGTTCACAATTTTCAATTGTTTTATCATTTAAGTTTTTTAAGTTCAGTATCCATGCACAATTAGGCATTCAGGGCTCGTGGCAGATTTAGGAATTAAAGTATAAAGATAAACCATTCCCTCTGTCCCTGTCCCAAGAACACATATACTTCTCTAACTCCCAAATGACTGAGTGGATCACTAACTTTAAAAAGTATATTTCAATCAGTGATTCTCAAAATTGAAGCAATTTCATCCCCCAGGAAATATCTGGCAATGTCTGGAAATATTTTTGATTGCCCCAGCTGGGAACAGTGCTACCAGCATCTTGTGGATAAGGATGCAAAACATCCCACAATGCAGAAGACAGGCTCCCCTCCACACCGTGGAATTAACAGGCCCAAAATGTCAACAGTGCCAACGCTGAGAAACCATGATCTTTAAAAAACCAAAGTATTATAATATAGAAGCCTTCTCCCCAAAAGTATGTTCTTGGCCAAATTTTCATGGAAGACATAACAAGAAATAAGCAGCTTGATTATCTCAGATGGGAAACTCCTGGTACTGCTAAATACCCATTACGAAATTCCCAGTCTAAAGAGGAAGTGAGGCTTACCTTTCTTTGCATAGTTGTGCTTTTAAGTTTTTAAAAGACCTCCAACCTTTCTTTTTTTTTTTTTTAATTGAACTGTAGCTGGTGTAGAATATTATATCAGTTAAGGTGAACAATATACTGATTCACAATTTTTAAAGGTTACACTCCATTTACAGAATATTGGCTATATTACCCATGTTATATATTCTTGTAGCGTATTTTATATTAATACATAATAGTTTGTTCCTCTTAATCCCCTACAACTATATTGCCTTTCCCCCTTTCCTCTCCTCACTGGTGACCACTAGTTTCATTTTTACATCTGTGACTCTGCTTCTTTTATATTTACCGTGCTGTGCTTAGTCACTCAGTTGTGTCCATTTCTCTGCGACCCCATGGACTGTAGCCCCCCAGGCTCCTCTGTCCATGGGGATTTAATAGTTCGTTATATTTTCTATATATTTACTAGTTTGTTTACTATATATATTTACTAGTTTGGTAAATTTTTTTAGATTCCACGTGTAAATGCTATCACATAGTATTTGTTTTTCTCTTATTTCTCTTGGCATAATACTCAAGTCCATCCACCTTTCTACAAATAGCAAAATGTCATTTTTTTTTAGGGCTGAGTAGCATTTCCATTATTGGAGAAGGAAATGGCAACCCACTCCAGTGTTCTTGCCTGGAGAATCCCAGAGACGGGGGAGCCTGGTGGGCTGCTGTCTATGCGGTCGCACAGAGTCGGACACAACTGAAGTGACTTAGCAGCAGCAGCAGCAGCATTTCCATTGTATTAACATAAACACATATACACCACATCTTCTTAATCCATTCACCTGTTGATGGACAATTAGGTTGCTTCTGTATCTTGACAACTGTAAATAATGCTACTATTAACACTGGGTGCGTGTATCTTTCAAAATTAGTATTTTGTTTTGTTTTTTTGGCTATATGCACAGGAGTGGAATTGCTGGGTCACATGGTAGTGTTATTTTTAGTTTTTTGTGAGACCTCCATACTATCTTCCACCATGGCGACATCAATTTACATCCTCACCAACAGTGTACAAGGGTTCCCTTTTCTCCACATCCTCACCATTCGTTTGTGTTCTTCTTAAAGACAGTCATTTTGACAGGTGAGTGATCTCATTATGATTCTGATTTCCCTTTCCCTTATGATTAGCAATACTGAGCATCTTTTCATGTGCCTATTGGCCAGATGCATGTCCTTCTTGAAAAACGTCTATTCAGTTCTTCTGCCTATTTTTTAATCAGGTTGTTTGGTTTTCAGACGTTGAGTTGTATAAGCTGTCTAAATATTTGTATATTAACACCTTATCAGTCATTATTTGCCTTTTCACACTCAGTAGGCTTTTTGTTTTTTGTTGATGTTTTTCTTTGCTGTGCAAAAGCTTTTACATTAATTAGGTCCATTTGTTTATTTTTGCTTTTATTTCCTTTGCTTTAGGAGATGGATTTTTAAAAAGCATTGCTATGATTTATGTCAAAGAGTGTTCTGCCTATGTTTTCCTCTAGGTGCCTATGGTTTTAGGTCTTACATATAGGTCTTTAATCCCATATGTATTTAATCACTTTGAGTTTTTGTATATGATGTTAGAGAATGTTTTAGTTTCATTCTTTTACATGTAGCTGTCCAGTTTTCCCAGCACCATTTATTGAAAGGGTTGTCTTTATCCACTGTATATTCTTGCCTCCTTTGTCACAGATCAATTGACCATAAATGCACAGGTTTATTTCTGGGCTCTCTATTCTGTGCCATTGATCTATGTGCCTGTTTTTGTGCCAGTACCATACTGTTTTGATTACTGTAGCTCTGCAGTACCAACCACTATTTCTTAATTAAACAGGTGATTTGTTAAAGTATTATTTATATTACAAAGCTTCTTATACCTCACTTCTATCTTACTTTCATACAAAGTATTAAAAAGCTCACATTTTTGTGATACAGCAGCACAGTACATGAGGCCAACTTTCAACAGATATCATTATTATATACCAGATTAACAACAATCAAAATCCGATAATATACTATGTTGATGGGGGAAAAGCACAAACACTGTTGCTAGTATAAACTTTCTGAATGTGAATTAGCAGTATCTATCCAAATTAAAAATATCTCTTAGCCCTAAATTATACCTACTAAAAATTAATGCACATACACACTTACATGCAGAGTACATCATGTGACACAGGGCTGGAAGAAGCACAAACTGGAATCAAGATTGCCGGGAGAAATATAACCCTCAGATATGCAGATGACACCACCCTTATGGCACAAAGTGAAGAACTAAAGAGCCTCTTGATGAAAGTGAAAGAGGAGAGTGAAAAAGTTGGCTTAAAGCTCAGCATTCAGAAAACTAAGATCATGGCATCCAGTCTCATCACTTCGTGGCAAATAGATGGGGAAACTGTGGAAACAGTGGCTGACTTTATTTTTCTGGGCTCCAAAATCAATGCAGATGGTGACTGCAGCCATGAAACTAAAAGATGCCTACTCCTTGGAAGGAAAGTTATGACCAAACTAGACAGCATATTAAAAAGCAGAGACATTACTTTGCCAACAAAGGTCTGTCTAGTCAAGGCTACTCCAGTAGTTATGTATGGATGTGAGAGTTGGACTCTAAAGAAAGCTGAGCACCAAAGAACTGTTGCTTTTGAACTGTGGTTTTGGAGAAGAGTCTTGAAAGTCCCTTGGACTGCAAGGAGATCCAACCAGTCCATCCTAAAGGAGATCAGTCCTGGGTGTTCATTGGAAGGACTGATGCTGAAGCTGAAACTCCAATACTTTGGCCACCTGATGCAAAGAGCTGACTCATTGGAAAAGACCCTGATGTTGGGAAAGACTGAGGGCAGGAGAAGGGGATGACAGGGGATGAGATGGTTGGATGGCATCACCGACTCAATGGACATAGGTTTGGGTGGACACCACGAGTAGGTGATGGACAGGGAGGCCTGGCGTGCTGCGGTTCATGGGGTTGCAAAGACTCGGACACGACTGAGCGACTGAACTGAACACGTGTATGAAGATGTGTAAAACAATATTCCCTGCAGCACTGTCTGTATTATAATAACAAAAGGTTAGAAACAATACAGAAGTCCATCATTAAGTGGCTAGTTAAGGAAAGTGAAAGTGAAGTCACTCAGTCATGTCCAACTCTTTGCAACCCCATGGACTTCAGCCTACCAGGCTCCTCCGTCCATGGGGTTTTCCAGGCAAGAATACTGGAGTGGGTTGCCATTTCCTTCTCCAGGAGATCTTCCCAACCCAGGGATTGAACCCATGTCTCCTGCATTGTAGGCAGATGTTTTACCATCTGAGCCACCAGGGTATACTCATATCAAGGAATACTCTCAAATTTTAGAAATAATGAGGGAATCTGTATGTGCTTATATAGAACAATCTCCTAGATAAATTAAGCTAAAAATAATAATAAGCCACAAAATATGCAGCTTATTCAAAAGAAATATACATATACACTATATATCATATATCTTAGACATGGGTGTAGAACACACACACACATACACATTTGCATACATATCACACAGTATTGGGGCTTCCCAGGTGGTGCTAGTGGTAAAGAACCCGCCTGTCAGTGCAGGAGATGTAAGAGATACGGGTTCGAATCTTGGGTTGGGAAGATCCCCAGGAGGAGGGCACGGCAATCCACTCCAGTATTCTTGGATGGAGAATCCCACGGACAAAAGAACCTGGCAGGCTAAAGTCCATGGGGTCACAAAGATTTGGACACGACTGAAGCAACTTAGCACACACTATTGCTGGAAACACACACAAGGAACAGCAGGAGAGGGCCAAGAGCATGATGGAGCTTTTCACTGGTATGTGTGAGGGGTTTTTTTGTTTCCTGCACTGGGCCTTAGTTGCATCATGCGAGATCTTTTGTTGTGGTGCAAAGACTCTCTAGTTGCAGCACTTGGGCTCCAGAGCACGTAGGCTTCAATGGTTGTGGTGCACAGGCACATGGACTCCAGAGCACACAGGCTCCACAGCTGCAGCCCATGAGCTTAGCAGCTTTACAACATGTGTTTTCTCAGTTCCCAGACCAGGGATTGAACCCACATTCCCAGCACTGCAAGGCAGATTCTTAACCACTGGACCACCAAGGAAGTCCCTGAGTTGTTTTTTTTTAAACAGAACTTTATTCTGGTTCTTTCATTTACTGACTATAATACTTAAGTCACAAATTATGAGCCTTGGTATTCTCCAGCTTGAAATAATGATAATAACAGCCTTGCTTATTAGTTATTATGAAGATCAAATGAGAGCATAAATTGCTTCATAAATTATAAAGCAACATACAAAATTATAAATTAGTCTTCTAACTGAATTCTCCAAACCAACTATAATAATAATAATTATCATTCTTCTAGTCAATTTCTCTAAACCCGAAGATGGGAATGTTTAAGATAGAATGTAAATGCAGATGCTATCTTAGAACACACATTTTTACTTCATATTTAGCTATTTTTTAATTAAACTATAGTTGTAATTAATATTATATATAATACAGGTATCAATGTAAAAGGGTAAGTTTTCAAAAACATTATCATATAGAAATGTTAAATCAGCTGATTACAGAAGAAATTCATGCTTACTATTGAAAATAAGTAAAAATTATAACCATGCTATCATAAATTTTGGGTTTTTTTTCTTCCAGCCTTTTTTCTATGTATGCTTAAGTAGATTTATCTAAATAAAATGTTTCTACTTTACTGTAAAACAGCATTCACATTACAACATCCCTCAGATTAAAAGCTCCTAATAAACGTAATTTTTAATGAAGATAATTATATTTTATCTTGGTGATGAGAGTTCAACTACTTTAAAATGAAATTCCTATATATGCATTTACCTAATGAACTCTGTCTGAATTAATTTTTCATTTATTTCCACCAATTCTCCAAATTATTCAGATCTCGATCAATGGATATTTTCCCTCCCCTCCCTCCCTCCCTCCCTTCCTCTCCCACTCTTTCTCTCTCTCAAGACATCTTCCTAATTTTGGCTTCCACAGCTCCAATTTTAGATTTATTAAATCTAAAATTCACAAAACAAAGAAGCATATAACTGTTTATAATTCTTTGAAGAGCAAGTGCTGTGCTTAGTCGCTCAGTCGTGTCCTACTCTCTGCAACCCCATGGATTCTACCCCTCCAGGATCCTCTGTCCATGGGGATTCTCCAGGCAAGAATACTGGAGTAGGTCACCATGCCCTTTGAAGAGCAACTAAAACACCCTAAATTGAGACCTTAAATTAGACTATTAGTGAAAGGGAAATCAGAACTATGATTTGTTATTAAATAAAGATGCTCAATCTTTTTCTACAACATTTAGTCTGTTATTATTGTTCTGTCTACAAACAGTGAAAACAAAAAAATACACTCAGGTTATTCCTAGGAGACACTCTATTGGACAAGCCAACTGTTCCTAATTAATTTTAACTATGACAGCTCCTCCCAAATGCTGAACATTCCAAGCCATTTTTGAAAACTGTTAGATATTGCCCAGGGAAGCAAAGATTTTCTGAGTATACTGGACAAAAGTATCATTATTGTGCCTTTCCCATAGTACGAACTCAAATAATAAGTCATACTGAATAAATACTTATTTTCTGTTTCTGAGAACATGTTGTAATTTTCACACTCTACCTTATAATTTACCATCATGACTGTTATACCAGACCACAAAGGGGATACACATATTAATACCTTTGCCTACTTTTTAAATGAAATTGAAAATAAATACCCAAAACTGAAATTATGGGAGATTTTTTTCCCCTCCAATTTTCAAATTTTCTATAATGCAGTTATATCACTCTTGCAATCTTAAAAAAGCATTAAAAAGTATCCTTATAGCTTATTGTTTTTGACTATATATTAAGACTGTTTTAAGTCCCATTCTAAATGCTCTTTTTAGTATTAAAAAAAAAATCCTTGCTAAAGTAAAACAAGAAAACTTCAGCATAGAGCTGAACTGACAGAGTATTATTTAAAATACTCCCATTATGCCATCTTTCAACAAAATAAAACCTTTCTCATCATCAAAAGCACTACTTGTGTATCCACAGTTGTGTTATCAAGATACCATGAAAGGTAACTAGAGATTCAGAGGCAAAGGACATTGCTTCCATACTTTTGAAGTTTAGTACCTAACTAGGAAAACAAGGCAAATACTGAAAAAGAAAATTAAAAAATACAAGGGAGCAATGGATATGCCAACCATCTAGTCTACAGAGAAGTATAGTAGACAGCTTTTGAAGTCCTACAGACTTTGGATCAAATCTTAGATCTTACTTACTAATTTATGTAAATTATTTCCCTCATTTGTAAAATGGAGTGTTAGGTTAAGTGAAGTAAAATACTTAGCATATAGTAACAAAGGGAAGTTAACAGTATTATTATTAGTAGAGATGCAGACTTAAAGAAGAAATGAGCAATCAGCAAAGTTTAAAAAGAGGAAGTATTAATATCTTTTGGTCATCTACTACCATAAGCAAAAATCACAACATCTTTCTCATTCAAGTTTTACTTCTTATTGCCAGAAAGAAAATAGAACACCTGGTAAAGAAAACTGAAATCAGAAAACACGAAGGCTATAAAGCACTAATGTACCCTTAGGAAAGTCACCACTAGATCTCCAAATCACAGAATGTGATCTATAAAAAAATGTTCTTTGGAAAGGTCTTTAGATCAGCTAATTCAAACTCTCCAACTCTCTAGAATTAAGCTCCATGCTTTCTTCTGTCTCTGAGTGCCAAGAATTGTCATCTATCTTGTTCATAAGTATATCCTCAGCACCTAGAATAAATCCTAGTACATAATAAATGGTCAGTACATATTTGTTGGATGAATATTAAAGCTAAGAAAACTGAGGCCTGGAGATTTAACTCAATGACACACAGTTATCTCCCCGCAGAGCTGGGACTGAAACTAACATTTTACTATTCTAGCATTCTATCCTGTCTAGAAGCTAGACTATGATAATTTAGATAATTTATCTTGGTGGTTGGGGAATTGGAGGGTTTGCTGGCAGGCAGGCAGAAGAGGAACGAGAAAATTAACCTAGTTTTCAGGTATTTTTCCCAACTGTCAGTTTTGCTTAATTGATAGAGGCCAAAAATTCTACTCAAGACAATTCCAGCATAGAGCAGGGCACATAATAGGTACTTAACAAATACTGGCTGAATGACTCAATCTACTCCAAAACTATTATTATTTAATAACCAGGGGCAGAAACTAACTTCAGCATCTGTTTAATCTTTGTAACTGTCCCAGAGTTATTCAGAATTTTCAGTCATTCATAAGACAAATATTATTAATAACTTTCTTCCAGATATGCGCTGAGGGAGATGAAAGATGTCCCTGCCATGTAGGATCTCACCTGAGTATGCCTACGTCTGAGTGTGTTGTGAGGGGATGATGGTGACATAAACAGATCAATAATGAATATGAAACCAGGCTGCACTGTTATCTCAGTTTATTTGCCTTAAGCAGTTAAAAATTCAATTTAAAAACACAAATCAGCCAAGTTTTAAAATAACAAGGAGGCACATTAGGTATTTAAACACTTGGGAATGTTCTCTTTCCAGTGCCTTTACAATTCATCTTATTGCTTCCTAATGTCTTAAAGGGCTTCCCTGGTGGCTCAAAGATAAAGAACCTGCCTGTCACTGCAGGAGATGAAGGTTTGATCCCTGGGTGGGGAGGATCCTCTGGAGAAGGAAATGGCAACCCGCTCCATTTTTCTTGCCTGGGAAATCCCATAGACAGAGTAGTCTGGCCAGCTAACAATCCACGGGGTTGTAATACAGTGGGACACAACTTAGCGACCAAAAAACATCTTAAAATCAAAATGTTCTAACTTGACTTATCTATATATTCAATATAAATGAACCATCAATGTTTGTTCTCTCATATGTGAAACACTGAACGATAATACTCCTGATTCAGTATTTACTCTGTGTACATGTTAATATTTAAATATATAACCACAAGAACACATTTAAATTATTTAACTGTCTATAACACTGACAAGAGCCGGAAGAAAATATTCAGAGATGAATGACAGTAAATAGAGACTAAAAACATAGCCTTACCCAGGAAGAAAATAAAGTACGCACACAACTAAGAAGCAAATCTGTAGAAGTTCTCAGGAGAACAAAATCTTCAAGAGGGGAGAACTCTCGCTGGAATTGGCCAGCAGAGCGGAAGAGCAACAGCTTGCCAACAGGATCTTGTTTAATGCATATCACTAACCAGACTGTTAAAGACTGAACACCCATGAGTCAATGTTGCTATTCCTCAAGTTTGAGTTTCAGGAGGACCCTTCCAAAGAGATTCACTACCAAGACTAAATCACCACATTCTAAGTCTCCTTCCCCATTTATCTGCTTGTCAAAATAGGATAAGCAAGACTAAATACACTGGGAACTAACAGACCTCGCACTTACGAAGCTGAAAATTCCTACAAGCTGAAGTTACTTACTTTACCTAAGGCACATGTTTATGTGATTCCTGGTTACTGAGGGGAACATTTTTCACTCAAGTTTATCCTAGAATGCTAGGCAAAACACCCCCAAAGTCTCTTCCTCCTCAAACAGAAAACTTTCCAGCCCAAATGTATAACCTATCCCAATGTTTTGCCTCAGAAACCCTGAGATATCCAGGCCAAGAATACAAGGTGGCAGGGAGATACGACAGGGCAGGCAGGAAGGCTGGCGTGGGCCCCAACGGGAAAGTCCGTGGCCACCGGTTCTGGAGAGAACAGGCTGAGAAGGTGAGGTTAGGGTGAGATATGGTCTGAGAAGCGCCAAGGGACTAACAGGCGTACCACCTCTCTCCATCCAGGACATCACCGGAAGATTGTAATTGGTTTCCCCAACGGAGAGGGAGGAACAAGGTTCCCAGGATGATTGATGCTGAGCGGTTTTCTGGGAAGCACGAGGACTGACTCTGAAGGAAGCAGAAAGGCAAGACAGAACAGAGCACACAGGTTTTGGTGAAGGTTCCCCCAGGACGAGTGATCTCTTTGGTCCTTCCCAGCACCAAGACGGGCGGAACCATCACACCTGTGAAAGGATGTTTCCTTGCTATCCCCAAGGACAGCGATAGAGAGCCTACCCGGTAGGAGTGGTAGCAGAACTGAGGAGGGAAAGACTGAATCGAGGGATCTCACCCAGCAGGAAACCTGATCAGCAGAAGAGGCTGAAGCCAGGAAGGGGCTAGCGGGGTAAGAACGCGCTCGGGGAGGATGAGACTTATTTGGAAGACAGGCTGACTGGAGGAAACTGCTGGGAAAGGGAGGGCTTTCGTCGGACTCCAGTGGGAAAAGGCCGGTTTAGCGAGGAAAAAGCCTGGCTGGGAGGGGGCCCTGAGCGCCTGGCTCGGGAAGGTGACGCTGCCTGTCCCGAGGGTGAGCCTCGTGCGGGGCGAGGGCTGACCCGGCGGTGAGACTGAACCGCACGAGCTCAACAGGAGCTCACCTGGGGTGCGTCTGGCCTGGAAGGAGGAAACTTCCCGGGTGGGTGAAGGCGGACAGGAGAGGGTCGGGCTCCCATCCGGCGGGACTGGGGCACGGAGGGGTCGGGAGGAGGGGGCGCCGCGTGGGGCGGGGCCGGGGCGATAGTGGCGGAGGTACCGGCTCAGGATGGCGTCCTCCCGCAGTCACACTCACAGACTCACATTCACAGGCGCGCGCGCGCGCTCTCAGTATCGGCCGCCCCGCCCGGGGCGGAGAGAAACTGCTCGGGTCGGTGAACTATAGGGCGGTGGGGGAGGGGGCCGGGGACACCGGCCGGCCGAGCCCGGCGGACCGGCGGGCGGCGTTACCTGTGTCAGGGAGAGCTGGGCCGCCGCAGCCATGGTGTTTCCATCATGCACGGGAGGGGAAGGAAGGACGGGCAGACGGGGGCTCGGGGCGGGGAGGAGGCGGAGGGAGCGGCCGGAGGCGAGGCCCGGGCGGGCTGGCGGGCGTCTCCCCTAACTTCGACAACTTCCCTCCTCTCGTCCACCCCGCCTCGCCTGGCCCCGCCCGCCCGGCACAGGCCTCGGAGACACCCAAATCCTGGCGCCGGAGTTTTTGCTGCTGGACCGGAGCCTGCCCCGGGGCCTCCTGAGAAAACCCGGCGCGGACAAGTAATTAAGGCGGACGGGCTGTGGAGGCAGAGGCAACTCCAGATTGTCCTGAGAACTTTAGCGGATCACCTACCCACGCTAAGCCTCTGCTTCTGAAAAATGGGAAGAACTATATCCAAAGTCCAAGTTGCTTGCGAGGATTAAATGAGATAATGATAGGAAATAATAACGGTACTTTTTATATGCCAGAATCTGTGTTGGACGCTTTTATTTTTAAATTGTGTAAATGAAGGAACTGAGACATAAATAAGTTGTACAAATGAAACTGAAACACAAATAAGTGTCATATGTAAGGGCCTACAACTGATCAGATAGCTGGTGGGTTAGAATCCAAGTGTGACTCCAAAACTTTTCATTTAACCATCTTCTATTAGGGTGAGCACCTGAAGAATTGATGCTTTCAAACTGTGGTGTTGGAGAAGACTCTTGAGAGTCCCTTGGACCCCAAGGAGATCAAACCAGTCAATCCCAGAGGAAATCAACCCTGAATATTCATTGGAAGGACTGATGCTGAAGCTGAAGCTCCAATAGGTTGGCCCCCTGATGTGAGGAACCCACTCATTAGAAAAGACCCTGATGCTGGGAAAGATTGAAGGCAGGAGGAGAAGGGGAGGACAGAGAAGATTTAATTGAATGGCATCACTGACTCAATGGACATGAGTTTGAGCAAACTCCAAGAGATGGTGATGGACAGGGAAGCCTGGCATGCTGCAGTCCATGAGGTCACAAAGAGTTAGACGTGACTGAGCTACTGAACAACAACATTAGGGGGTGATATCAAAAGAGAAGACTATCTTAAGTCAAAATCTAGGTAGGAAGGGAAATAAATACTCTCCAGGCTCACTGGCTGCCTGCCACACTTAGACCCCAGTTCAGTGAAAGAGCACTGGGGCCTCCTCAGGGGCTGCAGCACTCCTAACTCCCTTCTTAGTCCCTATGGCAAACCCCTCCTGCTCTCTCTCAAGACACCACCGAAGTACTACCTCCTTTACAAAGTAACTCCTGACCTCCACAAGTCAGATTTACACACTTATCTGAACATTTCTTCTCTATCTTATGATGTCATCATCACCCTAATGACTCTTTATATCTGTCTGCCCTCTAGACGAGATGGTTGGATGGCCTCACCAACTTGATAGACATGAGTTTGAGCCAGCTCCAAGAGTTGGTGATGGGCAGGGAAACCTGGTGTGCTGCAGTCCATGGGGTAACAAAGAGTCAGACACTACTGAGCGACTGAACTGAACGGACCCTCTAGACTGAGCGCTCCTCAATGGCAAGGACTCTTTTTGACGTATGTATATATATATATATATATCTTCAGATCCTGGAATGTGTTTTGTACTAGTATAAGGTCTTTGTTCCTGCCAAGTTAAACATAACACAGCCTATACTTTCTCATGCTGCCCTTTTCAGTTGAAATAACCAGTAACTTGAAATCCTTATCTTTCAAGGTTTGGCTTATATGCCACCTACTTCAGGAAGCCTTCTAGGAAATCCCACCCCACCCTTTAGTTGCTCTGACATTATCCCTACACTCTGCCTTGGAGTTAGTTCAGGGCTTTTTCTATACCCCAACCAGATTGCAAAATCCATGAGAACAGAGGGCTGTCTCACAACTATATCCCTCTCACAATTTAGCCTAGCACAGACTAGACCTCAATAAATGTTTTTGCCTAGAACTCGCCTTCCTTTCTTAGTCATGGTGGCTTCCCACAACAACGAACCATGACTCTATCAGGCCCACACACTCTCAGCATTATCGTAGTAGTCCCCATTTCACACACAAGGAGAATCAAATGAACAAGCCAAGAATGGGGTTAACCTCACATAAGGTTTTAGACCTTTGCCACCACGGGCGAACCATCCCAGAAATGCCCTCAGAAATTACTGACTCTTCTCACACCCCTTTTTCACAAAGACTAGGCAATGAAGAGCCAGCCATGCAAGTCTGGTGAGCAACCACTTATTCAAAAGAGTCTCCTTTGACCTCTTTCTGCTGTTATTCTTTTTAACTTGAGGGAGAAGGGGAGATAATGTTTTAAATTACTCCTTTCCCACCTGGTACATTTATCAGCTGTAACCACCACTGATGTTTCTACTTTGATTTTCTAATTTACATTATCACTTTTGAACTCAACAACTCTGAAAGGTAGTAATCATCATATCCACTCTACAGATGAGGTAACTGAAGATCACAGATATTAAGGGATTTTTCCCAAGGTTACACAGCCAGTAACCAAAGCATTATACCGTAGTGGAATAAACAGGGCTTGGACATCAGAAACATCCACATTCCAATCCTGTCTCAACTATTTACTACTTGTACAACCTTAGAGTTATTGTGAGGATGAATGAGATAACATATGGAAATACCTTAAGTTGTAGATACACAGATTTAGTTAAGAAATCTTAAAGTCATAGAATAAATTGCTATTGGGAATACAATTGTTGTTGTTCAGTAGCTAAGTCATGTCTAACTCTTTGAGACCCCACGGACTGCAGCACACCAGGCTCCTCTATCCTCCACTATCTTATGGAGTTTCCTCAAATTCATGTCCATTGAGTTGGTGATGCTTTCTAACCATCTCATCCTCTGCTTCCCCCTTCTCCTTTTGCCTTCAATCTTTCCCAGCATCAGGGTCATTTCCAATGAGTTGGCTCAGTGAAGCTGAAACTCTAGTACATGTGACCAAAGTATTGGGGTTTCAGCTTCAGCATCAGTCCTTCCAATGAATATTCAGGGTTGACTTCCTGTAGGATTGACTGGTTTGATCTCCTTGCCATCCAGGGGACTCTCAAGAGTCTTCTCCAGCGCCACAATTCAAAGACACCAATTCTTCAGTGCTCAGCCTTCTTTATGGTCTAGCTCTCAGATCTGTACATGACTACTGGAAAAACCATGGCTTTGACTATATGGACTTTTGTCAGCAAAATGATGTCTCTGCTTTTTAATACACTGTCTAGGTTTGTAATAGCTTTTCTTCTAAGAAGTAAGGGTCTTTTAATTTCATAGAGTACAAACGCACTTGCTATTTGAGGAGACTCCACCAAACCATATGAGATATAAGATATTACTCTTGGAGGACAGGGACTCTTGGGAGTCCCTGGTGTACAGTTTTCTAGAACTCAACATGGGGTAGTAAGGAGAGTATTTAAGTCAATATGTGACCTCAGACTAATCATTCAACCTGTTTGAGACTCCATTTCCCACATATTAAAAAAAAAAAATGAGCAAGTCGATTTGGAAAATGTTGAGAAAATATAAGGAATTATTTATTGTTATAATTATTGTATGATTTATATTAAGTCAAAAACAGCACATTGTCTTTGCACAATATTGCTTTTCACAGTTTATGAATGTTTTTATATATAGCATCTAACAACTGGAGTTGAATTGGTATGTGGTAAATGTTTGTTGAACTGAATGAGTGCATAGTCTCATGTGTAGTTAATATTTGAATCCTCATTCTATCTCCATTTCAAAAATTAGAAAACCAGGGAACAAATATTTTATAAATAACTTGTTTAAGTAAGGACTACTTAGAGCAGATTCGGATCTTGGTTAAAATAGTAATAGTGATGATCAGACCCCTAAGCAAGGGAAGACTGCTTGTATGAGAATTGCCCCCATGCTCCCTTCCAGACCACCAATAATTTGCATTGACTTCCTTTTTTGCTCATTGGTTCTGGTTTAAATTAAAAACTTGACAAAGTAGGGGGTGGGAGTGATGGTCCAAATTCCCAGAAAGGCCTAGAACTTCCGGGACTGGATTTTTTTTTAGATGACACACCAGTGACAGTTTGCAAATTTGTGTCCCAGATCTCATCAAAGCACTGGGTCATATCACAAATCTATTTTAGGAGAGTAAAATGTAGCTAATGGAAGATATGTTATGATCTAATTTGTTGTAAAGAAAATGAACTTCATGGAGCAGACAAAAAGGACTTACCTGTTTTTTTTTTAAGGCAACTTAATGTCTCTGGGTCTGTAACCTTCATATCCTTATGTGTACATTGGAAACAATAATACCTACCGTGTAGAGATGTTGTAAGGACTAGAAATTATGCATGCTGCTGCTGCTGCTAAGTTGCTTCAGTCGTGTCCGACTCTGGGCGACCCCATAGACGGCAGCCCACCAGGCTCCCCCGTCCCTGGGATTCTCCATAAATGCCTTATTAAAGAACCTGGACTGAAGTGGCAGCTCTAAGAATACCATTCTTCAAGATCACCTTTTAACTTTCTGTCAAACAACCCTCCAATTACTAAGTCAGTTGTGCAGATACCTTAAATATTGTAGGAGAAGGCAATGGCACCCCACTCCAGTACTCTTGCCTAGAAAATCCCATGGACGGAGGAGCCTGGAAGGCTTCAGTCCATGGGGTCGCTGAGGGTTGGACAGGACTGAGCAACTTGACTTTCACTTTTCACTTTCATGCATTGGAGAAGGAAATGGCAACCCACTCCAGTGTTCTTGCCTGGAGAATCCTAGGAATGGGGGAGCCTGATGGGCTGCCGTCTATGGGGTCGCACAGAGTCGGACACAACTGAAGTGACTTAGCAGTTAGCAGTATCTATTGTATGTTAGTCGCTCAGTTGTGTCTGACTCTTTGCAACCCCATGGATTGGGGCCCACCAGGCCCCAATTGTCCTGCAGTCATTGATCTCTCCTAAGAAGACTTCATAAAATGGAGCTTTTGACATGAAAAGCTGAAGATGAGGCTCTGAGTTTAGGAAGATCATCCTAAACTCAGATGATCTTGAAGAGGAGAATTTAGATCATAAACATCTTTGTCATTAGCTTACCTTTCCATCTTTCTATCCAAATTCCCACTCCTCTTCCCCAAACCACCTGGAAGAGAAATTATAGCTACTTTTATTTCTTTGTTTTCCAACTTTGGGAGGTGACTGTCATATCAGCTCTTCATGAACACTGCACATCTGTTATGTCAGCTTTTAGAAATGCAGGATGATTGATCGAAATTATGGGAGAAGAAAAAAAAAACCTGTGAAGGGCTCTCTGAATATACAATAAACCAGATTATTGGCATGAGACTTTGAGAAAGCCCTTCTATATAAATGGTGCTAAGCTACCAAAAAAGAAAAAAATTAAACTACAATTGTAATGGTAATCTGAAGCTCATGCTTCCAAGCTGCTGGTTTCATAAATATAGTCCATTATTGTTCATGTTTGCCCAGGGCAGAAAAAATATGTGAGGCTGCACAATAATAACAATTGTGTTGTACAAATAACTGTCTCTGTGCCAGGGACTGAAAAGAACAAGCAGTAAGAGATTTTTAAATGCCACACACACCCAGGGTGTGATGCGACAGTTCAAAATTGCCATTGCTAATTTTTCAGGGGAACGTTGAATTTAGAACTGGGAAGACCCAACTTGGTTCAACTTCTTAATTTTGTGACCTTGGACAAGTCAAAGAACCATACCAAGCCACAGTTTCCTCTCCTTTAAACTGAAGGTAACAATAGCACCTATCTGATAGTGCTATGATAATGATTAGACAAGGTTTCATGTGAAAGCATTTAGCATGATACCTGGCATACAACAGACACTAGATAAATATTAGCTCCTTTTGCTTCCTCCTGGAGAATAGGGTTTAAGGAGTCAGAAACAAAATAGAAATCATTTTTGAAGATCTTCAATGGGGGTCATTAAAGGGAATGGAACATTGTAAAAAAAGTCTGCCTTAAAATTTTTTTCAGATTACTACATTTGTGACCCCGAAGTTCCACTGTCTTCTAGCAAGCAAGCAAGTACAGTTTTACACTTGCCCTATTTCCTTTTTTTCCTTTCTTTCTTTTTTTGTTCCTTTCCTTATCAAGGGTCCTGCAAGCTATAAGAAACGAAACGAACACCATAGGAAAGAAAATATTTGCACTCAAGGCTGCAGGTCCTTTCATCTGCAGATTTCAAAGCATTGTCTCCATCACTAATTATAAGTCCTGCTTAACATGTGGGAATGCTGAGACACCATCAAATTAAGAAGCTTGCCCTAAATCACAAGGCAAGTCTGCAGATGGACTACAGACAGAACAAAGCTGTCCTGTTTGCCAGCCTTGGGCTCTAAAGTAGGGCACATGAGAGTCAACAGAGGCTTCAATTAATGAGGAGAAAAGTTTGGGGAATTCTGATTCTGTAACTTTGAATTATTGCAGTGACATAAGCATGGGCTTTTAGTAAAATTTGACTTCAAATCTCAGCTCAGCCCCTTACTAAATATGTACCCTCAGTGAAATCATAAATTGTCTTAGTTTCCTTCTCTGTAAAATAGGGATATTAACTCCTACTTCCAAGGATTTGTGGAAACTTTTATGACAACTTTTGTGACAGACCTAGCACAGAATCCTGCACTTCAAAGGTTCATGTATTAATACATGAAGAAAGCTAAGATATCCCAAATGCACACATGAGGACAGACAGACAACTCTTTCAGTCAAAGATGTTCTAAGCCACAATCACAGTTGTGTCTCAGTGTAAAACGATGACTGTGTATTGAACATCTCATAACACAAATAGAAGATGCCTTGTTCAGGCCTTCATCGCTTTTCATCCTTGATTCTGTGCTTTCTTTCATAACCCAAGTCCAAACTATCAGCAAGTTTTGCTGGCTCAACCCTCAGTATATATCTGAAATTCCAATTCTATTTTCAAAATTCCATATCTGACCATTTCTCCCTGTCTTCACTGGGTGTGTCTTCACTTCACCTTTTCCTGGACCACTGCTAAATCTCCTTAATCGCTCCAATTTCATGTTTGCACCTACATCTGTTATCCTTACAGGCAGAGTGATCTTTTTAAAATGTACATTAGATCTTATCATTTCCCTGTTTAAAAATCTCCAGGGACTTCTCATCAAACTCCTGACCATTGGCCGAGAACAAGGCCAGGTTGTTCCAGGTGAAAAGTATGTGGCAACAAACACAGAAGAACAACTATGTTCTGGGTATGTGGAGATGTTTGGTAGGCTGGAGCATGATGGGAATGGAAGAGGGGGGAACTCGCAGATGAAAATGGAGAAAAGGATGTTAGGAAATACTTGGAGGGAATCATGGCTAGACCAGAATTGGAGTAATGTGTCTGTCTGGAGATTCCCAGAGATGCAAAATCACCAGTGGAAGCAAATGGGACAGTCATTGTTGGGTTTTTTTTTTTTTTTAAGTCTGTATTGAATTTGTTACAATATTGGTTCTTTTTATTATGATTTGGTTTTTTGACTTCCAGGCATGTGGAATCTTAACTCCCCGACTAGAGGTCAAACCTGTACCTCCTGCATTGGGAGGCAAAGTTAATCGCTGTACTGCCAAAGAAGTCTTGACAACTACTGTTTTGTGTTGATCAATATTTTCAAATCTGGTGGCCTTGATTTTTTAAAAACACAATCAGAAACTTATTATATCCTTCCAGAAGGAAGTCAGGTTTATAGGCCAGGAACCCTGACATCAGGCCAGTGGTTAAGAGGATGGACTTTGGAATCAGACAAATTTGAGACTGAATCAAGGTCCTCTGCTAAAATTATAACATCATGGACAAGTTATTTAAAGTCTTCAAGTCTCAGTTTTATGCAAATTATATTAAGGAAATTAAATAGTTGATGCTTATAAAGTATTTTTCAGTGTCTAGTACATGGACTCTTGTCTGGAAAATCCCATGGACAGAGGTGCCTGATAGGCTGCAGTCCATGGGGTTGCTGAGTCAGACACGACTGAGCGACTTCATTTTTACTTTTCACTTTCATGCACTAGAGAAGGAAATGGCAATCCACTCCAGTGTTCTTGCCTGAAGAATCCCAAGGGACGGGGGAGGCTGGTGGGCTGTGGTCTATGGAGTCTCACAGAGTCGGACACGACTGAAGTGACTTAGCAGCAGCAGCAGCAGCAGTACATGGGAATGGGAATAAGTGCCTAACAAATGGGAATGATCACATTATGGTTATGATAATGATGATTAAGGATTTGGTTATCTTTATAAGAGTCCCATGTTCATCCCTGACAGAGATCTAAAGCAAGTCTGTCAAATTTTAAAAATCTGAGGAAACTGTCTCAAACCACAGCAATAGTTGGTATTAAAAGATACCAAAAAGGGCACATACTTACACTGGAGACACTATCCACTCTGTCCCCCAGTCCAGAAAATCAAAGTATGTAAATAGAAGGGTAGCATCACGTTTGCATTTAACTGTATATAAACGTAATTATACACTCTCAGTGCTCAATGGGGGTTTTGTTATTTTCAATATTGTCTCTATATTGCAAGCCAAAGATTTCAGCTGATATTCAACCAAAGAAGAAGTATAAGACTTATAATTGAAAACTACAAAACCTCATTGAAAGAAATTAAAGAAAACCTAAATAAATGGAAACACTACTCACATTCACAGATTAGGAAACCTAAGATGGCAATACTCCCCAAACTGATCTATAGATTCAAGGTAATTCCTACCAGAATCCCACCTAACATTTTTGAAGAAACTAACAATTCTATGGAATTTCAAGGAAAATTTCAATTTCCATCTTGAAAATGAAGAAAAGAGTTGGAAGGCTCACTTTCTGATTTCAAACTTACAACAAAAGTACAATAATCAAGTTAATGTGGTACTGGCATAAGGAGAGACATATATTGGACTAGAATTGGGACTTCAAAAATAAGCTCATGTATTTATGATCCATTGAATTTTCCACAAGAGTGCCAAGACAATTCAAATAGGGGGAAGAATAATCTTTTCAACAAATGGTACTGGGACAACTGGATGCTAAGTCACTTCAGTCGTGTCCGACTCTGTGCAGCCCCATAGATGGCAGCCCACCAGGCTCCGCCGTCCCTGGGATTCTCCAGACAAGAACACTGGAGTGGGTTGCCATTTCCTTCTCCAATGCATGCAAGTGAAAAGTGAAAGGGAAGTTGCTCAGCCATGTTCGACTCTTAGCGACCCCATGGACTGCAGCCTACCCGGCTCCTCCATCCATGGGATTTTCCAGGCAAGAGTACTGGAGTAGGGTGCCATTGCCTTCTCCGGGGGCAGCTGGATAGCCACATGCAAAAGAATGAAATACTGATACATGCTGCAACATGGATGAACCTTGAAGACATTACACTTAGTGAAAGAAGCCAGATACAAAAGAACACATAAGACTCCATTTATTTGAAATATCCAGAAAAGGCAAAGCCATGGAGACAGAAAGCATATTAGCAGTTGCCAGGAGCTTGGGGAAGGGGAAAAGGACAGTGACTGCTAATGGATACAGGATTTCTTCCTAGGGTGATGAAAATGTGCTGTAATTAGATAATGGTGATACTTTGGCCACCGAATGCGAAGAACCAACTCATTGGAAAAGACCCTGATGCTGGAAAAGATTGAAGGAGGGAGGAGAAGGGGACAACAGAGGATGAGATGGTTGGATGGCATCACCGATGTAATGGACATGAGTTTGAGTAGGCTCCGGGAGTTGGTGATGGACAGGGAAGCCGGATATGCTGCAGTTCATGGGGTCGCAAAGAGTTGGACATGACTGAGTGACTGAACTGATGGTTGTGCAACTCTATGAGTAGAGTAAAAAACCGTTTAACTGTACACACACACACACATACACACTAAGAAAAGTCACTCTGGCTCTCTGTAAAGGATAGAGCAGTTAGGGTTGGGGGTCATGAAAGCTTTAGAGATCCTGGTAAAAGTTTTTGGAGAGAGGCAGAGGCAGCAGTGATAGACTTAAGAAGATTGATTATAAGGACATAGAGAAGGCAGTTTACCACAGTGGTTAAAGCTGTGGGCTTTATTTATTTATTTATTGGACTGGCCTTACTACATGATTTGCAGGATCTTAGTGCCCTGACCAGGGATTGAACTTGTGTGGTTGGCAGTGAAAGTACAGAATCCTAACCACTGGTACAGCAGGGAGTTACCAAGTTATAGTCTTTAAAGGAAAGTGTACCTTAATTTCAACCTCATCTCTGCCACTTCTGAGTTGTATCATTTAAATTAGTCTATCTGAGCCCCAGTTCCCTCATTCATAAAATGGAGGGGATAAAAATAGATCTATCTTGTAGGAATTATCATGATAATTCCTTGATAATCTACCTTGTAGGATTATCATGAGGGTTTGTTCATTTATTTTAAAAAGAGTTATTGAGTCTACTATGTGCTAGGCACTGTTGTAGGTGCTGAGGACCCAACAGTAAACAAAACAGACCAAACTCTGCCTTCATGTAGCTTATATTTCAGTGGGGAAAGAGTGAAAATTATATAAACTATAAATAAAATTATACACAAATAAAAAATACATATTCATAAATTATAAATCTTTTACAACTAAGACTATAATAAATATAAGGATCTAAAATAGCAAAGTAGAAGGATGTGTGCTCATCTTCTCCTGCATGAACACCAAAATCGCACTAGTTGCTGAACAACCATCAACAGTACAATATTGAATCACACCAAAAGAAGATACCCCCTATCTAAGAGCAAAGGAGTACCTCCAACAAGATGGTACGAGGGGTGCTGTTACATTTAAAGTCAAATCTCAGACCCATCAGAGATGTTCAGAGGGTACAAACAAAATATTGTGTGCCCCAGAACCCAGGGAAAGAAGCAGTGACTTCCACAAGAGACGGAGCCAGACCTGCCTTTGAGTATTTGAGTGTCTCCTACGGAAGTATGGGACAGCAGTGACCTGCCGCGGGGATAGGGGCTCTGGCTGAAGCAGTAGGCTTCAACAGTACCTGAACTGAGAACTCCCAGATGTTCAAGCTGGATTTAGAAAAGTCAGGGAACCAGAGATCAAACTGCCAACCTCCTCTAGATCATAGAAATAGCAAGAGAATTCCAGAAAAACATCTACTTCTACTTCATTGACTATGCTAAAGTCTTTGACTGTGTGGTTTACAACAAACTATGGAAAATACTTAAAGAGATGGTAATATCAGACCACCTTACCTGCTTCCTGAGAAACCTGTATGCAGGTCAAGAAGCAACAGTTGGAACCGGACATGGAACAGCAGACTGGTTCAAAATTGGGAAAGGAGTATGTCAAGACTGTATATTGTCACCCTGCTTATTTAACGCATATGCCAAGTACATTGTGTGAAATGCCAGGCTGGATGAAACACAAGCTGGAATCAAGATTGCCAGGGGAAATATCAATAACCTCAGATATGCAGATGACACCACCCTTATGGCAGAAAGTGAAGAGGAACTAAAAAGCCTCTTGATGAAAGAGAAGAGTGAAAAAACTGCCTTAAAACTCAACATTCAAAAAACTAAGATCATGGCATCCAGTCCCATCATTTCATGGCGAATAGAGGAGGAAACAATGGAAACAGTGACTGACTTTATTTTCTTGGGCTCCAAAATCACTGCAGATGATGACTGCAGCCATGAAATTAAAAGACACTTGCTCCTTGGAAGAAAAGCTATGACAAATCTAGACAGCACATTATAAAGCAGAGACATTACCTTGCCGACAAGGTCCAGCTAGTCATAGCTATGGTTTTAGTAGTCTTGTATGGATGTGAGGGTTGGACCATAAAGAAAGTTGAGCGCCAAAGAATTGATGCTTTTGAACTGTGGTGTTGGAAGAGACTTTTGAGAGTCCCTTGGACCACAAGGAGATCAAACCAGTCAATCCTGAAAGAAATCAACCTGAATATTCATTGGAAGGCCTGAGGCTGAAGCTGAAGCTCCAGTACTTTGGCCACCTGATGCAAAGAGCCAATTCATTAAAAAAGACCTTGAAGCTGGGAAAGATTGAAGGCAGGAGGAGATCAGGATGACAGAGGACAAGATGGTTGGATGGCATCACCAACTCAATGGACATGAGTTTGAGCAGGCTCTGGGAGATGGTGAAGGACAGGGAAGCCTGGTGTGCTGCAATCCATGGGGTCGCAAAGAGTTGGACACTACTGAGGTACTGAACAGCAACAACATATAATAAATATAATAAATACTCATATTTATAATAATACATATAATTATAAGTAACAGTGTCTAATTATATATATTCTAAGTATATTAGGGAAAATATATTTATAATTCATAAATCATATATTTTTCTCCTTATCTACTTATGATTATATACTTATATACATATATACAATCACATATATGTATACATTGTATCATATATATGTATACACATGATTATATACATTTATACCTATATAATCATATGTAGATAAGGAGAAAAATATATTAGGGAAGGAAGAACAACAGATGGGAGTCTATATGAGAAGGGGGAGAGGTTGAGAGTCTAAGGGTGGTCAGAAAAATCCTCACAAATAAGTAAACATTTGAGAAAAGACTTAAAGTTAAGAGAGTGACCAAGAGTATATCTAGAATTGGTAGCAATCAAGGTAAAAAAAAAAAAACAGCAGATACAAGGCAGGGGTATGCCTGATGGTTTGAGAAACATCAAGGAAGGCAATGTAGCTGGAGCAGAGCAACAGAGGAAGTCCGAGAGGTTACGGTGTCCCGTATCAAGTAGGATATGGTCATTTTAAAGACTTTGCCTTTTACTCTGAATGAGATGGAGAATTTTGAGCAGAGGAAGAATGTGATATAGCTTAGGTTTAAAAAAGATTATTTGGACTACTGTGGGAAACAGTTCATAGATAAACAAGAGAGAAATTGGTTAAAAAAAATGTGAGATTGTTGCAATAATCCAGGTGATGATTGGGGCAGGGTCGTAGCACTGGGGAAAGAGATGGTACGTAGTCAGATATGTATATATTTTGAAGGTAGAAAGTAAAAGTGAAAGTCGCATCTGACTCCTTGCGACCCCATGGACTATACAGTCCGTGGAATTCTCCAGGCCAGAATACTGGAGTGGATAGCCTTTCCCTTCTCCAGGGGATCTTCCCAACCCAAGTCTCCCAGGTGTCCCGCATTGCAGGCAGACTCTTTACCAGCTGAGCCACAAGGGAAGCCCGAGAATACTGGAGTGGGTAGCCTATTCCTTCTCCAGTGGATCTTCCCGACCGAGGAATCGAACCAGGGTCTCCTGCATTGTAGGGGGATTCTTTACCAGCTGAACTACATGGGAAGCCCATGAAGGTAGGCCTCACTGGATTTGCTAAAGAATTAACTGTGAGGTATGAGAAGAAGAAAAGAGTCAAAGATGATGTCAGGTTTTTGCCTGAGCATCTGGAGCAAAGGAATTGCCTTTTACTGAGATAGGGAAGATGGTGGAAGAAACCAATTTGGGGAAAACATAAGGAATTTGGTCTTGGAATTGGTTTAAGATACCTTCTAGACATACAAGTTGAAATGTCAAAGATGAAATTGGATTAAGAGTCTGGAGTTCAGGGGAGAAGTTTGAGTTAGAGATATAAATTTGGATGTCATTAGCATGCTGCTGTTGTTCAGTCACACAAGTCATGTCTGACTCTTTGCAACCCCATGGACTTCAGCATGCCAGGCCTCCCCGTCCTTTACCATCTCCTGGAGTCTGCCCAATTTCATGTTCATTGCATCAGTGATGCTGTCCAGCCATCTCATCCTCTGACACCCTCTTCTGCCCTCGATCTTTCCAAGCATCAGGGACTTTTCCAATGAGTTGTCTGTTCACATGAGATAACCAAAATACTGGAGCTTCAGCTTCAGCATCAGTCCTTCCAGTGAATATTCCTTAGCATACAGTGGCATTTAAAGACATGAGATTGAGTGAGACTATCTGTACAATAAATGTCTACAAATTCACAAAGTGCAACTACTGAACCCTGGGTCACTCCAGTGTTACAGAACAGGAAAGTGAAGAATTAGCAAAGGAGACTGAAAAGGAGCAGCAGTGTGCTTAGAGCAAAACCAGGCGAGTATGGTGTCTACACTGGAGCCAAATCAAGAAAAGTGTTTTATGAAGAAATGAGGAAGGAAAGAGTGAGCAGATGTGTCAAACCGGATTCTAGAGCTAGTTAGATGAGGCTCCAGATTAACCTCCAGATTTATCAACACAGAGGTCTTTGGTGCCCTTGGTAAGAAGAGTTCCAGTTAAGGAAAGGGATAAAGCCTGATTAAAGAGGGTTCAAGAGAGAATGAAAGGAGAGGGCTTGGTGTCAAGGAATACTAATAATCCTTTAGAGAAGTTTAGTTGAAATGGAGAGCAGAGAAATAGTGTGGTAGCTAGAAGGGGATATGAAGTTAAGAGAGACTTCTTAAAGTGAGACATAACACTTTTTTAAGCTGATGGGTTGATCCTTTGGAAAGTGAAGTATTGGTTATATAGGTAAGAGACAGGGTTGCAAGAACATAGGGGAAAGGATTGGCATTTCGAGTACTGAAGGGAGGACGGAGTATGTGGGCATAGATGCAGGTGGGTGAGCTATTTGGTTAGAGGGAAAAGAAAGAGGAAGGTGTCAAAGTTTGTGGAGAGAAAATGTATGAAATAATCTTTAGAGAAAGTGGATGAACTTTTATTTATTTAATTGAAGAAAAATTGCTTTGCAATATTATGTTGGTTTCTGCCATACATCAATATGAATCAGCCATAAGTATACATACATCGCCTCCCTCTTAAACCTCCCTCCCACCTCCTGCTCCATCATGGAGCACTGTTGTCACAGAGCACCTGTTTGAGCTCTGAGTCATACAGCAAATTCCCACTGCCTATCTTACATATGACAGGATGTATGTTTCCACGCTACTCGCTCCACTTGTCCCACCCTCTCCTTCCCGCCCTGTGTCTGCAAGTCTGTTCTCTATGTCTGCATCTCCACTGCTGCCCTGCAATCGGTTCAAATCTTTCTAGATTCCATATAGATGTGTTAATATACGATACTTGTTTTTCTCTTTCTGACTTACTTCACTCTGTATAATAGGCTCTAGGTTCATCCATCTCATTAGAACTGAGTCAAATGTGTTCCTTTTAATGGCTGAGTAATATTCCGTTGTATATATATACCAGCTTCTTTATCCATCTATGTCAGTCAATGGACATCTAGGTTGCTTCCATGTCCTAGCTATTGTAAATACTGATGAATGCACACTAGGGTACTTTTATCTTTTTCAGTTATGGTTTCCTCAGGACATATGCCCAGTAGTGGGATTACTGGGTCATATGGTAGTGTTATTCTTAGTTTTTTAAGGTATCTCCATACTGTCCTCCATAGTGGCTGTATCAGTTTATGTTCCCACCAACAGTGCGAGGGTTCTCTTTTCTCCCCACACCCTCTCCAGCATTTATTTATTTATTTTTGATGATGTCCATTCTGACTGGTGTGAGGTGATATCTCATTATAGTTTTGATTTGCATTTCTCTGGTAATGAGCATCTTTTCATGTGTTTATTAGCCATCTGTATGTCTTCTTTGAAGAAATGTCTGTTTAGGTCTTCTGCCCACTTTTTGATTGGGTTATTTGTTTTTCTGGTATTGAGTTTCATGAGCTGCTTGTATATTTTGGAGATTAATCCTTTGTCAGTTGTTTCATTTGCTATTATTTTCTCCCATTCTGAGGATTGCAGTCTCACCTTGTTTATAGTTTGCTGTGTGAAAGTTTGTAAGTTTAATTAGGTCCCACTTGATTATTTTTGTTTCTATTTGCATTACTCTAGGAGGTGGGTCCGGAGAAGGCAATGGTACCCTACTCCCGTACTCTTGCCTGGAAAATCCCATGGATGGAGGAGCCTGGGGGGCTGAAGTCCATGGGGTCGTGAAGAGTCAGACACAACTGAGCGACTTCACTTTCACTTTTCACTTTGATGCATTGGAGAAGGAAATGGCAACCCACTCCAGTGTTCTTGTCTGGAGAATCCCAGGGATGGGGGAGCCTGGTGGGCTGCCGTCTATGGGGTCGCACAGAGTTGGACACGACTGAAGTGACTTAGCAGCAGCAGCAGCAGCAGGAGGTGAGTCATAGAGGATCTTGCTGTGATTTATATCATGTGGATTGACTTTTAAAATAAAATGATTCCCAGGTAGCACTAGCGGCCCACTTGAGGTTAGTGTAAATGAATTTTAAAAGTCTAATTGATGTAGTTGTAAGTTTTTCTTCATCCACTTTCCCAAAGGTGGAGAGTAAGTGAAGAGTTAGATTGTCCAGGATAGGAATTTTGTAAGGCAAAATAACAAAGTAAGAGGAGACGGGAGGTACTCAGACATATCAAGGGAGTGATAATAACATTGGGCCTTGCAATTGAACTGGATAAAAAGAGAACTGAGAGGACATGAAATAGGTAAGAAATGGTGAATAGGTGTTAGAATCATTGGATTGTAGGGCCAAGGTGGGGATCCAAAAATCTGTTGGAATGAGTGAGTTGGAAAGACTGGAGAGGTACAAGGATAAGAAAGATTATTGGTAGATTATTAATAAATAGAAACAATCCCCGAAATAATAGTACAGTAAGACATCAAAGTGCTCACTATGAAGTGGGGAAGACAAGGCAGAATGAAATGAATGCTAACGACAGTTGCATTCAATAGCTGTAGCCAAAAAGAATTTCAAGTAAGTGTGAGGGTCAGATAAAGGAATGCATGCAAAGAAAAGTGTCATTTGAGATGAGCCTCAAAATTGAGCAAGTGCAGAGCGTAGCCTAATACATCATAGCAGTTGTACCACTGCAGCAAGTGTTCAGGAAACTGGTTGGAGCATGACATGAGAGCTATGGCAAAATATAAGACTGGGGCCAGTTTAGGAGATCTTTGAAATGGCAAGCTAATGCCTGAATGTTTTCTGTAGGTAAATGTGAGCTTAGGGGCCCTTCTATGTAGTTGAGTCCACTTATAGCATGGTATGAAGTCATATTGGTTTCTGTATATTGATCAGTCTAAAGTCTTTCTTCACCATTATATACACAGGTCATATTTAGAGTTTTTACATTTCACCAGGATTTTCTGTTTGTCCTTTTAAGATCACTTCCCCTCAACTGCATTGATACTGCTGTTTCTACCCAAACAATGTACTGCCACATGCCCATTCACTTTCTTTTGAAGAGCCTTCAAATCCACCCCTCAGTGTTAGTAGGAAGGCCTAACGTGATTGCTTATAGGTCTGAAATGGGCTTAATATGATCAGAATTATGCTGTCCAGAGCATTAGGACTGGTTGCAGCTGATAAAGGGCCTTCCCTGGTGGCTCAGACAGTAAAGAATCTGCCTACTATGCGGGATACCTGGGTTAGATCCCTGAGTCTGGAAGATCCCCTGGAGAAGGAAATAGCTACCCACTCCAGTACTCTTACCTAGGAATTCCATGGACAGAGGAGCCTGGTAAGCAACAGTCCACGGGGTCACAAAGAGGTGGACATGACTAAGCAACTAACACTTTTCAGTAGAGTGGAAGGTTAAGTAATCATATTTTCCCAAGTTTAGGAAGATGAAAGGGGCACAACCTCGAAACTGAAGTGTCAGAATATTTTTAGGAGCTCAGTGTCAGTACCAACGATGGGGGTCAGTCTCTTTGCAAGCTATATTTATGATATGATTTGAAGAAAACCACAATTTCTGTCTTCACAGACTAACCAGTTAAGTGTTGAAACTATTACCTTCTCTATCTGTCATTGTAACTTTGGCCAAGTCCCTCCTCTCTTCTGGACCCAAGGCACTGTCTTTAAAAAGGAGGTTGCAGTCAGCCTTCTCTAGGGTCCCTTCCATCTCTGACATGCTCCGATTTTTCTGTTATCATTTATTCACTATTAAACTTATGTGGCAGGCATTTTTCCAAGCATGGGATCCTCTCACCCCTTTGCTCTGCCTGCCAAGCTACTGTTATGAATTGTGTAGTGTTTTTCTTCATGTAACACATTTGAGAGAAAATCATGTAAAAGGCTTTGTTTTGTTCCAGCAGCTGAAAACAATAAAAACCACCAGAATGACACGCAGCATCATTTTGTACTGCCCTCCAGTGGTGGCCCAAATGCCTTTTCCTGGTTGAAGTTTAAGCAATAAAATGAATTTTCAGAGGAGCTCACATTATCTAAAGGTAGGGGAGTCTTAGAGGGCCTAAGGAAAGGATCTAATCAGATCTCTCCTCTTAAAAAGGAGAAGCTGAGGCCCATCATTGTTCTCATCATCATGCAAACCTATTCTAGTTTCTCCTGTCTTAGAAGAGATATTTTAAAACCCTGACTCTCTAGGTCTATTTCTCTACTCCCCTTTACAGCCAAATTTCTCAAAAGAGTTATCTATATACTTTTTCTACTTAATCATCTCCAACTTATTTTTAAACTTTTCACTCGAAAGTAATTCCAAACGTTCAGAAGAGCTGAAAAGAATTCGCATATACTTTTCATCCAGGGACACCAAGAGTTAGTCTTTTGCCAGTCTCTTTATCTGTCTGTGTGTTTATGTGTACACATGCACACGTAACTATATAGAATACGTTCTATATATAGAGGGGGGAGTTCTGAACCATTTTAATTGTAGCCTTCATACCTAACATTCTAAATACTTTAGTGTGTATTTTCGAAGAACAAGGTCATTATCTCACATACCTACATACCTTTCTCCCTACTCCCAACCCCAGTATGATGGTTAAATTCAGGAAATTTAACACTGATATAATCCTTATTTATAGTTCACATTCAAAGTTAACTTACTGGCCCAGTAATATCCTATCTAGCAGTCATCCCTCCAATACAGGTTCTGATCCAGTCTTGATCCCTAATCATGTACTGTGTTTAACTCTCATGAGTCTTTAGTTTCTTTTAACCTAAAATAGATTGCTATTCATGATACTGACTTTTTTTTTAAGTATAGGCCACTCTTTTGTAGAATTTCCCTCTCTCTGGGTTTGTGTCCTATTTCCTTATGATGAGATTTATATTTTTCTTCTTTTTGGAGTGGGCAGGAATGCTGCTTGTAGGATGCTGTGTGCTTAGTGTGTCACATGAGGAGAAATATGGTGCTACCTCATCCCATTATTGATGATATTCATTTTGATCAGTGGTATCTGCTAGGTCTTCACTGTAAAGTTAGCAATTTTTTTCCTACATAAATAATGAGTAATCTGTGGAGAGGTACTCTGAGACTAAGATCATGGCATCTGGTCCCATCACTTCATAGTAAATAAATGGGAAAAAAGTGGAAACTGTGGCAGCTTTTATTTTCTTGGGCTTTAAAATCACTGCAGATGGTGACTGCAGTCACAAAATTAAAAGATGCTTGCTCCTAGGGGGAAAAGCTATGACAAGCCTAAATAGCGTATTAAAAAAGCAGAGACATCATTTTGCCGACAAAGATCCCTGTAGTCAAAGCTATGGTTTTTCCGGTACTCAAGTTGGATGTGAGAGCGGGACCATAAAGAAGGCTGTCGACGAATTGATGCTTTCAAATTGTGGTGCTGGAGAAAACCCTTGAGAGTCCCTTGGACTGCAGGGAGATCAAACCAGTCAATCCTAAAGGAAATCAACCCTGAATATTCATTGGAAGGATTGATGCTGAAGCTAAAGCTCCAGTACTTTGGCCACCTGATGTGAAGACCCAACTCATTGGAAAAGACCCTAATGCTGGGAAAGATAGAAGGCAGGAGGAGAAGTGGGTGATAGAGGATGAGATGGTTGGATGGCATCACTAACTCAATGGACGTGAGTTTAAGCAAACTCCGGGAGATAGTGAAGGACAGGGAAGGCTGGCATGGGGTTGAAAATAGTCGAACACAACTAAGTGACTGAACAACATCTCTGAGACTGTGTAAATATCTTGTTCCTCTTCAAAACTTGTGCCAGAGGTTTCAACACTCACTGATAATTCTTGCCTGAATCAATTACTGTGATAGTTGCAAAATGGTGATTCTAGGGAATTCCCTGGTGGTCCAGTGGTAAGAACTACATGCTTTCATTGTCCTGGGCCAGGGAACTAAGATCCACAAACTACTCAGCAAAAAAAAAAAAAAAAAAAAAGATTCTATAACTCCATTAGTTCATCTTCATTTTTTCAGTTAGCATTCTACTGTAAGCAAGATCTTTCCCTTATCTCTTATTTATTTATATATTATGATTAGTTAAAAAAAAACTTCATCAATTCTTATTTTATTTAATAAGTTATTGTTATTTTATTTAATCCATTATTGTCATTGTTCATTTTATTGTTCAACTTGTCCTAGATTTGGCTGTTGAGACCCCCTTTAAGCTAGCTTCTGTGTCTTTTTGACACATGCTCATTTTTTTGCTTTTTAGCTTTTCCTGCAATGGCACCCCACTCCAGTACTCTTGACTGGAAAATCCCATGGATGGAGGAGCCTGGTAGGCTTCAGTCCATGGGGTCGCTGAGGGTCAGACACGACTGAGTGACTTCACTTTCACTTTTCACTTTCATGCATTGGAGAAGGAAATGGCAACCCACTCCAGTGTTCTTGCCTGGAGAATCCCAGGGGCTGGGGAGCCTGGTGGGCTGCTGTCTATGGGGTCGCACAGAGTCAGACACGACTGAAGCAACTTAGCAGCAGCAGCAGCTTTCTGGTATAATACAGTACAGTGTTCCACATTCATCTTGTATTTTCCCTGTCTAGCCTTGGAAATCATCCCTCTCTCTGAAAGAGCACTGCTTTTAGTGGGGAATGGTATTTAGAAGCCAAGACCTGGGCACCAGATGTATCCATTGCTACTGGGGAGTAATTTCTTCTAGGCCCTCTAAGTTAACAGAGCCAAGGAGGAAAGGCAACCTAAAATAGTTCAACTATTTTGAATCATGAATTCAGTACTGGGTACCTCTAACTCCAGTTCAACACCACAGGGTTCTTTCTCCCATTCCTAATTGCACCTCCCTTTTCCCACAGTTAAGAACTCTGGCTCTCAACAGCACTGATGTCTTTTTTTTCATTTGTTCAGTGTTATGATACACACCAATAGTTTCAGAATTGCTATATTTGTTCCACTAAAGAAAAAACCCCAACAATCTATTAAATATGGCTCAATATTTGTCTGCAGTTTTGTTTTTGTACTAAAGGAATATAGTCAAAATACTATGTTCAAAAGTTATCTGGATTAGTTTTTTATTTTCCCTCGGAGTGGTTATTTTACTTATTTAAATATAGTTAAGTTTATTTCTATCTGTTTATGTTCAGTTTTAGGATCCCTTTCATCCTTGTGGATTCAATTTGCTTTTTTGAATATGTGAAAGCTGACACTGTCCAAAAGTCAAATCCAAACACAGAACACTTCACGAATTTGTGTGTCATTTGAATGTAGGAGTTATACCAATTTTCTCTGTATTGTTCCAGTCTTACTATACATGCTATCAAAGCAGGAACACCTCCAATTTATTTTTCAACCTATTTGATGCTATTGAAGTGTGCCCCCCTTCACCCACACACACATCCTTCACTGAAACTGCTCTCGTCAAAGTCATCAGTGACTAATATTTTTCTGTTCTCATCTTAGTGGACGTTCCACACTCTAAGTAAACCTCTCCAATATTCTTGAAACAGTCTCTTCTCTTGCTTTTTGTTATCCTACTCTTCTGGCTTTCCTTTCATTCCATAGGCCTCTCCTCATTCCCGTTGTCTATTCAACCACCCTAAATAAAATGTGTTACCCTTCAGTCCTCTTGGCTCCCTTCACTTCCCTCTGTGTTCTCTCTCCCTAGCTGATCTCAGTCGTTACTAAACCTTCAAATGCTGATTATGCTAATGACTTCTAAATTCATATTTTCATCCCAGACCTCTCTCCTGGTCTCCAAGCTTATAACCAACTGCCTAATTGACACCTACTTGGATATCTCACTGACATCTTCAGTTTAACAAGTCTAAAATAGAACTCCTCATTTCCTGGCCAAACCTGCTTCCCCCAGGCTCCTCCCTTTCAGCAGATATCACTTCCATCTGTTGGCTGCTCTAGCCAGAAACTTAGGAGTCATTCTGATTTCTTTATTTTCCTCAACCACAGTGTCCAAGCTATCTACAATATATGAAAATTTTACCTCCAAAAATATGTTGAATTCGTCCATTTTTCTTTCTCTACTTCAACCACTTCACTCATCTCTCACTTGGACTCTTCAACTATCTCATAATTGGCCTCTCTTTTGTCCCCCACACATTCATTCTCCATTTAGTAGCTGCTGCTGCTGCTAAGTCACTTCAGTCGTGTCTGACTCTGTGTGACCCCATAGACGGCAGCCTACCAGGCTCCCCCATCCCTGGGATTCTCCAGGCAAGAACACTGGAGTGGGTTGCCATTTCCTTCTCCAATGAATGAAAGTTAAAAATGAAAGAGAAATTGCTCAGTCGTGTCCGACTCTTCAAGAGCCCATGGACTGCAGCCTACCAGGCTCCTCTGTCCATGGGATTCTCCAGGCAAGAGTACTGGAGTAGGGTGCCATTGCCTTCTCCGATTTAGTAGCTACCATGACGTTTTTCAACCAGTATGAAAAGGCAAAATGATAGGATACTGAAAGAGAAACTCCCCAGGTCAGTAGGTGCCCAATATGCTATTGGAGATCAGTGGAGAAATAACTCCAGAATGAAGGGATGGAGCCAAAGCAAAAAGAATACCCAGCTGTGGATGTGACTGGTGATAGAAGCAAGGTCTGATGCTGTAAAGAGCATTATTGCATAGGAACCTGGAATGTCAGGTCCATGAATCAAGGCAAATTGAAAGTGGTCAAACAAGAGATGGGAAGAGTGAATGTCGACATTCTAGGAATCAGCGAACTGAAATGGACTGGAATGGGTGAATTTAACTCAGATGACCATTATATCTACTGGAGATCAGCCCTGGGATTTCTTTGGAAGGAATGATGCTAAAGCTGAAACTCCAGTACTTTGGTCACCTCATGTGAAGAGTTGACTCATTGGAAAAGACTCTGATGCTGGGAGGGATTGGGGGCAAGAGGAGAAGGGGACGACAGAGGATGAGATGGCTGGATGGCATCACTGACTTGATGGACGTGAGTCTCAGTGAACTCTGGGAGTTGGTGATGGACAGGGAGGCCTGGCATGCTGCGATTCATGGGGTCGCAAAGAGTCGGACACGACTGAGCGACTGATCTGATCTGATCTGATGATGTTTTTCACAACCCAGATAATCATGATGGTGTAATCACTCACCTAGAGCCAGACATCCTGGAATGTGAAGTCAAGTGGGCCTTAGAAAGCATCACTACAAACAAAGCTGGTGGAGGTGATGAAATTGCAGTTGAGCTATTTCAAATCCTGAAAGATGATGCTGTGAAAGTGCTGCACTCAATATGCCAGAACATTTGGAAAACTCAGCAGTGGCTGCAGGACTGGAAAAGGTCAGTTTTCATTCCAATCCCAAAGAAAGGCAATGCCGAGGAATGCTCAAACTACCACACAATTGCACTCATCTCACACACTAGTAAAGTAATGCTCAAAATTCTCCAAGCCAGGCTTCAGCAATACGTGAACCGTGAACTTCCAAATGTTCAAGCTGGTTTTAGAAAAGGAGGAACCAGAGATCAAATTGCCAACATCCACTGGATCATTGAAAAGGCAAGAGAGTTCCAGAAAAACATCTATTTCTGCTTTCTTGACTATGCCAAAGCCTTTGACTGTGTGGATCACAACAAACCGTGGAAAATTCTTTAAGAGATGGGAATACCAGACCACCTGACCTGCCTCTTGAGAAACCTATTTGCAAGCCAGGAAGCAACAGTTAGAACTGGACATGGAACAACAGACTGGTTCCAAATAGGAAAAGGAGTACGTCAAGGCTGTGTATTGTCATCCTGCTTATTTAACTTATATGCAGAGTACATCATGAGAAACGCTGGACTGGAAGAAGCACAAGCTGGAATCAAGATTGCCGGGAGAAATATCAATAACCTCAGATATGCAGATGACACCACCCTTATGGCAGAAAGTGAAGAGGAACTAAAAAGCTTCTTGATGAAAGTGAAAGAGGAGAGTGAAAAAGTTGGCTTAATGCTCAACATTCAGAAAACTAAGATCATGGCATCTGGTCCCATCACTTCATGGTAGATAGATGGGGAAACAGTGGAAACAGTGTCAGACTTTATTTTGGGGGGCTCCAAAATCATTGCAGATGGTGATTGCATCCATGAAATTAAAAGACGCTTACTCCTTGGAAGAAAAGTTATGACCAACCTAGACAGCATATTAAAAAGCAGAGACATTACTTTGCCAACAAAGGTCTGTCTAGTCAAGGCTATGGTTTTCCCAGTGGTCATGTATGGATGTGAGAGTTGGACTGTGAAGAAAGCTGAGCGCCAAAGAATTGATGCTTTTGAACCATGGTGTTGGAGAAGACTCTTGAGATTCCCTTGGACTGCAAGGAGATCCAACCAGTCCATCCTAAAGGAGATCAGTCCTGGGTGTTCATTGGAAGGACTGATGCTGAAGTGAAACTCCAATACTTTGGCCACCTTATGTGAAGAGTTGACTCACTGGAAAAGACCCTGATGCTGGGAGAGATTGGGGGCAGGAGGAGAGGGGGACGGTGGAGGATGTGATGGCTGGATGACATCACCGACTCAATGGACTTGAGTCTGGGTAAACTCCAGGAGTTGGTGATGGACAGGGAGGCCTGGCGTGCTGCGATTCATGGGGTCGCAAAGAGTCGGACACGACTGAGTGACTGAACTGAACTGAACTGATGACGTTTTTGAAAAGAAAATAATAGTACAAGCTTACATTTATTAGGTGTTTCTTAAGTGCCAGGAAGTGCTGTAAACACTTTATATATGTTTAGTCCTTACAACCATTCTATGAGATAAGAACCGATTTACCTCAATTCCATAGGAAAGGAAACTGGAGCCCAGAGAGGTTAATTGCCTAAGGTCACACAGCTGGTAAATGGTAGAACTTAGGCTTGGACTCTGGAGAAGGCAATGGCACCCCACTCCAGTACTCTTGCCTGGAAAATCCCATGGACAGAGGAGCCTGGTAAGCTACAGTCCATGGGGTTGCTAAGAGTCGGGCACGACTGAACGACTTCACTTTCACTTTTCACTTTCATGCATTGGAGAAGGAAATGGCAACCCACTCCAGTGTTCTTGCCTGGAGAATCCCAGGGGCGGGGAAGCCTGGTGGGCTGCCGTCTCTGGGGTCACACAGAGTTGGACATGACTGAAGCGACTTAGCAGCAGCAGCAGCAGCAGGCTTGGACTCAGACTGAATCTCCGGCCTTCATGCTTATCTACCACATTATACTGGATCATGTTACTACCCAGCCTCAAATACTTTCATGGCTTCTCTCTACACAGGGACTAAATACCCAACTCCATTCCAAGGTCCGCTGATCCTGTGCCATGCTTCCTGCTTACCCCTCCAAACTCATCTCAGGCTGCTTCCCTTTCCTTCACTTCCCTCCAGCAACCTGACTTGTTTTGTTGTTTTCCAGCTTCCTTGATCGTAAGCCCTTTCTTACCAACAGGCATTACACATCCTCTGCCTCAAACACTCTTCTCTCTGGCTCCTTCTCATTCTACAGACCTCACTTGAATGATCTGTCCTGAGAGAATTTCCCTCACCATGATATTTCTTAAACAGCTCCTTTCCTGGTATGTTCTATTGAAGCCCCATTCTTGTTTTCTTTTAGCCCTTAAAACAATTTGTAATTAATTATTTATTTGTAAATAAACAAGTTTTGTTTTATTTTGTTTTCTCTCTCTTCCCTACTAAAATTAAATGCTGTGAAGGCAGAGGCTGTGTCTGGTTGGTAAAAAATTGCTTTTTACCTCACTTTTGTGTACTCAGAGCTTACACAGTGCCTAGTTCATAGAAGGAACTCTAGAAAGATTTGTTGAATAGACATACCTTTTTCAACTTCATAGCTTCTCTTTACTTGTATTTTCTGCTTCCTCATCACTTTAGTTTGTCACAGCCAAGGCTCCATTTTCTCCTACACTTACCCTTAACCTCATGACCTCTCTCTTTAGTTATAATTTTTATTGCTGTTAATGGCCTCAATCACTTCATGTTTTCCAACTTGAATCCCTGAGAGAGAAATATTGATTTGTCCAACTCATTTTTTAGAAGCCAGGCAACATTTACAGGCTGTTGGTTGCTTGCCTTTGGGTCAGATTCCCGGTCCTGGTCCAAACAGCTGTGTTGGGCAGGGTGTGGGTGGTCTGCACTGTGCTGCTCCATTTCCTTTCTGGGACTCTTATCTTGAATCATAGCCCAGAAAATTGTCAGGCCAAAGTTTGACTGCCCAGTGAAGTGTTCTAAAGGAGTTTGATGATGATTCAGATTTCCCCTAAGGCAGTACTGTGGGTGAGCTCTATGGGCTCTGGGTTCCCAGGGCACTTACCAAGCAGTGCCTAAAGACTTATGGAGCACTTAGCATGTGCCAGGCACTCCGCTTTACATGTACTCTCTCGTTTCAACCTCACAACATTCAGGTGAGGTCAATAGTATTATAATCTCCCCTTTACAGGTGAGGAAACTGAGATTCAAAGAATTTAGTCCCTGGACCAAAGATCAAGATATAGTAAATGGCAATTCCCAGATTCTAATTTAGATTTGTCTGACTCCATAGCCCATCCTCCTTACACTACCCTAGACTATTTACCTTCTCCTTATCAACCGTGTCACCTTGGTCAGGTTACCTAATGTATGTGACCTTCTATTTCCTTATCAGCAAAATGAGGATATTAGTACTTAATTCATGGGATTATTATACATTTATAAGCAATAATAATCTATTCCAATAAACATAGCAGCCACATTAATATATCTCAGCTTAGTCTGAATCTAAATTTTCATATGTGAAAAGCAGAATTATCAACTTCAGTTGTCCATAAAGAACAGGATCTCCTGTGAGCCTTTATCCTGCTGGCAAGTATTCCTGGTCCAAATTATGAAGACATAGGGCTTTGAGAGAGAAAACAGTCACTCTCTAAGGAAATAGAGCAATTCATTGTACTTTGGAGATGACAAAGAACCTACACTCAACCTAGTCATAATGTAGCAGAGTGGAAATGAGTCAAGTGTTCAATATAGAGATTTGAATCTGTATCTGACAAGGATAAGACTTTCTCCAAGGCCAGAGCATTTTACATTTTGAGTTGGCAAAAAAGTTCACTTGTGTTTTTCTATAGCATCTTACAGAAAAACCCAAACTAACTTTTTGGCCAACCCAACATTATCTTATTTAATCCAACCACAACTTTAAGAGGTTTTCCAGTGGTTAAGTATCTGCCTTGCAATGCAGGGGACTTGGGTTCAATCCCTGGTCAGGGAATGTCCTATATTCTGCAGGACAATCAAGCCCACACACTACAACTAGAGAGTCCATGCACCCCAACTTAAGATTCTGCATAACACAACAAAGACTCAACATACTGCAACTAAGACCCAATGCAGCCAATAAAAAAAAAAAAACTAAATTATAAGATGAGACATCATGAAACTTCTAGAAAAAAACATAGGCAAAACATTCTCTGACATAAATAGTAGCAATATTTTTTATATCAGTCTCTCAAAAGCAATAGAAATGAAAGCAAAAATAAGCCAATGGGATCTAATCAAACTTATAAGCTTTTGCACGGCCAAGGAAACCATTTAAAAAAAGATAAACTACAGCACGGGAGAAAATATTTGCAAACAATGTGATTGACAAGGGCTTAATTTTCAAAATATGCAAACAGCTCATATAACTCAATAACAGAAAAACAACCCAATCAAAAAATGGGCAGAGGACTTAAATAGACATTTCTGCTAAGAAGACATGCTGTGCTATGCTTAGTTCCTCAGTTGTGTCCGACTCTGCGAATCCCATGGACTGTAGCATGCCAGGCTTCCCTGTCCATGGGGATTCTCTAGGCAAGAATAATGAAGTGGGTTACCATGCCCTTCTCCAGGGGACCTTCCCTATCCAGGGATCAAACCCAGGTCTCCTGTATTGCAGGCAGATTCTTTACCATCTGAGCCACAGAGAAGACCAAAGAGGACATACAGATGGCCAATAAGCACATGAAAAAATGCTCAACATCGTTAATTATTAGAGAAGTACAAATCAAAACCATTTCACATTGTTCAGAATGGCCATCATCAAAAAGTCTACAAATAGTAAATGCTAAAGAGGGTGTGGAGAAAAGGGAACCATCATACACTGTTGGTGGGAATATATATTGGTGAACTAACTATGGAGACAGTATGGAGCTTCCTTAAAAAATTAAAAATAGAGTTACCATGGGAGCCAGCAATCCCACTCCTGGGGAAAACTCTAATTAAAAAAGACACATGCACCCCAGTGTTCACAGAAGCACAACTTACAATATGGAAGCAACCTAAATGTCTATCAACAGATAACTAGGTAATGAAGATGTTATATAATACATATATATGTGTATATATAATACACGTATATAAATAATGAAATACTACTCAGCCATAAAAGAGAATGAACTAACGCCATTTGTAGCACCATGGATGTACTTAGGGATTACCATACTAAGTGAAGAAAGTCAGACAGAGAAAGACAAGTATCATATGATATCATCTATATGTGAAATTCAAAATATGATAAAAATGAACCTATTTACAAAACAGAAATGGACTAACAAACATAGATAAAAAACTTCTGGTTACCAAAGGGGATAGCAGGGGGAGCCATAAATTAGGAGTTTGGGATTAGCAGATACAAAATTCTATAATACAAAATAGATAAACAACAAAGTCCTACTTTATAGCACAGGGAACTATATTCAATATCTTATAATAAATTGTAATAAAATGAATATAAAAAAATTATATATGTATAATTGAATCACTTTGCTGTATACCAGAAACTAACACGACATTGTAAATTAACTATACTTCAAAAAGAAACAAAAACAGAAGTGGAAGTTAAAGATGAAAATGAATGAATAGCACATTGATGGTAGGAGTGACTGAATATGTAGCAATTACTTTACATGAAAACAAATTAATCTCACTAACTGGATTTTTAAAAATTATATCTAACAATAAATTGGTTATCAGAGACACACACACTTAAAACATAAAGAGATGGAAAGACTAAAAATAAAAAGATCAAAAAATATACACCGGGGAAATATGAACTGGGTTGTGGCTGTAGTATCTGTCAAAGAGGGATTTTAGTTTCAAAAGAGAACAAGTGATGAAGTTATTACATACTCATAGAAGAAACAGTAGGCAAAATGCAATAGGTAAAACACATAGATGCACCTAACTTTACAGTCTTAAAATATGCAAAACTGCAGGGAGGAATATTATAGATAAATGCATAATTGTAGCAGAAGGTTTTAAGATTCCCCTCAGAAATTGATATATCAAGGCTTAAAGTATAACTACCATATTTCATCAATTCTACATTTTATACAAGACTGGCTCGAAGATGATTAAAGACATAATAAATGTAAAAAGTAAAATTATAAAAGAAAAACATAGACGTCTGTTATAGTTTGTGACTGAGAAGAATGGAAAAGCAAAACCTAAAAAGTGCAAACTGTAAGATAATAATATTAATGAATAATAAAGATTTATATTCACTGAAAGACACTGTAGACAAAGTAACTAGATAAGAGAATGAGAAAAGATATTTGAAATTTTTAATATACAAAATTCCTGCAAATAAATAACAGGGCAGCAACCCCTAGAAAAAAAAAAAAGCAAAAAACAAGAACAGAGAGGAAACCCAAAAGTCAAAAGGCTTATAAAGAGATGCTCAAAAAATCAGTGAAATGTTAATTAAAACAGAAATGTACTGTACTTTTACATCTATTAAACTATAAAAAATTGATAATGCCCGCCAGTTGGGTTGTGGGGATGCTGAAACCCTTATCCATGGTGGTGGAAGTATGGACTAGTATAGCCGCTGTGGAAAGCAATCTGACACAAATTATGCAAATTAAGAACTCATATTCTATGAGCCTACAGTGGCACTCCTGGGATATATCTCAAAGAAGTTCTTATGCAGACACAGAAACATATTCATTGCCGTATTATTTATGATGGTGGTGACTTGATAACCTGGCTGTCTGTCACTGGGAGAGTAGACAGCTAAAATGTGATAAATGTTATATCATGAAATATTATGTAGTAATCATCAGAAATAAATTAGATATGCACACAACCACATGAATGCATTTTATCTTTACAGTGGTGCTAATGGTAAAAAACCCACCTTCCAATGCAGGAGACATATGAGACTTGGGTACAGACCCTGGGCTGGGAAGATCCCCTGGAGAAGGGAATGGCAACACATTACAGTATTCTTGCCTGGAAAATTCCACGAACAGAGGTGCCTGACAGGCTATAGTCCTGCATGTGGCCATGGGGTTGCAGAGTCAGATACAACTGAGTACACAGCACACATACCTGATATATATTATATATATTATATATATAATATATATATAATATATATATTATAATAGTTTCAGTTGTACAACACAGTGATTCAATATTATACTATATTTAAACTTATTTAAACTTATACTATATTTAAACTTATTACAAAATAAAGGCTACTTATCACCCCTTCTTATCCATTCAATTGTTGATGGACACTTAGATTATTTCCATGTCTTGGCTATTGTAAATAATCCTGCTGTGAACATTGGGGTGCATGTATCTTTTTGAGGTAGTTTTCATTTTCTTCACGTATATACTCAGGAATGGAATTGATGAACCATACAGAGCTCTCTTTTTAGTTTTTGAGAACCCTCCACACTGTTTTCCATAGTGGCTGCACCAATTTTATTCCCACAACATACTACAAAATACTAGAGTTCCCTTTTCTCCACATCCTCACCAACATTTATTATGTGTTCTTTTTGATGATAGTCATTCTGACCAGTGTGAGGTGATTATCACATTGTGGTTTTGATTTGCATTTTTCTTTTTTTTTTGGGGGGGGGGGGAGTTAAATAACTGAAATATTTATTTAGCACTGGAGAAGTAAATTCATAGTTGCCCGTGGGTGGCCATGTACAACAGAGGATAGCTGACAAAGTCTGCTTAATAAAATATACAACATATTTTTTCTTATGCAAAATCAGCAACAATCTGGGATAATTCAGATTTATTATGGGGTAACTGTCAAAAGTTTTTATCTGTGACAATAACGATGAAAATCAACCCAGAGTCCATTCAGCTTTATCTGGCAGATGGAAGGTACAATCCTAGGGCAACAGAATTTTCAAAAACAGTACAGCTGACAAAGTGTAAAAAGGTTCTAATTACTTAGTGACAACATGAAGTGTTCCATGGAGAACTGTGTCTCCTAAATCTCACATTCTTAATACCTATCACCTTTACCTTTCTAGGTGTCTTTCAGTCTAACACATATCTACCTGCTGATCCTTCAGATACAAAGTGTCTTTACATCCCAAATGTTATCAGTGCTTCCCCGCCACACCCTCCCCCCTGCATTTTTCTAATAATTAGCGATGTTGAACATCTTTTCATGTGTCTGCTGGACATCTAAATCTCTCTGGGAAAATGTCTTTCTTCCCATTTTTTTTCCTTCCCATTTCTTAATCAAGTTGTTTATCTTTTGATATTGAGTTATATAAGAAGTTTATACATTTTGGACATTAATCCCTTATCAGTTATATCATTTGCAAATATTTTCTCCCATTCAATAGGCTGTCTTCCGTTTTGTCATTAGTTTCCTTTGCTATGCAAAAGCTTTTAAGTTTATTTGTTTATTTTTCACTTTGTTTCTTTTGCCTTAGGAGATAGAGCCAAAAAATATTGCTGTGCATGGAACTCTACTCAATGTTATGTGCCAGCCTAGATGGGAGGGGGATGTGGGGGAGAATGGATACCTGTATATGAATGGCTGAGTCCCTTTGTTGTCCACCTTAAACTATCACAACATTGTTAATTGGCTATACTACAATAAAAATTAAAAGTTAAAAAAAAAAGAATAGGCTTCTTGTCTTGTTCCTGATCTTAAGAGGAAATGCTTTCAGTTTTTTACCCTTAAGATGGTATTATCTGTGGGTTTATCATATATGGCCTATATTATGTTGATATATGTTCCCTCAGAGCCACTTGATGAAGATGAAAAGAAGAGTGAAAAAACTGTTTTAAAACTCAACATTCAAAAAACTAAGAGCATGGCATCTGGTCTTATCACTTAATGGCAAATAGAAGGGGAAAAGTGGAAGCAGTGACAGATTTTATTTTCTTGGTCTCCAAAATCACTGCTGGTCGTAACTACAGCCATGAAATTAAAAGATGCTTTCTCCTAGGAAGGAAAGCTATCACCAACCTAGACAGCATATTAAAAAGCGAAAGCATCACTATGCCAATAAAGGTCCATATAGTCAAAGCTATGGTTTTTCCAAATTAGAGATACCAAGGGAACATTTCATGCAAAGATGGGCACAATAAATGAAGAAATGGTATGGACCTAACAGAAGCAGAAGATATTAAGAGGTACCAAGAATACACAGCAGGACTATACAAAAAAGATCTTCATGACCCAGATAAACACAATGGTATGATCACTCACGTAGAGCCAGACATCCTGGAATGCGAAGTCAAGTGGGCCTTAGGAAGCATCACTATGAACAAAGCTGGTGGAGGTGATGGAATTCCAGTTGAGCTATTTCAAATCCTGAAAGATGATGCTGTGAAAGTGCTGCACTCACTATGCCATCAAATTTGGAAAACTCAGCAGTGGCCACAGGACTGGAAAAGGTCAGTTTTCATTCCAATCCCAAAAAAAAGGCAAGGACAAAGAATGTTCAAACTACCACACATTTGCACTCATCTCACATGCTAGCAAAGTAATGCTCAAAATTCTCCAAGCCAGGCTTCAACAGTACATGAATGGTAAACTTCCTGATGTTCAAGCTGGTTTTAGAAAAGGCAGAGGAACCAGAGATCAAATTGCCAACATCTGTTGGATCATGGAAAAAGCGAGAGTTCCAGAAAAATATCTACTTCAGCTTTATTGACTACACCAAAGCCTTTGACTGTGTGGATCACAACAAACTGTGGAAAATTCTTAAAGAGATGGGCATACCAGACCACCTGACCTGCCTCCTGAGAAATCTGTATGCAGGTCAAGAAGCAACATTTAGAACTGGACATGGAACAACAGACTCGTTCCAAATCGGGAAAGGAGTACATCAAGGCTGCATATTGTCACCCTGCTTATTTAACTTATATGCAGAGTACATCATGCGAAATGCTGGGCTGGATGAAGCACAAGCTGGAATCAAGATTGCCAGGAGAAATATCAATAACCTACATAATCTATATGTAGATGACACCACCCTTATGGCAGAAAGTGAAGAAGAACTAAAGAGGCTCTTGATGAAGGTGAAAGAGGAGAGTGAAAAAGTTGGCTTAAAACTCAACATTCAGAAAACTAAGATCATGGCATCTGGTCCCATCACTTCATGGGAAATAGATGGGAAAACAGTGGAAACAGCAACAGACTTTATTATTTTCTGGCTCCAAAATCACTGTAGATAGTCACTGCAGCCATGAAGTAAAAAGACACTTGCTCCTTGGAAGAAAAGCTATGACCAATCTAGACTCCTATTAAAAAGCAGAGACATTACTTTGCCAACAGAGGTCTGTCTAGTCAAAGCTTTTTTTTGTTTTTTCCAGCAGTCATGTATGGATGTGAGAGTTGAACTATAAAGAAAACTGAGCGCCAAAGAATTGATGCTTCTGAACTGTGGTGTTGGAGAAGGCTCTTGAGAGTCCCTTGGACTGCAAGGAGATCCAACCAGTCCATTCTAAAGAAATCAGTCCTGGGTGTTCATTGGAAGGACTGATGCTGAAGGTGAAGCTCCAATACTTTGGCCACCTGATGTGAAGAACTGACTCCTTGGAAAAGACCCTGATGCTGGGAAAGATTGAAGGCAGGAGGAGAAGGGGATGACAGAGGATGAGATGGTTGGATGGCATCACGGACTGGATGGACATGAGTTTGAGTAAGCTCCAGGAGTTGGTGATGGACAGGGAAGCCTGGTGTGCTGCAGTCTATGGGGTTGCAAAGAGTTGGACATGAGTGAATGACTGAACTGAACTGACTGATGGTTTTTCCAGTAGTCACGTATGGATGTGAGAGTTGGGCCATAAAGAAGGCCAAGTGTCGACAAATTGATGCTTTCAAGTTGTGTTGCTGGAGAAGACTCTTGAGAATCCCTTGGACAGCAAGGAGATCAAACCAGTCAATCCTAAAGGAAATCAACACTGAATATTCACTGGAAGCTGAAGCTCCAATCCTTTGGCCACCTGATGCAAAGAGCCAACTCATTGGAAAAGACCCTGAGGCTGGGAAAGATTGAAGGCAGGACAGGAAGCGGGCAGCAGAAGATGAGATGGTTAGATAGCATCACTGACTGAATGGACATGAGTTTGAGCAAACTCCAGGAGACACTGAAGGACACGGAAGCCGGGAGTGCTGCAGTCCAAGGGGTTGCAAACACTCAGACATGACTTAGCAACTGAACAACAAAAACAAATACCAATTTGATGGTAGTTTTTTATCATGAATAGATGTTGAATTCTGTCAAATGTTTTTTCTGTGTTTATTGAGATGATCATATGATTTTTATCTCTCCTTTTGTTAATGAAGTATATCACATTGATTGACATTGAACTATCTTTGCATCCTGGGAATAATCCCACTTGATCACAGTGTATGGTCCTTTTATATATCATTGGATCTGGTTCTCTAATATTTTGTCAAGAATCTTTGCATCCATATTCATCAGAGATGTTGGCTTGTAACTTTCTCTTTCTGTAGTGTCTGTGTCTGGTTTAGGTATCAGGGTAATTGTGGCCTTTTAGAATAAATTTGGGAGTGTTCCAACCCCTTAAGTTTTTTGGAATAGTTTGAGAAGGATAGGTATTAACTCTTCCTTATATGTTTAGTAGAACTCCATATAAAGTTGTCTGGTCCAGGACTTCTTTTTGTCTTCTGGCTGCCCTAGGTCTTCATTTCAGTGCATGGACTTTCTCTAGTTGCACAGCATGGGCTCTAGTGTAAGAGGCTCGGTATTGTGACTTCAGACTTAGTTGCTCCACAGCACGTGAGATCCTAGTTCCCTGAGCAGAGATTGAACCCCTGTTCCCTGCATTGAAACATGGATTCTTAACCACCAGACTACCGTGGAAGTCCTCCAGCCCTGGACTTTTTTTTTGCTGGAAGGTTGTTTTTCTTTTTTTTTTTTTAATTACAAATTCAATTTCACTGTTAATGATTGGTCTTTTCAAACTCTCTATTTCTAACATTAATGCATTTTATTTATTAGACTGGCAACCCTAAAGCATAGATTCCGTACACCAGCCCCGCAGCCCCGAGACAGTATTCAGACTCAGCACCTGAAGCCTTGCTCTTTTTCATCATGAGAAGACTCTTATGATACAGAAACAGGTGTAAAGATGAAAAGTGCCAGGATATGCTACCCCAAAATATGCCACTTTGGCATAAGGGTTATTTTGAGCTAAAGGGACTTGAAAAACAGAAGATACAAAAGGGACACTTTGATCTCCCCTTTCCTCCTGAACACATGAGATAAAACTCCCACATAGGAGCTGCCCTTCACATACCAGGAGAAAAGAAACAGTCTTATCAAACTGAGACCAAGAGAATTCTACCCAAACTGACATTGTTAAAATAATTCTTATCTTCCTTCAGCCTCCCTGTACATTTTAGTTACTTCTCCACAATTGACTCTCTTTGTTTAACCTGTATTAAAGCATTTAGGTTTTGCCACTTCTTTGGGTCTTCATTTCCTTATGAGGGCTCCCTTGTCACATAAAACTTAAATTGAATAAATTTGTATGTTTTTCTCTTGTTCATCTGTCCTTTTATCTTTACCTTGCCCCACCCCACCATCCCCACTCCATGCCTGCAATATCACATGTAATTTCAGTCCATGAAATAGAAGACTCACTTTAGTACAAACTCTATTTCCAAAAAGCTTCTGATATCCTTTGGGGCCACATGTATTTAAACAATTCATACTTATTTGGATTTTAGAAAGATAGCTCTAAATTGATGCTTTTGAACTGTGGTGTTGGAGAAGACTCTTGAGAGCTCCCTTGGACTGCAAGGAGATCAAACCAATCAATCCTAAAGGAAATCAGTCCTGAATATTCACTGGAAGGACTGATACTGAAGCTGAAGCTCCAATACTTTGGCCACCTCGTGCAAAGAACTGACTCATTAGAAAAGACCTGGATGCTGGGCAAGATTGAAGGCAGGAGGAGAAGGGGATGACAGAAGTTGAGATGGTTAGATAGCATCACCAACTCGATGGACAGGAGTTTGAGAAAGCTCTAGGAGTTGGTGATGGACATGGACGGGGAAGCCTGGCATGCTGCAGTCCTGGGGTCAAAAAGAGTTGGACACGACTGAGTGGCTGAACTGAACTGAAGATAGCTCAGCACTTTTCTTTATATACTACAAATAACCCAGCAGGATCTAGAGTATGATCCCATAAGCAATATAGCAGAGGAGTAAGATGTGGAGATCATCTTCCTCCCCACAAATACATTTGCATGTGGAACAACTCCTACTGAAGACCTCAGACTTCATCTGTCTTACATTACATTCTCAGGCTCAGCTGAAGACCCTGAGAGGGAAGAGGTAAAGTTTTGCCTCCCCTGCAAAGACACGTTTCCCAAACCAGAATATTCCAAAGATTCTAAGGCCCAGAAGCTACAGCAGACTCCAACCTACAGGAAAGAAGGAAGAAGTTGTTGCTGCTCCTCTGCGACTTCACCACCCCATTCCTATCATCCAGGTGCCGTGCTTTTTGACACTGAAATTTGATTCATGCGTATCTTTCTCTGGGCTTCCTTGGTGGCTCAGATGGTAAAGAATTTGCCTGCAGTGCAGACAAACCAGGTTCAATCCTTGGGTCAGGAAGATCTAGAGAAGGGAAAGGCTACCCACTCTAGTATTCTTGCCTGGGAAATCCCATGGACAGAGGAGCCTGGCGGGCTATAGTCCATGGGGTTGCAAAGAATTGTACATGACTGAGTGACTAATATTACTGTGTTCCAGACCCAAATGGGTAGCCCTGTGCTATCATATGATAATTGTGTCTGGGCTTGATGCTCCAGCTAGACTAGGATTGGTCATCAGTGTAGTCCTAGTTAAATGAAGGAAGGAGTCAGCATTAATTCTCACAGCTGAGTATGCAAATGTGAAAAATGAGGCCCAGAAAAGTTAGATTACTTGTCCAAGTTACAACAGTTGGTAAGTAAGTAGGGCCAGGAATCAACGATGGTGACCTTGAGTACCTGGCAACCACATTAGTTAGCTTCTTAATATGAAGAGGTTGTCACATGTCACTCAACTGCTTGTTGGTATATTTTTTGAGAAAATTTTTAAAAGAGGAAAATTACCTTAGGATTATTTTCATTAAAAGGGTATTTTTTTCCAATGTGGGCCTTGTCTACTATCTGTATTCAATAGTAATACTCACTCATTCAACAGTCTAATGCAATGGAAGGATAATCTTTGGAACCAGACAAACTTGAATTCAGATACTCGCCCCGTCCCTCACAGGCTGACCTGAGCAAGTGACTTCCCTGCTCTTAGCACTTCCTGTATCTGTAAAAAGGAGATAATAATGGTATCCTCTACAATGGCTTCTCTGAGGGTTAAATGAGCACATTGCAGGAGCTGCTCAAATTGATAGGAAAGTGCTTTGTGATCTGTAAAGAGCTATGTGAATGCGTATAATGATGCTGTGTGCCAGTGGTATAGAAAAGGTAAACATAAAACCAGCAAACCTGCAAACAAGTAGTAATTAATTAAAAAATTAGGGCCCCAAACAGCAGAGAAGCAAAAGGAGTTTCACAAAATATTACTGTTTAAGAGGAAGTCCGATTTTGCTTTTAAGTGCTTGATACACCTGCAAGAAGAACACATCAAATAGCATTGCCCACAAATACAACTATCAGAACTGCTCAGTAAATACCAAATAATATAGACATTAAAATAAAATAAAATCATTGGATATACTGGAATAAATTGAGAGTGAGGCTTGAGTTTATATAGAAGGTCTTTTACTGTCAATTAATTTTATAAATACCATGAAAATGATAGTAGTAATAGCTACTACTGGTTGACTGAATATTTATATCAGGCACTTTATGCTGCTGCTTCTGCTGCTAAGTCACTTCAGTCGTGTCTGACTCTGTGCGACCCCATAGACGGCAGCCCACTAGGCTCCCCCGTCCCTGGGATTCTCCAGGCAAGAACACTGGAGTGGGTTGCCATTTCCTTCTCCAATGCATGAAAGTGAAAAGTGTAAGTGAAGTCACTCAATCGTATCTGACCCTCAGCGACCCCATGGCCTGCAGCCTTCCAGGCTCCTCCGTCCATGGGATTTTCCAGGCAAGAGTACTGGAGTGGGGAGGCACTTTATAGACATCACTAATTTAATCCTTAAAACAACCTCATGAAACAGGAATTATCACTCCCTTTCCATTGACAAGAAAATAGAAGCCCCCAAAGGTGGTGGGACATTCCCAAAGACATATAGAGCAAAGACGATGGGATAGAAATACAAATTCAATGTCATTCAAAAAGAGCAAGTAATTTTGCTTCCTAGATTTTACCAAAACTCCTGAACATTCTTCCTTCTAAGCAGTATCATTTGCCTCTGAGTGGGGACCACCTTTTACCCAGTTATAGTTCATCCTTCTGGTCAACACGGACTTCTACATTTTCACCCAGAAATGCTCTTTCATCATCATCTTCCTTCAGCTGCCTGTCATTTCCTGGTTCCTCAGCAGAATCTTCTTCACTTCCCTCTTCTTCAGTTCCCCAAATGTCATATTCCCTTTCCTCTTTCTTCTTGGCCTCTTCTTCCCATTTTCTTTTTTCCATTTCTTCATACAGTTCTCTCCATTGCTTCTCTACATCTTGTTTAGAGTATGGAATTTCAAAATAGTAATTTACAGATGCTATAAACAAAGTTAAGTCACTTTGGAAACATCTGGCATCTCCCCACACACTTAAAGATTTGTGGTGTGGTGTGGTGTTTATTTACATACAAATTTTTAGTATGTGTGGAGTGGAAAGAAGTATGTGTGGAGTGGAAAGAAGTATGTGTGTGTGTATAATTTGTTCGTAAATAAAATTGGTTCAGATTCAACAAACATTTACTGAATGCCTACAGCACTGCCAAGCATGGTGTGAGACAATATACACATGCTTTCTATTCCTTACAACAATGTACAAGGTCCCATTTTCTAGGACTATGAGGTTCAGATTGATTAAATGACTTGCCCAAGCTATACAGTTAGTGAGTTGTAGAACTAGAATTAGAAATCAGGTTTTCTGGTTCTGAGTTTGACCCTCTTTCTGCTATATCACTGTAAAACAGTTTTTATGAAGCTCTTTGAATTTGCTTTTGAACTGTAGCAAGTACAAACTTGCAGTCAGAAGTAGAATGTCTGTGATCTCTAATGGGTCATCCAGGTTCTAGAACTTGATCCTTAGAACCATTATAAATTTTACTGCTCGAGGGCCCTTAAAGAAAGGACAGAGTTGGAACTCCTCTAGGTCTTTAATCCTCAACACAGAGAATCTGGGCCAAATAGTCTTTTAGCCAGTCCTGGGAGACAAAGCTAGATTGAGAAACGGCATGCCCTATAGGCTGGGGCCCTTGACGATCCTACTGGGAGGAAATGCTTGACATCTTGTTGTGTTTGCCTCATTATTGTGTTGCGGGGGCATACTCTCTCTTTCAGTCAAGCCTTCTTTTTCTTGTGCCTGGAAAGCACTGGCCACAGTTAACGTCTCTATTTCTTTACTTCCCTCTTACTGCTCTATTCACTGATCTGTTTCTACCCTCCATTCTTTACCAAAGCAGATCTTGCCAAAGGTAACCAAACTCTACCAACTCCTTAAGCCCGCCTGGACCTATAACAAGCCATTGAACCATTTCCTTTTCATTGGACCTCATCCAACTCGTACCTTCACTATCCTCCTTTCTGTATTTTTATGTGATTACTCTCTTGCAAACATCCTCAACTTCCTTGCCCTTCCCTCCCTTAGTTGGAAAGTGAAAGTGAAGTCGCTCAGTCGTGTCCGACTCTTTGCGACCCCATGGACTGTAGCCTACCAGGCTTCTCTGTCCATGGGATTCTCCAGGCAAGAATACTGGAGTGGGTTACCATTTCCTTCTCCAGGGGATCTTCCCGACCCAGGGATCGAACCCAGGTCTCCTGCATTGGAGGCAGACGCTTTAACCTCTGAGCCACAGGTCCTCAAATCTGATTAATTCCAGTTTGCCATGCCTCCACCTAAGCAGAGAGAATGACTAGAGAAAATAATGAAAACAAACTGATTCTCCTCATTTTAAATTCATTAAAACTGAACTCAAGTGAGACCTTAGTGCTAACTGGTGAGCCTACCATAGTTCTGTGTTTGATTCATTCTCCTTTTCCCCTGGAGCCATGTCGGGCTAGCAAGGTTTTCTCGGGGCTGCGCTGCATTTGGCTATAATTCCTACCCAACCCTCCTTTCCCTTTCCCCTTTCAGAAGTGCCTATTCCTACACCCTCTAAATTCATGTTACTAAATTCAGTGGTCCATTCTAAGTCCTCATCTTCATCTTCCCCAGGCATTACCTGCAATAAGTCACCTACATTTCTAACACCATCTTGGTGTCTGTCTGCTTCCCAGAGAATCCAACTACATGGACTGTCACCACCATGTCTACCCACCTGCCTGTATTTTTAACACGGTCATTCCTTTTTTCCTGTCATTATGGATGAAATAGCTGTACTCCTATGGGAAGCCAGTGCACCTTGAGCACTAGATCTCATCCACTCTCATAGTCTCAAGTATAGTGCTCTAGCAATTCTCCTCTTTTTCTCCAATATTGTTTTTCTCTTTATTGCATCATTCCCATTAACACAAAAGCAGGCAGATTGGTCAAAAAATCTTGACCAACATTTCCTTTTACCTGCCACCCTGTTCTCTCTACCCTTTTTTTTTTTTTTTTTTACCACAAAACTCCTCAAAACACTAGTTTATACTTATGTCTCTGGTTCTTCTTTCATTCTTTTTCAAACCCATTTTTTTCCCTGTACCACTTCACTGAAACTGCTCTTGTCAGAGTCACTAATGAACTCCATGTTATTAAATTCAGTGGTCCATTCTAAGTCCTCATCTTCATTGACCATCCAATACAATTGATCCCTCCTTTTCCCCTTAAAATGCTTTCTTCACTTGGTCTACAGAATAGTCTTCTGGTTCTCTTCCTACCTCATTGGCTACTTTTTCTGTCTTCTTAGCTGGTTCCACTTTCTCTTCCTGATCTCTAAATACTGGGGTGCTCCAAAACTCATCGGGATTCCCAGATGGCTCAGGTGGTAAAGAGTCTGCCTGCAATATGGGAGACCCGGGTTTGATCCCCGGGTAGGGAAGATCCTCTGGAGAAGGAAATGGCAACCCACTCCAGTATTCTTGCCTGGAAAATTCCATGGATTTAGAAGCCTGGCGGGCTACAGTCCATGGGGTCGCAGAGTTAGACAAGACTGGGTGACTTCACTTTCTTTCCAAAGCTCATCCTTGAATCTTCCTTCTATACATACCCTCTCCATAGGGGATTTCATCCAGAGTCATGGGTCTTCAAGTATTACCTGTAGGATGATGACTCCCAAATATACTATTATATCTCTTATTCAGGTTGTATCCAGTTGCCTCATTAACATTTAGATTTCTAATCATCATATCTGACTTAACATTTAATAATATGTTATTTGTTTCTGTCCCCACTCCTACACCAAATATGCTCCTTCCTGTTCTTCCCTATCTCAATAACTCCACCCTTCTAATCACTGGAGTCAAAAACTTTGGAGCCATCCCTCTTTACTCCCGCTCATATTTTGTATCTAATCCATCATTCCTGTGAATTTTGCCTTCAAAATGAATCTAGAATCTGAACATTTCTCTGCCTTCGCCACCACCACTCACTTCTGCCTTTATTCTTAGAGTCTTTTGCAACACAGCAGCCAGAGTAACATATTCATCTATGAGCCAGTTCATATTACTCCTTTGCTAAAAATGGCTCCCCATTTTATTCAGAGAAGTGGCGGCAACTACTCTCTTGCACTCAGCTCTAGTTACATTGTCCTTCTTACTCTTTCTTGGACAAGCAAGTTATGCTTCTATTTCAGGGATTTTGCATTTGCTGTTCTCTCTACCAGAAGGCTTTTCTTCCCAAATATCTGTGTGGTTTGCTCCTTATTCCTCCAAGTTACTTAAATGTTGCTTACTCAACAAAGCCTCTCCTGACCGAAGAGCAAAATCCCCATGATGACAGGCCTCTCTCTTGCTTTCTTGTCCTCTGTAGTTTATCTCACCATCTCATCATATATATTTACTTCTTTGTATGTTTCTTATTGGTCTCCCTTGAATGTAAGCCCCATGAGGGTGGAAACTTTTCTGTTTTATTTCACTGGCATATCCCCAACAAATACAATAGTACTTTGAACAGGTACTCAAAATATTTGCCAAGTGAATATACAGGTTAATAATAATAAGTACCATTTATTGAGCAATTACTATATGCCTGTCATCATGGGGATTTTGCTCTTTGGTCAAGAGAGGCTTTGTTGAGTAAGCAACATTTAGAGGCTTCCCTGGTGGCTCAGATGGTAAAGTGTCTGCCTGCAATGCGGGAGACCTGGGTTTGATCCCTGGGTCAGGAAGATCCCCTGGAGAAGGAAATGGCAACCCATTCCAGTACTCTTGCCTGAAAAATTCCACAGACAGAGGAGCCTTGTAGGCTACAGTCCATGGGGTCGGAAAGGGTCAGACACAACTGAGCAATTTCACTTTACTATATGCCAGGGACTTATAAGATAATTGCTGTCGTATTCACAATTCATAGATGAGGAGACTGAAGAGGTTAAATAACTTGCCTAAGACCCTACAGCTAACAAGTAATAGAGCCTGGATTTGAACCTAAGCAATCTAGCACTAAAACTCATGTTCTTAACCAATATGTAATATTACTTCAATAAAACAATGTTAGATGATAACCTCAAAATTAAAAAAAAAAACAGACTAAAAAGCGTTAAAATGTCTAACTTTTATTTTTTCTATGGTGACTCTATCACTGCCTCTTTGAAAAGTTTAATTACTAAAGTTCTCTCAAAAATCTCTCTTTGATGCCTGTGCTTTGCTACTGCTCTAAGTATGGGCCTAGTCTCCTTTAGGGCAATCAGGCATTGGTCACAAACCTGCTTCAGTGGCCCTTCCTGCAGAACCAGGAGGTCTGGATGAAGGGCGGCTCCGTTAAGAAGCCATTGTCCCAAGTATCACTCCACCCATAAAATAGTTCTAGGAGACCAGGGAAGCTGGTAGACAGCACAAACCTTGCTTCCTTCTCCAAATCGTCCATCAGAAATGGCTTCGGTGGCTCCCTTCAAGGTCACTATACTGTGAGCAGGGAATGTGACACAGAAGGTGTGTGCATTCTGACTCAACAAGTTAAAGGTTGTGTGTGACCTTGCACAGTTTATATATACTCTCTGAATCTCAATTCCTACATTTGAAAAGTGGGAATAAAAATACCTGCCTTGTGACACATACACTATTGATACTAGGTATGAAACACACAACTAATAAGAATACACGGCAGTAGTATAGAAAACTCTAATGAACTGTGGTGACCTAAATCAGAAGGAAATCTGAAAAGAGGGATATATGTATATGTATCAGTTTGGTTCAGTTGCTCAGTCCTGTCCGACTCTTTGCGACCCTATGGACTATGCGTAGTTGATTAATTCTGCTGTACGGTAGAAACTAACACAACATTATAAAGCAATGCTACTCCCATAAAAATTAAAAACAAACGAACAAACTCTAATGTCTTGCTGGGTTGTTTTAAGGGCTAAGTGGGGAGACTTTTGGAAATGTTCATAGAGTTAGGTACAAGGTTTTAGGTGTCCAGTGAATACAAATTCTTTACCCTGACTTTCAGGGCCATGTAACCAGCAAATGAGACAATGACTACGAGACTGATTTTTTAAATGCAGAGAACAGTGCACAGCTGAGGAGTCAGACATCTGGAAATCCATATGAGTGAATATCTTACTTTTCTTGTTCCCCAGGTCATATTTCCAACCTCCTCTGCAAACTCTTCATCATTTGTAGGAAGGAAATTGTCAAAGATGCTGCCTGATTTCACCTGATGAAATGGAAATGATAGGATTATTAGAACTAAGTCGACCAGCTTAAAAAATATCAATGGGAAGCTTTGCAAAATGCATATTCCCAGGCCAGGAGCCCAGAGATTTTAATCAATAACTGAGGTGGAGTGAGGGAATACAACAGTGATTAAGAATAGAAAAGCTCCAGAATGCTGTACCACCTTAGCTGATCTGCTCTAGAAATAAGTTACGTTACTGTTTCCCAAGATGCTATGTCCCCCAAGCCTCTGACAACTCTTTCAGAGGGTTGTGAAGAAATCTCCGTCACTCTGTCAGGCTCCAAATTGCTGCCCAGTGGCTCTCGCCCCAGTTCAGATTGACAGCATCTACCTCTGCTATCACTTATACATGCCTTTTTAAGGTTCTCTCCTCAATATAGTCAGAAAAACTAAAAGAATACAAGGAAAAGAAAAGGTTTGACAAGAAGTGTGAGCACAGTTCTCTACCATATTTCTCTATTTTCTTAAAATAATATACTTAATATTTACAATTACAGAAAAAGATGAATTAGTCAATGGTGTATAATAATTTCAGTGTTCATTGGACTTCCCTGGTGGTCCAGTGGTTAAGAACCCAAAATTCCATTGCAGGAGGCACTGGTTTGATCCCTAGTCAGGGAACTAAGATCCCACATGTCATAAGGAGTAGCTGAAAAAAGTACTTTCAGCATTTATCAATGATAAAGAAATAGAATAGAAAGAGCAGAGGTCATGGAGTCAGACCAGCTCAACCACATACTATCTGTGTGACTTTGGGGATGTTACTCAACTCCTCTGAGCCTATTCCCTCATAGTTCAGTTCAGCTGTTTAGTCGTGTCCAACTCTTTGCAACCCCATGGACCACAGCATGCCAGGCTGTAGTCCCTGTCCATCACCGACTCCTGGAACTTACTCAAACTCATGTCCATCGAGTCAGTGATGCCATCCAACCATCTCATCCTCTGTCATCCCCTTCTCCTCCTGCCTTCAATCTTGCCCAGCATCAGGGTCTTTTCCAAGAAGTCAGTTCTTCACATCAGGTGGCCAAAGTATTGGAGCTTCAGCTTCAGCATCAGTCCTTCCAATGAGTATTCAGGACTGATTTCCTTTAGAATGGACTGGTTGGATCTCCTTGCAGTCCAAGGGACTCTCAAGAGTCTTCTCCAACACCACACTTCAAAAGCATCAATTCTTTGGTGCTCAACTTTCTTTATGGTCCAACTCTCATAATTGTATATGACTACTGGAAAAACCATAGCTTTGACTAGACAGACCTTTGTCAACAAAGTATGTCTCTGCTTTTTAATATGCTGTCTAGCTTTGTCATAGCTTTTCTTCCAAGGAGTAAGCGTCTTTTAATTTCATGGCTGCAGTCACCATCTGCAGTGATTTTAGAGCCCAAGAAAATAAAGTCTGTCACTGTTTCCATTGTTTCCCCATCTATTTATTCCCTCACAAGTGAAGTATTAAAAATAACTCCCTTGCAGTGTTGTCATGAGCATTAGAAATAATACAGTGTTTATAACAGTCATAAAACACAGTGTTTATAATAGTCATTTGATAAATTGTAAGTTATTATCATAATTTTTCAGTATCTGTATATGTTTCAAAAGAAACACAGGGGGGTCATTCTGGATTTTTAAACTTCAGCACTATGTTAAATAAATCAGCAAATTAATTGTGTGAGAGCAGTTGTGTGACCAGGAGAAAGTTTGCAGCATGTGTTATCCCCATAGCCTCCCTCTGAAGGTTTGAAAAAGTTTTGTTTTGCTTTTTTAAATAAGAAAGAAGTTTATTTGGCTTACATCATCTCACCAAACCTGCCTTCAGCAGAAAAATAAATGACAAAATAGCCACTTTGGATCAGATCAGATCAGATTTGGATAGAGATTGTTAATTTCCTCTGAGCAATTTGAAAAATCTGTTTTAATAATTTTTTATGAAACTTTACGATTTTTTTCTTTGGGATTGTTTTTTTCTTTTTTGAGTTGGATGTTTTGTTTTTCTTTTTTGAGTTGTTAGAGTTGTTTGAGTTGGTTAGAGAACTGCTCATTTTTTGGCTCTTCCATTTTTCCTACTCCACAAGAAATGTTTCCAATCTCCCCTGTTCTCTTTGGTGCTCCTTTTCCTCCAGCCCCCTTACACTAAACTCTGCCTCCAGCTGAGAATCAGGACATGACGGCCAGTCCTGCTGGATAAACCTCACTACTGGAGGGACCTCAGTCTACTCTATCCTCTCTGTGTCTCCATGTTTTTATCTGGACAATGAAAGAAAATATAACTTCCATGTTTCCTTCACACACTTCTCAGGAGAGAACTTGTTTGAAAGACTTTCGTGAGACTATAAAGCCTAAAAAATTAATTCACTGAAAGTTACCTAGTTTCCTTGATGTCCCACTTGAATCATAAAATGGAAAAAGTATAGATTTAGCCACTTACTAGCTATGAGATCTTGACAAGTCATATCACCTCTCTAAGGCCTCCACTTCTTGGTCAATAAAATGAAGATGATAAACCCTACCTTCAAGCCCTATAGGGCTGTGACACAGACCATATGACCTAAGGAATGTCAACGTGCTCTGCATTATGACTGCTAGGCTGTACTCCTTCAAAGATCATAAGGAGTCCCAAAACTAAGAGAAAGTGTTTTCTTTGTTCACTACCATCTCCTCGAGCCTCTGTCCCAGTGAAAGACGGCAGTATCTTCCGCCTAAGGGGAAAGAAAAGGAATTTTGTATGGAAGAGAGCAGGCTGGATCGGGAACTAAGCAGAAAGGTTAAGAAACTTACTAGGCTAGGACCTGATGCAGAGGGTGATGGGTTCACAGAGCATTTGGAAACCCAGGCTGGAGTAGAGCCAGTGAGCGAATCCCGCCCATTTCCACGCTGAGAGTCACTAGGCTTTCCAGTGAGATGCAGGGACCCTGTGGTGAGCTGGATGTGCTGGGTTGGCTAAGTGAGTAGGGTGGAGTAGGACTTGGGAGTGCCAGACCCAACTAGAAGTTAACAGGATGCCTGCAAGGGTGATGTCAGCATTGTGCAGAACTGTGTTACAAGAGGAAAAATAGATAAAGAGATCTTGCTGGAGTTTCAGAAATGTTGTCTCTCAAGATTCATCCCAGACCTGCTGGATCAGAATCTGCACTTTATTAAGATCTGAATGATTCATATGCATATGACAGTTTGAGAAACACTCCTTCAGCACGGTTTAAATTCTCAAATAGGAAGTTTTGCCTATTGGGGGAGGAAGATAGAACTCAGAGCAATTACTGCCAAATAATTTTAAAATTTTGTAGATGAACAAAGATACTGTTTAGTGTGTGCCTTAATGTTTTCTATGGGAAAAAAACCCAACACATTTTAAGGAAACAATCAGATTAGGCATGTTAACATGACCACATATTTTTACAAGATGTAGAAAGTTCCTATTATTAAAAGGGACAACTGAAAAAAAAGAGGTAATGGGAACTTGTAGAGAGTGTATCCATATTCTTCAGATAAGAAAGCAAACAAAGAAGAACATATGTCCCTCTGCTCTTTCTTCTTTCCGTCTCTCCTGAACCCCTACTGTGTACCTGGTAATTTACCTACCTCATCTCCTTACACTTGTATGCTGACGTCACTGAATCAGGAAACCAATAAAGTTGAAATAAATAATCCAAAAAAACGTCAAATAGTGGGTGTCTGTTCAAGAGACCTTTAGCAGCCCTGAAGTGTAGAAATCACTGGTCGGAGACAGAGATTTCCCTGGCCCTGAAACATTCCAGAATACACCCAATAACCAGTGGCTTCACTTTCTAGAGGCTCCATTGTACACTGGATGTAGTCAGTAAAGGACTTAGGCTGACAGGTATTTGAATCCTGCTTCTCCCATACACTACCTGTGTGCTCTTGGGCACATCACGTGACACTTCTGATTCTTAATTCCCTCAAATATAACATGGGGTAATAATAAGCCGATAGTAATATTTACTTTTCCTTCCTCTCCAAAGGAATTCCAATACTACATAGATTGTAGTTTCCAAGAGGTCTCCTGGGCTAAAGTTTTCCCTCTGGGGCGTGCATTTGAGGTACTGTGTTTCTCTCGAGCTGGGGAAGAATCATAACAGGTCTCGTTGGAAGAAAACAACAATCCGACAGCCTGAGTTTCTGAGCCCCCCTCTTTCCCTTCCAGTCAGAGCCAGGAAGGGGGAGGTGAAGTCAGGATTTGTCATCATGGCTGGGACAATCAGCCCCAACATCTCTCTGCGGATTTTAGCATTTCAGAGTTTTACCACATCTCTGATTCCCTTTTATCTCCAGAACAACCCCCCAAGATTTATATAGGACCAGACTAGCAATGCAAACTATTAGAACACTGAATCTAGCCTCAGAAAGGCCTGTACTCAAATCCCAGCTTCTCTGCTTACCAGATGTGTCTTCGGGCAAATTAGCTAACTTTTCTGAATGTCAGTTTCCACATTTAGGTACAGGGGATTTCATAGTGAGAATTAAATGGCATTTGCAGAGTCCCTGAAATAGAGCTTGGTATAGGGTAGAGACTCAGTAAATTTTAGCCATTATAATTATCAGGATAAATATAACTAGCCCCATTTTAAAGATGAACAGTTTGAAATTTAGAAAGAATAAGACTCATTCAGTTCTTGTAATTTCCAGACTGGAGTTCTCTTCACTTTGTGCAAACTTCAGAGGGACTGTTGTTCAATGGCTCTGAGCCCAGAGAGCTTTACCTGCCAAAGGTCCAGGCCAAGGACACTGATGTTGTAATAGTGGCAAATGTTGGGGTCAGGCTTATATTCAGGATTGTCTATTTCTGGATGAATCCACTCCCCCTGGTACTTGGAATTGTCAATGATCCGAGGTTTCCATTTCCCCTAAGCAAAGAACCAAAGAGTGAACGTGGCATTAGTATTTTTCCATTCTTCTCATGCAATTAGAAAGACTAATCAGTTTAGAAAGACTAATCAGTTTATAAAGACAATTGTGGATTAGGCATAAGGATTCAGAGCAGGCTTCCTGGAGCTTCTTTCCTTTTCTTTGAGCTAACTCACAAGACCCTTCCAGGTTCCCCTTTCTCCCCAGAGGGATCTGAACAAGGTGGCAGAGACCCATTATGAGCCTGGTCCCAGCTCTCTGTGCAAGTTTGATTATGGGGTTAAGAAACGTAGCTTCATAGGGAACACCATCTACGGACTCTGGACTTGAGGCCATTCTCTTCGTGGTGTGCAGCACAGGAAACTGGGGCCAAATAAAACAATACTTACTTCAGTCAGTCCTATCTCTGGACCATTTGATAGTTGATTCCTTTAGTTCCGGACTTGGCCCTTAAAAAGAAGCCCCCCTACCCCAGCATGTTTGGCTATTCATGTCCTACTCTTCCCCTTTCTGGACCACTTCTGAGACTTCTGGTCCCTGACCCCAGACCCATTTCCTGTTTTGATCATGTTCCTTTGGCTGTTATCCACCACTTGGGACAAACTCCTTGCTTAGGGCTCCCTGGACCTCTGCTTCCCAGCATCGACCTTGACCAGCCCGCCTGCTCCCAGCCAGACACAGCCGTGAGTACAGGGCCCAGATGAAGCTACAAACTCATGGAGGGAAACAGGGCAGGGGGCAATGGGGAAGCAGGAAGATGATCACAGCATCTTAGTGTTTCTGTTCTGTAAATTAAAGTTTACACCATCTCTTCTGTCTTATTTCTCACACTGATTGGAAGGAGAGACCCCCTTCCTTCCCCCCACACTGCCGCTCACCTTATACTTCACGTTTGGTATCAGGGGCCCTTCCCACTCCCCATCCATTGCCTCATTCCAGTCGTCTGGCTTCTCGGCTTCTGGGTCAGGGATGTATTCAAAGTCTTCCCAGTCCTAAAATAAAACGTTCCTCCATGAAGACAGATGAGTGGGCCAGAATGAAATTGGGGTCCTGAGTACGTCAAGTGGACCTGGTGCCTTGCACCTGGTGCTCTCCTGTCCTCATCCCTATGAAAGCCCAGCTCAAGACTCTGCAAACAAATCCAATACATGCGGCAGAGAAAAAGCCTTTAAGCAATCCAGCCTCTCCTCAGATTCTCCATCCTTCTGACCCTGACAACTTTAAGCTCAAAGAAGCTGGGAGTTTTCCTTATCCTGGCCCTCTCCCTTCCACAGTCATATGCCCCATCATTAGAACAAATCTTCTAGCCTGGGTCCCTCTTCGTAAAGACCTGTTTTAGTGACCTGGCACTTGGAAGGTCATGCTCTCAGATCTGTATCAGTCCTCCTTTGTACCCCAGGTCCCTTCTATTTCCTAAGACAACTCCAAGTTACAGCTTGTCCTAACTTTCATATTTCTTCTGCTCTGGAGCCTCTAAAGTTCTGCTCTATCTACCTGGCAGTTCACCTTGGTACTGACCATTTCTCAGACTTAAATGCTTTGATGCTAACTGCACTAGGCTCACAGTCTTTCACCAGCATAAAGTTCCCTGGTTCCTGGGCTCTCTCAGCTGCTTTGTGGTTCTGAAATATTAACAGTCAGCATCTCATCCTGGGGTCTATAGACTTGATATATCCAGCCTACCTAAGTAGTGGCTACCTTCTCTAGGTCCACTCAAACAGGGAGCATAGAGGCCTGAGTCTCTTCCCTCTACCCCAGGCCTAGATCCATCCCTGACTACATCAGGTGTGTGGTCCACACCAGGAGGAAGGGTCTATGGTTAGTCTTGCTGCTTTGACCCTGCCTGCTGGGTCTGGAACTAACCCAGCCCCTAATTTTCCCAGGGTACTGAAGGTCTAGACACTGCTTGATCATCTGCCTTAATTACCTGACCATACCTCCTTCCTCCTAGATTTGGAGCCCATTGAGTCTCCTTACACACGGCTGGGGCTTGCCCACTTCTCTAGGCCTCTCCTTAGGGAATGAATTCCAGTTGCTGGGTGCCATGCTGCTCCTCACTTAACCCTGAGCATCTCGTCCTCATGAAGCTGAATCTGCTCTGCCCTAAGGAGCAGCAGCCCAGCAGGTGAGGCCCTCTATGACCTGGCTCCAACAGACCGTTCCAACTCATCTCCCACTTAATCACCACCTTGAACTTTATCTTCCCAAAATACTAAACTACAGCTTTCAGTTCTTCGCATAACCATGTCACTTTCTGCTTAACTGATGTGTCTTCGTACCTGCTGTGGGTCTGGAATATCTTCCCTTCAACTCAATTTTCCTTGCTCTAGTGAATTTGCTCTTTGAAATTCAGTACATGATTAATATATAAATGCCATGTATTAAGGACTTATTATGTACCAGGCACTAAATTATGTATATTAGCTCATTTAATCTTTACAACAGCTTTCACATATAGATATTATAAAAACCCTATTTGTGAAATTTCACAGCAGGTAAGTTCCTTGCCCAAAGTCTGTTTATAGGTGGGATGTTATAGTTAGTAAATGGTGGTACTCCGATACAAACCCATATCTGTCTGACCCCAGAGTCCCAACATCACCTACACCCCAACTCAACCTGAATTAGGAACCTACTCATGGCTCCCACAGGATTTGGCTTCCCTGACTCTCACCATTAATTACACAGTGTGACCTGCATCTGTGTACCTGCCTGCATCCCTCACTAGATTCTGAAACCCAAGAGGATTCACAGTCCCTGAATTGTTCTATTCATTCCTGTATCCAGTATGGCTTTCCAGTGACTAATAATGAATCAGTCCGTATATTCCATACATTTCCCATTTCAGTAACTTTGGTATGAAAGATATCCAGATTCAAATGTTGGTTCTAATGTATGTGAGCTTGGGCAAGTCACTTCATTTTTAAGTGTCAGTTTCCTTATCCTCATTGAGGCTGCTAGCAGGATCAATAGATCCTGAACAAATGTGAGGTGCTTTCCTCTTCCCTCCATGCTTCTTTGGATACCAGTATTTAGCTGGAAACCTCCTTGAGGGACTGTTGTCTCTGGTTTGTGCTCCATTGTTTTCAGCCTCCTTTGCCCATCCCCACAGCTAAGATCCCCTGTTGCTTCCTAGGAAACACCTTCTGACCTCAGGTTTCTTATCTTCACCATCTTCTATTTGCAGCTGTTCATCCCATTTTCTTGGTTTCTGGGCATAGGGGTTTTTTATCTTCTGGGAGGCAAGAAGGTCCAGTCGTCCTCCAATTCCCCAGCTTCTACTTGCTTATTGTCGATTTTGACTTCATAAGTAGCACTGGGGTGAATAATGAGAGTGTACGGGTGAGTGTCTTTATTGATCTAGAAAGGGAAAGAGGAATATTTCAGTCCCCTGTTGGACCTCAAGCATTAAATGCACCATCTAAAACAGACCCTCAGTTCCTGAATGCCACCTCCCACATAGTCACAAACACACTTTATCATATTCCTCATCCTATTTCTCTGGTTAACCCAAAAGAGTCTTTGGGTCTCATTCTCCTAAGTACACACTCCTCTGGTCTCCCTTAGTTCCCATCCTTCCCTTCATCATAACTCTGGTCATCCTTTTTTCTTTTCTGGTTTTCTGTCTGTCCCACTAGACTCTAATCTTCTCAATAGCAAGGATCGGGTCTGACTCATCTGCTATATCTGCATGTTTCAGAACAAGGCCTACCCTGAGCAGGATCCCAGGGAGTCCCTGTATGTACAGCTCCTGTACCGTCCTGGTAGGGAAGGACTTTGCCCTGAAAACAAGTTTTCCAAAGGCCCAGGTTCTAGGGGCTGCTCTGGACTCGGTCTCTGCCTCTCCCCTGTGCTCTGGTTGGGCTGAACTTCTTCAGTGCTACTCTTTCTCAAGCCTCCTTAACTTTTCTCATATGATTACCTCTTCTAGTAGCTCAATCCTTCCAAAAATTGTCACCTTCCTTTACAAGGCCCATTCGTGCTCATCATTCAAAGTTCAGCACAGGGGAAACCTTTTCTAAGAAGCATTTCCGAAGACACCAGGTCAGGTGGGGGGGGGTCTCCTCCATGCTCTTATAGACCCCTATTACACGAAATAGTCATTCTCCTTTGTTTGACTCTTACCTTTACTAGACTCTGAGTTCTGTGAGAACAGAGGTCACGCCTGACTCACTCTATCCCCAGTCCAAGGCCTAATACAGAGTTGACATTCAGTGACTTCCTGTTGAGTTGCTGATGAAATCCAGCTCTTACCCACCAGCCAACCTAGATCTCTCTAGCCAAGATGTTCCTAAGGTAAACTCACCACCTATTTCTAAGTTCAGCACTCCCCACATCCCCCATCTCTTCCAGTATCTAGCAGTGGGGAATGGGAACTTGCTGACCCTTGTTCCAAGATACAACTTTATATGACTTCTTGTCTTTCAGATCAGTTTCTTCTGTGTGAACTCCTATAATTTATACCACTTTCTATTTTCTAATCTGCAAAATGGAGATGATAATACTTAATTCAGAGGGGTGTTATAAACATTAAATCAGATAACATATTCAAAATGCTTGCCCTTCTCCCAAGGCTAATGACCAGCCCACACACTCACCCTGCACTTGATGGTCTTGTTGTTCTCATGATATTTCCCTTGATAATGAAGGATGACTTGTACTTTGTTGTTGCCAAAGCCACAGATGTCAGGGCCTGGAAATTAAATCCCAATACATGATTTTACATCACTTTTAGGCAGTTTGCCTGTTCTGTGGCCAAAACAGACATGGTCTGTGTAATCATCAGGGTCCCAGCAGGAAATAGATAGCACACACAAATTTAGGATTATTTCAGAAGAACTTAATAAAGGGACTATGGAGAAAATATAAGGAATGATGCTATATTCCAGGCTAGCAACAGTAGGGCTATTCCCATCCCTAGGCTTGAAGTGGGGAGGAGAAGAGGTGGTTCTCAGAGCCCAGGAAAAAAAAAAAAAAGAGTTCAGTAGAGAGGGCAGCCTGGAGAGAAGCTGTGACTTTCAATCAAGGGACACAACTCTCTTCCCTCCCTGTGATCTTCTGCCAGGGCTCCCACTGACCAAACCCAACTGGAAGCCCCTCCTGTGCCAGGCACGTCATAGCATGTCATTTCATTCTCACAAGTAGGTATTACTATTGCAACTTTTAGTTGGGAAAATTGTGGCCCATAAAAGTTAAGCAACTTGCACAAGGTCAAACAGCAAATAAGTAGCATTGCCAAGATTTAAACCCAAGCTTAACTAGAAACAGAGCCTGGGGCTCTTCCTGCTTTGTGAAAACTTTAGAGGAAACTGTTGGTTGGTGGTTCTGAGCCCATAAAACTTGGACAAAGGTCCAAGAATAGGTTTTAATCTAGTTTTTCAACCTAATTTCTCATGATATTGCTCTCTGACTATCCTAAGCATGTGTCTGCATACACAACAGACACACACACACCTCCCCCCCCCCACACACAGAGGGTGCTCTAGCCACACTGTTGTTGTTCAGTCGCTCAGTTATGTTTGACTCTTTGCAACACCATGGACTGCAGCATGCCAGGCTTCTCTGTCCTTCACCATCTCCTGGAGCTTGCTCAAACTCATGTCCATCGAGTTGGTAATGCCATCCAACTATCTTGTCCTCTGTTGTCCCCTTCTCCTCCTACCTTCAATCTTGCCCAGCATCAGGGTCTTTTCTAATGAGTTGGCTCTTTGCATCAGGTGGCCAAAGTATTGGAGCTTCAGCTTCAGGATCAGTCCTTCCAATGAATATTCAGGATTGGTTTCAAGATTGACTGGTCTGATCTCCTTGGAGTCCAAGGGACTCTCAAGAGTCTTCTCCAACACTGCAGTTCAAAAGCATTGGTCTTATTGTTTTTCTGCTTGCATTTGCAATTTCATGCCCCTGAGCTTTTGTATACACAGTTTCCTACGGCTGAATTACATGTCCTCTATTTTCTTTTCTGCTTATTAAAATCTAACCCATTCTTCAAAGAGTAATTAATATCTTCTCCCAAAAGCCCCCCGTTGGACAGAGTCATGCCATCTTTTGCAATTTCATGGCACCTCATCAACAGCTTTTTAAAAGTATGTCTTTCATTCTGTCTTTTAAAACATGACTCATATGCCTGTGTCCCCACCAAACAGAATACAAAAGGGTAGAGTAGGAAAAAGCCCAGACTTTACAGCCAGACAAATTGGGTTCAAAATCTGACTTTCCACTTATTTACCTTGGGCAAATTTCTTGCCTTTATTTTCCCATTTATAAAATGGAGATGATGATAGCCCAAAAAAACTTGTTGGGTTTTTTGAGCATCAAATAAATAATATTAATTTGAAAAAAATCACCTTAAAAGAAACCTATTTCCAATTTCCCTACTACAACCACCATGTACATCTTCAAATATAAGTTCCTTGTGAGAAGGGGGGATTCTGGAAAAAGTAGAGGTGGAAGACACACACTTTAGAGCTCCAGAATGCTGTATTGGTGTACCTAAGAAAAGGATTAAAAAATAAGAAAGACATTGAAATATAAGAAAGAAGGAGAGTAGTGCTTGCTTCGGTAGCACATATACTAAAGAAAAAAGGAGAGTTGAGGAGGAAGTGATGCAGAGAGGAAGCAGCTGAAGAAGAGGATTTGGGCCCTTGCCAGAGAGAGAGATGGAGTTCGTTGGGAATAGAAAAAAATAACTAGAGAGAATTTTAAGGAAATGGTGATGTATGATGTGTAGTTTAACATTTTCCTCTGAATTTGTGCAAAAACATTCAGTAAAATTCACATTCTTCATCAGTGATTTAGGAGTGGGATTAGTTGCTCTCATTTCTTTATTTTTAAATATCAACAACATTGAAACTGGTCTAAGGGTAGAAGCTAAGTAAGAGCTGGACTGCCCCAAAGAGGACCAGTATACTGAAGTTGCTTACTGGATGCACCACAGATGTTGGATAAAGGCAATTTCCCTGACCTTCTGTGTCTTTCTCAATCTCCTTCAGACCACAAAGCCTTATTGTATTACATATGTACATTTGAGGGTGTCTACATAGTTTCTTGTCCCTTTCTCCTATTCTTAGACCTGGAGAATGTCTCATTGTACTATAGACTTATTAATACCATGTGACTCTCCACCTCTTTGATCTGTTTATATTACCATTTAGGTTTAGAGTTGCTTTTCTCAGGTCTTTGAAGAGTCTTACCGCAGAGAGAGGTGGAGCTATCACATTAGAAACTTCCTGCTTCAAAGAATGTGAAAAAGAATGTGTGTGTGTATAACTGGATATTTTATACATATATATATATGTATATATATCTGATTCATTTTGCTATAAACAGAAATTAAGACAACACTGTAGATTAACTATACTTCAATATAATAGATTTTAAAAAAGAAATTTCCTGTTCCAGGTCCATCTGAGCCTTTTCTAGAACTACAGTGGCTGTCATTAAGATCTCATAGGACTAGGACTTCCCGGGTGGTCCAGTGTCTAAGATTCTGGGCTCCCAATGCAGGGGGACCAGGGTTTGATGCCTGATCAGGGGACCATGCTGCAACTAAAGATTGTGCATGCCACAACTGAAAAAGAAAAAAAAAGATGGATGATGTACAAGCTGGAATCAAGATTGCCAGGAGAAATATCAATAACCTCAGATATGCAGATGACACCACCCTTACGGCAGAAAGCAAAGAGGAACTGAAGAGCCCCTTGATGAAAGTGAAAGAGGAGAGTGAAAAGTTGGCTTAAAACTCAACATTCAAAAAACTAAGATCATGGCATCCAGTCCCATCACCTCGTGGCAAATAGATGGGGAAACAATGGAAACAGTGACAGACTTTATTTTCTTGGGCTCCAAAAATCACTGCAGATGGTGACTGCAGCCATGAAATTAAAGACGCTTGCTCCTTGGAAGAAAGGCTATGACCAACCCAGACAGTGTATTAAAAAGCAGAGACATTACTTTGCCAACAAAGGTCTGTCTAGTCAAAGCTACGATTTTTCCAGTAGTCATGTATGGATGTGAGAGTTGGACTGTAAAGAAAGCCGTGCACCGAAGAATTGATGCTTTTGAACTGTGGTGTTGGAGAAGACTCTTGAGAGTCCCTTGGACTGCAAGGAGATCCAACCAGTCCATTATAAAGGAAATCAGTCCTGAATATTCATTGGAAGGACTGATGCTGAAGCTGAAGCTCCAAAACTTTGACCACCTGGTGTGAAGAACTGACTTCTTGGAAAAGACCCTGATGCTAGGCAAGATTGAAGGCAGGAGGAGAAGGGGATGACAAAGGATGAGATGGTTGGATGGCATCATCGACTGGATGGACATGAGTTTGAGTGAACCCCAGGAGTTGGTGATGTGTGACAGGGAAGCCTGATGTGCTGCAGCCCATGGGGTGAAAAAGAGTCAGACACGACTGAGCGACTGAACAGAACTGAATGCCATGCATGCAACAACTAAAAGAACCTGCGTCTCAAAACAAAGATTGTGCCACAAGTAAGACCAGGCACAGCTGAAAAAAAAAAAAAGAGGACCCCACGTAGCTGACAGTGACTGCTATCAGAGCGCTTACCAAACATGATGTAATACTCCAATTCTGAATGCATATCCTCCTGGTTCATGGTGTCAGGAAAGAGTTTCACATACCCACCACCACAGTCAACACCTTGCTTATGTTTCACGGAAAACTGAACCACCAAGGTCTTGTTCTCATTGCTGAATGGCTTAAATCTGGTTGAGAGGGCATAAAACTTGGCATCTTCACTGCTCTGGAGACCTAAGAGCAGAGAGCACAGAATCTTTAGACTTCAATACCCTAAGAGCAGCCACAGAAACCACGCACTTGGTCTTACCAATTTCTGGTACTTTCTTACACACCTGCTGCATGCCAAGTACAGTCGTGGATGCTTTACACACATTATTTTATTCAAGCCTCAGAGCAATTCTGCAAAACAGGTACTATCTTCACTTTTACAAATTAGGAGTCTGAGTCATGGGAAGGTGAAGTGAGCTGCCTAGGACCAGATAGCGAGTAAGGAACTAAACTGGGATTTTTAAGCCATGTTTGACTGATTCATTCTTTCTCATACCATACTGCCTCTGATTTACAAGAGATACTTAAATACTGTTCTGAAGTTTTACAAAACATGGGGTTTCTACAGAGACCCCATGGGTGGCCAGAATCAGGCTTTGCCGTGCACAACTGCTGTAGTAAAAAGAGGCCCAACGTGGCCTCTTAGAGTAAATAGTAATCATTGCTAACACCTATTGAACACTTCCTCATTACTATGCAGTATGTTTCATTCATGTGTGTTACCACTCATAATCCTCATAAAAACTCTATGAAGTGGGCCTTACTAATATCTCTACCTTATTATGAAATCACTGAAGCTATTTTATTTATCCAAAATCATACAATCAGTCTACTTAATTTCAGAGCCCCTAACCCAAGACTTTATCTCCCCTTCCAGACAATACTGGAGCTGTAAGGGGTATTAGAGCCTTGGTAGTCTAACTACATTGCTTTATAGATGAGAAAGCCAAGCCCCAGAGAGGGAAAGTTCCTAATCTAAGATCATATAGTCACAAGTAACATACACATAAGCCAATGTCCAGACCTCCAAGCTAGAGGTCTTTTCATTATTCCAAGCTGCTGCTCAGCTTTCTGGTTATGACTCTGTCTCTTTAACTTTCTGAGCTTCAGCTTCCTCATCAGCAAAATGTGGATAATTAATCATACTCCAGAGGGTTCTCTTGAAAGTCAAATGGGTAAGAGAAGAAAGAAGCACTTTGTAAATTATCAATGTAAAATGCAAGGGACTATCATTATTCGTGCCTGATGAGGGTCCTTCCTTTATGATCCCACAACTCTTGATATCTCCCTGGATCACATTATGTTGCAGTTAAGCTTATTTCAGTCTCTTTGAATAATTTTTAAGCTCCTGAATTGCAGAGGCCTCTTTAACATAAAGATCTAGGACAAGGTCCGGCATAGAGGAAATGCTCAATAAATAATGGGTTAAATTGCACAGAAGGATCACAGGTCCTGATTCAGGTGTCTCTTGAGCATTTATTGTACACTAGGCTCTGTGCTAAGCACTTTCATGTCTGATATTGCATTGCTGCTGCTAAGTTGCTTCAGTCGTGTCTGACTCTGTGTGACCCCATAGACACCAACCCACCAGGCTCCCCTGACCCTGGGATTCTCCAGGCAAGAACACTGGAGTGGGTTGCCATTCCCTTCTCCAATGCATGAAAGTGAAAAGTGAAAGTGAAGTCACTCAGTCGTGTCCAACACTTAGCAACCCCATGGACTGCAGCCTACCAGGCTCCTCCATCCATGGGATTTTCCAGGCAAGAGGACTGGAGTGGGTTGCCATTGCCTTCTCCGGATATTGCATTAGGAGCTGTCTATATTTTAAAGCATATGCTTATACTTAAGACTTCACCTGTGGTCCAGTAATTAAGAATCCACACCCCCCTTCCAAAAGAAGAATCTGCCTCCTAATGCAGGGGTCACAGGTTCAATCCCTGGTCTTGGAACTAAGATCCCACATGCTGCAGGGCAACTAGGCCTGTGTGCCACAACTGGAGAGCCCTCATCCTGCAACAAGAGAAACAACTAGAGAAATGTATGCCGCAACCAGAGAAAGCCCACCAGCCGCAATGAAGAGCCTGCATGCTGTAACAAAAACCCAACGCAGCCAAAAAAAAAGTGAAGTGTATGCTTATTTCCCCAAAGACCTCAGGAAGGCCAGAGTAGACAGAGAAGGCTTCATGGAGGAGGCATGGGCACAAAGGAAAGAATACTAAACCCATGGGCAGAAGACCAAGCCTTGAATCTGCACTCTACCCAATGTAGCTGTGTAGCCATGTGATTTCCCCCAACTCCAAGCCTCATTTGTATCCAGAACCCTTTTAGACAACCAGGGGGCACCTAATGAACCTGAATAGGATGAGATATGGGGCAACAACCAAGAAATCAAGCTGAGAGAAGGTGGGTGGCTGTGCTCACTGCCTCAAGAGCCCCTCAGAGAGTCTCTCGGTTCTCTCTCTGGAAACAATTTTCCAGAGTGGATTTAAATTAGATTTTAAAATGTACAAGCCAATTCGTAATTCTCTCCTTTAATAAACATGAAAATGAGATTCATAGTAGTATCCAGGAGAGAGAAGATGGGAAATCACTCCAGAGGACAATCAATGGATTCTATTTATAGGACAAAAGCTTTCTCAGACACACACAAAAAAAGACTTTGCCTAGTGTCCCCCTTCCCTCATAATGTTATTTGGTTCTTACAGCAGCCCTGCCTAATGAACATGGTAGATGATGATTAGTATCTCCATCTAATATCAAAGCTCAGAGAAATGAAAAGACTTGCCCAAATTATGCAGCCAGCAAGTCATGGCCCTAGGTCTGTCTGCTTAGTTCTCCATCGTAGCAAGCAGCTCTGGGGAAGAGCAGTATTGGGGGCTTATATAGTGCTGTCCCCTGTTTCAAGTGCAAAGTGTTAAATTTAAAAAAGCTTAGGATTGCGGAAAGCAGTATAGTCCTGGGTAATGAACAGAGTCTGGTGTCAGATTTAGAATCAAGTCTCAGCTTCACCTCTAGCCAGCTGTGAATATAGCCTTGGGCAAATTGCTCAACCTCTCTGAGGGCCTCTGCAAAATTGGGAACCTAACAATAACCTTCTCAATTGAGTTGTTAGGAAGATTACTGGGGTAATGTGTCTAACGACTTAGTTTTAAATAAGTTATTCAATAAATACAACATTATTTTTGTAGAGACTTTTCTCCACCTACTACTTCTTTTTATACTAAGAAAAAGAAGTAAGTTGATAATCATGAATAAAAACAGTTGTATAAAAGTCAGAACTTTCCCAATGAATTAGTATATTTCTGGATTCTTGTAATTACCTTTATCCTTTTCTTTGTCTCCATAAAACTTTCCTCCAGTGAGCTGAAATTTGCCATAATTGACCCATGTTTAGATACCACCCATCGTTTTTTCCATCCATCTATGGGATTAAAGAAGAAAAAAAGCAGCATATAGAAATGGTTTGTGTATTTTAAAGACAATGAAATGCAGCCAAAGTTGATCAAGTCTTATGAAGACAGTAAGGGGATATCAGAAGGTAACTCCAATATTCCTGTAAACCCCCTCACTATCTGATGCCTGAACCCACTATTCATGTACTATTATGTAGTTAGTGCTCCATTAATTCTCTAGCCCACCCTCCCCTATGAAAGTTAAATTCTGAAAATCATTACGGGAATGTTTGGTAAAGTGCCTTTATGGTTGAGGGACTGAGTGCTTATACATATTTATGTCTAGTAAAATAATAAAATTAGCTTACCAAGTAAAGAGATTAGCAATGTCATTTTATACTTCTTGAATTAGTAATGATGATATTGAACAATCAATTTCCCTTTACCTTTTTTATTGCTTAAACTTTTTAGACTCTCCTCTGCAGTTTCAAAGAGATGCTGATAAATTTGTTTTGCTTTGGCATAGATGGCATACAGACAAAGAAGCATTCTTTTGGGACCCGGCACTCCTTCCAAACATTCAGTGCCTGTCTGATTTTATGCCTCAGAATTGCTGACTCCCACTTCTTGGACCCACCACGGTCTCAGAGTCATGGGGCAATTTGGCAGCTTAAGATGAAAGAGGCCTTGAGGGTAGCTTTCATTTCATCTCCTTCCTGCAGCTGAGTCAGTCTTTCTCAGATACCACTACCTGATATCCAGGATTATTGCCTTAGCTCTGCCCATGAAAACCCCATTTCAACATACATCCAATAATACCACCACCCTGAGTGGCTCTTTTGGCTCCTATTACTCAAATCTAAAAACAAACTGCCTCAGTAGTAAAGAATCCGTCTGCCAATGCAGAAGTTGCACTGAGACATGGGTTCAATTCCTGGGTCAGGAAGGTCCCCTGAAGGAGGACCTGGCAACCCATTCCAGTATTGTTGCCTGGAGAATCCCATGGACAGGGGAGCCTGGCGGGATACAGTCCATGGGGTGGCTCAGAGTTGGACATGACTGAGCACATACACAGCAACGTCCCTTCTTGAGGCCTAGGGGCTTGCTTTCTCTCCTGTCTTCCCTTGTTGCTCCTAAGATCTCAGTGTTAGGCCAGAAAATGTCAGTGACCACCTCACCCATCAATCCAAGGAAGGGACTCCCGAAGATTCTTTCTGCCTCAAGTTGCTGTGGCTTGAAAGAAGCAGGTCCTGCTTCCTTGACCATGGTTGACACAATGAAGGATTAGAATTGATGTCAAAGTCAAAAGATTTGTTATTATGTGTTAGACCTTTACGTGGCTCACTAAAAATTTCTCCTCATATACTCCCATGGATGATATTTTAAGATACGTATTATTAGTTCCTTTTTGCGTTTAGTAAGTAGTGGACCTGAGATTTGAACCTAAATCTGTCTGATTTCAAACCTCTCCTCTTTTCTAGAAGGAGAGGGAGATGTAGGGAAAAGTGCTATGAAGAGAAAAAACTTGTATAATCATAATAATAGCTACTGTTTAGTAACTACATGTCAAGCATTGTACAGAGGGCCTTACATGCATTATCTCATTGTAGTCTCATAACTGGGGCTTCCCTGGTGGCTCAGATGGTAAAGAATCCACCTGCAATGCAGGAGACACAAGTTCAAGATGTGGGTTCAATCCTTGGGTGGGGAAGATCCCATGGAGAAGGAAATGGCAACCCACTCCAGTCTTCTTGCCTGGAAAATCCCATAGACAGAGGACACTGGTGGGCTACAGCCCATGGGGTCACAAGAGTCAGGCACAACTTAGTGACTAAATCACCACCACAGTCTCATAATAGCTCTGTGACAAATGTTCTATTTTTTCCCCAATTCAAAAGATGAAAAGAGTGAAGCTCAGAAATTTGTCCAAGAACCAAGTCTGTAAGTTAAGTGTGGTAAGCAGGGTTTGACCCAGGCCTTTGTAACATCAAAATCTGTACTTTTTGGACTTCCCTGGTGGTCCAGTGACCAAGGCTCTGTGCTCCCAATGCAGGGGCCCTGGGTTCCATCCTTGATCAAGGAACTAGATCCCACATATTGTGACTAAGAGTTCACATGCCACAACTAAAGATCCTGCATGCTGCAATAAAGATCAAAGATCCAAGGTGCCACAACTAAGAGCTGGTGTCACCAAATAAATAAAATTTTTTTAATTGGTACTTTTAATTGCTATACTCTATGACTTTCATGAGCTCATGTATACGAAAAGCCTTCTACAACCTAAAGAGTATGCAGAAAATATGAGTCAATCATAGTACTCTACAGTTCCTAAGTAATAAAGCTATTTGTGTATAATTTGAATATTGTCTATCTTGTCCACTGGACTGATAAGTTTCATAATAATTTTACAAACTCTTGTGTCCCAGTATCTAGCACAGAGTAATTACCAAAAACATTTTTTTGAATGACTGAATGGATGCATGGTCCTGCCTTTTGCCTATGCCATGACATTCTCAGCCTTACAATTGGATTGATCCATTTACTAATCCATTTGACAAATGTTAAGTGAGCCTGGCATTCATTCATGTTGAAACAGTTCACAGCTTTGACCTTGAACTTCATAATTGAAGCAGTGAGAACAGAACTCAGGACTTTTTATCACTGATTATTTTTCTGGATAAACAATACTGATATAAATCAAACTTGCTACAGTTTAGGATGTCATCAAATAAGGAGTCTTTCTTGTTAGAAAAATAATGTCATAGGGTCAATTAAGATCCCATTTTAATGTTTTATTAAATTTAATTAAATATTAAATTTAATATTTTATTTAATTTCCTCTTAGCATCATAACATCTTAACATCATAAAAGGCTCAAGCCAGAATGATCCTTGGTGGTCATTTAATCTGACCTCCTCATATTGTGTATAGGAAAAGTGAAGCCCAGAGAAGGAATGACCTGCTCATGGACCCAGTTGCCAGTTACAGAGCTGAGACTAAAGCCCAGTTTTCTGTGCTCTCGTCGCAGATTCATTATTCTTTCATTCAACAAATATTCCTCAAGCATCCATTTTGTGCAAGGCACCAGCGGTACAAACTTGAGTCTTACAAAGTTCCTCCAGGGACCTATGAGCTTCAGGGAGCTTATAGTCTGAAGAAACAGACAAGTAAACAATTACAATGCAGTGCGGGAAGGGCAGTGATAGAGGGAAGCACAGGACCATGAAATTCAGAAAAGCACTGACTGCTCCCCAGAGTCAGGTAGATTTCAGAGAAGCCATGACTGAAGAAGAACTGAAAAGGCAGAAAAGAGGAAGAGCAAGTGTTCCAAACAGAATGACTTGCACGTGTAAAGAAAGGCCTTGAGGCATGAAACAGCACCATATTTCACGGGAAATGCAAGCAGTACTGTATGGTTCTGCAGGCCAGAGGAGCCGGATCAAGGAGAAATCATTAACTGAGAACAGAAGAACAGTGTATTTACCAAGGTTGGATGTTCCCATCTGGTTTCCTTGCCAAATCTTTCATTCAAATTGTTCAAATATCTGTATGTACCCGGAAATCCATCCAACGAAAAATAACAGGTGTTTGGGAGCAGGCACATCAAGCTGATAAATGCACATAATCACAACCAAGTCTGTAGAGATGCAGAACCAAGGAGGCCAAATAACTATGATTCTTCTACCAAATGAACTTATTTCCTTAATGCACTCCCCCCCAGGGTGCCTGGCTTGCAAGGTAGTTCAATTCAAAAGACTGGACTTGGCATTTGCCTGGTGGTCCAGTGGTTAAGAATAGCCATGCAAAGCAGGGGACCCTGGTTCAATCCCTGATCAGGGAATTAAGATCCCATATGTGCAGAACAACTAAGCCCACTCACTACAGCTAGAGAGCCCGAGCTCTGAGACTACTGAAGCCAGTGCTTTCTGGGACCTGTGTGCTGTAACCAAAGAGTCCCTGAGCCACAAAGAAAGATCCCACATGATGCAATGAAGATCCCACATGCTGCAACTAAGAGTCAATGCAACCAAATAAATAAATACATAAAAATTTAGAAAAGACTGAGCTAGAGACTCATTTCAGCAGTATCTTTACCTCTTTGAGATTCAGTTTATTCAGCTACAGAAAGAGTTTACCTAACTCATAGTTTCTGGGAGAATTAAATGAAATAGCATGCAACACAGCATTAGGCACATCGTAAATGCTCAGTAAATACTACTTGAAACAGTATCTGTATATATGTGTATGTGTTTACAAAGATATACATATCAAAGGTAGAGAGAGAAATATTTTCAGCCTTGAGAATAAAAGTTGTACCCTCCCCAGCACCTAATCCTAAGTCTGGAACAATAGGCCCTTCAGAAAATGCTTGCATAATTAGGTAAAAATACACATTTGCTGCATTTATTCAACATTGTGAGATTATATTTTGCAGAAGAGAATTTGCTAGATGAACTAAAGAATATCTCTTCAGGGGCCAAAATTTTTTCTACCACTTTCAATGGAAAAGTTTTATAGACATTTGTAAAAGACTCTGATCCCTTATGTAGAGAATCCTAAACAAAACTTGAAGTTTCTTGAAGACTCATGCTCTGTACGAAACTGTAATGTGCAGTGGAAGTATGGGTTTGTTTTGAAATTTTTCTGTCTCCACTGTTCCTATTTAGCACTTCTCCCTGAGGTCAGTGTGTTTGCGTCTAGCAATCAATCTACCCAGCTGTTATGAAACCAGTGGACCTACGTCCCACTTACTTGCCTGCCATCTTACCTGTTCAATTCCTTTCTTTTCTTTCTGTCTGCCAGTCTATCTGCATGTCTGCCAAATAGACCATAGTCACAGATATTTATCAACTAGTAAAAAGCCTTATAGGGTGGTAAGTAGCACTGGATAAGAATCTTGGGTCCGTCATTTTTCTGAATCTGTGTATATTTAAATTCTTTAAGGAAAGAAACACTGTGCACATAGTAGGTGTTCAATGAAAGTTTGCTGAACGGTAGACCGGCATGAGGACCAGGTAGCACAGTGCTAAAGTGTCTGCCTGCCAATGCAGGAGACACAAGAGACATGGGTTCAATCCCTGGGTTGGGAAGATCTCCTGAGTAGGAAATGGCAACCCACTCCAGTATTCTTGCCTGCAAAATTCCATGGACTGAGAAGCCTGGTGAGCTACAGTCCATGGGGTTGCAAAAAGTCAGACACGACTGAGCGTGCACACACACACACACACTAATTATTATTAACTAATATCATGATTATGATTAGTAAAACCATTAAAATTATTATTTTTGCTGTCATTGAATGGGTTCTTGTAGTGGGTCCCTCATTTATTTTGTAGGTTTCCATTTCTAATCAAGTATACCCTAAGAAGCACATAGTCAAGTTTGACAAGAAAGTGAGCATTAAACAATAGCCTATACATTTGAAGTAGGATAGAATACAAGCCCTTCATTTAAATATTTGCAGGGAACCAATACTGTGCCAGTGTGAGTGCTAGACGCCAGGCTACAAACAAGACGTAATCCCTCAAAGAGCTCAGGGTCTAATTAGAAAGACAAGAAAATAAAGCATCGGCTTTTCTTATTTTATTGTTCTTGAATTTTCAAAGTAAATACTGTAGAAATTGTAGAAAACCCAGAGGAAGCAAATAAGCAGTAAAAACTGCATCTATGATCTACCTCCCAAAGATGACCACTGTCCAGATTTTTATATATTTCCCTCCAGCCTATTTTTTCCTGTATGTGAACAATGACTCCTGCTCTCGCTTCCACATCCCTGCTGCCCCTGGAGAGATCCTTGCCATCAGTTTGTACTTGAGACCTGGAAAGGCCAGCTGGATCAGGCCTCTTGGGTTTGGGCATCTGTCCAGAGCGATTCTTCCTCAGGCCCAGCATGTCTAAGTATCCACGATCTACAGATGGTCCCAATAGCTTACCAAGCAGAGGCCTGAGCAGCAGGCTGTTCCTCAGCCCTGCTGGGCTGTTCTCAGAAAGTCTGAGCCAGCTGGACACAGAGGTCCTTTGTCTCAGGATGTCTTTCCAGCCAAGTTTTCATGGTCAAGTCTGAGAGCTGATAGAATTAACATTCACTTGTCGTGCACACACACACACACACACACACACACACACACATCTCTTGTGACTTCTGCACCATTCAGTGACTTCTGTACCTCATGTGAATTCCAGTTTCTTTCTGTCTGATTTTGTACTTTGACAATGGCCATTGCTGTTACCATTAGCCCTCTTGTCACCTGTCACATCTGTTTGTATCACTAATTCAATGATTCCCCAATTCAATCAACCACAATTCCTGCACATTTTAATGTGTCCCTTTTTAATGCAAAGCCTGAGATTTCAAAAGTTTGTGTGGTCCCTGGGGCCACTGGTATTATTACCTGCTGACCTACTGACACTTGACCCCCTGCAGCAAGGGCCAGTACGTCCTTTATGCAGGCAAGAGACCTTGGTTCAAAAAACATCTCTGCCACTGACTCACTGTGTGACTTTGGGAAAACTACTTCTTTTCTCTGGGTCTCAGTTTCCCTATCTGTAGAATGAGAGGGTTGAATTCTAAATGCCCTTTACTTGATGAGGCCTGGAATAGTCTGGAGAAAGAGCAGAAAGAAAGGAGCATGAGTCAAACTTTGCCATAGTTCATAACTGGCCCTGGCATGTTATATCCTCTCTCTGGACCTCAGTTTTCCCATCTGTCAATGAGAAACAGGAAACCGTTTGGAGCTAGATGAGTATTCAGGGCCCTTTCAGTTCAGACATTCAAAGGATCTAAGCTTTACTTTCCTGGGGTTGCTATGCACTACTTAAAATGTGAGCTAGAAGACCTTCCACTTACTAGGTTCATGGGAGGCAGTGGGGTGGGGAATAGGAGTAACACAAGAATAATCAGTTTTGATATCACACAATCCAAGTTCAAATCCTGACTTTGCCACTTACTAGCTGTGTGACCTCAGACAAATTATGCAACTTTTCTGAGCTTCAGTTATATCATCTGTAGACTGGGAAAATAAAAACTACTTTACAAGTGGAGGTGAGAGTTGGAGTGTGTAAACTATCATGCCTAGTGAGTAAAATCGGGCTTAATAAAGGTTACTTAAGGCATCAGATACTATTAGCTATAAAAACAAGAGTTCAAAAGGTGGAAATTCAGTTCCATAAAGAAATGAAAAGACAGAACAATTCTCTTAATTTTTAATAGTTTTTAATTAAAAGAGTAACACAAGTCATTATAGAAAGTAAAAAAAATTAAAGTCATCTGAAATTCCATTATTTACCATTTATATTTTTGGTGTATTTTTGTCTAATCCTTTCTTCTGTGCATGAATATATTTTACACAGTGACCACATACGCCTTATATGTAATTGTGTACTTTTACAACTAAGCTTAGATCTTAAACATTTCCCATGACATTAAAAACTTTCCAAACATTCTATGAATGTAGCATATTTCACTTCATTGTGCCCCTACTGTTGGATATTTAGGTTTCTTCAAATGTTTCCAATTGTTAATAACACACCCTGTCTCCACTGACCTTCACATCCATTCTTTAGCCATCTGCCCCTACATTCACATCTTGGACCTTATTGTGACCAGAAACTACTCCATCTCTGAGCTCTCAAGCCCAGACTCCCCGCTCTGTGACTGCGGCTTCCTATCCTCCAATTCTCACATTCTGTTACTTAAAGTACACCTGTTCTTTGATCCCCTGCATTTTTTTTTCAGTCAACTGGCTCCTTCCTAATTCTCATGATCCATCCTTCCTCCCTCCCTCCTCCCTTCTTTTATGAGCCAGGCACTGTACCAAGTGCAGGGGTTGTAAAGTTGTAGGTGTGAATCCATCAACTTGCTGACTCCCTTGCCCATTGCCTTTCTGCAAAAGCTCCATCTGTGTTGTACAAACCTTTCACCGTCACTTTCACTTTGCATCCCAAATTACCTTCTTGAGCCTTACACAACTTCCTCTCTCAGCCACAGCTCTCCAAAACATAGCTCATGACTGTCCTTTTCATTTCCCAGGTCTTCATCCACCCCTCAACCTACCATAGCAGCCTTCCACCCCCAGCACTCCTCTGAGTCATGAAATTGGTCTCCAAACTACAAAATACAATGAATGCTTTCCAGAGTTTGCCTTATTTGGCCTCCAAACCACTTTTGACACTAACTGTGTAACCTTGGGAGAGTCACTCAACCTCTTTGAACTTCAGTTTCCTCACTAGTGAAACAGAGATAATAGCATCTTTCTGATTGAACTGTTGAGAGATTCAATAAAATAAGACATAAAGAAAAAAATCCACTGCTATACAGTAGACATCAAACAAAAATTAAGTTCTGACATAGCGTTGTCTCCTTGGTCCCTGACAATCAGAAAAGGTTTGTCTTGGCTAGTATAAGCATTCTCTTCTCTTGAAAAGGATCATTTCCCTGTACAATTCATTCACTAATTCAAAAAAAAAATTTTTGAGCACCTGCTATGTGCTTGTTCTAGGGGTTACAGATACAGCAATGAATGTAACAGAGAAGCACTGTGTGTTCTCAGGAAGCAAATCTAATGGTGAGGAGAGGAAGAGAGACAATGAATAAACACATAAACAAGAAATGAAGCAACACTGAAAAGTATTATAAAACATTCAGCATGCAAAAGTTCATGATGGAACCTTTAGGGGTGATGAAAATATTCTATGTATTAATTGTGGTGGTGGTCACAGAGGTGTATATATATATTTCAAAATCCAATGAATAATACACTTTAGATGAGTATTTTATGTGTATAAATGATACCTCAAAAAGGTTGATTTAAAAAATTAAATCAGGACTTCCCTGGCAGTACAGAGCTTAAGACCCTGCCCTTCCACTGTAGGGGAACTAAGATCCCACATGCCATGTAGCATGGCCAAAAAAAAAAAATTATATCATACAAAAGGATAGATATATATGTGTGTGTGTGTGTCTAAGTTCAGTTCAACCATTCAATAATTCTTTAGTAGGCCCTTGTCTAAGTCAGGCACTGATTTTGACACTGGAAACAGAGGAGAATCAGGTAAATAGACAACCATAGTCTGTTTACTGACTAACAGAAAGGAAGCACAGAGGTTAAGGGACTTAGTGGAGGCCAAGGCAAGGCTTCCTGGAGAAGGTGACATCAGGCAGAGCAGACTTTTCTACAGATAAGGTATTGAATTTTATTCATGATTAACTGTCTTAGGGTTTGAGACTTGGAGCCCCTTTTTCTTTGATTCCAAGGATTATTTCAGCTGACTCATTGGAAAAGACCCTGATGCTGGGAAAGATGGAGGGCAGGAAGAGAAGGGGACAACAAAGGAAGAGATGGCTGGATGCCATCACCGACTCAATGGACATGAGTTTGATTAAGCTCCAGGAGATGGTGAAGGACAGGGAAGCCTGGTGGGCAGCAGTCCATGGGGTCGCAAAGAGTCAGACATGACTGAGCGACTGAAGAACATTTCAGAAATATCTGTTGATAACATCCTTCAGAATTTTACTCTTGCCACACAGGGCAAGGACAGTTCAGTCCTTGGGGAGGTGACTGCCCATCTGGGCATATTCTCCATTTCCAACACGAGAAATTGTGGTATGGGTAAAGCCATCCCAGGCAGGCAGGGTGGGGATGGGGGAGATTAACAGTCAGAAGCTCAGCCTCTCAGGGTTCAACACAAAGGATAGCTGAGGTCAGTCAGAAAGTGGGGGACCACCAACCTGCACTTGGAAGGGGCTTATGCCTTGTCAAAAGGTGCCCCCCACAGCACATCAGTGAAGCTGAGGGTTTCATGCAGCTCATCCTTCAGCCAACTCCTAAACATATCTCCTGTATGCCCCTTCCCCTATCTCTCCATGACCCTCTCCGCAAAGCAGGCCTCTCCACTTTTCACCAAGATAACTATAGCCTCCCAGATGGCTCTGTTTTTACTTTGTTTTGGGAGTATTTTTGTCTCCAATCTCAACTTTGGTCAGTTTCATAGTACATTCTCCACATTTTTTGCTGAAGTGCTCTTTCTAATACCAGGGCCAGATCTTGCTTCTCCCTTTTGTGTTCTTCTCTGGCTCCCCCTGCTTACAGCCAAAGGCCAGGTTCCTTAGTCCCTGCCTGCTTCCCAGCCTCCCTTTAACCACTCTCCCCTTCACACTTTCCAGTTTCCTGAAGATGCCACTGCTGACTGTGTCATAATTGGGAACCTGTGTTGTAGTTGTTCTTGCCTCGAACACCCTTCTCTCCATCCCCACCCATCTGATAAATTCTTGAAAACCCTACTTCGGTTTTACCTTCTCCCTGATCCTTTCCTGTCCAGTCTGCTTGTCTGGGCTTATTCATTCTTTCCTCTGCACCATCTCTGCGGCTTATTCTCAATACAACGTTACTTGTATCACATATTAGGGAATTGAATATTAGAAAGAGGAAAGGGCTTATGAACGCTTTCAAGGTGGAATGTAGTATTCAAATCCTGATTCCCAGATGAGAGCCCTATCCACTGCACCCTCAAAGAATTAATCATATTTTACACACGCGCACACACACACAGAATACTTTGTGGACTAAAAACAGTACCATTGGACATCTATCCTTAGGTAAATAAGCTCTGCCATGATTCTCTGATGTTCCTGAGACATTCCAGGGAGGAGAAGGAGAACTCCCAGATCCTCTGAGCTCTGTTATTCCATGAAACACACAAAATTTTACTATCACAATTAGTGCTCACATTTTCCCTCCTGAGTTCACTAGTGTTTTTAGGATGACAGGAAGGGAACAAGCATTTATTGCACATCTTCTATATACAAGGGGCAATGCTTTACTTGCGTTATCTCACTGAATTCTCAGAACAATTTTTGCAAGATGTCTTTTGCTGTCCTCATTTCATAGGCAAGGAAATTAATTTGTAGACAGAGTGAACTACTAACCCAGGGTCACAGAGCCAAGGGAGGAAGGAGCTGAGATTTGAACTGTTCAAGGCTGGGGCAGGTGATTGAGGTCTACCTTCACCCCCTGCCCCCACGCCTTCCCACTCGGTGGAGCCTCTTACCCCGGTCTAGGAGCGCCTCGCGCAGGTAGATCTGGCGTTGCACCCGCGCCCCCTGCACGCAGGTGGCCAGCAGCAGTGGCCTCTTGACAGCCCTTTCATCTTGCAGAGGTTGGTGTCCTCACACCCAGACTTGGAGAGCTGCAGTCCTACCCAGGTATTCTGTGCTGTTACAGCCTCTTCCTGGGCCCTGGGGCGATGGCTGAGATCACCTGCACCCCGCACCTGACTTGTCTCTCGTTTGCGGCCTTGGGGATGATAGTGACCGCAGCCAATGGTTAGGGACCACGCACTGTGAGTGCTGGAGGACGGACATGCGGGGAGGCGACTAAGTGTTAAGGGAGCTAGAAGGCAGGGTCCCTAAGGAGTGGGGGCATGGAGGAGCAGCTGAGGCTGGCCTCTGGGACCCCGAGAGCCTGCTCACTGTTGGTGCAGCCGGTTTCAAAGTGCTCTCACACGTCCTTCCATCACCCTTCTGACGGTCCATCCTTCTACCCCCTTTCCCTTTATTCATGTATCCTTCCTCCCGTCTACCCATCTATCCACTGGGCTTATGCCGGAACAATAACAGTATGATATATGTCTAACAGAAACACCCAGGGAGGAAGGGTGCCCAGAAGAAGCTATAAATCAGCATGAGATCTTAAGGAAGGCTTTCTGAAATGCGTGACAAGGTGAGCCAGGGAGGAAGAAATGGGGAGAGAGGAGCAAAAGGAATACTATGTGCAAAGGCCCAGAAGAGAGAGAGACTTGTCACTTAATATCACTTCTATCATAACCCAATACCATGTAATCTGTGTCATTTCACTTGTTGTGAGGCTAGTGAAGCTCAAAGAGGGGAAAAAAGCACCAATATTAGTTGATCATCCTATTGTGTGCTAAGCACTGTGCCAAGAACTTACCACGTATTATACCATCTGATCCTCATACTAAATGTATAAGGTGGGTGTTATCTTGTGAGACTTACTTTGTGGACTCTGAGAAACAAAGTGACTTTCCAAGGTTACAGAGATGGGACAAGGACTAGAACTTAAGCCTTCTCATTCCAGTGCCTTCTCTGCACCTTTATTCAACTATTCAGCTAGTCAGTATCTATTTTTTTTTTAATGTATTTATTTTAATTGGAGGCTAGTTACTTTACAATATTGTATTGGTTTTGCCATACATCTATTTTTTAAGGTCCTACTATGTTCCAGGCACTGGGCTAGGTGCTGAAGATACAGTGGAGAATAAGGCTGACAATTCTCCTGCTCTCCTGGGGCTCACTTTCTAGTTGGGGAGACAAAATCATTAAGGAAGCAAACAAATATCAATAATGATAGGTATTTGAAAAAGTAACACAAGGTTATGACTTAGAGAGTTGGAGAGAGATGGCAGGAGGCTGATAGGATGGGAGAGGGGAGGGAAGTCCTCCTCAAGAGGCGTTACTGGTTGAGATATGAATGAAAAGCCTTGTACTAATTTGGAGACAAGTGTTCCAGGCAGAAACAATGTCAAAGGTAATGGCTCAGCGAAGGGGAATGAGGGTGTCTTATTGCAACATTGGAAAGACAACCAATGTGGCTTGAGCAGAGTGAGCAAAGGGGACAATGTCAGGAGATGAGAAATCAAGGCTTGTAGGTCATGGGAAGAATTTATAAATGGTGCAATGGGAAACCCTTAAAGGGAGTGACATTACTGGATTTATATTTTCAAAAGGTCACTTTGGTTGCTGTGGGCTAAGTTGAAGATGTCAACATGAAATCAATTAAGGTTATCGAGTTCTCAGTTAAAATTTCTAAATCTGGAGTTCATAGAAGAGATCCTAGCTATAAATATAAGTTTGGGGGTCATATAAGTGGCATTTTAGCCCATGTAGATAGATGAGTTTTTTTTCTAAGACGGAGAGGAGATTGGCCAAGAATCATGCAAGTACCCCAGGCCTGGAGAATTGCAACTCTGAGAGGTGGGCAGAGAAAGTGGAGGCAGAACAGTGGAAATTTGCTGTGTGACACAGGGAGCACAGTCTAGTGCTCTGTGATGACCTGGAGGGGTAGGATGGGGTGGCAAATGGGAGGGAGGTTCACGAGGGAGGGGACATACACGTACCCATGGCTGATTTATGTTGATGTATGGCAGAAACCAACAACACTGTAAAGCAATTATCTTCCAACTAAAAAGTAAAAAAAAATTTTTTTTTAATCAAAGCATTAATCAGAATAGCAACTTGCACAGATTTAGGGTATTTGTTGGCTAAAAAAAAAAAAAAAAGAAGGTGGAGGCAGCAAAGGAAACAATGACTGGCTCTTAAAGAGCTTCAAAGAGATTCCCTTAGAATTCTAGGTTTGTTACCCATTGGCAGGGCAGTCTTCTCTTAAAGGTAGTGCCATAAATGCAATTCAGCTAACATTTCCTGATTATCTACTGTGGACAGGATGCTGTGCCAAGTTTTGGCGAGACAAAGCCAGCTAGGACCTAATTCCTGGCCTCCAGGAATTGTTGAGCCACCTGGAGAGACAGATCTTTAGACAAATAACTTGGGAACTTGGAGGCCCGAATTTGGTTCCCTAAAAAAGACAAGAATGGGAATTTCCTGACAGTACAGTGGTTAGGACTTCATGCCCTCACTGCTAGGGATCTTGGGTTTAATCCCTGGTCAGGGAACTAAGATCCCATAAGCCATGTACAGTGGCCACACACACACACAAAACCAAAACAACAACAAAACAAAAAACAAAAAAAAATGAGACGAGAGCAGCAGGAGCACAGAGTCATAAAGATGTGACAAACAGTGTCCAGTGGCTTCACTTACATCATCTTATGCCATCCTTGTAATCTCCACTTCACAGAAGGAACTGAATCTTAAGGATAGTGGTAACTTGCCCAAGGATACACAGTTGACTGATTCTAAAGCCAGGTCTGTCTCACTTTAGAGCCCAGTGCTTAATCATTCTTTAAAATTCTGCGACTCTCTGATAGGGCTGGAGCATTCCTGGGAAGATGGAGGGCCCAGAGAACAAGGCACAAGGAGATAAAATGAAAAGGTGGGAAGGGCCAAATTCAAGGTCCAGGCCTTGAATGCCAGCAGGAATTTGGATTTGGTTCTTCTGGCCAGGGTTTTTCAACCTCAATGCTGTTGACATTTGAGGCCAGATAATTCTTTTTCGTATTGGGGAAGGGGGCTTCTCTCCTTTGTGTTGTAGGATATTTAGCAGTTTTTAGTCATTAGATACTGCATAATGACAACCCACTCCAGTACTCTTGCCTGGAAAATCCCATGAACAGAGGACTCTGGTGGGCTGCAGTCCATGGGGTCACTAAGAGTCGGACATGACTGAGGGACATCACTTTCACTTTCCACTTTCATGCATTGGAGAAGGAAATGCAACCCACTCCAGTGTTTTTGCCTGGAGAATCCCAGGGACGGGGGAGCGTGGTGGGCTGCCGTCCGTGGGGTCGCACAGAGTCAGACACAAGTGAAGCGACTTAGCAGCAGCAGCAGCACTTTTTTCTCCCTCCGCTACAGATGTGACAATTTAAAATATCTCCGTGCATGCTTAATTGTGTCTGACTCTGCAACCCATGGACTGTAGCCCACTAGGCTCCTCTGTCCAGGGGATTCCCCAGGCAAGAATATTGGAGTGAGTAGCCATTCCCTTCTCCAGGGGATCTTCCTGACCCAAGGATCGAACCTGCAACTCCTTCATTGCAGGCAGATTCTTTACCATCTGAGCTAGCAGACATTGCCATATGTCCCTGTGGGGATTGTATGCAGAACTGGTCTCCAGTTGAGAATTGCTGCTCTAGGCACTGGTGGGGTTCAGAGTTTTGAAAGGAATGTGAGATGATAATTACTAGGAGTGCACCCTTAATGCTAATAACCTATACCATTATTATACTCAAAATCAATACCATTATTATACTTCCCTGGTCCAGGAAGCTCCCACATGTGAGAAATTATATTATGTTTCACTTCTGATAAATTGGAACCATCTGTATTACTTTGGTAACATTCCTGCAAACTCTGTTCTTTTTTTGTGAAACAAGTAGATTAAGTTAAACATGTGTTTCTCAAAGGCACTGTGCCTTCTTTGTTTGTATATTCTCAGTGCCTAACAGACTGAATGTTAAATGAATGGATGTATTTTAAATTTTTATTATTTACATAATTGCATTTATCTTTAGGACATCATGCTGACATCAGAGATTTGGCAGAGGTCTGATATACCCAGTATAAGATAAGCATCTTTGCAAGGAAAGAAAAATGTCTTTTAATCTTTGACCCTAAAATTCTACAAATTGATAAAATTCATAGACTTCGTTTACAGGTTTATTTTCCAGATGAGTAGGCCCACATGATTTTTCTGTGGCATTCACAGAGTTTTCTTCAATCTATAAGAATCTGGGACTTCCCTGGTGGTGCAGTGGTTAAGAACCCGCCTGCCAGTGCGGGGGACACGGGTTCCATCCCTGGTCCAGGAAGATCCCACACACCGTGGGGCAACTAAGCCTGTGCCACAACTACTGAGCCTGTGCTGTAGAGCCCATGAGTCACAACCACTGAGCCTGCGTGCCACAACTGCTGAAGTCCATGCACCCTAGAGCCTGTGCCCCACAAGAGAAGCCACCTCAGTGAGAAGCCTGTGCACTGCAACAAGAGAGTAGTTCCAGCTTCCTGCAACTACAGAAAGCCAGGGCACAGCGACAGAGACCCAGCACGGCCAAAAAAAAAAATACATAAAAAATCTGTAAGAATATGCTGTTCATTGTTCACTGTATAAAGCAATTTGGGGTGACAATATAATTTAATTCAACATTTACTGAGCTATCCCTAGGAATTAGATACCAGGAGAGGAATGAAGGCACAGTTTCTGCCCTCCAGATGCACCTAATCAAACGGGATGTCAGGCTCACCAGGGCCTGCCTGACCTTGTTCTGTCCCTTACCTGCAGTATGACCTTGGGCCAGTCAGAGCCATATTAAGACTTTTGTAGGCCCTAGGCACTTACACCTTCATGGGCCCCAACCTCCATTTAAAAAAAAAGTATTTAAATATATATTTTTCTCTGCATGGCATAAAGACAAATGTAATGCAGGCTGGATTCATTATTATATACTCATTTTAAAATTCTGATTTAAAAAGAAATTAATGTTAAAACATTTTCTTGGGCCCTAAACACTGTCTGCTGTGCCTAATGTATAAGTTGGCTCTGGGGCCAATTACTGACCTCACCTAGTTCTCATTACCTTCACTTTAAAATTTTAATTTTGAAGGGCTGTTATAAGGTTTACTTGAGATACTTAGAAGCTGCATGAGGGCAGGAACCAAGTCTTATTTGTTCTCCACTGCATACCTAGAGCACTTAACGAAGAGTAAGCGTTCAGTAATATGAACAGGAAATTATCCTCAAAGTGCCAGAATACAGTAAACACTTGACAATTATCAGATTTCTTCCAACAGATGTCCTAGAAAACAGTTCAGAGCATATATAATAAGTATCAGAAAGCTGGAATCTATGGTACAAACTCTGTAACAGAAATTTGGATCAAGAAGGATGGTATGGGACCATCAGTTCACATACTTTTTAATCTTTTATTTGTCAGTTTAGACATGTCCTGGGTCCACTTAATTGCCCTTATAACACAATCTGTCATTAGCTACATAGATAGGGGAGTGTTGAAAACCATCAATTTTCCTCTCAAGGAGTTGCACTAGTACTGCTGTGCTTATCTCCAAATCCTCTGCAGATTTAATTACAAAGCTACAAAGTGAATGCATAAATTATGCACCAAGGCCCATGTTTTGGAAATCACTGTGTAGCCTTGGGAATTAGATAGGAGGTTATATCTTTGTAATTGATATGCTTCCACTCAGGGCTGGAATGCTGTGGACCTGTGAGAACTTTTTTCTAAAGACAGTGTGTCTGCAATTCTGCAATGCTAGCTGGATGTTTAAACTCTAAACAATAGATATCAGAAGGAAAAGAACTTTAAACAATATTTAATCTGGCCCAGGTCTCCCTGTCTAGCCTCATCTCCCACCATGGGTTCACTGGTTTTTTACCTTACCCTACCCCATCTGGAAGGATGAACCATTCCCCAAATGTGCATAGTCTCAAAACACTATCTTTACTATACTGTTCTCTTTGCTTGGAATATTCTTCCTCTTTTCATTCTGGAGTAGGAAATGACAACCCACCCAGTATTCCTGCCTGGAGAATCTCATGGACAGAGGAACCTGCTTTTCATTCTGGAGTAGGAAATGACAACCCACCCAGTATTCCTGCCTGGAGAATCTCATGGACAGAGGAACCTGGCAGGCTACAGTCCATGGAGTTGCAAAGAGCCAGACACGACTGAGCAACTAACACTGGATTCTGGGAAACCCCAGAGAGACTGCCTTATTCCTAGTAGCTACTCTACTGTGTTAGTTTCTCCTCCCTGAGCAAGAAAGCAAAGTTTTCACGTTGGTAAATTCGGCTCAAATGCTATTTCTTGTGGAAGCCTTTGCTACCAACCTTAGAAAGAAAGGATAAAAAGGAGGGCACCTGGGTATTAGACACCAGTTATATATTTATTATCTTATTTAATCCTCAGGGTAATTTTGTGTGGGAGGTATTCTTATTCTCAGTTCCCAGCTCAAGAATCTGAGGTCTAAAGTTTAAGTATCTTGGCCAGAGTTCCATGCCAGTCAAGGGCGGAGGTGGCACTGGAATTCAGTTCAGTCACTGTCTTTCTCAGGCAAATAATTTCATAATTGGAGATTTCAAAGCCTTCCATCATACCCCTCACCTGACACTTTTCATTGTATGATAATTCATTTATATACCATCAAAATCTATCTCCTTCACTAAACTCTTAAATGAGGGACTAAATCTTACTTCTCTCTGTACCCTGAATGGGTGGCACAATGACTGGCATACAGTGGGTGCTCAAAACATATTGATGAAATGAGGTGAACAATAACAAAACACTCTGCAAACCATTTTCAAAAATATGAATTCATTTAACTATAAATAAGCATAATATAAAGCCCTTGTCCTTGGAAGCTAGCAATATAAATGAGAAAAGTCATATGCAGGTGAAAAAGATAATGAACAAAACAATATTAAGAATAACAACATTGCATGACGATATGAAAAATAAGTCAGCTGAGGCTAAGGAGAATGAGAACTCAGAAAGCGATTTTGGACTTGGAGAGAAAACCATCTTAGAGCTCCATTTGGGGTTCTTGCTGAAACATTTTAAGTACCTTGTCTTATTTCATCTTCACAAAAACCCAGTGAAGTAATACTGCCTCTATTTCCCAGAAAGAGAACAAAGTCTCTTTGTCTGAGAGGTTACATGTTTTGTTCAAGGTCACACAGCTGGTTTATAGCAGAGGCTATTCTATTATGGTCCCGTCTCTGAGTCCTCTTCTTTTTTATTTTCTTTTTTTTTTCCCCTGTTGGGATAGCTGGATTATTCTATGTCAATATTTTAGGGGATACCACTAATTTCTATGTTACTTTTACAGGTAACAGAAACATATTACTAAAGGTCTACTTACTATCTTGGTGTAGTGGAATGTTTAGTTGTGGTAGTATGTTTCTTGGTTTCAGTTGGAATGCAAGTAACTTATTTAGGATGTGATGTCTGGAAACTGGGGTGGGAGTAGGGCGGTGAGACAGGAGGGCGAACAAAGCCAAAAATGTATACAGTATCAAGCTAGTTACCATGGTAGCCAACTGGAGCTCAGTTATGCTGGGGAACTCTGGGAGCCAATGTATAGGACACATTCAGGGTGTCTCAGTGGAGGGGTGAGGAGCCTGGGCTATTATCTACCAACTCACCATCCATACTGAGTTCAGGCAGCTTCTTGTGACATTAAACCTCTGAAATGTTTAGCTTGCTTTGCCCACAGGCCAAGTATGTTCTCTGGACAGGGAGAAAAAAAATTAAAGCCTTCAGGCAAAGAACTGTAAGTATTCCCTGTAAGTGGCTTCAGTGTATAGAAGTGAATGCCAATAAAAAAAAATGGACAGCAAGCCATTAGCATCTACTACAGAATGTAATGGGATACAAATCTTGCCTCCACCACTTCATTCTACATTCAAAAGAAATTCATTAAGTCTATCACACATTAGGTCAGGGATCAGCAAACTATGGTTCAAAGGCAAATCTATCCCACTACTTATTTTATAAGTATTGTTGTAACACAGCCATGTCCATTCATTTATGGTTTTACCGTACAATGGCAGGGTTAAGTAGTTGTGATAGAGAAGTCTGCAAAGCCTGAAATATTTAGTATCTGGCACTTTACAGAAAGTGTTTGCCAACTCCTGGGCTAGGTACTTGGGATACTAAGATGAACACAAATTTTAAATCTGCCTTTAGAGAGTTTATAATCTAATGAAAAAGACAGATGTGTAAATCAAAGGTTACAAGTGCTATAGTAGGCATTCAAATGAGGGAATGTTAATCTAACTAGTTGGAGGGAGAAATCAAGAAAATCATAGATGGAGGGAGTGGGGCAGTCTAAAAAAAAAGAAAAAGAAAATTTTCATGAAAGACACGACAAACATTCAAGTAGAACCCCTAAAGACGAGTGGTATTTTTTATACAAACATAGAGGAGGAAAGACATTTGACACAGAGGTGGCAGAAGTAGCAAAGATGTAACATAGATCAACAATGAAATGAATTTAGGAAACTAGTGTCATATTTGGATATGGGGAAAGGAGTGACACAAAAAGGAAGACTGAAAAGTAAGGAATTAAATTTTATCTTTTCTTTAGAAATATGAATGGCTCCCATAGTCACTGTGGAGGCCCAGGCTGAAGGGAGCAATAGTGGAACTGATAGCTCCAAGCTATGATAGAAGCCCAAGCATGAAATGTGCCGGCTTGAGTCAAAGTGCTAGTGTGGATATGAAAAGGAGAGAAAGGCTATTTTTAGTGCAGAAGGATACCCTCCACCCCTTCAATAGACTGGCTTAGGTGCCTTCCCTGTGCTCCCTTAGCAGCCTTCTTTACCACTGGTGTAGCACGGATTGTCCTGGTGGCAATGTATTGCATTCCTTGATGACAGGAACCATCCATGACTGATTTTTGTCCTCAGTGCTTGGTCCAGGGCTTGACACAGAACTGCTGCTAGTGAGGGCTACTTCCTGAAAACAGTAAATGAATGTACTGCAAAATTTTGGCTGCAGTAACTTGTCTCCAAGTTTGCAAAGTGGACTTGCAGTGTCAGCTCACATGGAGACCTAGACAAATACAGAATGAGGAACAAGGCATAGGAAATCTGCAGGGTTCCTGACTGGGGCAGACGTCTGTTCTGGCAGGATCTGATAAGCTATCTATGCTTGAACTGTGATGCTGGCTTATCCCAGTTCCTTAAGTGGGCAGGCATGTTATGATTATAGATGACAAATACCTGGAAAATTCTGAGCTGGCGTAGTTACCTTGTGGTGTTTTTCTACTGTATTCTTTTTTTAAATTCCTTCACAAATGGCATTTTTTTTCTTATTATAAATACAATGTCTGTTACTTGTCAACATTTGGAAAAGACTGAAGAATTATAAAGAAAAAAGTAAAATCAACCACAATCCCACAAATGGACTACAGATGTTTTTCTACATAGCTTTATAGTCTTCTGGGAAGATGTGCACATTTTTAATAAAATTAGAATCATACTACATATGTAATTTTTAGCCATTTCATATGTATGTATAATTTTATATTATACTTTTTTTCATTTATCATTATGTCTCAAACCATCTTCAGTGACTTCACCTCAGTCCATCATACAGATCTACTACAACATATTTAACCTTTTCCATTTTGCTGGGGTTATAGGTTGTTTCCAGGGTTTCAGTACTACAAACAAGATCCTGGCACATAAATCTCTAATTATTTCCTTACTGACCAATTCTCAGAAGTTCCTGATGCTATTTTGTTGCAGCAACTGGAGAAACTCCATCCTGGTCCTGTGAAGGGATATCATATTGATAGATAACTGATATCCACAAATAATTTCTAAACTCAACTTAGCCTCTCTAGTCTTTTGCTTAGTCCCCTGGAAAGGTTTGGGAATCACAGAAGAATCTCCTTTTGTCGTTTTGTCACTGAGCAACTTCTTTCGTTAAAGTTGTGTCACCTGTCCCACAGCCTTCCTCTCAACTTCAATCCCTGCCATCAAGTGGGTAATTTCAAATTCCATGTAAATGAACTTTCCAGCACAGTGGCTTCACAGTTCCTTGACTTCTATACCTCTTCACACACTTCAACCCTTACCTTTCCATCACTTGGAACTGTTCTGCCCCTGAAATCTGAAGCTCCTCTGATTATAACCTTCTACCACCAGGCTCTCAATCTCTTAAACCTCAGAGGGGATCCTCTTGACTCTTTTCTCCTATTCTATCCTCCTTTCCTGTCCTTTCACTCTTCTGCTACAGTCAACCTACATCTCATGATCTCTCTCACCTCAGTCAGCACTCTCAACTCCTTTCTTCCCAGTCCGCTTGCCACCTCTACTCTCTAAATTCCCTTGCACGTGTGTGTGCTAAGTCACTTCAGTTGCTAAATCCTCTTGAGAAAGAGAAAGTGAAGTTGCTTATGGACCGTAGCCTACCAGGCTCCTCCATCCAAGGAGTTTTCCAGGCATGAACACTGGAGTGGGTAGCCATTTCCTTCTCCAGGGGATCTTCCCAACCCAGGGATGGAACCTGGGTATCCCGCATTGTAGGCAGACGCTTTACCATCTGAGCCACCAGGGAAGCCCATCTTGGATAATTCCAATTATGTGTTTTCTCTGTTCCTACAGTCAAGTTACTAAGAATTGCTGGGGGGAAAAATTTCCACAACCAGACAACCTGTGCTACAAATAAACTCAACTAGACTAGACTTTCATTACTACTTGGAAATTCTTTCTTCATTTCACAGAGTCCCTCCCTCTCACCTTTCATTTTTCATCTTCCCAAAGTTCACTTTCTAGTCTATTCCCTGTCTCCCTACCTCATTTTTGCCTCTGATTATCTGCCAATAACCTTATAAACAGAGTTCACAGGGGAGGAGGTTGCTTCATTTCTTGCATAAGACCTTGACATATTCTCCCTCAGTCTTGGCTTCCCCAAACTCTCTATTCTTTCTCTAGTCTAATTGTTCATTTTCAGTCTTTTTCTTGATTTCTCTCTCTTTCTTTCTTTCCCCCTTTTTAAAATGTTGCTGTCCTCCAGGATTCCTTCCTGAACCATACCCTCTGTTCACATTCGCTGGTGATTTCAGAGCCTTCTATGCCTTCAGTTACCATCTCTGGATTAGAACTCTTGAACTTGTAGTTGTCACTCAGATTTATTTCCTGAGCTTCTAATTCTATCCACTTACCTGCTGAACACCTATTTTTACCCAGCTGTGCCACATATGTAAAATTCAGTATGTCCAACATTACATTTATTAGAGTTCCCCAAACCCAACCTTTGCCTTTGTTCTTAAGCCAGAAATCTGGAGTCCCCCTTGATTCCTTTCTTTTCCTAATCACTTAACATTTCTCCTCCTCCTCATCTTCTGTTTTCTTGACCATGGGCTTCTTGAATCCAGCATGACATCTATCCTGGTCCCAGTAGATAGATTTGTCTTCCTAACATGTCCTGACAATGTTGTATACATGATCACAATGCATTGTGTATATGAACTCATTAAGGGTGTGGTGAGATCATTGCTATCTGCTTAGAGGAGTGTGTAATCCGCTGCGGGACATAGCAAAAGGTAAAATTAGTTTTACCTGGTTATTGGCATAGTGGGGCTGTTTGAAGAAGCCCTCAAACAGGAATAGACATTTGAAGTGGGACTTGCATGATCAGTAAAAAGTTTCCCAGGCAGAGGATATGGAAAGCTCATTCCAAGAAAAGGGAACACAGGTGGCCTTTGAACAACATGGGTTTGAACTGTGCAGGTCCACTTATACTTGGATTTTTTTCTATAGAATACCATGGTACTATCCAAACTATGGTTGTTTGAACTTGTGGATGGGGAGATGTGGAGAGAGAGTGCCAACTCTAAAATTACACGAGGATTTTCCACTCTGCTAAGAGTGGGTACCCCTAGCCCTGCATGGTTCAAGGGTCAACAGTAACAGGAGAAAAGTGTTAGTCTCTGAGTCACATCCAAGTCTTTGTGACCCATGGTCTTTGGCCCTCCGGGCACCTCTATTCACAGGATTCTCCAGGCAAGAATACTGGAGTGGGTAGCCATTTCCTTCTCCAGGAGATCTTCCTGACCCAGGGATTGAACCTGGGTCTCCTGCATTCCAGGCAGATTCTTTACTGTCTGAGCCACAAAGGAAGTCAACAGGAGAAAAGCAAGGAGCTAAATTCAAATCAGTTTCACAAGCTTTCAGTGGGGGCTGCTGTGTCCCACGCAGTGTTCTCACACTGGGGATATACAGGCGAATAAGTCACTGACCTCAAGGAGATTACAGTCTTGAGAAGCTACTTTTTCCTTGACATTTACTAGGAAAGGCGGCTCAAGAGATTAAGCCCCTTAATTTCTATTAACTCCTCTAAATCCATCCAAATAAAGCAAAATAAATATAAGTGAAAACTATTTCTAGCAAACCAGCTCCCCTTTCCTCCCCTCACCTTTTATCCTGATTGCCTGGTGCTGCTGCTAAGTTGCTTCCACTGTTTCCTTATTGTCTGTATCAGGCACTGAGCTAAGGTGAGGATGTATATATGACCAAGTCCTCAAATAACCCACTGTCAAGGGGAGCTTTCAGCCTCTGTGAACCACATGATAATTAAGGCAATTAGGTGTCTCAGACTCTCTGTCAGAAATTTGCTCAGAGAATAGGTGGGGCACAAGAGAATGAGGGGTCAATTCCATCTGAGGGTTGGGTGGGGGGATGTTTGTGAAATGTTTAAAGCCCAGGGTAGCTGGAATGTGCAGATAGCTCCAAGGGGACTTTAGAAGGGGAGGTCAAAAGATAAGTGCATTCCTTTTTTTCTCTCCTTAAAACAGAGGGTCTAGATTTTCTAAAGTGTTTTCTCTCCCTTCCCCCGCTCCCTTCTGCCTCAAAATCTAAGCTGTTTTTCCTAAACTTGACATTTCACTTTCTTGCTCTCTAGCTGGAGGAAAGGGTGGGAAAGAATGGGGATTTGTTTGTGGGCAAAAGAGACTGTGTCTTATTTTGCTTTTCCTATATTTAAACTCGGTGTTTTGTTTCCTCCACACTCAGCAAAGGATAGTCAAATTTTTGTAGGTGTCTGTGTTTTCCCTTAAGGAGGCAGCATTTTGTAAATGTCATTTGATTTGATGCCCAACAACGGCCAATTGAGAAACATGACAACAACAGCAATAACAAAAAGCAGTTGGTGGGAAGTTTAGGAAGAGAAGGCAACAAACCAGCAACAACAGAATGCATTTTGAAGCAATTTGCACCTACAAATCTTGGCTTTGGAAAGTTGGAAGTACTTTTTCCTGGAAACTTAAAAAATATATATCACATTTCTAAACAGCTGTGTAAAGGAAGGAAACTTCCTATTGAGAAATACAAGCTGTTTTTGTTCTTCCTTAAAAAAAAAAAAAAAGAAACTTGACTACTTAAATAATTACTTAGTTGCGCAAGTTTGAAACTTTGGACTTACCTCTCCCTCCCTTTATTCCCTCTTCTCTAATTCCATCGTTTAGTGAGTTTAAAAATCTTATTTCCAAAACATTTTTCAATAACTCTGCAGTACAGTATCTTTCCCATTCTCTATCCCTGCCGTCATTATTCTCATTGTTCACGTTTAGACTATTGCTACTACTTGCTTGGCTTTTTAAAAGTCTCTTAGTTTGTCTCCTTGCTACCAGTCTTGCCCATCTCAGATTTGTTCTCAGTTTTACAACCAAAATGATCTTTTTAAAAATCACATCTTTAACATTTATTCTAAGTGGCAGGGTGAATTAGTCCCAGTTCCTGTCCTTGGTGAGCTTACAATGTTTAGTGGTAAACTCGTCTCTATCTTTTGATTCTGAGCCCGATCCTAACTTTCTGCTCTGCTTCAGCTGCCATCTCATTCAACGAGAGGCCAGTCCCTGAGGAATGTGGGAATGAGAGCTGATGTGTCTCCACCATGTTTAATTTTAGCTGATGATCTAAAGCATGTAGCTTGATACATGGTACAGAATGTAGAAAAAGTGCTGTGCAATTGGACATGGTCTTAGGAGTCAAGAACTGCCCTCGCTCCTGGCTCATCCTGATGACTTATGTTTTGACATTTGAAGTTAAGTAGAGCCTGCTACTAAAGTAATGCTCAAAATTCTCCAAGCCAGGCTTCAGCAATATGTGAACCATGAACTTCCAGATGTTCAAGCTGGTTTTAGAAAAGGCAGAGGAACCAAAGACCAAATTGCCAACATCCGCTGGATCATCAAAAAAGCAAGAGAGTTCGAGAAAAACATCTATTTCTGCTTTCTTGACTATGCCAAAGCCTTTGACTGTGTGGATTACAATAAACTGTGGAAAATTCTCAAAGAGATGGGAATACCAGACCACCTGACCTGCCTCTTGAGAAATTTGTATGCAGGTCAGGAAGCAACAGTTAGAACTGGACATGGAACAACAGACTGGTTCCAAATAGGAAAAGGAGTATGTCAAGGCTGTATATTGTCACCCTGTTTATTTAACTTATATGCAGAGTACATCATGAGAAATGCTGGGCTGGAAGAAGCACCAGCTGGAATCAAGATTGCCAGGAGAAATATCAATAACCTCAGATATGCAGATGACACCACCCTTATGGCAGAAAGTGAAGAGGATCTAAAAAGCCTCTTGATGAAGGTGAAAGAGGAGAAAGAAAAAGTTGGCTTAAAACTCAACATTCAAAAAAAAAAAAACTCAACATTCAGAAAACTAAGATCATGGCATCTGGTCCCATCACTTCATGGGAAATAGATGGGGAAACAGTGGAAACAGTGTCAGACTTTATTTTTTGGGCTCCAAAATCACTGCAGATGGTGACTGCAGCCATGAAATTAAAAGACGCTTACTCCTTGGAAGGAAAGTTATGACCAACCTAGACAGCATATTGAAAAGCAGAGACATTACTTTGCCAACAAAGGTCTGTCTAGTCAAGGCTATGGTTTTTCCAGTGGCCATGTATGGATGCGAGAGTTGGACTGTGAAGAAAGCTGAGCGCCGAAGAATTGATGCTTTTGAACTGTGGTGTCGGAGAAGACTCTTGAGAGTCCCTTGGACTGCAAGGAGATCCAACCAGTCCATTCTGAAGGAGATCAGCCCTGGGATTTCTTTGGAAGGAATGATGCTAAAGCTGAAACTCCAGTACTTTGGCCATCTCATTCGAAGAGTTGACTCATTGGAAAAGACTCTGATATTGGGAGGAATTGGGGGCAGGAGGAGAAGGGGATGACAGAGGATGAGATGGCTGGATGGCATCACTGACTCAATGGATGTGGGTCTGAGTGAACTCTGGGGTTGGTGGTGAACAGGGAGGCCTGGCGTGCTGCGATTCATGGGGTCGCAAAGAGTCGGACACGACTCAGCGACTGGACTGAACTGAACTGAACTGAACTGAAGAGCCTGCTGAGGGCTTCCCAGGTGGTTCAGTGGGTAAAGAAACTGCCTGCAATGCAGGAGACCCAGGAGATATGGATTTGATTCCTGCGTTGGGAAGATCCCCTGGAGGAGGGCAGGACAACCCACTCCAGTATTCTTGCCTGGAGAATCCCATGGACAGAGGAGCCTGGTGGGCTACAGTCCATAGGTCACGAAGACACGGATGAAGTGACTGAGCATGCATGCACAGATTATGCTGATACCTGCGTGAGCCTGATAAAAGTTAAAACTGATTAAGAAGTTGATGATGCTGCCTGTGTCAGGTCCAAGACCTTTATTTACACATCAGATCAGATCAGATCAGATCAGTCGCTCAGTCGTGTCCGACTCTTTGCGACCCCATGAATTGCAGCACGCCAGGCCTCCCTGTCCATGACCAACTCCCGGAGTTCACCCAGACTCATGTCCATCGAGTCAGTGATGCCATCCAGCCATCTCATCCTCTGTCGTCCCCTTCTCCTCCTGCCCCCAATCCCTCCCAGCATCAGAGTCTTTTCCAATGAGTCAACTCTTCGCATGAGGTGGCCAAAGTACTGGATTTTCAGCTTTAGCATCATTCCTTCCAAAGAAATCCACTTGCAGCTGGGGTGAAATGACTGTGGGGTGAAAAAAAATCCTAGATTCTAATTCTGGTTCTGCTGTTTGCTAGCTGTATAATCTTGGGCAAGCCATTCAATAACTACATGTCCCAATGTCCTCATCTGTAAAATCGGTGTGATAATACGAGTCTTAAAGGATTGATGTAGGAATTAAAGGAGAAAATGTAGGTGATGTTTCTTAGCACAGAACTTGGAACTTAGTTTTTGGTGTTTGCTTTGTTGTTGTTGTTATTGTTGTTTGTTTGGCTATTGGGCCAGTGCAGCACTGGAAGCATGGTGTCCTAACTGTAGTGTAAGGGGATTAGAGAAGGCGAGGTTCAGAAAAAGAATAAGAGCAGCATTTTACAGGAACAGATCACCTTTAATGAGGCAAGAAGGGGCAGCTGTCAGATTAGTGAGCTGCTGCACTAATCCAAGAAAAGAGTAAGTATATATAGGCATATATGTGGAAATCTACTCTCTTAAGGGGGCCTGTTCTTCTTCTCCAAGGTTGTTCAGAGTAGTTATCTCTTAAACTGCTGGGGCAAGGAATTCTGGAGATTGGCCAGAGGCTAGGACCAGCTGGGAGCTAGGCGGGTGAGAGAGTTCTTTGTTTTGCATTGATTGGTGGGGAGGACCCAGAAGGGAGTTTTAACTCCAGGCTATTTTGAGCCGTGTAACCTTCCTTCACTAACCACTGAACCCCCAGGGAAATCCCAGTAAGTCTGTTTTAATAGAGCACATGAAAGTGAAAGTGAAGTCGCTCAGTCGTGTCCAACTCTTTGCGAGCTGTAGCCCACCAGTCTCCTCCGTCCATGGGATTCTCCAGGCAAGAATACTGGAGTGGGTTGCCATTTCCTTCTCCAGGGGATCCTCCCAACCCAGGGATTGAACCTGGGTCTCCCGCATTGGAGGCAGACGCTTTAACCTCTGAGCCACCAGGGAAGCCACATGCTGCTGCTGCTGCTGCTGCTGCTGCTGCTGCTGCTAAGTTGCTTCAGTCGTGTCCGACTCTGTGCAACCCCATAGATGGCAGCCCACCAGGCTCTGCCGTCCCTGGGATTCTCCAGGCAAGAACACTGGAGTGGGTTGCCATTTCCTTCTCCAATGCATGAAAGTGAAAAGTGAAAGGGAAGTCGCTCAGTCGTGTCCGACCCTTAGCGACCTCGTGGACTGCAACCTACCAGGCTCCTCCATCCATGGGATTTTCCAGGAACCACATAATTGAGGTCAAATAACAATTTTTAAGTATCTCTGTGTGCCAGGCGTTGGGCTAGTTGAGCCACAGAGATGAATATGATCTGATTGGTGCTCTTAAGAAGCCAATGGAAAAGTAGTAATTGACACATTGTAAAGCTTTTAACTCAGTCTGAAACATGTTTCAAGATCCCAACACTGTTTATGTCAAAAGACATCAGCAACATGAGGTTTTCTGCTGAATAAATGTTCTTAGAATTTTAAGTTTTCTATATGAAGTGTGTAGTGTCTTTCGGTGAGGCTATGTAGCATAATGAAAAGACAGACGTGTTTACATTGGACTTAGAGGCGTGTGTGCTAAGTTGCTTCAGTCATGTCCAATTCTGAGACCCAACGGACTATAGCCCACCAGACTCCTCTGTCCATGGGGTCCTCTGGGCAACAACGTTGGAGTGAGTTGCCACGCCCTCCTCCAGGGGATCTTCCTGACCCAGGGATCAAACCCACATCTCTTATGTCTCCTACATTGGCAGGCAGGTTCTTTACCTCTTGTGCCACTTGGAAAGCCCTTTAAATACTCACCAATTAATACTTATAGGTACCTGGGTAAGTTGGTTAATTTCTTTGAACCTCATTTTCCTTATTTGTAAAATATGGAGACTAACACATTCATAGGGTTATTGGGATAGGGTTAAATGTGATAAGGTACATACTTTTGTTACAGTTCATGGCACAGTCCCTGGCACAGGGTAGAAAATAAATGGTGGAATTAGTGAGAAAAGCATATGTATATCCAGAGTAGCTTTGTATTATACTCGGTTGCACGGATGTTTCATGCCCGTGATTACCTACTGGATAGGAACTAGCTCTTCATCTTTGTTGAAGGTGCTAAACATGTGTCTTATTCTTAACAAACTGTTGAATTGTTATTTAAGAAAGAGGATATCCCAAAGAAAGGAAGGAAGGGGGAAACTGGAAAGTGATTTTATTGGCTGCTATCTCTTTTAGATATGTTCTTTCTTACTACTTAAATTAGATAGAGATTTACCTTCATATTTACAGAAGAGAAATTTCAGTCCTACACAGGCTTACCCAATGTCCCACAGCCAAAATAGCAGATCCAGGACACTTCATGCTCATCTCTTTAATTCTAAGGTCAAGTTCTTTTTATTCCATTTTGCTGCTATTTACAGAAAAGTATAGAAAAGTCAGTAAACAGGGATATAGAAAATATTCCTTGTGTATATTGCTATCTGTGGCATTCCTTAAAGAAGACAAATTATAGTTTGTAAGGAATAGTATGAAGAACTCGAATTGCAATAAACAAAGTGACTTGTGTGTAGGAAACATCTTATGTAATATGGTTTCAATAATTATGAGAATGGCTTTTCCTAATAAGCACTTCTGCTGCTTGAACATCAATTTCTATTCCTTGACCAGGTTTCTTCTTTCTATGATTTCCAGTTGCATTTTCTTTGCACCTCTTTCATTTTCCTCTGACTTTCATGTGTGGCCCATCCTTCCCTTAGCTTAGAAGCTCCCTGAGGGCAGGGACTATATCCACATATCATTGAACCAATGTCTTTCATGCCATATGATTTTAATACATTAAACTGATGAATCAAACTAGATCAGAAGCTCTTTGCAAGAGAAGGAAACAACCATGTTTCAGGTTCTGCTTTGGTTGCTGCAGATACAGTTGTAAGCAAGTGAGACAAAATCTCTACTCTCATGGAGACTACATTTAAGTGGAAGAGAAACAATACATAGTTATATACCTTTTAGCTTCTTCCATAATATCTTTTGTTTGGTGTGTATGGGGGGCTGCTAAACTAAATGTTTATATATCTAGGAATTGTGAAAGTGAATTCAGTGGAGAAGTGTTAGATTGAAGGAAGAAGTGTAAAGTACTCATCACTCTGTCTTGTCATCGTCTGTTTATATATTGTTTCTGTTTCAGACCCCTCATGTTTAGGGGAAGGATCTTACTCTTTTTAGTAATAGCAATATCTAGCCTAGTGCCTGATACATAGGAAACACTCAATAATTCTGTGGTGAATTACAGCTTTGCTATTTAATAGTAGTAACTCTGTGAACTTGTAGTCTCTTGGGTTCGTTTTTTATCAACTAAAAGGGGTGTTACTGTCTATCCCACAGGGTGGTTAATACTAAATGTTCCCTCTGCTGCCTCTAAACCATTTTCCCTCCTTCATAAACCTTAGCTTCTTTGAGAGCTTGCTACTGTACTTCATCCCCTGCTATTCTGCTTTGTTGCTGTCATCTACCCATCCTCTGGGCATTAGTCCTCATTCAATGGTGATTTTAGCCCTGAGCTCTCACTTTTTTTACACTACTGTTCTTGTCATTATTCTCAACATGTCCTAGGACAATGTTTTAAATGCTTTCACTTCTAGTTCCTGGACCTCCTCAACCTCAAATCTGTTCTTCTACTTGACCTCAGTCATCCATGGCTGTGGTGGTATCTCATCATGATGTGGTCTTTGCCCTCATCAGTAACTGTTTCACTTCCAAAATCTTGACTTCAGGTGTCCCATCATCTTTCAATCACCACTTCTTACCCTTCCAGGTTACCTATTCCTACTCCAGGGCTTCCTTGACCTTAGTAAGATTTGTAGTTTTATCCTTCTTTCATCTCCTGTTCTCACTTCCTTCCTTCCTTAAACTAGGTTTTATAATCATATTCACAGCCCTGGATATCACTGTAAACTCAATTGTCCTTTCCTGTCACTTGGCTCGCTTGGATAAATTCATCTCTCTACACACTCTGAGCTTACCCCGTTGCTCTTTATTCTTCAACATGACATTGCTGAAAAAAAGCTGATATCCCTGTTGACTGGTCTCACTTTAAATTCATGACCATAAATCTTAAATGGGCATGCAACACTGCCCAGCAATCCTACTCTACTTCTATTGCTTTCTCATTCTCTGAAATGACCTTTTCAAACCTTCCCCTCTTTTCTTAATTTATTTAAGGATAATTGCTTTACAGAATTTTGTTATTTTCTGTCAAACCTCAACATGAATCAGCCATGGGTATACATATATCCCCTCCCATTTGAACCTCCCTCCCATCTCCCACCCCATTCCACCCCTCTTGATTGATACAGAGCCCCTGTTTGAGTTTCCTGAGCCTTACAGCAAATTCCTGTTGGATATCTACTTTACATATGGTAATATAAGTTTCCATGTTACTCTTTCCATGCATCTCACCCTCTCCTCCCCTCTCCCCATGTCTATAAGTCTATTCTCTATGTCTGTTTCTCCACTGCTGCCCTGTAAATAAATTCTTCAGTAGCATTTTTCTAGATTCCATATATGTGTATTGCTGCTGCTTAGTCGCTTCAGTTGTGTCTGATTCTGTGCGACCCTATGGACTGCAGCCTTCCAGGCTTCTCTGTCCATGGGATTCTCTAGGCAAGAGTACTAGAGTGGGCTGCCATGCCCTTTTCCAAGGGATCTTCCTTACCCAGGGATCTAACCCGAGTCTTCTGCATTGCAGGCATATTTTGTTTTACCACTAAGCCACCAGGGAAGTCTTTGTATATATGTATCTACAGTAAAACATGAAGCTTGTTAGTTTTCATTTTGTTTTTGACGTGGGCCATTTTTAAAGTCTTTATTGAATCTGTTACAGTATTGTTTCTGGTTCATATTTCAGTTTTTTGGCCTTGAAGCATGTGGAGTCTTGCTTCCCCTGCCAGGGATGGAACCCACACTTCCTACATTGGAAGGGGAAGTCTTAATCACTGGACCACCAGGGAAATCCCAGTTTACATTTTTTAAACCAAGTTGGCTCTGCTGTCGCTTCCTAGAGGCACTCCTGAGCCAGACCACGTCTCCTCCCATGCTGTCCCATGCGACACGCCCCCAGGGGTGGCCGTTCAGGCACCTGGGAAGTCATAATACAAGTGACACAGACTCAAATTCTCTCTGTGGATGTGTTTGCAACCTTGTTTCAATGACAGATCATGGAGCATCTTCTCCTACCAAATGGCAGAAGCATGAATGTAAATCATAGTTTTCTGGGAAGTGCTTTGTACTCACAGACGTGGCGCATTGTCAAGGTTTAAAAACCTGACTCTATTATTGAATAAATGTGGGAAGATAACGGACTTCCTTCCCAAATAGCCCATCTTGACGACGAAAATGTTTTCTTCTCCGATTGACCAAGTTCTTTAGAGAGGAATTCAGAGAGAGACTTGTCCTTGCATCCATTGTTCCCATTCCAACAGTGACGTCTGCCTCACCCCCTGCTCTGCCCCCCAAGGTGTGAGCATGCACCGTCCCTCTGGCAGTGCAGCCAGCAGCTGCACTGGGTCCTAAACCTGGGAGTGGGGAGTGCAGACTCCTCTGTGGCACATGCTCTGATGAAGATGCACCCTGGCACCCACACCCCCAGGACCCCCTGGCACTTCCTGCTAACAGACAGTGCTTGGCCCTTCCACTGTCAACACAGTCTCTCCACTGTCTAGTCAGAGGGCAACCAACTTCCTCTGCAAGGGCCTCATATTCAATAGCAAGTTAGGCTTCCAGGGACACAGAGAGTCTCTCACCCTCAATGTTCTCCTTGCCCTATTTATCTTTCTCTTTCTGACTCACTTCACTCTGTGTAATAGGTTCTAGGTTCATTCATCCACCTCATCAGAACTGACTCAAATGCGTTCCTTTTTATGGCTGAGTAATATTCCATTGTGTTTATGTACCACAACTTCTTTATCCATTCATCTTTCGATGGACATCTAGGTTGCTTCCATATTCTAGCTATTGTAAATAATGCTACAATGAACAATGGGATATATGTGTCTTTTTCAATTTGGTTTCCTCTGGGTATATGCCTAGGAGTGGGATTGCTGGGTCATATGATGGTTTTATTCCTAGTTTTTAAAGGAATCTCCATATAGTCTTCCATAGTGGCTATATTAATTTACATTCCCACTAACAGTGCAAGAGGATTTCTCTTTTCTCCACACCCTCTCCAGCATTTATTGTTTGTAGACTTTTTGATGAAGGCCATTCTGACTGGTGTGAGGTGATAGCTCATTATAGTTTTGATTTGCATTTCTCTAATAATGAGTGTTGTTGAGCATCTTTTCACATGTTTGTTAGCCATCTGTGTGTCTTCTTTGGAGAACTGTCTATTTAGGTCTTTTTCCTGCTTTTTGATTGGGTTGTTTGTTTTCCTGGCATTGAGTTGTATGAGCTGCTTGTATATTTTGGAAATTAATCCTTTGCCAGTTGTTTCATTTGCTATTATGTTTTTCCATTCTGAGGGTTGTCTTTCAAACCTTCCCCTCTTATATTTTGTAACACATTTCTTTCAGAAAAATTTAAGAACTAGAATATATACATATTGAGTGCTTAGTATTATTGTTCTAAGGTCTTCACATTTATGAGCTCATTTAATCCTGAAGGCAACCTTTTATAATCCACATTTTAAAGATGGAGAAACAGAGGCACAGAGAAGTGAGAAAACTTGCCTAATGTCATGTAGCTATTAACTGATGGGTCTGAGGATTCAAACCTAGGTTGTGTGGCATCAGAGTCCACATTCTTAACCACTAAGCTTTGAGCTCAACTAAAAGCAGATGGATGCTTATTCATCTCTCTACCACTAAACTACAAATCCATGGCATTTGAATCCATACTCTCTACTCTTCCTTTTGTTGCTATGGATGAAGTATCCCTGTTCCTGATTTTACTGGTGAATTTCACCAAACATTCAAAGAAAAATTAATGCCAATATTTCTCAACCCTTCAAAAAGAACTGAACAGAAGGGAATACTCCAAGACTCATTTTACAAGGCCAGCATTATATTATTAAAACCAAAGCCAGAACCACAACAAGAAAACAAACAAAAAAAAACACTACAGGCCAAGATCCCCCTGAATATAGACAAAAAAATTCTCAACAAAATACTAGCAGATCAAATTCAACTGTATGATTCAAACAATCATACACAGTAATCTGGTGAGATTTATTTCTGGGATGCAAGGATGGTTCAACATGCAAATTAATAAGCATGACATATTACATTAATACAATGAAAAATAAAAATTATAAGATCATCACAATAAGTGCTTTTTTCATAAAACATTTGACAAAGCTTAATATCCATTCATGATAAGAACTCTCAACAAATTCGGTATAGAAGGAATATACTGAAACATAGTAGAGGCCATGTATGACAAACCCACAGCTAACATCATACCACATGGTGAAAACTTGAAAGGTTTTACTCAAAGGTTAGGAACAAGACAAAGCTACCCAATCTCACCACTCCTATGCAACACAGTACTGGAAGTCTTAGCCAGAGAAATCAGGCAAGTAAAAGGCACCCAAATCAGAGAAGAAGAAGTAAAAATTTCTCTTCGCAGGGTACATGATTTTATATACAGAAAATCCTAAAGACTCCACAAAAAAAGTTAGATCTTATCACCAAAGTCAGTAAAATTACAGGATACAAATAAATATTAAAAAATCAGTAATGTTTCTATTTGTTGTTGCTTTTAGGCACTAAGTCATGTCTGACTCTTTGCAACCCCATGGACTGTAGCCCGCCAGGCATCTCTGTCCATGGGATTTTCCAGGCAAGAAAACTGGAATGGGTTGCCATTTCCTTCTCCAGGGGATCTTCCTGACCCAGGGATAGTACCTACGTCTCCTGCACTTAAGCAGATTCTTTACTTCTGAGCCATCGGGGAAGCCCCAGTGTTTCTCTACACTAACAATACATTATATGCAAAAAAGACAATCCCATTTACAATAGTGTTACCAAATGAGGTTTGTTTGCCTGACTGAAAGCTAAAGTAAAACACAAAGCTTTGCAGTAAAGAAAGAGTTTGTTCACAAGGCAGCCAAGCAAGGAGACAGGAGAACAAATTTCAGATCTGTCTCCCTGAAGGGGACAGGTCTGTGATGTTTATGGGATAAAGAAGCAGGGTGATTTTAGGTGTGAGGAAATGTAATTGGAGGTAAGGAAAAGGTGAGGTAATCAGTGTTTTGAGCAGGCCCAGTTTTAGGGTCGGTGGTCCCCACTAGTCTTAGCCAGAAGGAACCGGGCAAAAACCAACTCCAGATTTCTGGAAAACAACTTAATCTCCTGTTACCATAGTGATCCATATGTCAGAACTGTTATCTATAGGAGTGTTAAGAAGTGTGTGGTGGGACTTCCCTGGTGGTCCAGTGGTAAAGAATCCACCTGCCAATGCAGGAGACATGGTTCAACCCCTGATCTGGGAAGAGTCCACCTGCCTCTGGGCAACTAAGCTTGTGCACCACAACTACTGAGCCCATGAGCTGCAACTACTGGGTCTGCACACTGAAGCCGGTGCACTCTGGAGCCCATGATCTGCAACAAGAGAAGCCACCACAATGAGAAGCCCACACACCGCAAATAGAGAAACCCCATAGGCAGCAACAAAGACCCAGCACAGTCATAAATAAACAAAAATGTTTTAAAAAGAGAAGAAGTGTGGTGATATATTACCTAGGCTATGTTAAGCTTGGAGGGTATGAAATTAGAGAAAGGGAAAAATAAATCAAACAAACTGAAAGCAGACCTGATCAGCGAAGGCAGGTTATAAACTGTTGTTCTGTAAGACACACTCAAGGTCTTCTGTTTAGGCTCCAGCTTCTGTTAACCTTATGGGACATCATTTTAGTAGCAACAAAAACATTAAAATACTTAAAAATAAATCTAACCAAGGAGGTAAAAGATCTGTATACTGCAATTTATAAAACATTAATGAAAGAAACTGGAAAAGGAATGGATAAATAGGAAGATGTTTTGTGTTCATGAATTGGAAGAATTAATGCTGTTAAAATGTTCATATATCCAAAGCCTCTTATAGATTCAGTGAAATTCCTCTCAAGATTCCAGTGGCATTTTTTACAAAGATAGACACACACAAAAAAAAAATCCTAAAATTCATTTGGAACCACAAAAGAATCTGAAAAACCAAAGCAATCCTGAGAAAGAATAACATGGCTGGAGGCATCCCACATCCTGGTTTCAAACTATATTACAAAGCTATAGTAATCAAAACAGTTTATGACACTGCCATAAAAACAGATACACAGGCCAATGGAACAGAATCAAGAGTACAGAAATAAACCCATGTATATACAATCAACTAATATTTGACATGAGAGCCAAGAATGCTCATTCATTAGGAAAAAGGTAGTCTTTGCAAATTCATATGAAGAAAATTAAAACTAGACCCTTATTTTAAACCATTCACAACAATTAACTCAAGATCAGTTAGAGACTTAATTGTAAGACCTGAAACCATAAAACTCCTAGAAGAAAACATACAGGAAAGCTTCTTGAAATCAGCCTGGGGAATGATTTTTTTTTGGATATGACACCTAAAGCACAAAGCAGCAAAAGCAAAAATAAGCAAGAGGGACTACATGAAACTAAAAGTTGGTCAAAAGGCTAAAAGTTCTAGTTATGAGATAAATAAATTCTAGGAATGTAGTGTGAAGCATGGTTATTATAGTTATAATACTGTATTACATATGAGAGTTGCTAAGAGAGTAGATGAACTAAAAAGCCTCTTGATGAAAGTGAAAGTGGAGAGTGAAAAAGTTGGCTGAAAGCTCAACATTCAGAAAACTAAGATCATGGCATCTGGTCCCATCACTTCATGGGAAATAGATGGGGAAACAGTGGAAACAGTGTCAGACTTTATTTTTTGGGCTCCAAAATCACTGCAGATGGTGACTGCAGCCATGAAATTAAAAGATGCTTACTCCTTGGAAGGAAAGTTATGATTAACCTAGATAGCATATTGAAAAGCAGAGACATTACTTTGCCAACAAAGGTCCATCTAGTCAAGGCTATGGTTTTTCCTGTGGTCATGTATGGATGTGAGAGTTGGACTGTGAAGAAGGCTGAGCGCCGAAGAATTGATGCTTTTGAACTGTGGTGTTGGAGAAGACTCTTGAGAGTCCCTTGGACTGCAAGGAGATCCAACCAGTCCATTCTGAAGGAGATCAGCCCTGGGATTTCTTTGGAGGGAATGATGCTGAAGCTGAAACTCCAGTACTTTGGCCACCTCATGCGAAGAGTTGACTCATTGGAAAAGATTCTGATGCTGGGAGGGATTGGGGGCAGGAGGAGAAGGGGACGACAGAGGATGAGATGTCTGGATGGCATCACTGATTCGATGGACGTGAGTCTGAGTGAACTCCGGGAGTTGGTGATGGACAGAGAGTGCTGCAATTCATGGGGTCGCAAAGAGTCAGACAGGACTGAGCGACTGAACTGAACTGAACTGAAGAGAGTAGATCTTAAAAATTCTTATCACAAGAAAAAAAATTTTGAGGTGAGGTGATGAGTTAACTAAATGTAATGTAGTAATCATTTCACAATACACACATGCATATCTTTGGGGTTTTTCTTGGCCACACTACACGGCACATGGGATCTTAGCTCCCCTTCCTGGGATCCTAGAACTCAGGCCACCTGCATTGGGAGAGTGGCATTAACCACCAGGGAAATTCCCAAATCATGCACATCTTAAATTCATACAATGCTGTATGTCAATTACATCTCAATGAAATAAAAAAGGTATCAGCGTAAATAATTTGATCTTTAGATCTTCACCCAACTTGATTAGCTAGTAAATAGGTTCTCTTTGTCTAGCTCCTTCAGTGATATTCTCTTTTCCTAGAGCTTCTGTTATCAGCAAATTGAGATTCACAGCACAATACCTGAATAAACAAAACACCTTTAAACCCCTAAAATAAAAAAGTTAAAAATTAAAGACAAAGAAAACCTCTCCCTTGACTTCACAGCCACTTCTAGCCAATGCCCTGCTTCTTAGTTCCCTTTTTCTTATCCTTCACGTCTCAATGCCTTTTCCTGGGATGCCTTACACAATCACTCAATTATATACTTTATAAGTAGCTACCCATTGGCTTCCTATTACATCCACTTACTTAAATTCTCCACAAGACATTCATCACTATTAGATATTTTTCATGTTTATTTGTTTTGTGTTTGCTTTCCATCACAGAATTTAAGCTCTTATCTCTCAACAAGGAATCTGTTTGTCTCCTTCAGTGTTGCATTGCCAGGACCTCAAACATTGTCTCAATATTCTAGGACAATACTTCCATTGTCTTTATAGGCTCTAAGAAATCTGCTCTTACTTCTCTGACCTTATCTCCAACTACCTCCTCCCTGGCTCACTACTCTACTTACAAAGAACAATTTGCTGTTTCTTTGCCAGCCTCCCTCTTTCTTCAGGTCTTTGCTCAAAAGTTACCTTCTCACTCAGGCTTTCTCAATTTGGGAACTTAAAATTGCAGCCCCTTACCCTTTGCCTCTTTACTTGCTTAATTTGTTTCCAAATTACCAAATTGTAATATACAGTTACAATTGTATATTACAATTGTATATTTTTTTATTCCCTGTTCGCCTCATGAAGACTTTGCTGAACCCCCAAGCCTACAGCACAAAACAAAAAATGTTTATTAAATGAATGGGTTTGTGAAATAATTGCTTAAATGAATATCAGATGTGAAATTATTTGCATGTGTAAGGTATCATTATGGGCAGTAAAATTATCTATGTTAATAAGTAATCTTAACTTCAGTATTCATGCTTTAATTCTTCACATTTCGGGCATGGAGTCCTACACACGACAGACTCCCAAAGAAAATCGTTTTTTTGAATTTTATAGCTGGAGGCGTGGGTCCTCGAGTCTAGCAAGGCGGGAAGCAGTTGCTGGCCCCACCCGGGGCCCGCCCCTGTCGGCGATGACCACGCCCACCGAATGTTGAAAGCCTTATAGGCGAGTGACGTCAGGCCGTTTGTTGTCATTGGCGGCTCCCAAGATGGCGTCCATCATGGAGGGGCCGCTGAGTAAATGGACTAACGTAATGAAGGGCTGGCAGTACCGTTGGTTCGTGCTGGACTACAATGCAGGGTTGCTGTCCTACTACACAGTAAGTCCTTGGAGGCAAATCCCCGGCTGCCTTGGGAGTCGGGATTCCTCGGTGGAGGTGGGGAACAGGCTTTCTGGTAGCCCGGTAGAGGTTGCTAGGATGGGGGTGCCGCCGTACGGGAGGGTTCCCTCGTAGGGGAGGGTTTTGCGCCCCGGATAGCCAATGAGGGTGAAGGAGATGCTCGCGCAGCCAATAAATAGGCACCGGTTGTATGATTTATGGGGTGGGGGCGAGCCGTGTTCTTTTCTTAGGGTCCTGTATTTGTTGGGGAGTAAACAGGGGGGCGCGTTGTAGGTAGGTAGATGGTTGTAGTCGTGGCTTGAAGGGTTCGGTCTCGGGATCTGTGCAGTTTCCACATGTTATCATGGACTTGACAGTGTCCCCCACCAGGCCCTGTAGACGGCCGCGCCCCTTAGCTTCCCTCCAGGGATTGAGGAGCGCTGCTTTCTTAGAGCAGTGGTCTGACGAGCTTGGCCAGGTCCTGGAAGTGACTGGGCGTTGCTCAACTTGAAGGATTCTGAAATACCTCCAGTCTGCCCAAGTTGAGTGTGTCTTTCACAGGACTCTCCTCCATTCAGCGGGGGGCGAGCGTAACCGACGCCTTAACTTTTGAGAGCGGAGGATTTCCTACACAGCAAGTCTCTTGTTAGCGAAGAGAGACTGCATAGTGCGATGTCTCCTGAAAGTTATATTCTGGGAAGAGCTAAGTTAAGGGCTTCAGTGTCGTTAAACACACATCAGTGACTGCGGGAAAGGTCCATGAATTGCTGAGAATCTTATGTTCTGTCGCTCCACCCCCGACGCGTTAGAAATGGAAGGTGGGTGGAATTAGAGAAATTACTTCCAAAGGTATTGTCTCTGAATGGTGTCTAGTTAATAATAGCCAATGAGAGGGAGGAAGCCTCTTCAAACGACAAAACAGAATGTCCTGAAGTCTTTAGAAAATAATAGAAGGGAAAAAATTGTGATTATGGAAGAAGGATTAATGTCAACGAGAGGAATGGGGACACTAGTATTGATATTTTTTCGTTAATTTAAATATTTATTGAGCGCCCACTACGTGTTAATTATTATTGCTTTAGGCTAGGTGTGTGTGGATGTGTGTGCTCATGCCTGTGCATGTGAGCGAGAATCAACAAAGTTCAAGATATTCTTTTCTTGAATCAACAAAGTTCAAGATATCCTTTTCTCTGGAGCTTATATTCTAATAAGGTGGTTCCCTTGATTCTTTTTACTTGCAATAACTGCAGAATAAAGGATTCATTATCCCCATTTTACAGTTTGGAATCTGAGGCTCCAGGCTTTTCAGCGATTTGCTCAAGGTCACAGAGCTAGCAGTAAGCAGTGTTATCAGGAGTCTAAGTAACATGGCTTTCTTTTTCCTTTCACTTTCACTACAGAAATGAGAAAAATGCGATCTTTGAGTTACTAAAGACAAACCTACAGGAGTAAAAAGTAAAAACTTTCACACCAACTTCCTTTCTTTACATAATTTTGAAGGGGGAAAAGACTGAACAAACCTGAATGAAATTTAAATACATTGTTCAAGATTAGCTAGCTATGAAAGAGAGGCAAATGAACATTATATCCTGAAAACTCTGAAATTATGAAATCTCATAGTTCAGATAGATGAAGAGTAATAATAAGTTTCAGTAGAAGTGATAATCAGAAAATCCCATGGACCCTTTCCAGCCCATTCAAAATAATTTCAGTGGCACTATGGAATGAAGTTACTCTACAGATCCCAAATTTGTGTGGGTCTGAATTTAGGGCCACACTGGAGGGGCCCCAAGCTGGGGTTCTTGGGAACTCCTCTCCCAGACAGAATCTTCTTTTTTTCCTGTTTTTCTCACTTTGGCATATCTTTTTTCTGCCTCCTTGCCCTTTAGTTTCTGAGTATCTTGACAAATTTCTCCTTGTCTTTGGCTAAACATGGCTTTTTAAATTATGCTTCTTTCTTCTCCCTCCCATTACTTATCCTCCCTACTGAGATTAAACTATAAAACATCATCCTTGCCAGTAGAAGGAGGTATCATATTTCTCACTAATGGATGTTTAGAAATTTTCTTTTCTTTTTTTTTCCTTGTTTTTTTTGGTGTTAAAGTATTTGTTTGCAGAGAAACAACAGAGAAATATTGTAAAATAAAATGATTTTGTGAAAATAAGATGATACTCAATGCCAAATTAAAGGAGGTCCAGTAAAGATGAGAAAAGGATAGGTATTCACTTAAAGAGAAAGTAGGAGACACATTGAATATTGGCAGTGAATTCTGTACACTTCAACATTGTTTCATTACATTAGGATTTGGAAGGATGAAGGTACATCTTAATGATCTGCATGCTGCTGATAACTTGGAGCTGCATCTTCCAGGAAGATTATCTGAATAGTTGCACAGCATTTTAAGCAGAGCAGTAAATAGCAAGTCACTCTAATCACTTGCACTCTGGTCTGGCTCTGTAGTTGGAGGTCTGTCTATTCTAGGGTGGCCATGGAAACCCTGAACGAAACTAGATTGACCTTGCTTTAGAGTTGGCCTATACCAAAAATTGATATTGAGATAATCTCAGGGTTTTGGAAAAGATCACGGGAATTGCTGTGAACTAAATAGTTTCACCCAAACCTCACCTTCACCTGAACTTTTGGTCCTGGGCCCAGACCCTTACCTGTCCTCTGGGAATGAATAGTTTTTTTACTTTACATTTCTTTTATTTTCATTTTATGTAAATTTTCAGTTCTTGAAAAACCGTTTAGTAGATATTCTGTTTAATACAGGAACAGAAAAATTGATTACCTTCTTTAGAAAATAGATTTAGGCAACCTTTTCAGGTCACGCTCCTGTCTTTTAATTATTAGAAACAGTGGTTTATTCAGGAAACATTTATTTGGGACTTTTTAATAGGCACTTTATATATGGACTTCCCTCATAGCTCAGTTGGTAAAGACTCTGCCTGGAATGCAGGAGATCCCCGTTTGATTCCTGGGTCAGGAAGATCCGCTGGAGAAGGGAAAGGTTACCCACTCCAGTATTCTGGCCTGAAGAATTCCATGGAGCGTATAGTCCATGGGGTTGCAAATAGTCAGACACAACTGAGCGACTTTCATTTTCACTTTACTATGTATGCCGGAGATAAAAGCATGAAGGAGAGAGTCCCTTCCATCTAGGAACTCAAAATCTTGCAGAATAGACACCTAAACATAATTTCAAAAAAGTGTGATAAATTCTACAATAGAAGTAAGAATAGACTGCTGTGGGAACTTTGCCTAAAAAAAGGCTAGAGGGACGTTTGAGCCGAGACTTAAAGGTAGAAGAGAAGAAGGGCATTTCAGGCAGTGGGAAATATGCACAAATTGGGAAACTTGAGAACATAAAGTCCGTTAAGAAGATAGTGAGAATTTCTGAGCTTCTTTAATGTAAAGGCATGTAGGGAGATAACAGGAGATTGAATCCAGAAGGTATTTGGAGCCATAGGTCAGGCCTGGAGATGAAGATCTGTTAGATTATAGCATAGAATTTGTTAGTTGAATTTGAGGGTGAGCTGTACTGAGTCTTCCTTGCGGCACATGGGTTCTTTGTTGTTGCTCATGGGCTTTTCTCTAATTGCGGTGTGTGGGCTTCTCGTTGTGGTGGCTTCACAGGTTGCGTACACAGGCTGTAGGGCGCAAGGCCTTCAGTGGTTGTGGCCCATGAACTTGGTTGCCCCCCGGCTGTGGAATCTTAGTTTCTGGACCAGGTAGCAAACCAGTGTCCCCTGCATTGGCAGGCAGATTCTTAACCATCGGACCATCAGGAAAGTCCCCTGTTAGTTGAATATTTATTGAGAGGGATAAGGATATAAATTTGGGAACACTGTTTAAACAGCTAACCATTTATGTGAATCATGATCACAGAGAAAGACGAGAAAGGAAAGAAAATTGAAGGAGATATAGATATATCTGAGGAGTTGTTAGACTAGAAAGCAGGTGTTCATACCTTTTGATTATCAAATGTTTATTGAGGATGTACTATGTGCTAGGCACTATGCTGGGAAGAGGGGTTAAAATGGTAAATAAGATGGGAATAGTCCATGTTCTCATGATGCCTAGAGTCTGCCGGGGTGTACATCAAGTAAGAGCTGTGATGGAGAACAGTAGGATGTTGGGAGGTACACAGGTGGGCAGCTTGCCTCTGTCTTGGAAAAGATTTCCTTGAAGAGGTAGGTTTGCTTTGACCTGAGTGGTGAGTAGAGATTAGCCATGTAAGCAGAGAGGGAAAACTGCTTGAGATAGAGGGAATAGATGTTTTTGAAAGAGACACGAGTAAGGAGCTTGTTAGTCCTGGAATTTAGGCTGTGAGGTGGACAATAGTGCGATGAGAGGGAGAGAGAAGCAGGGGCCAGTTAATGAAAGACTTTCTTGGTAAACTGAGCTAAGGAATTTAAACTTTTCACTCAGGGCAGTGGAAAGTCACTTAAGTGTTGTAAGCACTTTTTGTTGTGGAAAAAACTTTCATAATACAAAATTTGTTTGAAACATATACGAAAGATGATAGTAAAATGAATTCCTGTCACCCAGCTTGTGCAGCTATCAATATATGGCTAATCTTGTCTTATTAATACTCCCAAAGCTCCTTCCTACCCCACTGGATTACTTTAAAGCAGATCCCAAATCTCTTATTATTTCATTTGTGAATATTTCAATATGTTTTACTGTGTTTAAGTTCCTTGATTTTTCTCAAACATTCCTTGATTTTCTCAAACCCTCACCAGTTGGTTTATTTGAGTCAGAATTCCAAACAAGAGCCACACGTAAAACTGAGTCTCTTTTACTCTGTAGGCCTTCCCTCCCTCTTTTTCTTTGCCATTCATTTGTTGAAGAAAGCAAATTATTCTCTAGATTTTCCACATTCTAGATTTTGCTGAGAGTATTCTTGTGGTGTATTTAAACATGTTCCTTTAGCCTCCATGTTTCCTATAAACTGATACTTAAAGCTAGAAGCTTAATTAAATTCAGCTTTTTCCCCCCACTTTGGGCAGCAATACTTTGTAGGTGGAACATATTACAAGTATCTCCACTTTCTTATAGTTTGCTTTACTCTACTTCTTTTTTAGAAAAGAACTATTTTCCTGTTTTTGCTAACCAAAAGAAATCCAAAGAGGATTTTTGCTTTTGTGGAAAATACACAAAAAGTGAAAATGGCATTCAGAGTTTTTGTTTTTGTTTTTCCACAGCGAGCTGCTATAGAGTCAGTGAGCGCCCTAAGCAGCAAGAGTGACACCAGCAAGTTCCTTCCCTGGGATCTATGGGCTTCCCAGGTGGCACTAGTGGTAAAGAACCCAACTGCCAATGCAGGAGACATAAGAGATGCAGGTTCGATCCCTGAGTTGGGAGGATCCCAAGGAGAAGGGTATAGCAACCCACTCCAGTATTCTTGTCTGGAGAATCCCATGGACAGAGGAGCCTGGAGGTCTGTAGGGTTACTAAGAGTCAGATGCAACTGAAGCGACTCAGCTTGCATGCATGCTGGGAACTATTAATACATAGTAGCAAGCTGCTGTAGTTTTGAACTGTGTTTGTGAGCATCTTTACTTTATCTCAGTTTATTTTGTGCATCTGTTAGCAAGGTGTATCCTAAGGCAATTGCGTCATTGCTTTATGCCATTTTGGCTTAGGGAAGGTTTCTTAGGAACAGAGGGAACCTGTACATCAAGTGGCCCATGATGTCTGGTTGTCTCTCTGTGATTTTTAAAATTAAACAATAGGTTCAGGTAAAGTTTGTATTTGGATTATGGAGAAATAGTGAAGTCCTATTGACAGGATTTCAGTGATTGGATGTGAGTGAAGGGGAAGGAGGAGTTTGATGAAATCCAGGTTTTTAGATTTAGTTGAATGAATGATGATAGGGAAGATAAGTATAGGTTGGGTGGAGAATGGTAGTTGCTTTGGGGCATGTTGAAATTGTAGTAAAGATATTGCATAGTCTGGAACTTAAGAAAAAAATCTGGGCTACAGATAAATATTAGCTTTACACATATGGAGAGATGAGAGAGTGAATGAGTGGGAATAATAGAGAGCTTTAGATAGAACACTGAGAAACACCATTGGATTAGGTATCTATTGCTTTATAACAAATTGGCCATAATGATTTTAGCTGCTTAAAACAATAAACATTTATTATCTGTAACTCAGAACTTTGGACTCAAGGTCTCTCATGAAGTTGCAGTCAAGACATTGGCTATGTCTGCAGTCATTTGAAAGACTTGACTGGAGCTGGAGGATTTGCTTCCAAGATGACTCACTCTCATGTCTGTTGGCAGAAAGCCTTAGTCCTTACTGGCTCCTGGAAGGTGGCCTCAGTTCCTCACCAGCTAACCTCTCTGTTGGGCTACATGAGAGTCATTGTGACAGGGCATCTATCTGGCTTCACCCAGAAGGAGTAATCCAAGTGAGAGCAAGGAGAAAGCTGAAGTGCCTATTTGACCTGGTCTGAGAACATCACTTTTGCCTTCTTCCATTCATTAGAAATGAATCATTAAGTTCAGTTCATGCTACAGGGGATGGGAATTTTAGGCATGGGAAAGAGAATTAGCCTCTGCCTTTTGAAAGGAGTGTCAATTTATGGAGGGATTTTAAGCCATCACAGTCGTTTCTAAGGGATTTGGGTAGAGAAAAGAGCCTGCACAGAAGAGTGAAAAGGGACAGCCAGAGATAGCCAAGAAAAACCAGAATGTGGGGTCAAGGCAGGAACTGGCTTGAATACTGTTGAGACAATTGAATAGATGAAATCTTAAAAATACTCATTGGATTGATCAAGTTGGACATCACTGATGCCCTGAAAAAGAGAAGTTCCCATGGAGTCAGAAGTTTGGAAGTCAGAGTGGTTTGAAGAGTAAATAGGAGGCAAGAAGTAGAGAAAATGAGTTTAGATTGCTCAAGGTGTTTCATTATGAAAGAGGAACAAAGGAATATGGAACTGAGAGGAAAGAGTTTCTAAGGTAGGAGTATGCTTAAATGTTTTAGGGATGGGAAGCAGGGTATTTATTGAAGATGAGAGTCGAGTTAAGATTTAAGGAATGTAGTAAAGATTTAGATTAGTGGCCATGGGAAGTGGAAAAAGGAATAACTTGGGTCACATTCTGAGAAGGCAGTGGCAACCCACTCCAGTACTCTTGCCTGGAAAATCCCATGGATGGAGGAGCCTGCTAGGCTGCAGACAATGGGGTCGCTAAGAGTCCGGCACGACTGAGCGACTTCACTTTCACTTTTCACTTTCATGCATTGGAGAAGGAAATGGCAACCCACTCCAGTATTCTTGCCTGGAGAATCCCAGGGACAGAGGATCCTAGTGGGCTGCTGTCTATGGGGTCGCACAGAGTTGGACACAACGACTTATCAGCAGCAGGGTCACTTTGAAATTAACCAGATTGTAAGAGGAGCCTCTTGAGAAGCCCATATGCAGGTCAGGAAGCAAGTTAGAACTGGACATGGAACAACAGACTTGTTCCAAATAGGAAAAGGAGTACGTCAAGGCTGTATATTGTCACCCTGCTTATTTAACGTCTATGCAGAGTACATCATGAGAAACGCTGGGCTGGAAGAAGCACAAGCTGGAATCAAGATTGCTGGGAGAAATCTCAATAACCTCAGATACGCAGATGACACCACCCTTATGGCAGAAAGTGAGGAGGAACTAAAAAGCCTCCTGATGAAAGTGAAAGTGGAGAGTGAAAAAGTTGGCTTAAAGCTTAACATTCAGAAAACTAAGATCATGGCATCTGGTCCCATGACTTAATGGGAAATAGATGGGGAAACAGTGGAAACAGTGTCAGACTTTATTTTTTGGGGCTCCAAAATCACTGCAGATGGTGATTGCAGCCATGAAATTAAAAGGCGCTTACTCCTTAGAAGGAAAGTTATGACCAAGCTAGATAGCATATTGAAAAGCAGAGACATTACTTTGCCAACAAAGGTTCGTCTAGTCAAGGCTATGGTTTTTCCAGTGGTCATGTATGGATGTGAGAGTTGGACTGTGAAGAAAGCTGAGCGCCGAAGAATTGATGCTTTTGAACTGTGGTGTACTCATGATGTACTCTGAGTATAAGTTAAATAAGCAGGGTGACAATATACAGCCTTGACGTACTCCTTTTCCTATTTGGAACAAGTCTGTTGTTCCATATCCAGTTCTAACTTGCTTCCTGACCTGCATATAGGCTTCTCAAGAGTCTTCTCCTCTTGAGAGTCCCTTGGACTGCCAGGAGGTCCAACCAGTCCATTCTGAAGGAGATCAGCCCTGGGTGTTCTTTGGAAGGAATGATGCTAAAGCTGAAATTCCAGTACTTTGGCCACCTCATGCGAAGAGTTGACTCATTGGAAAAGACCCTGATGCTGGGAGGGATTGGGGGCAGGAGGAGAAGGGGACGACAGAGGATGAGATGGCTGGATGGCATCACCGACTTGATGGACGTGAGTCTCAGTGAACTCCGGGAGTTGGGGATGGACAGGGAGGCCTGGTGTGCTGTGATTCATGGGGTCTCAAAGAGTCAGACACAACTGAGCAACTAAACTGAACTGAAGAGGAGCTAGTTGAGATTATAAAATATGATTTGTTTAGTTATGAACTGTAAGTATTTAACACTCTTTCTTGTTTTGTATTGTCTTTATGACATTTCAGAGAGAAAAGTTAGAAATAGTGAGTTAGTAAGTTGTCAGGGTCACTCAAGGTTTTCTTTAAAAGGAATCATTGGAGAAATGATGTGTTTTGCTGTTAACATGCTAGCTGGAAGAGAGTCATAGTGACTTTGCATTTCAAAAACACTGGTAATCTGAACACATTTAAATATTACTTGACAGTCCTTAGCAATGTCTGGAAGGTGATAAAATCTCTCATCTAATTCTTGGATTTTAGGTTTTTGAAGAGCTTAAATATATGTGTTTTTCTTGCAAAGATGTAAAAGAGGGAATCTCAGATTCTGCTAGAAATGTATCAGCACCACTCCCATCAAGCATTTAAAAGTGAATTTATACTTTTGTAAATAAACTTCTTGGTTATATCAAATGTTTTTTATTAAGCTTACATGGTACATATTAATAATCCAAGTTAATAAAATAGCTTTAGAATTGCAAAAGGAACACAAGAAAAATTGTACCTAATCTAAATGCCCTGAAAAGAAGTATGTGGAAATTTTATGTCTTGTGGTTTCTTGAATACCCTAGTCAGCCTTAGTTTTTCTCTTTTTTGATTTTTTTTTTTTGTTTGGCTGTGCTGTGCATGGCATGTGGGATCTTAGTTCTCCAACCAGGGATGGAACTTGCACCTTCTAAAGTGTAAAGTGTGGCGTTTTAACCACTGGACCGCCAGGGAAGTCTCTGTTACATCCTTTATCTGTACAGCAAGCTTGTAAACTCCTTGATAGTACTACTAGCATGATAATTTTCAAGCCCTATAAATATAGTACATCATTCTCATAGTGAATGGAATGTCCAAGGCCCTTTAAGAGATGTGATGTAGAAGATTGTTTTGGAATCATTGCTTATACAGCCTTGTAAATTTTGCAAAATATACTGATAACAAATGTGTTTATGGCTTATGTAAAACCTGATTAAGCTTGTATTAATAACAATGGCTTTGTTTTAATCATCCTTACCCTGTAGAACTGTGTGGGATCTTTTGGTTAGTGTGGTACATCAGACAAGCAGTCAGTTCTTGCTTTATTGCAGGCAGTTTTGTTGATAGTAATTTGTAGAAGGATAGAAAGCAGAGCTATTCTTAAATATGCCACTGTTATATGTGGCAGTTGTCATAGGATTAGATTTTCAACTAGTTGTATAATGTCAGTCAAAGCTAGCTAGAACAATGCTCAAGAGAGTTAGATTAAGGACCTATTTCCTTTTACTGCTTATAGAGAAAAACAAATGGCCAGCTGAGTCTTTTCTTCTCATTTACTATATTGTAAAGGATAATCATCTTAGACTAATTTAAACTAAAAAATTTTACTTTTTTGGTACATGATACATGGAATCATATAAATGAAATCATATTTGGGGAAAGTATTTTGAGGTATTCAAAATTATTTTTTTCCCATTCACATGACAAAGATTATTATGAATGTTAATATTCTGATTCCTGGAGTTTTTTCACATTGAGCCTTCATGCTAAATTGTCTACTTACTTAATTGAATGTATTTTATTTTAGCATTACTCTTATGGCACAGGTGGACAAATGAAATATTGGATGAATATTTGGTTTGTCATTCTGGCAGCTGCCTCTAGTCTCTTGATCTTCCTCTTTCCTCCGTCTCTCATAAATGATACCATGCTTCCCAGAGACAATAGAGTTCATTTGGTGGGAACACTCTCAACTCCTTGTACTGCCACCTATTGGTATAACTATTTTCCTGCCTATCCTTCCCTGCGTCCCTGACATAATGGAAGAAGTAATCCTTGGGTGGGCTTTCCTGGTGGCTCAGTACTAAAGAATCCCCCTGGCAATGCAGGAGATGCAGGTTCAGTCCCTGGGTTTAGAAGACCCCCTGGAGAAGGAAATGACAACCGACTGTAGTATTTTTGCCTGGAAAATCCCATGGACAGAGGAGCCTGCCAAGCTACAGTCCATGGGTTGCAAAAAGAGTTGGACGCAATTTAGCAATTAAGCAACACCACCAATCCTTGGGTGTTCTGGATTCCATCTACTCGCGAATTTTTAGAGAATCTCAGTCTATAGGTTTTTCTCCTTTTTCTGCTTTCTCCTTCCTCTCGCCCATTGTCTTCTACTTCTTTCTATGTACAGACTTTTGTTGTTTAAGAATATTTTGCAATATAACAACTAAACATCATAGTTGTAACAATTTCATATGGAAAATTTTAATACGTTTTGGGATTGCCTGTTGCTTTTCATTTTTTTGGTACAGTTAGTTTTGAAATTGGAAAGTGTAAGCCCTTCAGCTTTGTTCTTTCTCAAGATTGTTTTGGCTATTCTGGGTTTGCTGAATTTCTATATGAATTTTAGGATATACTGACTTTTTCATTAACAAATAAACTTGGGCTATATCTCTCTCAAGTTGAAAAATATCTCTGCTAATTCTATGTCCCCCTGGAAAAATCATCTTCACCTCTTCTTCAAGTTAGATAAACCTATTGAAAGAGTCTTCTACATTGTCTGTCTTTATTCATGCATTTACTGTACAGCAATCTGTTTTTACCTCCAAATTTCACTGAATATCCTAGCAGAAGTCTCCAATGAAAGCTTTGTTGCTGAACCCAGTGGGTGCTTTTAACTTTTCATTTTAGTAGCACTGTCTCTGCAGAATTTGACATTATTACTCTTTATTTTAAATTTCAAAAAGATTGTTTCATTGCTCTTGAAGAGATGCAATATATTCTTAATTTAAAAAAAATTGAAAAAGCATATAAAATAGAAAGAAGCAAAGTACTACCTGAAATCCTACTATCTGTGTTTTGGAGAATAGCTTTCCTAACAACTCTTTATGCTTAAATACACCTTTATGTATATTTTATATAAATGGAATCATTATATATATAATAATATACAACCCAGAAGCATTTTATTAAAAAATTTTCTATAGATATGTTGTACCATTTTGTATTGTATTTCTTCAACTAGCAAAATGAGCAAAGGATATCTTTTTTCCTTCATCCTTACTTAATGAGATCTCAGTCATCTGGCTTTGGGAGATTAAGATTCCTATGCTGTCTGTGATGCAGGAAGACAATGTACAATAATCTGTATTATCTCCTATAGTTCTGCTCAGCTGGATAGTACCCAGTCTACTTGATTAAGGGCAGTTCAAAAACCCACCCACAAACAGAAGACTCTACTTCTTAATGAGGGAGTGACAAAGTTCTAAAAGAGCTTGTAGGATGAGAAATACCATTATAGGCCATTTTTGGAAAATGCAGTGTGCCATAAGCCTCTACTATATTAATCATTGTTGTAGGTATTTTCTACTATTGTCAAATATATCGCTTCATTAAGCCTCATAACCTCTTCCATTTTTCCTTGCTACCACTATAGCATATAAACCACCCGGGTCTGGTGCAAAAACTTCCTAAGTGTTCTCTTTGTTTCCTTTTTGCTCTCTAAAGTCCATTTTTTAATCAGTAGCCCAAGTGATTTTTTAAAAAAAGGAAAAAGGAAGATCATATTTTTCCCCTGCTTAAAATTCTCTAGTGACTATAGGAAAAAAAAATTCAAACTCTTTACTATGACTTACCACCTTGTAAGCACCAAAGAATTGATGCTTTTGAACTGTGGCGGTGGAGAAGACTCTTGAGAGTCCCTTGCACTGCAAGGAGACCCAACCAGTCCATCGTAAAGGAGATCAGTCCTGAGTGTTCATTGGAAGGACTGATGTTGAGGCTGAAACTCCAGTACTTTGGCCACCTCGTGTGAAGAGCTGACTCATTTGAAAAGACTCTGATGCTGGGAATGATTGAGGGCAGTAGGAGAAGGGGACGACAGAGGATGAGATGGTTGGATGGCATCACCGACTCAATGGACATGAGCTTGGGTAAACTCCGGGAGTTGGTGATGGACAGGGAAGCCTGGCGTGCTGCGGTCCATGGGGTCACAGAGTCGTACGCGACTGAGTGACTGAACTGAATTGAACGGATGGCCTTGTGATCTTTCTCCACTTAACTTTCTACAGTAAACCTTTTGCTCACCACTATATCCACTGTAGCTTTTTTTTCCCCCCTGTTCCTTGGACACCTCAAGCTTGTTCCTATCTCAGGGTCTTTGTGTATATTTTCTGGCTTCTTGGACTGATACTCTCCCATGACTGTAGCATGCCTGATTCCCTTCTTGTTATGCAGGTCTTCATTTAGGCATCACTGCTCAGAGAAGCCTTTCCTTAACAACCTGTCTAAAGTACACCTCACTATCAGTCACTAGCACTAGCACACTGGTCTTTTTTTTTTTTTCACTTGATGGTTTAGAATATAAGCTTATTTTATTTTATTTAAAAAATTAATTTATTTTAATTGGAGGCTAATTACTTTACAATATTGTAGTGGTTTTTGCCATATATCGACATGAATCAGCCACAGGCACACATGTGTTTCCCATCCAGAACCCCCCTCCCACCTCCCTCCCCATCCCATCCCCCGGGGTCATCCCAGTGCACCAGCCCTGAGCACCCTGTCTCATGCATCGAGCCTGGACTAGCGGTCCGCTTCACATATGATAATACGCACGTTTCAACGCTACCCTCTGAAATCATCCCACCCTTGCCTTCTCCCACAGAGTCCAAAAGACTGTTCTTTATATCTGTGTCTCTTTTGCTGTCTTGCATATAGAGTCATCGTTATCATCTTTCTAAATTCCATATATATGCGTTAGTATACTGTACTGGTGTTTTTCTTTCTGACTTAATTCACTCTGTATAATAGGCTCCAGTTTCATCGACCTCATTAGAACCGATTAAAATGCATTCTTTTTAATGGCTGAGTAATATTCCATTGTGTATATGTACCACATTTTTCTTATCCATTCATCTGCCAATGGACATCTAGGTTGCTTCCATGGCCTGGCTATTGTAAACAGTGCTATGATGAACATTGGGGTACATGTGTCTCTTTCAATTCTGGTTTCCTTGGTGTAGCACACTGGTCTTGATGTATTTTTTCATAGCATTTATTGTTAGCTGCTAAACTTACTTTGTTTTTCCTGTTTAGTGTCTGTTTCCCTCCTCTGGAATGTAAGTACTGTGAGAACAGAGACTTACCTTCATCATTTTATCTTTAGCATCTAGAGCAATGCTTGGCATTTAGTGAATATTCAGTAAATATTTATGGAATGAGTAACAGGTGAAGTAGTTTATATATTACTTCCTTTACACATGAAGAAATTGAGACTTAAAAACTCACACAGTAGTTTCTCTGTATGTGATTAAGTCTTCTAACTCCAGATAGAATGTTCTCTCACTGAATTGTGCTAGTGTTGATATTTTAAAATGACAAACCCAAGTTATCACTAGTCTGCTTATAGGTGATAACTGAGTTACATCATTATCACAATGAAATAAACTTTCTGCATGCTGCTGCTGCTAAGTAGCTTCAGTCATGTCCGACTCTGTGCAGCCTCATAGATGGCAGCCGACCAGGCTCCTCTGTCCACGGGATTCTCTAGGCAAGAACACTGGAGTGGGTTGCCATTTCCTTCTCCCAAACCTTCTGCATAGGCTATTATTCTAAGGTACAGACTGCATTGATGAATCATTAAAAAGTACTGAGTCCTTTTACATCTAAGTTGAAACACCGAGGATGAATGAAAAACTCTTTCCATTCCAGTAAAGAAAAAGCCTCCTAGAGAAGGGAAAGGAGGAGCAAATACTAAATCTTAGAATTTGTTGAGTAATGAGTTTTTTATATTCACAAAACATGACCACAGAAAGATAGTGGCACATTCCTGAACATAATTCTTTGAAATTTTCATCACCCAGAAGAGGATGAAATGTACATTTCAGATAGATGATACGTTGTGTGACCAACCCTCTGTTCTCTGCTGGCGTGTCAGCTCTTCTGCCTTCGTTTTTTGTTTTTTTTTTTTTAACCCATTGCAAAGAGTTGGACACTACTGAGCAACGGAACAGCAACAGCAATTCTGAAGTAAAATTAGACCTAGTAAAGAATGAGTGTTTTTATTCTTTAAAGTTTTATTTACTACTGAATTATAGTTGATTTACAATATTGTGCCAGTCTCTACTGTACACCAAAGTGATTCAGTTATACATATATATACACTTTTTAAAATATTCTTTTCCATTATGGTTTATCACAGGATATTGAATATAGCCCCCTGTGCTATACAGTAGGATTTTGTTGTTTATCCATTCTGTATATCATAGTTTGCATCTGCTAACCCCAAATTCCCAAGCCATCCCCCCGCAACCCCTCTCCCCCTTGGCAATCACAAGTCTGTTTAGAATGAGTGTTTTTAAATTGCCTTTTTAAAAAGTGTTTCTCCCTCCCCCGCTCACCCTGTTTATAAAAGTAAAATGTTTATCATAGATCATTAACTAATCAAGTCCTCCACAGTCTCCTAAGCCCTTTGGCACAGTTCTTGAATTCTTAACCTACTTCCTTATTCTTCCTTGTAGTCTTTTTTTGTTTTTTTTCCTTGTAGTCTTGCTTTCCCTTAAGCAACAACATCTAAAAGAAATGCTTTAAGAAAATAGTTTCTTGGGCAGTATTTGAATTTATAACAACTTTCCCCCTATCTTTTGATCACATGCTGTATTTTGAGTGCTTTTCCTAGCTAATCTGGGGACCATTTTCAACAATTTATTTGCAAGAATTTGTTCTCAGTTCTAAATTCCAAATCAGAACAAGGAGCTTTTGTAGCATAACCTTATTCTAAATTGAGGCATGTAGGATGAGTCTTAGAAGTAGGACTGAGAGTTCAGATACCTGTGGTTCTGGCTATTGTTCTTGCTAACCAGATTATTTTAGGTGTTGTACAAATTTTCCCATCTTTAAATTTTTCTAGTGCTGTTCTTGTTTTTCATCTTTTCATGATCTTACTGTCTTGGGCCCTGACTTAGTCTTTTCCAAATAAGGAGAAACACTCTTGGGCAATTTTTGATGAAAAAGTGAAGTTGAATGATAATAATGGATTATTACTGTACAGTTTGGTGGGAAAAGTACTAAATAACATAAACTTCCTGGAGTTTAACACACCCCTATCATTTCCTTCAGTCATTTTTTGTGAAATAACATTAATCACTATTTAGTATTTGGGCAGTATAAAATTCAGATTTAAATTTGAAGAAAGTAGGGAGAACCACTAGACCATTCATGCGTGACCTAAATCAAATCCTTTAGGATTCTACAGTGGAAGTGACAAATAGATTCAAGGGATTAGATCTGATAGAGTGCCTGAAGAACTATGAACAGAGGTTCGTGACACTGTACAGGAGGCAGTGATCAGGACTATCCCCAAGAAACAGAAATGCAAAAAGGCAAAATGGTTGTCTGAGGAGGCCTTCCAAATGGCTGAGAAAAGAAGAGAAGCAAAAAGCAAAGGAGAAAAGAAAACATACCTATCTGAATGCAGAGTTGCAAAGAATAGCAAGGAGAGATAAGAAAGCCTTCCTCAGTGATCAATGCAAAGAAATAGAGGAAAACAATAGAATGGGAAAGACTAGAGATCTCTTCAAAAAAATTAAGAGATTCCAAGGGAACATTTCACGCAAAGATGGGTACAATTAGGACAGAAATGGTATGGACCTAACAAAAGCAGAAGATATTAAGAAGAGGTGGCAAGAATACACAGAAGAACTATACAAAAAAAATCTTCATGACCCAGATAATCATGGTGGCGTGATCACTCACCGAGAGCCGACATCCTGGAGTCTGAAGTCAAGTGGGCCTTAGCAACCGTCACTATGAACAAAGCTAGTGGAGGTAATGGAATTCCAGCTATTTCAAGTCCTAAAAGAAGATGCTGTTAAAGTGCTGCACTCAATATACCAGCAAATTTGGAAAACTCAGCAGTGGCCACAGGACTGGAAAAGGTCAGATTTCATTCCAATCCCAAAGAAAGGCAATGCCAAAAAGTGTTCAAACTACCTAAAAATTGCACTCATTTCACACCCTAGCAAAGTAATGCTCAAAATTCTCCAAGCTAGGCTTCAGCAGTATGTGAACCGTGAACTTCCAGATGTTCAAGCTGGATTTAGAAAAGGCAGAGGAACCAGAGATCAAATTGCCAACAACAGTTGGATCATAGAAAAAGCAAGACAATTCCAGAAAAACATCTACTTCAGCTTTCTTGACTACACCAAAGCTTTTGTGTGGATCACAATAAACTGGAAAGTTCTTAAAGAATTCTTAAAGGCAGACCATCTTACCTTCCTCCTGAGAAATCTGTATGCAGATCAAGAAACAACAGTTAGAACTGGACATGGAATAATAGACTGGTTCTAAATTGGGCAAGGAGTATGATAAGGCCTATGTGGTTGGATGGCTTCACCAACTTGATGGACATGAGTTTGAGCAAATTCTGAGAGTTGATGATAGACAGGGAAGCCTGGCATGCTGCAGTCCATGGGATCGCAAAGAGTTGGACACGACTAAGTGACTGAACTGAACTGATTTTGAGGAATAAAACAAAAATAGAAACTATACATTGAGGTTCAGTATATATTGACATGCTAAGTAATTTGCAGCACTTAGGTTACTATTTAGTATTTTATGTTATGGTTAACTTTTCTTTTTTTTTTTTATGGTTAACTTTTCTTGGAAAGGATCCAGAAACCCCCGTCATCAGAGTTGTGCTTAATTAAACCCTGTGAAATGGTTCTTGTCACTCATCTGTTGACCTGAATTTTTGACTTAAAGATAAAATTATCCTTTTTAAGAAACAGTAAAAGACCTGGGACTTTACAATTTAAGAGATCACAGATCAAAATACGAGTCTCCAGTCCTTTACCTGTAGTTCAGAAATCCCCGAGTCTCTGAATTCCAGAAGTTTTTTTTCCTAAATGTGTTATATTCTCATTTGGAAGTAAAGCCTGCCTTGAACTGTGTGGTTAATTATAATCTCCATTATGCTTAATATAAATGTATGTTGTACTACCAAAATATTAGTATGCTTGATTGTGAAATTAATTAAATGCTTAATAATCCAGACTCTGTTGCAGGTGTGTGACAGTTTATGTACTATTTGTATGGTACTTTTTGAAAATTCTGAATTTTAAAGCACATTTGAACCAAAAATCTCAGATAAGTGATGTGGACCTCTATCTGGTCTAATGACCTAGGGTTTATATGCTGGCAGTAGTTCAGAAGGCAGAGGGGGTACCACCCTCTGAAGCACTGCTGCAGTGCTTTGTGGGGTGATATTTGTGCTGATGAATTCAGAGGATCGCTGATTTGACACACAGCCTTTGTGGCTCGGAGAAGCTTTGAAAGGAGACTTAAGTTAACCAGATCTGTAGTAACTGTGGTAGAAATGCATAACCTTTAGAGTCAGACCTGGATTGGAATTCTCTCTGCTGCTGCTGCTGCTAAGTCACTTCAGTCATGTCCGACTCTGTGCGACCCCATAGACGGCAGCCCACCAGGCTCCTCCGTCCCTGGGATTCTCCAGACAAGAACACTGGAGTGGGTTGCCATTTCCTTCTCCAATGCATGAAAGTGAAAAGTGAAAGTGAAGTCGCTTAGTCATGTCTGACTCTTTGTGACCCTATGGACTGCAGCCTACCAGGCTCCTCCATCCATGGGATTTTCCAGGCAAGAGTACTGGAGTTGGGTGCCAGTGCCTTCTCCGGAATCCTCTCTATCTACCTGTTATCTGTGAATCCATGGGCAAGTAACTTATGCCTTTCTGAGCCTTTATTTTCTCAATTATAAAATGGGTATAATAAAAGAACCTATATCATAAGATTGGTATGAGAAGTAAATAAAATTGTATTTAATTGTGTTTAAAGCACTGCCCCAGGATTATAAGAGTTCAGTTCAGTTCAGTCACTCAGTCATATCTGACTCTTTGCGACCCCATGAACCTGCAGCACACCAGGCCTCACTATCCATCACCAACTCCCGGAGTTTACCCAAACTCATGTCCGTTGAGTTGGTGATGCCATCCAACCATCTCATCCTCTGTCGTCCCCTTCTCCTCCTGCCCTCAATCTTTCCCAGCATCAGGGTCTTTTCAAAAGAGTGAGCTCTTCACATCAGGTGGCCAAAGTTTTGGAATTTCAGCTTCAACATCAGTCCTTCCAGTGAACACCCAGGAGTGATCTCCTGTAGGATGGACTGGTTGGGTCTCCTTGCAGTGCAAGGGACTCTCAAGAGTCTTCTCCAACACAACAGTTGAAAAGCATCGATTCTTTGGCGCTCAGCTTTCTTTATAGTCCAATTCTCACATCCATACATGACTACTGGAAAAACCATAGCCTTGACTAGATGGACCTTTGTTGACAAAGCATACTTTTTAGTACGCTATCTAGGTTGGTCATAACTTTCCTTCCAAGGAGTAAGCGCTTTTAATTTCATGGCTGCAATCACCATCTGCAGTGATTTTGGAGCCCAAAAAAGTAAAGTCTGACACTGTTTCCCCATCTATTTGCCATGAAGTGATGGGACTGGATACCATGATCTTCGTTTTCGGAATGTTGAGCTCTAAGCCAACTTTTTCACTCTCCTCTTTCACTTTTATCAAGAGGCTCTTTAGTTCTTCTTCACTTTCTGCCATAAGGGTGGTGTCATCTGCATATCTGAGGTTATTGATATTTCTCCCGGCAATCTTGATTCCAGCTGGTGCTTCTTCCAGCCCAGTGTTAAGCATGATGTATTCTGCATATAAGTTAAATAAGCAGGGTGACAATATACAGCCTTGATGTACTCCTTTTCCTATTTGGAACCAGTCTGTTGTTCCATGTCCAGTTCTAACTGTTGCTTCCTGACCTGCATACAGGTTTCTCAAGAGAAAGGTCAGGTGGTCTGGTAGTCCCATCTCTTTCAGAATTTTCCACAGTTTGTGGTGATCCACACAGTCAAAGGCTTTGGCATAGTCAAGAAAGCAGAAATAGGTGTTTTTCTGGAACTCTCTTCCTTTTTCGATGATCCGGAGGATGTTGGCAATTTGATCTCTGGTTCCTCTGCCTTTTCTAAAACCAGCCTGAACATCTGGAAGTTCACAGTTCATGTATTGCTGAAACCTGGCTTGGAAAATTTTGAACATTACTTTACTAGCATGTGAGATGAGTACAGTTGTGTGGTAGTTTGAGCATTCTTTGGCATTGCCTTTCTTTGGGATTGGAATGAAAACTGACCTTTTCCAGTCCTGTGGCCACTGCTGAGTTTTCCAAATTTGCTAGCATAGTGAGTGCGGCACTTTAACAGCATCATCTTTTAGGATGTGAAATAGCTCAACTGGAATTCCATCACCTCCACTAGCTTTGTTCGTAGTGATGCTTCCTAAGGCCCACTTGACTTCACATTCCAGGGTGTTTGGCTCTAGGTGAGTGATCACACCATCGTGATTATCTGGGTCATGAAGATCTTTTTTGTAGAGTTCTTCTGTGTATTATTGCCACCTCTTCTTAATATCTTCTGCTTCTGTTAGGTCCATACCATTTCTGTCCTTTATTGAGCCCATCTTTGCATATAATGTTCCCTTGGTGTCTCTAATTTTCTTGATGAGATCTCTAGTCTTTCCCATTCTATTGTTTTCCTCTGTTTCTTTGCATTGATCGCTGAGGAAGGCTTTCTTATCTCTCCTTGCTATTCTTTGGAACTCTGCATTCAAATGAGTACATTTTTCCTTTTCTCCTTTGCTTTTCGCTTCTCTTCTTTTCACAGCTATTTGTAAAGCCTCCTCAGACAGCCATTTTGCTTTTTTGCATTTCTTTTCCATGGGGATAGTCTTGATCCCTATCTCCTGTACGATGTCACGAACCTCTGTCCATAGTTCGTCAGGTACTCTGTCTATCAAATCTAAGAGTTCAGTACATGTTAACAAAAAAATAAAGTTTATTAGTGTTTAACATGTAATAATATTCATTAAGTGTATTTACATTGTGGTCACTATTGCATAAACTAATATTCAAATTTGTTAATTCATAACAAGAAATATAATTGTTAAGGAGACTGCATATTTAGGCTATCTGATTCATACATTAATACAGTCTCTGTAAGCAAGCTATATGGGATGCCAAATATATATGCAGAAGCAGACCAAAGAGAGCTATAGATATTTAAAGGCATCAGGCTTTGGTATCAAGATGCAATATCTCTGTGTTAGATACGGTAACCTATTACAAGAACAGATCTAATCTCTTGGTCAGCAAAACATCTGACTTTCTGGTTCTAGTTCTGACCTTCCTACTGTAGTTCTTTTACTATTAATACTTTCTATACTTAGTATAATATCATAATTAGTATAATTACCTCCAGGCTGTTCCAGCTCTTAACGATGTTCTTATATATATCTCTGTTCTGTGTCTGTTTTCTTTAAAGGAAGGCAGTCATCTTCCAGGATCTTGGAAAGACCCCAGACATCATTGTCCCCTTGTATACTGATTCTGTATATTTCCCTAAAGCTCTATCCACCTGATGTGAAGAGCCTACTCATTGGTAAAGACCCTGATGCTGGGAAAGATTGAGGGCAGGAGGAGAAGGGGGCGGCAGAGGATAGTTAGATAGCATCACCGACTAAATGGACATGAATCTGAGCAAACCCCGGGAGATAATGAAGAGCAGGGGAGAAGGACAGACGTACTGCAGTCCAGAGTCAGACAGAACTTAGTGACTAAACAACAACAAAGTCTCTATCTGTAGTATGTGCGTGTATGTGTGCTAAGTTGCTTCAGTCGTGTCTGACTGTTTGTGACCCTAGGGACTGTAATCCACCAGGCTCCTCTATCCATGGGGATTCTCCAGGCAGAAATACTGGAGTGGGTTGCCATGCCCTCCTGCAGGGGATCTTCCCAACCCAGGGATCGAACCTGCCTCTCTTACGTCTCCTGCATTGGCAGGCGGGTTCTTTACCACTAGTGCCACCTGCTACTGCTCAACTGAGGCCTTCTATAATGTGGAGTGGGAGATGCGGGAGTTATCTGTAGTGTAAAACTTGAGGGATGAATGATGGGGAATATTCCTCAACAATCAATAATGAATATTGATTTTCATTCATCTGAAGTATTTTCAAATTTCCCTTGTTATTTTTTCTTTGAGCCATTAGTTGTTTAGGAGTATCATTTAACTTCTACCTGTTTGTGGATTTCCCAAATTTCCTTCTGTTATTGAGCATGCCTTTTAATCTGTTTTGGTCAAAGAACATATTTTGTTTTATTTATGTTCTTTTAAATTTATTGAGGCTTGTTTTATGGCTTTAACGTATGTCAGTCCCAGAGGTTCCCTGGTGGCTCAGATGGTAGAGAATCTGCCTGCAATGCAGGAGACCTGGGTCTGATCCCTGGGTTGGGAAGATCCCCTGGAGAAGGGAATGGCTGCCTACTCCAGTATTTACTCTCTCTCTCTCTCTTTTTTTTTTTTTAACATTTTATTTTATTTTCCTGTAATCCAGTATTCTTACTTGGAGAATTCCATGGACAGAGGAACCTGGCCCGGGCCACAGCCCATGAGGTCACAAAGAGTTGGACACAACTGAGTGACTAACACTTTTACTTTTCATGATCAGTCTTGGATAATGTTCGATTACATTTGCAAATAACTTCTTTTCAAGAAGTTTCTTTTGAAAGGCACAAAAGAAACATTGCACATTGCTTCTGTTCACAGCCCACTGGCCTATACCTATATACAGCATATAGCTAGCTGCAAGAGGCTTGAAATGTAATAGTTAGCAGGGGAGCCACGTGTTCAGTTAACATTTGGGGTTCAGTTCAGTTGCTCAGTCATGTTTGACTCTGCAACCTCATGGACTGCGGCATGCCAGAGTTCCCTGTCCATCACCAACTCCTGAAGCTTGCTCAAATTCACGTCCATTGAGCTTGCTCAAATTCATGATGCCATCCAACTATCTCATCCTCCGTCGTCCCCTTCTCCTCCTGCCTTCAGTCTTTCCCAGCTTCAGAGTCTTTTCTAAGGAGTCAGTTCTTTGCATCAGGTGGCCAAAGTATTGGAGTTTCAGCTTCAGCATCAGTCCTTCCAATGAGTATTGAGGACTGATTTCCATTAGGATTAATTGGTTTGGTCTCCTTACAGTACAAGGGACTCTCAAGAGACTTCTCTAACACCACAGTTCAAAAGCATCCATTCTTCGGTGCTCAGATTTCTTTATGGTCCAACTCTCACATCCATACATGACTACTGGAAAAACCAAAACTTTAACTAGACAGATCTTTGTCGGCAAAGTAATGTCTCTGCTTTTTAATATGCTGTCTAGGTTAATCATAGCTTTTCTTCCAAGGAGAAAGCATCTTTTAATTTCATGGCTGCAGTCACCATCTGCAGTGATTTTGAAGCCCCCCAAAATAAAGTCTCTCACTGTTGCCATTGTTTCCCCATCTATTTGCCATGAAGTGATGAGACCAGATGCCATGATCTTAGTTTTCTGAATGTTGAGCTTTAAGCCAACTTTTTCACTCTCCTCTTTCACTTTCATCAAGTGGCTCTTTAGTTCTTCACTTTGTGCCATAAGGGTGGTGTCATCTGCATATCTGAGGTTATTGATATTTCTCCCGGCAATCTTGATTCCAGCTTGTGCTTCGTCCACCCTGGCTTTTTGCATGATGTACTCTCCATGTAAGTTAAAATTTGGGGTGGAGGATGTTAATACTGAAAGGAAGAAGAGGAGAATGGATTTTGGGGGATAGGCATGTGATAGGCAGCATTAGATTGTATTTGTGGTAATTTACTTTGAAATTTTAATACAAATTGTAATCTGAATCAATAGCTTGGGGTTATCATAAGGATTAATATAAATTATTTCTTTGGGGGTGCTGAGTCTTAGTGTGGAATGTGGGGTCATTGATCTCTGTTGAGGCATGTGGGATCTTTCAGATGCAGCATGTGGGATCTAGTTTCCTGACCAGGAATTGAACCCAGGCCCCCTGCATTGGGAGTCCAGAGTCTTAGTCACTGGGCCACCAGCAAAGTCAAAAAAGTGATTTTTGATTGTATGGCTTGTTATATCAGAATCCACTGCCCTTGCATTAGTAAGATATAAGAAACCAGCAAATCCAGCCACCAAATCCAACAATCTTTGTTAGTCCTGGAGCCTCTTAGAAGTAGAACACATCACCCCTGTATCTTTCTGCTTCATGGGGGATTCTGTTTTCTTAAATCGCTGAAAAGATTTTAGTGTCTGTTTTCTGAGTACCTCTCAAGGTGCTGAGCCTTGTGGCTTGGAGGCATGTTTGTGCTAACTTGCTAAAAAATACTTTTGTTACTAAGTTTGAGAACATTGTTAGCATAGCACCCGGTAGGAAGATCACCAGAGTTGGGGTTATGTTTGTTGGCTCTACCTTTCTCTCATCAGTACTTGTATTTGTAAAAAAAACCCAAAGAGACAATAAGAGCATCAAAAACAAAAACAGTGCCCCCTGCCAAACTTCCAAAACAAAACCCCCTGCTCTTCAGTGAATAGCATTTGCAGGTTTGCTTCAGATCAGAGGATAGCTGGAGATCACTTGCAGCTAGAACCTTCTGCCTCTCCCCTCTCCTTCTCTCAGCGTGTATGCTTTACTTATTGCTTCCTTCATGTAGAGGGCACAAGACCTGTGGCAACTGTTCCTTAAGCTTCAAGAACATATAGGAAGGAACTCTTCTCTCAACGCCAGTAGAAAAACTCCTGTGAAAGGAGTCCATCCTGCCTTGTCCCTGAGGTCATAGGTCCTGTGATTGGCCAGCTTGATCAGATAACCACCCCTCAGCACTCACTGTGCCTAGGGGGACTTAGTCATACCAGCTTCTTTTTGGCTACACATTGGAGTTGAGTGGCAAGAAAATGAGGGAGAGGGCTCTGTGTCATTGTGGAGAAGGAGCAGGATTCAAGGGTATCAGCACAGATATGATGTGGGAGAATGATTGGCAGGGCAGCCATTCCAAACTGTGTCGGCCGTATCAAACTGCTATATTTTACACATGTAATTTAATTGGGTAATTTACTTGATCTCCCTGATGTCACCTTCATTTATGTGGATAACTCTTACCAATGCAAGGTCTTGTGAGGTTTACTGTGTATAAAGTGCATAGCACATGGAGGTCATCAATGAGTGAGAGTCTGCTGCTACTGTTGATGCTGCTACTGCTTTTGCTGTATCGTTAATGTCACCATCATCCCTTTTCCCCAAGTTCTCATATTTAACTTCTGTTTTTCTATAACACACCCTTGAGAATGTTCATAAACCTTTAGCTCTCCATTAACTATTGAAGTTTAATTTCCTTAACTACTCACTGTTTCTTTCAGATCCCCCCAGGACCTGGTCCCCACATCTCCTTTTCAGCTTCATCTCTCCACCTCTCTCCACCTCCCTCTTCACACTCTGTGCTTGGGCTATAAGTCTGCACTTCTGTGAAGACCTCATGTGTGAAGTTTTCCATACCTGTTCCTTTGCTGATGTTGTTACCTTGCTTGGAATACCTCTTTTGCCTACCTTCTCTCTCTAGAATTCTGTTTGTTTGTTTTTTTTAAAGTCCCAGGTTAAAGCTTGAGACCTGATCCCTTCTCTGTTGCTTTCCCTAATCTTTTTCAATGGCAGGGAGCATTCTGTAGTTCACAGTACTTTGTGCCTGTATGCACATAATTTATTTTTGCTCCTTTTAATTTAATTTATTTTTACAATTGTTTATGTGCTAGTCTTTTTTTTTTTTTTTTACATTTAAAAATAGTCCAGGCCAATTATTTTATAGGATGTCCCACAGTCTGAATTTGTCTGATTGTTTCCTAGTTCTGTTTGTTGTAATTATTTATTACCCCGTCTTGCCCTTTTTTTATCTACTATAATCTGATTTTTAAAAATGGAAGAGAATCAAGGATGTTTGTTACCTTGTTTGAGTTGCATTCTAACTCTCATTGGGTATTTTCAAACCTAATTATTATTTTTGTGTTTTGCCGTGACACTTTTGGAGAGAAGATAAATATAGGGTACAGTAAAAGGGCTATTAAATGCTTAGGGAATGTTTTTGTCAACTGTGTTTTTGCCAGCTATTTTGTTAGTAAAGAACTCATTTTTAACCCTGTTTATTTATTTATTTATTTTTAAGTTTTAAAATTCTGAAATATTTTTTTCCTTCATTTTTTTAAATTTAATTTAATTTAATTTTTAAACTTTACAATATTATATTGGTTTTGCTAAATATCGAAATGAATCCGCCACAGGTATACATGTGTTCCCCATCCTGAACCCTCCTCCCTCCTCCCTCCCCATACCATCCCTCTGGGTCGTCCCAGTACACCAGCCCCAAGCATCCAATATCGTGCATTGAACTGGACTGGCGACTCGTTCATACATGATATTATACATGTTTCAATGCCATTCTCCCAAATCTTCCCACCCTCTCCCTCTCCCACAGAGTCCATAAGGCTGTTCTATACATCAGTGTCTTTTGCTGTCTCATATACAGGGTCATTTTTAACACTGTTTAATGTTGAGAATTTTTAATAAAATGTATGAATCATGGTTATACTTGCAAGAAGACTCTCTACAGTATTTCAGTAATTTCTGAACATGAATTTCTATAGCTCACTACTGTGCTTTTTTGTTTCATTTTTTTTAGTTTTGAAGAAAGTTTGCTTTGATTTATTGTAATGTTGTTACACTGATAAGCTTACAGTCAGTGAAAGCAATGGCATAGATGTGTTAACAGCATGTTGCAGTGAGAAGGATAAGCAGATCTTTGTGTGTAGGCAGGCAAATCTCTCTGAGAAATGATTAAATTTACTTTTTCAGCTTTATTGAGGTATAATTGACATGTAACATTATTTAAGGTGTACAATGTGATGATTTGGTATACATATATATTGTGAAGTGATTACTACAGTAAGATTGAACAACACAACCACTATCACCTCTTATAGCTACCTTTTGTTTTGTAGTGAGAACTTTTAAGAGCTACTCATTTAGCCATTTTCAAATATTCAATATGTATTATTGACTATAGTCATTATGCTGTACATGAAATCCTCAAGGTATAGTTATCTTATGGCTGGAAGTTTGCCTGTGGCTCAGTACAATGGATGTAGGGCATCTGTGGTTTAAAGTGGGACAGTTTTCTTCAAAAACGTAACTCTATGATATTGACTTGTTTTACTTCTTTGTCACATAGTGGAAAAAAATACCAGTTGTTGAGGTATTAAATATTTTTAAAGCTTTAGTTGTTTGAGGTTTTACTTTATTTTTTACACATGACTAAGTTAATTCTAGGAATATTTAGTGGATGTCAACATGGGGCTTATTGTTCAGAACATAGTCTTTGCTTAGCTCAGTCTAGCATCAGAAACAAAGGATAAAAATGTTTTATCAGTAAATATTTTTTGAGCACCTACTCTGTGCCAGACACTGTTCTGAAGCATAAGTCAGTTACAGTTTCTACCCCCTAAGGAATTTGCAGCCTTGTGGGTGAGTCAAACAAGTAACCAGCCACTATAGCACAAGGTGCCAGGGTCGGGAAACATACAAGAGACTCTAGGAGTCCAGGGGTGGGAATTCTAATTAGAGGTAGGACACTTGATGAGTGATAATCCAAGGCAGAAAATCAGAGTCAAGGATATTCTAAACTGAGAAACATTGGATGAGAAATCTCAGAGGCAAAAAAAAAAAAAAATGTGACCCATCTAGGGAGTTGCAGAGACAAAGTTAAAGCAGTTTTTCTCAAGATGTGTGCTCTGTTTGCTTGAGTCAGAATCATCTGGGAGTGATTCTTAAACCCACAGATGCAGGTGACTCTCAAACTCACTGAAATATGAGAAACATATTTTAGTTGAAAGTTAAAGGATATGAAGGAAAAATGAAAATATAGTGTAATATATGCCATGTTTAAGGTACACATAAAATTCTGTGATTAGCTTTATTTGTATAAACTACTTCCTGGTGTCTCAGAATCTGCCTGCAGTGCGGGAGACCTGGGTTTGATCCCTGGGTTGGGAAGATCCTCGGGAGGAGGGCATGGCAGCCCACTCCAGTATTCTTGCCTGGAGGAACGTGGACAGAGGAACCTGGTTGGCTACAGTGCATGGGGTTGCAGAGTGGGACATGACTGAGTGACCAGGCACAGCACGAAACATTTTAAATTTGCTAATTCCTGTCTTTAAGTGATGGCTGGGTAGAGTGGGACAGGGATGGGGAAAAGGGAGGAATATTACTATAAAATGTATCTCTTTACCCCTAGATGATTCTAAAAAGTCTGTTTATCTTTTATTCATCTAATGTTTTTGTTTTTCTTTTAGTCCAAGGACAAAATGATGAGAGGCTCTCGCAGAGGATGTGTTAGACTCAGAGTGAGTATTTATTCATTTTTACGAAAACCAATTTTGACAGAAAGAAAACTATTTTGACAGATTCATGGGAATCTAAATTTAGTTTAGCTCCCTTACTTAATTGGTGGGGCAGACAAGTTTAAGGCTCAGAGGAAAAACGACTTCTCCAGGGTAACTCCAGAACCAGGGCTAGAGTTCAGTTCTTTTGGCCCATTAATTTAATGTTGTATCCATGACTTGATGCGCCTACTGATTTTTTAAATCTGTTTTGTATCCAGGGACAGGGGCTGGAAATTAAATAAGTTGTAGTGTTGGCAATAGAGTAAGCAGTAGGAAAAAACTCTGAGAAATCCCCACTTTCAGCTGCTTAATTCTTTCTGTTCAACACTATTTAATAATGGATGTTGCAGCAGTTATGTCCCTTAGAAATATAATGTGAGCAAGATATATAATTTAAAATTTTTGTTGTGTCACATTGAAAAAGCAGGTGAAATTAATTTTAATGATATATTTTGTTTATGCCAGTATATCCAGAATATTATTTGAACATGCAATCAATAAAAAAATTATTGCGATACTTTACATTCCTTTTTTTCATACTACATCTTTGGAATCCACTATGTCTTTTGTACTTATGGCACATCGTGGTTCAAATCAGCTGCATTTCAGGTGCCCTATAGCCTCATGTGACTCAGGGCTACCTATTGGACAGTACAGGCCTATAGCTTCAAACTGTTTTTTATTTCCTGTTCAGTTTCCGCCATTGTCTGAATAGCTAAAGACAAGGAGGAATGCAGGGTTGAGGATATAGTTTCTAGTACTCAACTGTATCTAAAGAAGGGCCTCTGTCGTAAGTATTAATAGGTAAATGAGCTTCTAGTGGCATTTTCTTCTTTTGGATTCCTGTTGCTTTCTTTCTGCCATCTTTTTTTCTGTACCCTTTTGAAGATGTAAATGTATTTCATAAATATATGATTGCCTTTATTAGCAGTAGGTTATTGGTAGAAATGGGAGATAACTCTGAGAAAGAAATCAAATTCTAATGGAAAAATTTTGACACTGAGATAGGAGTTAAGTATGGTGAATTTGCAGGATGGAAATGAGACAGGCTTGTTTTGAACAGATGGTGTATATATGACAGCATAAAGATTTTTGAAAATTCAGCTTATTGTGCTCTTGGCTATTTTCCCCCTTTCCTTTGGTTTTTGCTTTTGCCTTCTTGGTTTAATTGCTTTTCTAAGCACTTGTTATTGACCTCAGTCACCGCTCAGTCTGGTATTAACTGCTTTCTTGGCTTGAGATAGACTCAGTCAGTAGTGAGACTTTGGCAGAGCTGTAGTGAGACAGCTCTTCAGTTGAATTCAATCTGGATTGTTACATTTAATGCACATTTTTTTTCTTTTAAATATAGCTTAATTATTTATTAAACCTCGTGACTACCTTGTAGGTTAAGAAGTAGGATTTGGCCCAGTTACTGTGGAAGCCTGTCTGTGTGTCCCATTCAAATTGCATCTGCCTCCCTGTCTCCTAAAGTAACCACTCTGTTTTATAGGAACCACTTCTTAGATTTGCCTTCCTAAATTCTACATTTTATCTTGCCCATTTAAAAAATTTGATATCTTTTGTTTGCAATTTATCTGTTGAAGACTCCAGACCCTTTGACCTGGAGGAGTTTTCCATAGTGTAGGTTTTATGGATTGTGTACTGGTGCAGTTCAGCATGTTCCTGTCTCTGCTTTTCCTGCGTATTGGCAGCTGATCCAGAGACTGAGTCAGACTTAGGTTTGATCCCTTTGGCAAGACTTTAGGCTGTGTTGTGTTCTTTTATTAGGAGGCAGTGTCTGGTTTTTACTCTTCATTGGTATTAGCAACTTTGTTTTTGGCTGCAGGATGTCAATTTCCTAACCAGGGATTAAATTTGGGTCACGACACTGAAAGTTGCTGAGTCCTAACCACTGGACCATCAGGGAACTCCCAAATATTACCAACTGTTGATGCAGTACCTAGATCCATTTGCAAAATTATATTTTATCATTTTGTTTAAATTTTTATCAGAAATAATCATATAAGGAAACATTTCATCAGTTATTTGGTTACCCAGTGCTACAATTCAAATAGGATAAATAAATGCTTGATTATTTCCTTTTACTTACTGAGTGTTCATAATAATGGACTTAAAACAACACTCTATATATATATATATAAATGTCTGTATATACCCAAAAGAATTGAAAGCACAGCCTTGAGTGGATATTTGTATACATAGGTGCTGTTTGCAAAAGCAGCAGCACCTATTGTGAGCAACTATTGTTACTCACAATAGTCTAGACATGGAAGCAGCCCTAGTGTCCATTTGATGGATGAATGGCTAAACAAATGTGAAATATCCATAACAATGCAATAGTGTTTAGTCTTAAAAAGAAAGGAAATTCTGACACATGCTACAACATGGATAAACTTTAAGGGCATTTGCTACATGAATTAAGTCAGTCACAAAATGACAAATACTGTTTGATTCTACTTATATGAGGTACCTAGAGTTGTCAAATTCATGGAAACAGAAAATAGAATGGTGGCTTCCAGGGGTTGAAGCTAGGAGGATTAGAGATTTCTTGTTTAATGGATACAGAGTTCCAGTTTGAGAAGATGAAAAAGTTCTGGAAATGGACGGTTAGGATGGTTGTACAACAATGTAAATGTTCTTAAAAATATAAAAATGGTAAATTTTATGTTATGTGTACTTTACCACAATTAAAAAAAACCATTTTTTTAATCTACAGTTTTTTAATCTACAGTTCTATAGATCAAACACCTTGGAAAGGTTCTCTCCTTGTTGAAATCATGTTAGCCAAGCCGGGCTCTCATCTGGAGGCTCTGAGGGACTACAAGGGGAGAGTCTGCTTCCAGGTTCATTCAGGTTGTTGGAAGAATTCATTTCTTTGTGATGAAAGGACCAAGGTCCTCATTTTCTTGCCAGCTGTCAGCTTGAGATCTGTGCTTAACTTCTAGAGGCTATGCATACTCCTTGTCCTGTGGCCCCTCCATCTTCAAGTCTGCATGGTGCATGGAATTCTTTTAGTGCTTTAAGCCTCTCTGACTTCTCCTTTCTGTTACCAGCTGCAGAAAACACTCTGCTTTTAAAAAGTCTTATATTATTAGAATAGGTTATACCCACCAGATAATCTCCCTTTTGCCATGTAATCACTTCAGTGATTACTCTTCCTATAACATAATCCCTACAGTAACTTCTCATCATATTTGCAGTTTCCACTCACATTCAAAGGGAAAGAGAGAAAACAGGGACGGGGTCATTGGGCAGGGTGGTATTTTAGAATTCTACCACACAGCATGACCGAGAAGAGCTTGCTGTACCTGTGTCTGAATCTTATTTTTGCTCTTTGCTTTGTTGACTGGAAGAGGGAAGCAATCAGTAATTCTCCAGACCTTAGGTTTTCTCTTCTTTTAAGTGGGGATTATAATATCCTTGCAGAATTTTGTGAGGATTACTCACTTAATTAGGCTTTTAATTAGTTGTGTGTGTGTGTGCTGGTGTGTATGTGTGTTTTAATAGGCTTTGTGTTATTTTCAAGAAGCTGAACTACCATTTGGCTTTCTATTTAGGAAACATCTGGAGAGTTTGTTTGCAATATAGATTTCCAAGTTCCACTCTAGTGATATACTGTTTTAGAACTGGGTCTGGAACCTTTTATTTTTAAACAGTTTCTCCAGGTGATTGTTTTGTACAGCCAAGTTTGGGACCACTGGTGTGGTAGAATCAGAGAGACCTGGAGCTGAATATCATTTAGCTACACCCCTTACTGACTCTGTGCCTTTGAGCAAATTTCTTAACTTCTATGAAGATAACGTCTAACTTGTAAGATTGTGAGGTTTAGCACTTACGTATGTACAGAGTTTGGCACATTGTACACATGCAGTGATAACTGCTGTGAACGATGATGGTAGTGGTGGTGGTGATGATGCACCTATCATCGAGATTCCAGAGGAACGTGACAAGCTCTCACGGATCTCTTCCTGCCTATTCATCCATCCTATCCTATGTTCTAACCACACCACACTTTGTTTCTTCAACCTTGTATCATATATTTTTCTATGTCAGGAGTATTCTGTGCCCTTATCTGGTGAGCTCATCCTTTTTTTTTTTTTTTTTAAAGTTTAATAGTACAATCATGAGGCAGGACAGGACAGTTCACAGGCAGCTTCCCAAAGACAGGCCAGGTCTTCTCCCCAGGCCAGTGCACTGCCCCACAGAGCACCCAGGCAGATGGGCAGGGAGGCCCACCCTCAGTCCAGCTTCTCCAACACAGAGAGCACGTACACTCGGCTAAGCTCGCTGCCAGAGTTGTAAGCAATGGTAGTGTTGTTTAGCAACAGGATCTGGCAGGCCAGCTGGGCCTCAGTCTTCTTCCCCAGGTAGACTGACTGTATAACAGGTCCCCATGGTTTAGATCTATCCGTAAAGCAAGCACAGCCTGGCCGCTGGTCATCAGCAGGTTGTCTGAAATGACACTCAAGCTTGCACCACAACCCAGGTCTTGCTGAGTGGAGTAGAGCTTGATGCCTGTGCTGCAGTCCCAGATCCTGATGAGGTCATCTAGACCACGGCTGGTGGCGCAGGGGGTGGTATAGGGGAGGGAGGTGACATCTCCACGGTGAGTGAACGTGTGGCTGACCTGGCTGCCAGTCAACACGTCCCACAGGTGCATGGCCCCATCTTACCTTGCACTGACTAGCACTGTGGTCTGGTCAGTGTACACAGTTGTGATGGCCTCTGAGTGGCTTTGCAGAGTGAAGAGGCAGCCTGAGTCCTCCAGACCAATCACCCTCAGTGTGTGGCCCTGGCTCCCAGTCACACAGTGCCTGGCCTCTGCCTCCAGGCTGTGATGGGCTTCTGGTGTGCACAGGGCACTGTGGGTCAGTGCTGCTGTGTCCCTGCTGCTGTACGTGGGGAATTTGGGGGACTGCCCTGCCTTGGGGCCCCTCGGAACTGCAGGAAGCTGAGGGCAGGTGTGAGTCTCCAAGGAGAAGTCAAGGAAACTATTGAGCCAGGCAGCCAGTCCTTTTGTCTCCGTGTTGCCGGAGGAGACCTCCTTGCTGCTGCAGTGCAGAGTGCCCTCGATGGCCTCCCACACCTCCAGCCGACCATTGCTGCACCCACCATGATGGGATTGCCCTGAGCTCCAGGCTCCACATAGAGCCGTCTGTGCTGGGGGACCAGATGAGGAAAGGGAAGCTCTGAGAGGAGTGCCTCCCTCATCCTCAGGGCCCTGGGGCAGGGTGGGTGCAGGGCTGGTGTGTGGACAGGAGCCATTCCGAATCTCTTCCTAGTACACTGGCTGCACCAGGCGGCTGACATCATTGCCTGGGGAGTCCTGAGCAGCCCACCCAGTGCTAGGACTCAGGCTGAGTTAGCTCTGGGAGCTGCACCTATGCTGAGAAGTTGGTGTTGATCAAACAGGTGAGGTCTGACAGATCCCCAAAGAAGGGAGGCAGTGGAGGGCCCTGTGATGGTGCCGTAATGGAGGACTGTCCCCGGGCCACTCTGGCCACCCTTCCTGCTATCTGACAGCCGTTCCCAGCTCTCTTGAGCCTCCAACACATTGCCAACACCACTGTCATGGTGCTGCCTGCCTGGGCGCCAGATGCTGGTGAGGTCATTTCCGATGTGTGCATCCCATACACACATGTGGCCTGCCAAGCAACAGCTCACCAGGAGCATCCCATTGCTGGCCAGAGACTCGATGTTCATGAGGTGCCCATGCAGCACCAGGGACACGATCTCCGTCTCAGGTGGCCTGTAGCTGTAGTCCCTGCAGGCCAGCACCCCATACCATGGGTTTGCCAGGGTCGTGCACCAGGCTACTTATAGTTACTCGGGCAGAGCATGCGGTACAGGCAGAGCAGCAGCAGCACAATGATGCCTGAGGCCTTGCTGAGCCCCACCACCTTGTACAGGGTGATGTCTCTGTGTGCATGCACCATGTCTGGCTCCTGAGGCTGGCCTCCCAGAGCCCATTCTGCCCAGACCATAGTGGAAGCCAGGGGTTGTGGGTATCCTGAGGGTGCCACCCCTCCAGAGGCCTCCCTTAGGTTTGGGGCGGGGGATGACAGGCAGCAGGTTGACGTACCTCTGGGCCAGTGTGATGATGTAGTAGCTGAAGAGTGTTGGCTAGTGGCCGAAGGACAGTTTCCTCCAATGTTCCTCATCCTCAGGCCCCCAGGTTACTCTGGGGCTGGGCTGTCTTGGACACCCTCAGATGGACCATTGGGCCTGGGCAGCTCCCCTGGCCATGTCTGGTTCTTGGGTGACTTAGAGGTGTCAGGTGGGAAGATGGAGAAGGTGGGATCTGGGTAGTTGGAGGGCACCACATCACTAGGTACAGGCAGGGGAGCCAGGGTGCTCTCACCCAGAGAACCCTGTTCTGTCACCTGGGCAGCTAGGTCTTTGTACACCAGGATACCAGTCACAACAGTGCCGGCTGTGGTAGGTGCTGTGTTAGGCGGGTTCAGGCCAGGAAGCAGACTGCATGCAGCCTCTTGGGGAACTGCAGGTTTTGGAAGGAGAATGGTTGCAGCATGATGGTGTAGGGTGTGGACAACTGCCGCTCAAGGCGTGTTGGCCATGCCACTGGCTTAGCAGGGGGCAGTCAAGCCTCAGGGGGCAGCCACTTGTTCATATCTGCCAGCTTTGTCCAGCAAATGTCAATGAACAGTGCTGAAAAACAGCGTTTGAAGGAAGAAGTCAGACACCGGCCCACAATGGCAAAGCAATAAAAACTCCTGAGTGGCAGGCATGAGGGTGAAGTAGCCAACGAGGATGATGCCCAGCTCTGTGACCATGGTTTTCATGATGGACCAGCTCTCTCTGCTTAGGCCTTGGGCAATGCACAGCTTCCTCTTGAGATCCACTGGGGTGGAGACCACTGACTTGGTGAGCACCAACACATTCTGTAGCCCAGTGATCACCACAAGGTAGGGGAAAACCTCACCACTGTTGAGGGTGGGCATCAGGCCAGAGAGTGTGCAGAGCCCCACAGATGTGAGCAGTGATCCTAGTACTGTGACCATGGTGGGCAGAGCCAGCCCCCGTTTGGACTTGGCTCTGTGTATCTTGCACGTGAAGGAGAGGTAGGCCTGATGTAGGTAGGCACAGGACGATGAGCTCAGCAATGCCAGTCTCCTCCTTGAAGTGCACGTGGACCAGGCTCTCTGCCCAGTTGGGACTGGGGAGCAGGAGCATCAGGGAGGCCCGCAGACTGCCCAGAAACTTGAATGGTAGTGCTGGAAGACCAGGATGATGGTGCACGAGACCACTCTCTTCCTGGTGTAGAGGCTATACTCACGGAACAGCCCATGGTTGTAGCAGGTCTGAGATGCCTCTCATGCAGCCTTTCAGTCAGGGTCATCCTCAGCCAAAGTCACCTTGCTTCCTTCCTGGGAAGTGACCATGGATCCGCCTGGCACACACTGGACAGCCCTGACAGTGGACACTGTCTGCACACACGAGCCTGAAGCAAGTTCTCGAAGTAGTATCCCACCGTATGTGGCAGATGGTAGGCAGGACATAGTGACCAAGCTCATCTTTTAAGAGACTTTTCAAATGGTGATTCTTCATGAAGCATTCCTGACCCACACCCTTCTAACAGATTTGATCCTCTTCTGTTTGTGACTTAAAACCATGAAAGGACTTTTACATGATATTACATGTTAAGTAGTCTGTTTTCTCTGCCCACTAGTGAGTTCACACCTAGTGTCACAAATGCATGGTACATTGTAAGTAGGTACTCAAAAAATACTTCTTGTTGATTTCATGTAATTATAAAAATAAGGAATACATTTTAGGGAATTTACCTTTACTATAGTTTATAGACAAAAGAAGTGAAACACAGTGGCATGGATGTGTTTTTTTAAAAAGAAAAGAAAAAAGCACAACACCCACGTGGTTTTAGGCCACATGAAAGAATAGGGAAAGGAACCAGTAGTTACTGAGGAAGCTCTGGATCAGTCACTGTGTTGCCAGATTTTCATTGATATCCCCATGATAATCCTCTCGGGTCAGTGGTGGTATTTTGTTTTACAAATGAGAAGATGGAGACTCACAACTTTTAGTAGCTTACCAAAGTCACATAGTTAGTAAATGGTGAATCTGGGGTTGAACTTGGGTCTGTATCATTCCAAAGCCCTGTTCAGCCCTTAATGTTACCAGGCTCCTGTTCTTCTTGACTACAAGAGTCAATAATGCAGATGCTCCAAGATGATGCCCAGAAGTGAAAAACTAGTGGAGGAAGATGGAAGTTTGGAAAACCATTTCCTTCCCATCTTTCTTTGACTGTGTTAATGTTAGAGTGTGGCCACTAGATGGTGCCCTTGCCTTGATGGAGAAGTACAATAGTCGAGTCCTGGGGTCTGATTTTTTTTTTTCCCCCTTCTGGGACTCAACCACAAGCAAAGCATTAATATTTCCAGGTAACATGAAAAGTGGAGAAGTGTTAGTATTAAAGAGGCAGTGTGGGGATAGAGACAAGAACAGGTAAAAAATGAAATTGAATTCAAATCCAGATTTGTCACTTACTAGCTTTGTGACTTCAGGGAACTCATTTATTCAGTTCTGAGTCCTATTTCCTTTACCTCTGGAATGGCCTTGTGTCATTTACTCATGTAATTATGAATATCACATTAACTGATACATTAGAAAGTATCCAAACAACGTTTGGGACTTCAGTTCTTAATGAATGATAGTTACTATTGTTACTAATTACTATTGGTGAGATGAATATCAGATTCTGAGGAATTCTGCAGGGCCTTAGGAATAACCAAAGTAATCACTAAATGTATTGTGACTTTTTTTTTTTTGGTATTGTGACTTTTTGAAAACTGTTAATCCATATGTGACTTTTTTTTTTTTTTTTTTTACCAATCCAGTGAAACTGAGTACTTCATTTATTTATTGTGCTTATCATCAGAGTTGATTGATTCCCTGAGGAAGGAGTCTCATATTCTCTTAGTCCATCACAAGAGAGTACAGCACTGTCCTGTGATGGGTTAAAAGTTTTAGCACTAATTTCTTTCAGTGCCTTATTTGAGTGATTCTACATTATTTTTGCATACATTAACATCTCTGGCATTGGAATGCATTTTATTATCACTGATATCTTAGCATGGATACAATTAGATAGATTAATGTATCCGGAGAAGGCAATGGCACCCCACTCCAGTACTCTTGCCTGGAAAGTCCCATGGACGGAGGAGCCTGGTGGCTGCTGTCTGTGGGGTAGCTGAGTCGGACACGACTGAGCGACTTCACTTTCACTTTTCACTTTCATGCATTGGAGAAGGAAATGGCAACCCACTCCAGTGTTCTTGCCTGGAGAATCCCAGGAACGGGGGAACCTGATGGGCTGCGGTCTATGGGGTTGCGCAGAGTCGGACATGACTGAAGCGATTTAGCAGCAGCAGCAGCAGCAGATTAATGTATAACCCGTAAGAGTGTCCTTCTCCCCTGTCCTCTTAGATCTACATCCTGTCTGCATCATCCTGTCAGTTGTTTTCTCATTTCATTATGAAAAATTACTCTATTGATTTATGTCCTTTTTTGTTAATTCACTAGCTTTTTTGCAGGCATCATCTCTTCTCTGTGAATTTGACATTAAGAATCTCTCTCTGACTTTCTTGTACAAGATGTCCATCTATTTAATCATCTTGTACAAGATGTACATCTATTTAATCTCTTGTGATTAGTACATAGATGTCATTAATGCTATTTTCCGAATGTTTATCATATTTTATGGCTATAAATTTAAAAATAAGGTGATGAAAAAGGATGTTCCGGGAAAATAGCAAAAGAAAGCTAGGAAATAGTATTATTAATAGTATCAGAAATAATAGACTTTAAGGCTTGCCTGGATTGATTTCAGGAAGTAAATCTAAGTTTGATTCTAGGAATTATATAACCTTAATCTTCAGCTTTTAAATTAAAATTCCTGGGAATCTAATAATGAACTATTGGTGGTAAAATAAATAAATAATAGACTTTAAGAAAATGATTAGAACTGTATGGGAAAAGAGGGTACTCAAAACTCAGTGTCATATACATAACATTCTTTGACAATGGTAGAATAAATTAGAAACTCCTTAACAAAACAGTAGCCACGTGCCACCTCACATGGATACTTCTAAATAATTCATTGGTGAAGGTTGAAATTATAATGGAAATTATGAAATATTTAAACCTGAGTGACAATGAAGGGACCACATGTTAAAGCTGCATCTAAGGCAGTCTGATTTATAACCTTAAATGAATATATTATAAAATAGAGATTGAAAGTTAATGAGATAAGCATTATAGTCAAAAAATTAAAAAAGAAAAAATTAATGATAAAGTAGAAAGAGGAACAATCAAGGAAATTTTTAGGCCAGAGTCACTTATTAATATAAATGTTAAAATCATGAACAAAAAGCAGCAAACCATACCCAATAATATATAAACAAAAAGGGTTATGACCAAACAGTTTATTTTGGGAATACTATTAATAGGATTCTAATTTTGTAATTAAGATAATTTAACATATTAACTAATTAAAAAGGGAAATTACATGACCATCTGAATAAATGGAAAAGAAGCAGTGAATAAAATGAAACATGCATTCAAGATCAGTGCCAGCTAGGAATAGGAAGAGAACATTCTTAACCCAATAAGGAGTATATACTAAAATGTTCCAGTGTGCTTAACAGCGAAATAGTAGAAGCATCTACTTTAGAATCAGCAATGAGACAAAGGTGCTTGATTTTTCTGTTTTTGTTTTTTTGAACTGTAGTGCAGTTGATTCACAATATTATGTTAGTTTCAGGTGTACACTGTAGTGATTCAGTATTTTTGCAGATTGTATTCCATTATAGGTTATTTCAAGATAATGGCTGTAATATTCTGTGCTCTGTACTGTATCTTTGTTGCTTGTGTATTTTATACATAGTAGTTTGTGTCTGTTAATCCCATACCCCTAATTTGTCTTTCCTCCATTCTCCTCCTTGATAACCACAAGTTTTCTATATTGGTGAGTCTGTTTCTGTTTTACATATACATTTATTTGAAATATTTTTAGATTCCACATGTAAGCAATGTCATACAGTATTTGTCCTTCTCTGTCTGACTTATTTCTCTAAGCATAACCCTGAGTCCATCCACTTTGCTGCAAATGGTAGTATTTTGTTCTTTTTTATGGCTGAGTAATATTTCATTCTATATGTATATGCATATATATATACATCTATATGTATATATATTGTGTGTGTGTTTATACACACACACACACACACATTGTCCACATCTTCTTAATCCAGCTGTCTGTTGACTGCACTTGAGTTGCTTCCATGTCTTGGCTGTTGTAGATAATGCTGCTGTGAATATTTATGTATCGTTTCAAATTAGTATTTCTGTGTTTTTTTTTTTTTTTTCTGGGTATGTACCTCGGAGTGGAATTGCTGTATTGTATAGTAGTTCTGTTTTTAGTTTTTTGAGGAGCCTCCATAACCTCCTTACTGTTTTCCATAGTGGCTGCACCAATTTATATTTCCATCAGCAGTGTACAAAGGTTTCTTTTTCTCTGCATCCTCTCCAGCATTTGTTATTTGCAGACTTTTTTGACGATAGCCATTTTGACAAGTGTGAGGTGCTATCTCATTGTGGGTTAGATTTGCATTTCTCTAATGATTAGCAACACTGAGTATCTTTTCATGTGCGTGTTAGCCATCTGTCTTGTTTGGGAAAAAAATCTGTTCAAGTCTTCTTTGATTGGCTTGTTTTTTTGAGTTGTATATAGAGTTGTATAATCTGTTTGTATATTTTGGGTATTAACCCCTTGTTGGTTGCATGATTTGCAAATGCTTTATCCCATTCTGTAGGTTGTCTTTTAGTTTTGTTGGCGATTTCCTTTGCTGTGCAAAAGCTTTTAATTAGGTCCCATATGGGTTTTTGGCATTTATTTATTTTGCTTTGGGAAAGTGATTCAAGAAAATACTGCTATGATTTGTTTCAAAGAGTATTCAGCCTGTGTTCTCTTCTAGGAGTTTTATGGTTTTCAGTCTTATGTTGAGGTCTTTAAACCATTTTGATTTTATTTTATTTTTTATATGCTGTGAGGGAACGTTATAATCTCACTGCTTTACATGTGACTGTCTGCTGTCCAGTTTTCTCAGCATCACTTCTTGAAGAGACTGTCTTTTCTCCATTGTGTATTCTTGCGTTCTTTGTCATTGAGTAACTGACCACAGGTTTGTGTGTCTATTTCTGGCTGTCTCTTCTGTTCCATTGGTTAATGATTCTGTTCTTATGCCAATACCTTCTGTTTTGATTACTGTGGCTATATAGTATAGTCTGAAGTGTGGGAGGTTTATACCTCCAGCTTTTTTTCTTTTTTCTCAAGATTGCTGTTGCAGTTCTGGCTTGTTGTGGTTCCATGTGAATTTTAGGATTATTTCTTCTAGTTCTTAAAAATGTCATGGATATTTTGGTAGAGATTGCTACTTCTTTATATATGGTATTCTGGAGGTCCTTGGGAATGCAATAAGATACAAAAGATGCAAGCTTTGGGAAGATGAATCAAAATTAGTGTTTACAGATGATGTTTCTGTAACTATACTAGAAGTCCTGGCAAACACAAGAATAAGAAACAAAAGAAATCAAAGAAAAAGGATGGAAGTGAAGAATAAACATTATTGATATTTGCAGATGATATGATTTTCTACTTTTAAAAAATCCACAAAAATTTACATAAATACTGTTTAAATGTCTCGCCTTTGGGAAAGGTTTTGGATTTGAAATCAATATACAGAAAATAGTGTTCTTCTATGCAACCCACAATTTTAAAAAAGGGATTCTAATAGTAACACAAATTCTAAGTTACATAAGAATATATTTTACAAATAAATATATTCCTTTGATGGAAAAAAAAGTAAACATCATTGAAAGACTAAAGGAAGATCTGAACAGCTATCTCATCTTCCTGCTTATTAGACTCAGTATTATCTGTATGTTTGCTTTCCTTAAATTAATCTATAAATACATGTAATTTCAGTCAAAAATCTTAATCAGGCTTAACAAAGAAGTTGACAAGATGATTCTAAAAGTCATTTAAAATGGTAAAGAGGCAAGAAGAATTTGAAGAATAAGGGGTTGGGGGACTTGCCTTTCCAGATGTTAAAACTTTTAAAATAAAACTATGGTAAATTAAAGTAAGTATGGTATTGGTATAAGGGGAAATAAATAGATCAGTGGCATGGAAGAGAAAGCTTAGGAATATTTACATCTATGTAAATTTAGTGTATAACAGCATTACAAACCAGACACTATCACTCAGTAAATGAAGTTGGATCAACTGGCTGCCCATATGGAGAAAATAAAATTGTTCCCTAACTCATGCTATACACAGAAATTAAAGGTATAAAATGAAATTTTATACTCATAAGAATGTATAGAAGAATGTCTCTATGATATCAGGATAAAGGAAGATGTCTTAAAAAGCAAACAATGATAGAAATGATTGTTAGATTTGACAACATTCAAATTTTAAAACCTTTCAACAGCAATAACAAAAGACTCTACAGTCAGAGAGAAGCACACCTTGGACAGCAGAGAAAATATTTACAGTGCATACAGTTGACAGAGGTTTAATAGACAAAAAAGAAAACCCAAAGAACACATACAAATCAGTAGAAAAGTCAAAAGAATGCCCAAAAAGAAAATGTCAAAGGATACACTCAATTCACATAAAAGAAATAAGAATAGCAATAAAAGTGACTTGATTCTTATTCTCAGTGATTGTCAGATTCTGAATTAAAAGTTCAGTAAGATAGTATTTTGATCAGATTGCCAAGGTCTTATAAAGTCTGATTTTATCTAGTGTTGGCCAGCAATTGGGGATATAGGAACTTTTTTCTCCAGTGCTGGTGAGGGTATTAATTGGGACAACTGCTTAGGGGAGCAGTTTTATGGTCTGAGGGCTTCCCTGGTGTCTCAGATGGTGTGGGAGAACCAGGTTGGATCCCTGGATCAGGAAGATCCCCTGGGGAAGGGAATGGCTACCCACTGTAGTGTTCCTGCCTGGAGAATTCCATGGACAGGATCCTAGAGAGCTACGTATAGTCCATGGGATCTCAAAGAGTTGGACACAACTGAGCAACTAACACTTTGTAATCTTTAGTAAGATTGAAGATGTGTCTGATTCTACATAAAAATGGAACTGTCTGCCATTTCAGAGTGTTTGCTTAATATTCTCTTGCAGAAATGTTAGCAGGAAACATATACAGTGATGATTATTATTGCATTATTGGGATAGGAAAAATTAAAAGTAACCTAAATGTTCTACACAGGGAAATTAGACATTGTGGTATACTTATATAATAGGATACTATATAACAGATAACAGTTACATGCATATTCTCAACATGGATAGCGTTTGTGTGTATATGTATTCATATGTACATACACATATATTTCTGTTCTTGACATGAAAAGTATGTATTTATTTACTCAATATGAACAAACCTCAAAATAGTATTGAGTGAAGAAAGGAAAGCAAATTGTTCACCACCCTATTGCTTTCACCAGAAAACTCAATAAATGCTTATTGAATTACTGAATGATGTTGATGCATCATTTCTTTTTTATGTAGCAGTGGCCTTGATGAGCACGCTGGACCTCCAGCTTTCCTGCTTCCCTCTGTGTTGTTGACTTTTCTCTCTCCTCTCTGAACTATGTGCTCATGTGCTCTTACAGTGCAGAGATATATCTTATTCCTATTTATATCCCCTGGCTGTTAATTGCTCCTGGCCCAGAATAGGGGTTTAGTAAGTATGTTGAATTAATGAATATTGCTTATTATACCTATGCCCTATTAAGAATGAACTTTGGCTCAGGAGTTGGAAGACCTGAATTCTCCTGTCTTTTAGTTGTCAGACCTTAGGCAATATTTTTTTTAATATACTCTGAGTCTTGGTTTTCTAATTTCTAAAGAAGAGTAATACCTGTTCTGCCCAAATCTGAGAGATCATATTTATGTGTTATATTCATCTGAGATCATATAATGTGAGAATGTGAAAACGATACACGAATGTAAGACTTGAATATTTCAGCAGTGAGGGAAAATGTGCAGTTGTAGAGTCGCAGTGGGAGTAGCTGTTCTGTATATTCTTAGCACAGTCAACATTCCTTTTAGGAGCCATGTGAGCGATCTGTGTCCCAGAGGAGTCATCATTTCTGTTTTATTTTCTTTGGAGCCAGTTTACCATTCTACTTTTCTCTTTTCGACGAAGGGAGATTGGCCCTGAAATAGCCAGCATTCTGTTTTTTCCCAAGACATGAGAGGAAAACTATCTTCCTGTCTTTGGTACCAGAACTATGATTATGTCTGAAATATGTTTGTGGATATAGAAGAAAAGAGAAGAGATGAAGTCAGGAAACTCAACTGATTTCATAACTCCATCTCCCATTACCTTCTGGAACCTGGATAGTGTGACCTGGAGCAGCAGGCACCATGGTGAGCCCAAATCCTGGCAGAACCTGAAAGGTTGATCATCTGAAACCTTCAGAAGAAAAATCATGGGAAGTCATTGAAAGATATATATGTTTATTATGTTGGCACAATGAGTCATAAAAGCAGGGATGAAGTAAAAACTTCGAAATTTTGATGAGTGAGCATAACAAAGAACTTTGCTTAATGATATTATTTCATATATGGATTAGAAAAGGGAATTTTGCTTTACCAGATATAAAGATAAATAGTATAAACCCAGATTAGGGGAGAGGAAGGATGTTTGGTGGAAGACAGCTTGGGGAAATTGGTAAACCTCAAACTGCCCAAGTATAGAATTTGATGAGAGATGAGAGGTAGGCGTGGAGCAAATCACTGAGGGTCTTTGGGCTAGGCCATGATAGACTGACCATATCCCCTAAAGCAGGACACTCCTCTAAGAATAAAAGGGGGTTCTATTCATCATTATACTAGGATAACAGGAATGAAAAAATAGCTCCAATGCTTTGGCCACCTGGTGTGAAGAGCCGACTCATTGGAAAAGACCCTGATGCTGGGAAAGATTGAGGGCGGGAAGAGAAGCAGGCAACAGAGAATGGGGTTGTTGGATGGGCATCACTGACTCGATGGACATGAGTTTGAGCAAACTCCAGGAGATAGTGAAGGATAGGTGGGGAAGCCTGGCGTGCTGTAGTCATGGGGACTCAAAGAGTCAGACATGACTTAGCAACTGAACAACAGCAAACAACAATAGGAATAATCTGAAACTGTCTCAGATAAACCGGATCATAGAGCACCTTATTTCAATGTAAAGAAGAGCTACTGATACGATTACAAGGAGTGGGAGGTTAAAATAAATTTTAGGCAGGAGACTTGGACAAGTCTGAATAATAATCTTGGTTGGAACAGAGAGAGAGAGGTGGGCCATTTGCTAGATGAGGATGTATAATGGAGAAAGATTGTTGGTATTGTTTTTGTTGTTAAAGAGTGTAAAGTCTTCTCATATGTAAATGAAGTTGAGAAGGAGCCAGTAGAAAGGAAGAGGAGCTGAAGATTAGAGTCAGAGACCTGACAAAGGTAATAGGCACTTTTTCAATTACGACAAGTGAAAAGAAGCAAGACTGGGTATGGATGCAGATGAATCTTCAGGTAGGAGGGCATAATAGGTGTAGAGTTCCTACCTTATGACTTTTTAGGTTATTGAGGGTTCAAGGAAAGTAGAGAAGATTTTAAATAGCTACAGTGGACAATGGAAGAGAGACCAATCACAAGACAAGGATGCCCCCTACTCTCCTTGTGTTCAACATTGCCTACCACTCTAGGGTCAATCTGAAACCAGGCAGTCCTAGCCAATGAATAAAACAAGAAAAATAAATACAAAGTCTGAGGATTGGAGTAGAAGAAATAAAATTGTTATTATTCATGGCAGCTTTAATTGAACATATAGAGAATCCAAAAGAATCTGCAGATAAACTAAAGAATTGAAAAGTGAATTTAGCAAGGTTATGACTATGCCAAAGCCTTTGACTGTGTGGATCACAATAAACTGTGGAAAATTCTGAAAGAGATGGGACTACCAGACCACCTGATCTGCCTCTTGAGAAATTTGTATGCAGGTCAGGAAGCAATAGTTAGAACTGGACATGGAACAACAGACTGGTTCCAAATAGGAAAAGGAGTTCGTCAAGGCTGTATATTGTCACCCTGTTTATTTAACTTATGTGCAGAGTACATCATGAGAAATGCTGGACTGGAAGAAACACAAGCTGGAATCAAGATTGCCGGGAGAAATCTCAATGACCCCAGATATGCAGATGACACCACCCTTATGGTAGAAAGTGAAGAGGAATTCAAAAGCCTCTTGATGAAAGTGAAAGTGGAGAGTGAAAAAGTTGGCTTAAAGCTCAACATTCAGAAAACAAAGATCATGGCATCCGGTCCTATCAGTTCATGGGAAATAGATTGGGAAACAGTGGAAACGGTGTCAGACTTTATTTTTCTGGGCTCCAAAATCACTATAGATGGTGACTGTAGCCATGAAATTAAAAGACACTTAGTCCTTGGAAGGAAAGTTATGACCAACCTAGAGAGCATATTCAAAAGCAGAGACATTACTTTGCCAACAAAGGTCCATCTAGTCAAGGCTGTGGTTTTTCCTGTGGTCATGTATGGATGTGAGAGTTGGACTGTGAAGAAGGCTGAGTGCTGAAGAATTGATGCTTTTGAACTGTGGTATTGGAGAAGACTCTTGAGAGTCCCTTGGACTGCAAGGAGATCCAACCAGTCCATTCTGAAGGCGATCAGCCCTGGGATTTCTTTGGAAGGAATGATGCTAAAACTGAAAGTCCAATACTTTGGCCACCTCCTGTGAAGAGTTGACTCATTGGAAAAGACTCTGATGCTGGGAGGGATTGGGGGCAGGAGGAGAAGGGGACAACAGAGGATGAGATGGCTGGATGGCATCACTGACTCGATGGACGTGAGTCTGAGTGAACTCTGGGAGTTGGTGCTGGACAGGGAGGCCTGGTGTGGTGCGATTTATGGGGTCGCAAAGAGTCGGACACGACTGAGCGACTGATCTGATCTGAGGAGATCCAAGGACAGTATACAAAAATAAACTATTTTAATATATCAACAACTTGTAATTAGAAAATAAATTTTTAAAAACAAGAACATTTACCATAGCATCAAAACATTAATTACTTAGGAATAAATATTAACAATAGGCTGATAAGACCTTTACTCAGAAAACTACAAACACTGAAGTTATATGTATACCCATGGCTGACTCATGTTGATATATGACAGAAACCAACACAACATTGTAAAGAAGTTGTCTTCTAATTAAAAATAAATATTAAAAAAAGACCTAAATAAATGGCAGTCCCAGTTTGTTCCCAATCAGTATCCTAATAAGTGAGTATGTGTGTGTAAAACTTGTTCAACTGCTGACTGTAAAGCTTATAAAGGGCCAAGAATATTCACTTTTGATTCCTGTCTTAGTCAACGAAGAGACCCCAGTAGATATAGCAACTTCTCTCACCTGCCATTCTAGGGAGAACTGGCTATGACCGTGGTCGTGATGTTGATTTACAGTTAGTTTATAAAGGCCAAAAGACAAATGTTGGGGGACTTATTCCACTTGATTATTGTTGCTGTTCAGGTGCCAAGTCATGTCCGACTCTTCACGGCCCTACGTCCTGTAGCATGCCAGGCTTCCCTGTCCCTCACCATCTTGTAGAGTTTGCCCAAGTTCATGTCCATTGAATTGGTGATGCTATCCAACCATCTCCTTCTCTGTCGCCCTCTTCTTCTGCCTTCAGTCTTTCCCAGCATCAGGGTCTTTTCCAGTGAGTCAGCTGTTCACATCACTTGAAACCCAAATGTAGAGACTTCCGGATGATAACATGGGAGAATACTTTCATGGCGTTAGGATTGGTAAAGATTTCTTAAAGAAGATACAGAAAGCACAACCATAGATGTAAAACCAATACATTTTACTATGTTAAGGTTAACTCTTCATGAAAAGACATCATTGCTGCTGCTGCTGCTAAGTCGTCTCAGTCGTGTCCGACTGTGCGACCCCACAGACGGCAGCCCACCAGGCTCCTCCGTCCCTGGGATTCTCCAGGCAAGAACACTGGAATGGGTTGCCATTTCCTTCTCCAATGCATGAAAGTGAAAAGTGAAAGTGAAGTCGCTCAGTCATGTCTGACTCTTAGCGACCCCATGGACCACAGCCCACCAGGCTCCCCCGTCCATGGGATTTTCCTGGCAAGAGTACTGGAGTGGGTTGCCATTGCCTTCTCCAAAGACATCATTATGAGAGTATAAAGGCTGGCACAAGGGTGGGAGAATATATTTCCCTAATTCATAACTAATGAAAGATTCATGTCCAGGATATATTTTAAAAAAACCTCCTACAAATAATTAGAAAATGATAGTCTAGTCTATTCAATAGACAAGAAACTTGAACTATTTCACAAAAGTCTCGCCAAATGGTCACGAACATAAAAAGATACTGAACTTTGTTGTTTTCAGGGGAATATAATTAGGACCACTATGAGCTACTAGTACTCACCTGCCAGAATGACTAACGTAAAAAAAGTGTTAGTGAAGATGTAGAACAATCGAAACTTCCATACACCATAGTTTGGAGTATTTTTGGCTCAGTGAGTACGTCAAGGGTATATCTTGTCACCCTGCTTATTTAACTTATATGCAGAGTACATCATGAGAAATGCCAGACTAGATGAAGCACAAGCTGGAATCAAGATTGCTGGGAAAAATGTCAATAATCTCACATATGCAGATGATACCACCTTTATGGCAGAAAGCAAAGAAGAACTAAAGAGGCTCTTGATGAAAGTGAAAGAGGAGAGTAAAAATGTTGGCTTAAAACTCAACATTCAGAAAACGAAGATCATGGCATCTGGTCCCATCACTTCATGGCAAATAGATGGGGAAACAATGAAAACAGTGACAGACTTTATTTTTTGGGCTCCAAAATCAGTACAGATGGTGACTGCAGCCATGAAATTAAAAGACACTTGCTCTTTGGAAGAAAAGCTATGACCAACCTAGACAGCGTATTAAAGAGCTGAGACATTACTTTGTTGAAAAAGGTCTGTCTAGTCAAAGCTATGGTTTCTCCAGTAGTTATGTATGAATGTGAGAGTTGGACTATAAAAAAAGTTGAACACCGAAGGATTAATGCTTTTAAACTGTGGTGTTGAAGAAGACTCTTGAGAGTCCCTTGGGCTGCAAGGAATTCCAACCAGTCAGTCCTAAAGGAAATCAGTCCTGAATATTCATTGGAAGGACTGTTGCTGAAGCTGAAACTCTAATGCTTTGGCCACCTAATCAGGTCATCTGAAAAGACCCTGATGCTGAGAAAGATTGAAGGCAGGAAGAGAAGGGGATGACAGAGGATGAAATGGTTGGATGGCATCACCAACTCAATGGACATGAATTTGAGCAAGCTCCAGGAGTTGGTGATGGACAGGGAAGCCTGGCGTGCTGCAGTCTTGGGGTTGCAAAGAGTTGGACACGACTGAGCAACTGAAGTGAACTGAGAACTGTTTGACAGTGTCTATTAAAATTGGAGTGTGCATACCATAAGACTTAGCGAATTCATTCCTACACTGTATTTACTAGAAATATAAACATATGTGTGTATATATATATATATATAACACAAAAGATATGAATGACAATGTCATAGCAGCATGATTCTAATAACCTAAGACTGGAAAACAACATGAATGTCCATCTGTAATGAAATTGATAAATTGTGGATATTCCTACAAAAGAATACTATATATAGCAATAGAAATGAACAAACCATTGCTACATGTAGCCTCTTGGATGAATTTCACAAACATGTTGAGTGAAAGAAGCCAGACACAAAGGAAAATATGTGATATGAGTCCATTTGTATGAAGACGGACAAAACTACTTTTAATGTTAGAAGTAGGGATACTGTTTGACTTTGGGATGGAGGACAAGGGTAATGATTAGGAAAGGATACAAGGAGAGTGTTTCTTTATTGAGCTTGTACAGTTAAGACTTGTGTATATGTTTGTTGTTCAGTCGCTAAGTTGTGTCTGGCTCTTTGCCATCCCATGGACTATGGCACACCAGGCTTCCCTGTCCTTCACGATCTCCCAGAGTTTGTTCATATTCATGTCCAGGGAAGCACGCCAGGCTTCCCTTGTGGCTTAGTTGGTAAAGAATCTGCCTGCACTGAAGGAGACCTGGGTTCGATCTCTGGGTTGGGAAGATCCCCTAGAGAAGGGAAAGGCCACCCACTCCAGTATTCTGGCCCCTGGAGAATTCCATGGACTGCATAGTCCATGGGGTTGCAAAGAGTTAGACACTACTGAGCGACTTTCATTTTCATGTCCATTCAGTTGATCGTGCTATCTAACCATCTCATCCTCTGCCTCCCTCTTTTCCTCCTGCCCTCAATCTTTCCCAGCATCTAGGTCATTTCCAGTGAGTCAGCTCTTCATATCAGGTGGCCAAAGTATTCCAGCATCAATCCTTCCAATGAATATTCAGAGTAGATTTCCTTTAGAATCAACTGGTTTGGTCTTCTTGCAGTCCAACGGACTCTCAAGAGTCTTCTCCAGCACCATGATTCATCAGTTCTTCGGTGCTCAGCCTTCTTTATGGTCCAACTCTCACATCTGTACATGACTGCTTACCTTTCAGTATAACGTTATTTTCAAGTGATGTATGTAAAATGCTTATCATAGTGGCTGGTTTATTACTGCCAGTTCACTAACTGACAGTGTTAACTTTTTTACTATGGTTCAGTTCTCTGTAATGACTAGGTCAAGGAAAATGCTGTCCAGTAGAATTTACTGCAATTATTAAAAGTTCTGTATCTACAGTGTCTAGTCTCATAGCCTCTAGTCACATGGGGCTATTGAGTATTTGAAATATGACCGAAGAACTTATTTAAAGTTTTACTTAATTTTACTCAATTATAATTAAAATTTAAATACCTTTATGTGACTAATAGCTATCGTATTGGATATGGTAAGATATCCAGGTCTAAGGAATTGCCATGGGAATGAGTCAATGAAGGAGAATGACAATGAAGTTTATTTTAGTTGAATAATCAAGAAACTGAGAGGCCAGAGTGTCAGATGAATTGTGCATCTATACACTGAAGAATGCTCAGGGCAATGGCAAGACTGGGTTGGCATTGGAGGTGGTTAGGTAGGTTCCAGAGTCTTCAAAGAAGCATTTGGATAGAGGAGGGGAAAAGTGTAATGGACCAAGAAAGAATGCTCTTTCCCCTATGGGTTGCCAAAGATACTTGGATAGAAATGTTTCTGAAGCACAACTTAAGTAATTAAGAGTCCTTGAAAGAACAAGTTTTAAAAAGGAAGTGGTTAGGAGCAGTAGCAGTGCTTCAGAGCGGTGTTCTATGACAAAACTCTAATGTAGTAAAGAGGTATTGAAGAGCTGTGAGAGTAAAACTTGGTGCAGAGGTGGGAAGGGAAGCTAATTGCCAGGAGTAGGTGAAAGGTTAAGGTGTGGGCAGTTTTCAAAAAGCTCCTCCTGGTGAAAGCTGTAAGAAAGGAGGTGGTTGCTAGTGGGAGTGTGGGGTTTTGCTTTTGTTTAGCAAATGGTAGGAATTGAACTTGAGGAAGGACATGAAAAAGTGAAATTGCTTGGTGTTTTCTTTCAGTGCATAGAAGAAATCTTGAGGCTGAGTACCTACAGGGTCTCTGTGAGGTGAGGAAGAAGTGGCTGTAGAAATGTTGATTGGGCCAGATTTTGAACCATCTTGAATGGCATTATGAAGAATTGTTGGCTTTATCTCATAGTTTATGGAGAGCCAAGGAAAGTTTTAAATATCTGAGGCTCCTATAAGAGCTTGTGCTTTATAAATACTATTCTGGCAATATCAAGGACTGTGGACTAAATGTAGCCAGACTGAAGACAGATTGCTTCATCAAGCAAGAAGTGATGAAAACCTGAAATAGGGCAATAACAGTTCATAGAATGAAGAAGAGTTGGGAGAATTTGACATTATAGTTTGGAAGTGGAATGAGCACAACTTGTGGTGATGGAATAAGGGAGAATAAGTGTTAGAACCTAGAGGTTTCTGAGTTGACTAGTTAACTGATGAATTTATATGAAGGGGCTAAAAAGAAAGAACCCAAGTTTGGGATGGTGGTCAGTTATTATATCTCAACAGTTGAGATATAATTCACCCATTTAAAGTAGACATTTCAGTGTTTTTGGTGCAACTACCATTACAATTTCAATTTTAGAATTTTTTTTTTGTCACCCTATAATGAAACTCACACTTATTAGCAATTACTCCTCATTTTACCCCACCTCCTTCTCCTACCTCCCAGCCCTGGGCAACCACTAACCTATTCTTGGTCTCTATGAATTTGCCTGTTTTTTCATATAAATGGAATCATACAGTATGTCCTTTGTGACAAGCTTCTTATTCAGCGTGTTTTCAAAGTTCATCCAAGTAGAGGTCTCTTTTTGCCTTGTTTTATGTATATTCATCTCTTTACATGTTTTGGCTCCTCTACTGGAGGCACTATTGTTATGTATTCTAAGCCTATATCTATTAACAGTATATATGCTGTATTTAGTTATGACTTAGCAGATATTTGCTGCATCATAAAGTTAGAAGGTTAACTCCACTAACCATGAAATTAACCTGAATGAGTTGCTCCCACACATGCTTACCCACCAAGATGTGTCTTTTTTTGCTGTCATAGAATAAGTAGGTACCATGCCAAATGGTTCTGGTTCTGCCATTAACTCTGTATGACCTGGGTAAGTCATTATATTCTGGATACACTTTCTGTATCTGAAAAGAGCTATAAAAATCCCTAGTCTATATAGTACAGAGGAATAGCTAAGGTAATGCAGGTTGATGGGATTTGGATAGAATTGGGGTTCATCCAGACAGTCTCTGAGAAGAAATGAACACAGGTTTCCTCTCCTATCTAAAAGACGAGTATTCTTATGAAACTTTTTGTAAGGCAAAATGGCGAAAGCAGAAAAGCAATACCTTAGGATGCTGCTTCCTAACGTATACACAAAACAAATAGAGATAAAGCCCAGATGCTCATTGATACGGCTCAAAGCTGACAACTTGATGCTGAGATGCCAAGTGTAGTTCCTGAGCGGGGAGCTTGGCGGTTCTACTCTTATTGTTTGTGGTGTGCGCTGCCTCTGTAATGGCTTAGGGCAAAACAAATGCTGAATGCTGTTTTTGTTTTTCACCTATTTTCTGGAAAATTTCCAGATTTATTTTGGTAAGTGAAAACAGGTACAGCCTTACAGTGGGGTTACATACAGTAAACCTATTGTAAGTAAAAAATGGATTTAATTCACCTAATGTACTGAATACCATGGCTTAGGCTCACCTGCCTTAAACATGTTCAGAACACTTATGTGAGCCTATAGTTGGGCAAAATCATCTCACACAAAGCCTGTTTTATAATATAGTATTGAATAGCCCCAGTATTCTTGCCTGGAGAATCCCATGGACAGAGGAGCCTGGCGGGCTACAGCTCATGGAGTTGCAGAGTCAAACGTGACCAACACACACACACATTGAATAGCTCATGTAATTTATTGAATACCGTACTAAAAACCAGAATGGTTAGTTGGATACAGGAATGGTTGTCACTGTTTGTTGTGCACCCTTGTGATCACATGGCTGACTGGGAGCTGCTGCCCAGCATCATGGGAGAGTATCACCATGGGAGAGTATTGCTCGCTTGGGGAAAGACCCAAATTCAAAATTCAGAGTATGCTTTCTGCTGAGTATTTATGGCTTTCATACTTGTAAAGTTGAAAAGTTCTAAGTCAAACTATCATAAGTTGGGACGAGCTATACTAATGTAGGTCTTGTGCAAAAGTAAAGTGGCATGGGTGACCTGTAAATATTGGACTCTGTTACCTGAAACTCCTGGGATAGGAGTATCCTTTTTTCACAAGATTTGGAATTTTGGCCCCTTAAGTCCTTTCAGTCCCATTTTACCAGGTCCTGGTTTTGTCAGTGGTAAACTGCTTCTTAGTCACCAACGTGGGGCGTTGTACTTGTGTCATGTTCTCTAGCTATTCTGTTTGGAATACTTAAGACCCTTATTTCTTAAGGACACTGACCAGTAGGCTCCCTGTTTTTCATAGCTTTATATTGTTTTAATATGGCTGCATATAGTTGAATACAAAAAAAAAAGATAAAGTTTAAAACCCACTCTATCCACCTGCCTGAAACAAGCAACTTATAACTGCAGGCCTACCTTAGCCCTCTCGTTTGGAGAATTGTTCATGCTTTTATTTAAAAAAACATATACTGAGTGTGTACTTGAATGCCATGTCTCAAAATAAATTAGTCCTTAGATCTCATAGCAATTCAATGGGAGAAGGCAGACATAGATGATCACAGTATGATATGGAAGTACAGTAGCAGCACACACCTGGAAGAAGCCACTGGGACAGGGTTTTGAAGCAATTGTCACCTGGTGTTTCTTTACTAATAAATATAACACAAAAGCAGCCTAATGAAAAGCACTAGTGTTCTTTAAGCCTCAGAATAACTGAGGTGACTCCCATTTTAGAGAGCAGTCAAAAACTCAGAAAGGGTCAATGGCTGGGTTTTAAATAGGTTCTAGACTTAGATTCTATGTTTATCCCCTCGTCCTCACCATATCCATGCCCCTAAGCAAGAGTAGAAAGTACCCTTGCAGACTCCAACAGAGCTCTGCCACCCCCCTCTGTAAGCAAAGCTGGAGTCTCAGGTTCCCTTTTCTGTGTCTAGCCTGCTTCCAGTGTCGTCGGTGCATTGAGCATTCCAGGGCTGTAGCAGTAGCGAATATTGCTGATGTCATTGTTTGCCTTATTGGGATTTTGCTCTTTGTTTCACAGGGAGCTGTGATTGGTATAGACGATGAGGACGACAGCACCTTCACAATAACTGTTGATCAGAAAACCTTCCATTTCCAGGGTGAGCTGAAAGAAGAGATTTTTTTCTCTTCACAGTCCCAACTGCTTCTTTCCTTCTCCTTTGGGTTGTTTGCTGGATGACTAGAATGGTTTTTACAACTGATCCTGTATGAACGAGTACACAGGACCGTTCTGGATGAAGTGGTACTGCAGGTTAGGCAGGGATTTAATCGTATCTGCATCGGATACAGATCTCTTTGAAACATCTGTGGATCTGGCTGCAGTTGGAGATTAAAAATTTAAACGATAAAAATCAGTGAAGGGAGAGAGTAATGGGCTGCTGCTGCTGCTGCTGCTGCTGTTGCTCCTGGCTTGTGTTTACAGAAGGTTGCTGATCTTCTTTATCGAGGAGTATGGCTCTCCTTCTGCATGAAGAGTCTAAAGACTGATTGTGAAGGTTGCAGTGTTTTTCCCTGTAAAACTCAAAATATAAATTAAATTGAAGCTAGTGGCAGCCTTTGGCTTAAGGTTTTGCTTTGCTTCAAGAACTACAAGTTTGCATTCATTTCATCTGCATTCTGTGTCTTGTCTGCCAGCCATCATTTCTCTGCTATTATCCTTTTTATAGTTAATAACACCAAATGCCATCTGCCACTGCTATGTTTCGGCATTGCATGCTCTGGTTCACCGGTAGAAAGGGTAAGGTACTGGATGATCATTCTCATTTCATCTTGCTTTGAAAACTCTAAACCAGCAAATAAAAGTCAGTTTTAATGATCCTGTCCTAATGTACTCTCATCTGTTAGGAGTGTCTATTAGCTTTGATACTAATGTTTTTGCTATTTTTGTCTATTGAGAGTAACCTCTATTTTATATTTAAAGCAGTCCAAGAAACTTAGAAATTGAGAATATTTGCACTTTTTCTGAACTACAAGTGACAGTGCACTGTGATAGATGCTAGGTATACCAGGATAAAAAAAAATAGTAAATCAATTTATTGTTTAAAAATGTTTTGGTTATGAAGTCTAACAGTGACCAGATATGTGAGATGTTTAGACAGCTATTGTCCTTCTGTATTAGGATAGTATATTGCAGTAATTTTTCTTCATTGTCTTGTTGGCACATAGAAATGAAAGATGCAGCTTATATATAATAAAGACAAGCCAATGTACTCACTTGTGATATCTCTAATGCTTTTAGGAAAAAGCATTCTTAGAGTATTTATTACGTTTGGTCATATTCTTTACTCAGAACTGCTTTTAACTAATACTCTCTTGAAATTTTCTACTACATTTAATTTCATAAAACATTTAAAATCTTAGTTTAAGAAAGTCCGTGGCCTTTATTTTTAGGTTAAATATGTAATGCTGCTTATCAGTGAAACCAGATAATACCCACACTGTGGAACTCTTTACTTGAATGAACTTGAATACTTCAACGTATTTTAAGTAGTAGCTGCTAGATACAGGTAAAGACTGCAGTATGAAATTCCTCTGCAGTTACTAAGAAGACATCTTCTTTGGACTTCAGAAGCTGTATTGTTTGCCTGTTTAAAGGAGAGGAGACTCAGGCCTCTAGAGTAAAGTCACCTCTCCCTTCTCTAATTTAAATTATTTATGTTAAACTGATCTTCCCTTTAACACTTCTGTATTTATGTTGTTTGCTTGTAAAACAAGTGATTCCTTTAATGAATCATTTAAATGACAAGGATAAATAAGTGTTATATGTATTTTTTAAATGGATACTTAGTTCTGAGACTGTTGGATTCATTAGTTTATTTTCTACTGTAATAGTTTTGGAAGTCTCAGACAACATGAGATTATTTGGTTTTTGTAAAGAACTCTAATATTCTTTATATTCTTGGACATAATAAGAATTATTTTGCCTTCATAGGTCCTTGCTCATAAGTTTGCTGAAAAATTGATGAAATTTTCCATGTCTAAGGTCTTATATTCTTGATTAGAATTGAAAGCAAGTTAAGATGGATATACATTAGCATGTGTGTAAATGTGTTGACTTTTTAAAGTTTAATATAACAGAATTTTTTGAAGCAAGTGAAAAGTATCAATTGAGACATCAAGTATCAATTGAGACATCTATAAAACAAATTCTGCTTACTTTCAACTCTTAAAGGGAAAGCTAGAATTTGTTTAGATCCACTAATTTGTTCAACATCTATTTTAGATATTATTTTAAGTTCTGGGGATACAGTAGTGAACAAAATATAAAATTCATCCCCTCTGTAGCATCTAATCTGGTAGAGGAGAAAGCCAATAAATAAGATAAATTGGTAAAATATAAGGAAATAAGACAGTGCCAAGTCCTGGCAAGAAAAAAAAAAATGCAGGAAAGAAGAAAATGAAATAGAAGTGTGTGTATATTTGTAGGGGGTGGCTTAAAATTTTAGATGGCTAGGGAGACTCATTGGGATGATGCCTTTCGGTGAAAGACCTGAAGGAAGTGAGGGAACAAGCTTATATGGCTTTGTTGGGGATGGGTGAAGAGTAAATCACTCCAGGCAAAGAAAACAGTAAGTGCAAAAGGGTGTGCCTGCCGTATTTGAAGACCTGCAAGGAGGCCCGCTCTGGTTGGAGTGCGGATAATCATGGGGAGGGTAGTGTGAGATGATGTCTAAGAGGTAACATTGTATGAGGCCTTACATGGCACAGTAAGGATATTGAATTATACTGAGATAAGCCATTATAGATGATTTTAAGCAGAGGAGTGACATGATGTGATTTTTAAACAGTTATCACTCTGGGCACTGTTTTGAGAATAAAATGCAAGAGGCAGGAACAGAGCAGAGAAACTAATTAGGAGGCTAGAGTAATCCAGAAGAGAGATGATGGCGGCTCCCACGTGGTAGCAGTGGGAGTAGAGAGGTAGTGAGAGATGGTTCAATTGTGCATGTGTATTTAATCAACTCTATTGAGGTATAATTAATATGCAATAAAATGTATACTCTATAAAATTCAGTGAATATTGACAAATTTACTTACTCATATAGCTGCTACCATAGTCAAGATCTGGAACATTTCTGTCATCCAGAAGATTCTTTTATTCTTTTGTCAGTCTACACTCCAGCCCCTGGCTCCAGACAGCAACTGATCTACTTTCTATCACTAAAGATTAGATTTTTCTTTTGGAGAGGTTCACACAAATAGAATCTTTCAGTATGTACTCTTTTTTGTCTGGCTTTATTTTAGCTCAGTATGTTTTTAATGCTTGTCCATCTTGTTGCATGTATTGGTAGTTCCTTTTATATTGCTAAGTAGTAGTTTGTTGTTAGGTATTATATTTTTTTGAAGGTTGTACTGTAGCATGTGAAAAAAAGACAGTAGGAAGACAGGATGACACCATATTTTTGACTTAAGCCAGACGGGTGTTGCCATTAACTGAAGTGGGGAACCAGTTGGGGGTGGCGGACAGGTGGGCATAGAGAGCTTAGCCTTGGACATTCTTATAATAAAGGTCTAGATGCCTATCAAATGTCCAAATGGAGATGTCAAGTAGGCAATTGAAGTGTGGCGTTTAGGAGAAAAGTTCAGGCTTTAAATAAATAATAAATTTGGGAGTCATTGGCATATAGATGGTATTTAAGCTGTGAGAATTTGGGAGGAAGTATGGAGAGAAAAGAGAAGAGGTCCAAGTAATGAACTCTGGAACACTCTAACATTTATTTAGAAGCACAGAGGAGAAGTGGAACTAGCAAAAGAGATCGAAAAGAATCAACCAAAAAAGAGGAAGGAAACCAGGTGAATGTGGTACCCAGAAAACCAAGATAGGAAGTGTTTCTTGGAGGTGAGAGCCATCAGCAACTGTGTCAAATGCTCCTGATTGAGAAAGTTGAGGGCTGAGAAATGATCACAAGATTTAACAATTAAGTCTATTGATAACCTTGAGAAGAGCAATTTAAAATTAAGAGTACAGACAGTGCTTTTAAGTTCTGCTATAAAGGGAGGGTGAGAAATACAATAGTAGCTGGGAGAGGGAAATAAGTTTTTTTAAAGATAAGAGCAATAATGACATGCCATTCTTATGCTGTTGGTAGTGACTCAGTAGAGAGGGAAAAGTCGATGACACAAGAGAGAAAAGGGAAAATTATTAGATCGGTGTCTTTGAGACAGCAAGACAGGATGACACCTAATACACAGGGAGGGCATTGCGTTTGGCTCAGAGCATAGACAATTCATCCATAGTAACAAGAAAGTCAAGTGTATAGTATATATGTAGACAGAATGTTATCCATCATCTTCATTTCCACTGTGGTTTGACTCTAGTTGACCTACAGGTCCTGTATCCTGAAACATATTTTGTTAATCATAAAGAGGACTGGTGCCATGAAGAGAACAAACTTTCCTGAAACAATAGATAATTTTTCATTATAATGATTCTCAGTTCTGGTAGCTTGATATTTCAGAGTAGCTACAATTTTAAAGAAATATCATAAAATTCTCAAAACAAAGTTAATTTAAATTAACTTTAGTTTTGAAAAACAAACAAACAAAACTCCTTTTCCCCTCTTTAGGTAATAATTGAAATTACAGTCCTTGCATGTTAGAGCTTTAAACAGATTTGAAACCTACAGCTTCATTATGTCATTTTTCAGAGATTAAAAAGAAAATGATTGCCAATTCATCTTTATAAACTGGCTCTTCTGATAAGAGCAAAAAATGATTCCTTTTTCTCTCAGTCAGCCAGAGTTGTTTGCATTTGGATTCTTAGCTAGACATTGTGTGGATAGCAGTTTTGGTATCCATTAGATTGGCTGTTGCGTTCAAACATTTAATGTATGAATAGTATGTGTAACTCCCTGTACTCAGAACTGTATACAGGTTAATAAGACATAAGCCAGGATGTTAGCGAGCTTGTGAAGAAGTAACTATAATGTAGTATGAAATATGCTCCAGTAGTAGAAATATGTATAGGACACTGAAATAATGGAGAGGCAAAAGAGACAGTCAGTACTTCACAAAGAGCAGAGTTTTTCTTGTTACCAAGTAATTCTTTTTAAAATAATAACAACTTAAAATTATTCTAGTTCTAAAAAATTTCAGGTTGTCTAGAATTATATAATATAAAAACTAGAAGTCCCTGTCCCCAAGCTCTGTCTCTGACCTCCCCTTCCTTGCCTCCTCTACCTGGTAGAGTTCTGAAGTCTGAAGAGAAGTTTACCAGGCGGAGGGGTGTTGTAGCATTTGCAAAGGTATGGAAATATGATGCTACCACATGTGTTCAAGAACTTTGAATGTTTGGTACCATTAGGATAATGGACAGGAGTTGAGGCAGAGGCCTACATCTAATATGAAAGGGTTTTATTTTTATCCTGAGGTCTGGTAGGAGCCAATGAAGCAGAGTTTTAAGCAGAGATTAGATAGAGTAAGACATGGTTCTCTAGATAAAGAGCCTTGATTTTTAAGGCCCTGAGTGGATTAAAGCCATTGGTAATGGGAAAGGAGAAGAGGAAAACAGACTTGAGATTTTTTTAGTAAGTAAATCTTTAGGAATTGTTGGTTGCTTGGGAAATGGGAGCTGAGAGAATGAGAGTAGTAAAGGTGTAAGAAGGATGTGGCTTACTATTTTGTTTGGATGTTATCAACATCTGAAGTAGAGAATCTAGAACAGAGATGGTGTGGGACTTCTTAAATTTGAGGTGTCTTTGGGACATACAGGTGTTGATGGTGATGCCAGTTGGGTCTAAGTCTGGGCTTCCTGGGTGGTGCAGTGGTAAAGAATCTGTTGGCCAGTGCAGGAGACACAGGAGACATAGGTTCCGTCCCTGGGTTGGAAAGATCCTGTGGAGAAGGAAATGGCAACTCGCTCCAGTATTCTTGCCTGGAAAAGTCCATGAACAGAGGAGCCTAGTTGGCTACAGTCTTTGGGGTCACAAAGAGTCAGACACAACTGAACATGCATGCCTTCCTTCCTGGGCTGAAGATGGAGATTAGTGGTTATCAACATATTACTGGAAGGTAGAATTATTAATAGAATTTAGAAAATTGAATGCTTCAGGGCTAGGCAGATATGTAAAGGAGTGAAGAGTAAAGCTGACTGAAAACTAGGGATTTGGAGAGCTTATGCCCTGTTTGAAGGGGTAGCTGGTACTTAATTCCAGACAGTTGTAGACTTTTGGTAATGCTTGTCCAATGTTTTCAAGAGAAAACTGTCCAGTTTTTCAAGAGAAGCCAGAAATCCAGATTTTTTTTGTATGTGCAAGAGTTTGAATATATGCATATTAAATCTTCCAGTTTTAAAAAACAATTACGTAGACCAATGCAATGCATCTATGAGCTAGCTAAAACCTAAATATTTTAGTCTGTGGTTAAAACTTTGGTAGTGGTGGTTATGAACCTTCTGGCAGATGTGAATGAGAAGAGAGCCTCCAAACCTGGCAGTATACTAGGGTGGGACCATCAACAGGCTCAAAGAAATGATCAGAGAGGTTGAGGTGAAAGCTACTAGCTTCAACCATATGAAAGTACATACTGTTTTTAATCATTCAAAAGTAGTTACATATTGGCAGTTCATATGTGACAACTTAATAAAAGACTAAATAGACCATAATTCGTACTAATTAGAAAGATATCCAGTTATTTGAATTTTACCTTCAAAAATTATATTTATATAATGCTTTTATATACGTATATAATGATTTATAATGTTACTGATAGTGTATTGGAATAATGGTAATGATAGCTACATTTATCAAAGGTTTATTTTATACTATTCAGAGTTTTACGTAGTTTAACCCTTTCAGTTTTTATGACCTTATGAAGTAGGTACTATTATTTTTATTTTATGGGTAAGGAAACTGGGGGCCACGTACATGTAGGTAACATTAGGCAGAAATGGAATTTGAACACCAACAGTTGTGCTCTAGAGGCATTCTCTTAGATGCTACAAAAAAGTTATAGAAATTTGTCAACTAGTTTATAATTAACTTTTATAATTTTATCTAGAAAGGAATTGGTGTAAAATATAAGGAACTTCAAATTACAGTGCTGCTGCTGCTGCTAAGTCACTTCAGTCGTGTCCGACTCTGTGTGACCCCATAGACGGCAGCCCACCAGGCTCCCCCGTCCAGGGGATTCTCCAGGCAAGAACACTGGAGTGGGTTGCCATTTCCTTCTCCAATGCATGAAAGTGAAAAGTGAAAGTGAAGTCGCTCAGTCGTGTCTGACCCTCAGCGACCCCATGGACTGCAGCCTACCAGGCTCCTCTGTCCATGGGATTTTCCAGGTAAGAAGTGGGGTGCCATTGCATTGGCAATTACATTGCCAATTTTAATGCAATTAAAATTTTTTGTGGTGTTCTACATATTCCGTTGCTTAGTAGAAATAGCAGTAGTGGCAGTAACAGCTACTACTAAATATGTCTTATAAACTAGGCACTCTGTTTAACAGGCAATGTACATTACTTCCATAATTCCTAAACTCCCCAATGAGGTAGTTATATTTCCAGTTTTAGAATCAGAAAAACTGAGTTTCAGAGAAGCTAAACGCCCAGGATTAGTAGATTGTGCCTACGTCTGTCTAGATCAGTAGCTCTTAAAGTGCAGTCCCAGGCTAACCTAACTGGCATCACCTGGGAACTTGAGACCACAGAATATCAGGCTGAGCCCCAGACTTGCTGAATCAGAAACTCTGGGAATGAGTCCTCTAGTGATTCTGACACACACTGAAGTTTGGTAATCATTGATCTGGATCCAGGGTTTCGTGTTGTTATTCTGCTTTATTCTCATAACCTTATATACTAGGTGTAAGTATCCCCAAGTTATATGTGTGAGAAGACACAGAAAATCAGGGGTCCTGGCCTTGATCTTAGATTGTTTTTTACTATGTTGGACACGACTGAGCGACTTCACTTTCACTTTTCACTTTCATGCATTGGAGAAGGAAATGGCAACCCACTCCAGTGTTCTTGCCTGGAGAAATCAAGGGATGGCGGAGCCTGGTGGGCTGCCGTCTATGGGGTCGCACAGGGTCGGACATGACTGAAGTGACTTAGCAGCAACCTACATAAACCCTGGAGGAGGGCATGTCAACCCACTCAAATATTCTTGCTTGGAGAATCCTCAGGGATGGAGGAGCCTGGCAGGCTGCAGTCTATGGCATCGCAAAGAGTCGAACACAACTGAGCGACTGAGCACAGCACAGGAACCTACATTAAGGGCTTCCCTGGTGGCTCAGTCATATAAGAATCCACCTGCCAGTGCTGGAGACTAGGGTTTGATCCCTGGGTCAGGAAGATCCCATGGAGAAGGAAATGGCAACCCACTCCAGTATTCTTGCCTGGGAAATCCCATGGACAGAGCAGCCTGGCAGGCTACAATCCCTGGGGTTACAAAAGAGTTGGAGAATTTAGCAACCAAACAACAGCAACAACCTACGTAGAAGGAGTCTCTTGCCTTAAGTAAACCTGGTGTGTGGAAAAAAAATCTAAATTTTTATAAGGTGAAAATTAGCAATATGTGATATTCTTTCATTATAAAATAATCCTTTACTTTCAAAGGATTTTAATAAAGGCATTCTTTAATCAGTGTGTTTTCAAAGTGATTTAAATATGAAATTTGTTTGCAGATTTATTTGGGTATACCTTTAAAGCAATACAATTTGCATAAGACAAAATTTAACAGTCTTAAACAATAAAAAGTGTTTAAATTAGAAGAACCTTTAGGACCTGTGTAAGTCTAGCAGAGTCATCTGTTGCACTGATCACTGACCTTTTCAGCTCAGTCCATTAGAGCTTGCTTATTTATTAAAATGCAAAATTACTATAAATCAGCCCAGTGGTGAAGGAAACTGTTTAATTTAGAAATGTTATATTGATCAAGGATATTAGGGCAACCCTTACTGCATTAACATCAATCAACATGGCATGACACATCTGTATCATTAATCATTTAGAAGAAAAGACTTAACTCATAGTTGCAGGCTTGTGCTTTAAAAATAAGTTAAAGTCTTTTGCTTTAAAAATAACCATCTCAGCATTATCATTAGTAAACAGATTCCATTATTCTATTGATTACAGACTTAAAAAACTTTCTTTCTGTGGTTATAGTTTTTATTTTTATGTGATAACCCCTCCTCAAAACAAAATAACCACTTGTAGATTTCATTTAAGGGAAATAAATCCCCTATAACTAATTCTCTAGTTAGATGTTATAATTTCACTAGGCATCAGGAGGGGAAATGCTACTGAATTCATGTATTGGGAGTTTGTTACATTACTGTAGGAGAATTGGATCTCAGTGGTGTACCATTCTTCTTAATTTGCTTTCTGTTTGTGATCCTCCCTGAATTTCTGAAATTATATTTTATCAAAATTTAACCAATTGTGGACTATTTGGCTTACTGAATAGCCAGGATTAGTTGATATATAATTTTTTTTCTTAATTATTCACATTTTATCCCACCATTTCCTTTTTCATCATTTTTGAGTAGTAAAATTAATAACTGCTCACTGTAGAAATTTGGGGAAATAGAGTAGTATACAGCTGATACTAATAATCGCCCATAATCATACCAGAAGATAATTATCAGTAACATGCTTATGGATTCCTTTCTGATATTTCAGTTTTTGTGTGAGAGTATATGTTTGTATGTGTGAATTTTACAAAATTGAGTCATTCCGTGTAAATAAATTTCCATACTCAATTTTAAATATTATATTATGAAAAATTTCCCATGACACTGAATGATCTAAGAAAATGTGATATCTAATAGTTTATGTTATATGATTTAATAAATAATCATACTTAACCATTCATCTGTATTGTACAGATTTTTCTCTATATTAAATAATACTGTGTTGAATATCCTCATACATAAGTCTTCAGCCAAATCTCTATTTAGCTTAGGATAGATAGATTCATAAAATAACTTGTCAGAACAAAAAACATAAATATTTTAATATTCCTGAAATACTTTATTCCTTATATAAACCTTCCCCTGTAGCTTTCAAGGGAGATTGTCAATTTATATTTCCCTTCTGCTTCATCACACCATCAGCATTTGGCATTTTAATTTTAAAAGAATACCAACCCAGTGTCCTCAAGAATAAAATGTGTTTATTTCTTGTTTGGTCGATTACTCATTCTTCTGTCCTTGTTTTTGTTGGTGGTGGTATGCTCATGCTTTTCTTATACTCTCCTTTTTGAAAGGGTAGACTCATTCATTATATCTTGCTAAGTAATCTTTTTATCTAATTTGGAACACGTTGCTGGTAGGTAGTATTGTGCAGAGTAAATGAAGATATATAAAGAAGAGCATTTCCCTGCTTTAATGTATAATGTATAACTGAAAATGTGCATGGAAGGAAACTGAGTTGAACAGACTTGCAGGGTGTAAAGAGGGTGCATTCTCACCACATACTATGAAGTCCTTATGACACCTTGACTTTTAGACATAACATTTATTCATAAAACATATTCATACATTTTGTACCTTTCTTTTAAAAATGAACGTATAGGCAATGGACTAAAATCTTAGGGGCTAAAGTCTAAGGAGTGTCCTATTGATGATCAAGATTTACTGCTTTTAGCATGCCTAATGATTTCTCAGTTGATTTCTCCATTATGTTTATAAAGTTTATATTAATTGTCACCCCTATTGGCACTTTAATTTTTCTCTTTTTCTACTAATTAAAAGAATGGTGAAATAAATGTGAAATATATTAAAATAGTTGCATGAGCAGTGCTCTTCCAGTGGAGGTGGTGACGCTATAAGAACTAATTGTTGCCTGGCAGGCTTTTGCAACACACTTTTGCACTGTGTGTTGGCGCAAAATGTCCACTTGTTGCTTGATGTAAGAAAATTAAAACTTTCTTTGAGGAGTCGGTGTATAAGAAAGTACAGGTTATATGGAAGGTTGAATAGGCCAGCACTGCTTATGTAAAATGTAGTCTCATTCCTCAGGAGACTTTGGGGACTCAAAACTGACTTAGCCCTCCTCCAGGGGATTTTCCTGACCCAGGGATTGAACTCATGTCTTTTATGTCTCCTGCATTGGCAGGCAGGTTCTTCACTACTTGCTCCACCTGGGAAGCCCCATGACTTAGGGCATAGTGAGCATTAAATTATATACACTTATAAGTATAACAGGAATTCAGAGAAGGAAATTACAATGATAGTTAGATTTTCTCTGTTTTTCAAACTTTTAATAAAAGCATTTTACATGTGCAACCTTATTTAGAAGCCTAGATGTGAGACTGAAAAAGGTATAGTTGCTCTGGTAAAAGTCAAAGGGTTGAGGGCCTACATCTGTGCCCTAGGAACTTTGAGAAAATACCAGTGTTCAATTTATTGCAGCCATTCTTTCTTTTTATTCATCCATTCATTTATTTTCATTGTCAACAAATAATTGAATGCTTATTGTATACCAGGCACTAGGCTGTTTCCTGAGCGTACAGTAGTGAGCAAAGCTAAGCCCCTATCCTTAAGGGTCTCACATTTTGAAAATCATTATTCTAGAGGAATCTTCCTGCTTGCACACCTTCAGGTAGTTCTCTGACTCCAGGTTAAATATCCAAGAGTTAAAGCGGTATCTTTTAATAGTGTCTAGACTGCAGTCACCTTTTAGCTAACTCGATGGTGAACTCCCTAAGAAAATACTTACTTCTGCCAAGGTTATCTTTGGCCTTTCAACCTCCTTCACTAACACTGCATGTAGTTTATGAACTACATGTAGTTTATGAACATTCTCATGATTGTGGTGGCTTTAATCAGTGTACTCCACATGTAACATTGTTTCAGCATATAAATTCAGGTTATGTTTCACCATTGCATTTTGTTAATATTAAACTTGGAGAACCCTATGACAATTTGACTCATACCTCTGGAAAAATAATTAGAATTCAGGTAAACTATAAAGAAGCTGCATCTTTGCTGGGTTGGTGACTTTAATGAGGATATATCTGCTTTGGATGGGACTGCCTAGTGGGTGGAATTAGTGGATCATATAAAAAAGATTTAAGCTAAGCCCTTGTATATGGATGATTTAAGTCAAGTGGGGATGAGTGTCAATGGGATTTTTTTTTTTTAAATCTTGGAGAGAGTGATTGACTAGAAATCTTTTCTGGAGGTGATTCTATTCTAGAAGTGAGCCTCTGATGAATAAAAGAAGGGAATGGAGTGGAAAGGAGCAAACATTTAGAGTGCAGTTAATGTGATGCTAGGCACCATAATCCTCATATGTACCCCCACATATCTTTGTGAGATAGGTATTTTTATTCCCATTTTATAGAAAAGAAAACTGAGGCTTGGAGAAGTTTTTATCCAAGGTACCACATATGGGAGGTTGCTGAGCCTGAATTCAGGCCCATGCTATCTTCATTATACAGTGCTACTTCTCCACAACTCTTTTCCCTTTTTACTCTTAGTCGCACTGACTTCTCTTTTCACCATGCCTTAACCTCCCTGCAGCTCTAACTTCTGGCTTCCCTGGTGGCTCAGTGGTGAAGAATCTGCCTGCTAATATAGGAGATGCAGGTTCAATCCCTGGGTCAGAAAGATCGCCTGGAGGAAGAAATGGCAACCCACTCCAGTATTCTTGCCTGGGAAATCCTTCTGTCAAAGGAGCCTGGCAGCCTACAGTCCACAGGATCACAAAGAGTTAGGCGTGACTTAGCAACTAAACAACAATGCTATGACTTCAGTTCTGTTTTCTCTTCTGAATAATCCAACATTCCTACTCTGACGGTAGTTAGGGTTTTCATGCTACCCGGTGGTTTGGTTGGCATAGTTTCTCCTGTGCTCAGTGTGTATACAAGTTGCTAGTTGTCAGTTGTCATTGGCAGTGGCCCAACTGAAGCAAGGGAACTGGGATATTGGTCGAAATAGACTAGTGTGAAGCATGAGGTGAGCAGTCTGTCACCAAGTGTGAGGGAGGCTTGGAAGTGTGGCTGAAGAGAGTCTCAGGAATGTCTCTGTATGGATTTAAAGGCAGCATATCAAACACACATTGACCTGTACCCTGTTTAATTTTACTTCTATTCTGATTGCAGAGTTCTCATAATATGTCAACTGAGATAGCATGCTCAAGTTATTGAGGAAAATAGGCCAATATATCTTACAATATTTATTCCTCCTTTGCAGAGGAAGTCCTGCCTCCCTGAGAAACCTAAATGTGGAGCAGGGGGTCATCAGTAAAAGGAGGATGGTAATACCAAGCTCCAGAATTGTACTGTTAGAGAAAATGTATATAAATACTCAATATGGTGCCTGATAAATAGCAGTGCTCAAAAAATAGTAGCTGTTGTTATTATTGTTTTTTATTTTATGAAGTTGCTGATGATCATTCTGCTGCTGTTTTTGGTTTTCCCTTTTCTCCTTTTTCTAGCTAAGGGTTTGGGTTAGAGGTAACCCAAATTAGGTTTTTGAAAGTGCCACAGGCAAGAGCACGATATGAGGGATAGAAAGCTGATTCCCTGCTAGTCAGGGAGCTCTCAGTTTAGTAGGAGGAAGGACTATGGGAATATTTACTAGAAAGATGACAATGAGGATAGCAGCTTGAGCTTAACATGTGTTTTCTCATTTCCCTCTTTTAACAACCCTAAGAAATAGTTTTGAGGAAACTGAGGCAGAAAGTGCTAAATCACTTATCCAAGTGATTTAGTTTGAAACAGCTAGTTACAGTGCAATGTAAAAGTGATAGAGATGTACTGAGATGTAGAAAAGAGAACTGATGGAGGCAGGAAGACGTCACAGAAGAGATGGTTTTGATACGGATTTTGAAGGATGGAAAATACTTCAAATGAGATGTAGTCAGGCAGGAAGAGAAGTGAAAAGAAAGAACATTTACCAAACTTCACAGAAAGAAAGGAGAAGCACGTTCCAGATAAAGGGAAAGTATGTGTACAAGCTTGGAAGGATGAAAAAGAAATGTAGGAAGTGCAGTACATTTGAGAATACATTGGAGGTGAGGAAAAGGAGCTTGAGTTCTGTTTGGAACTAGATAGATCATCAAAGGTCTCATATACCAGAATGATAAACTAAAGCCCCTTTTCTATAAGTTAGCGAGAAACATCAGTTATTTTAGTCATGGAAATGTCATGATCCCTTTTGTGGCTTAGAAGGAACACTGGGAGCTGTTTGTGGAATGCTTTGAAGAGAAGTGAGATTGGAGGCAGGATGCCTGGTTTGGAGCTTACTGCAGAGGTTCTGGTAGGAGGTGATGGGGTCTTGAACAAAGGCAATAAGAGTGCCCCAGAGAGGATAAACACAGAAAAATGGATATGACAGGCAGATTTTGGTGACCGTTTCTAAGAAGATAGGGGGAAAGGAGTGCAGAATTATCCCAGGCTTTCTGACAGAGTAATGGGAGGATGGCAGCACTGTTCTTTCAGATGTATTAAGGACTGTGTCTTTTTCACTGCAGTGTCCCCAGTGCCTACCTGCTGTGGACACATGCCCTCAATGCACACACATATATATATATATATATATTTTTTTTTTTTTTTAATAAAAACGTAATTTTGGACTATGTCAGGGTAAATGCAATTGTTTAAGAAAAACAGGTGATATTTTCCCACTGAAGGAAGCCTCAGGGCTTCAGATCCCTGAGAAAAATAGTCTTCAATTAAGAAGTATCAGAAGGTCAGCAACTTAGGCTTGGAAAGAAGTGCTCACACCTGGGGATCAATATCTGACTTATACTAGAACACAGTGTACTCTGATTTGTTAATGGGAAGACCACGAGTAGAATACGACTGAAGTATATAAATTAATTCTTGACCATGTTCTCTGTGTGGAAGTTTCTAGCCATCTTGCAGCACTTTTGAATGTGAACTAACTGGAGTCCTTTCCTTTCAGGAATCTAAATTTTTAGGCTAGTGAAATAAGTCAGGGTAGTGCCATAAATGTAATATTTTACTAATATGAACAGGTTAGTTCATGGTAGACAGAGAGAAGCAAATCTGAATTATAGGCTATCTGAAAAGAAATGCCCTTTTCTAGCTTTATCTGTGGACACTAGAATTAAGCTAACATTGTTGTATGATGTATTTTTTTAGCATGTTTCTCATCATTAAGAATTTCTTCTATTGTTATTTACACTTTGTACTTAGTGAGTCGGTTTAAGCATAGTGATTTGGTATAAATCATTTAAGTCCTAAATTGTAGGTAGGGCTGAATCAATGACATGTTACTATATCTAGACTGTGTTTTGTCAGCGTTAAATCATGTGAGATGCACTGAGGTTATGCAAGTTTATATTTCAGTCTTGGTCTGGAAATATATACTTTCCTAAAGAAAGGTCAGGATATTATATTAAGAGCTTACAGCTAAATATAGAGAAGGAAGGAAGTAACTTATTGATAGCTTTGTGCCTTGAGCAGATTTCCTTGGAGAGTTACTGGGGACAAAGAGTGAAGCCTTCAGAAAGGTTGTTCACTGGGAATATTTTGAAGATTATAATGCAGCAGTGTTTCTACTGTACTTTATGTACTGAAGACCTATTTGCATATATATTACATTTTTTTCTTTTGGCCACGCTGTGCAGCCTGCAGGATCTTAGTTCCCCATCCAGGGATTGAACTCACGTCCTCAGCAGTGAAAGTGCAGAGTCTTGACCCCTGGACCTCCAGGGAATTCCCTATATATTTTGTTTAAGTCTAAAGGGTCTCCCTATCCTCTCTGTATAAGGAATAATACCTGTCTTCAGAAAACTCTCTTTAAAGTAACATAATCATATAAACATAATAAAATAACATAAAGTAACATAATAGTTTCTTCTTAGATTGATTCTGTCACTTTGTTAGGCTACACCTATTTTGGCCTTGTTTACCCCATGGACAGAGGTACCTGGCAGGCTACAGTCCATGGGGTTGCAAAGAGTTGGACACGACTGAGTGACTCAGCACAGCACTTTGGAAGTAGACAAAAGAATTAGGTAGCAGATTCTCTTTTATTATATATATATATATTTTTTACTTGCCCTACTTTCATTTTCTTCCTGAATTTTCTAACATGTATTAACTTTCCCCCTCTCTTTCCTTTCATTGCCTAATTCAAAAGTTGAGTGATTCTGTAACAGCATTCTTTTTTTCTGAATAACTCTTAACTTTGGTAGTCAGTGAAAGTATTTTTGACATTCTTTCCAGTTGACCCTTGAACAAGATATGGGGTAGGTGTCCTGGTCCACTGAGCAGTTGAAAATCTACCTACAATTTCTAGCCAACCCTCTGTATCTGTGGTTCCTCTATATCTGTCCTCCCAAATCTGGATTTAAACAGCCATGATTTGTGTAGTACTACAGTATTTACTGTTTAAAAATTCATGTAGAAGTAGACCCATGCAGTTCAAACCCATATTATTTAAGAGTCAAACTGTATTTATCCTCATGAACTAGTAGTTGGCTTCAACTTCTCAAAATTGCCTCCTTCCATCCCTCTCTGAAAGTGCTGCATTCAGTATATCAACAAATTTGGAAAACTCAGAAGGGGCCACAGGACTGGAAAAAGTCAGTTTTCATTCCAGTCCTAAAGAAAGGCAATGCCAATGAATGCTCAAACTACTGCGCAATCACAGTCATCTCACACGCTAGAAAAGTAATGCTCAGAATTCTCCAAATCAGGCTTCAACAATAGGTGAACAATACGTGAACCGTGAGCTTCCAGATGTTCAAGCTGGTTTTAGAAAAGGCAGAGGAACCAGAGATCAAATTGCCAACATCCGCTGGATCATCAAAAAAGCAAGAGAGTTCCAGAAAAACATCTATTTCTGCTTTATTGACTATTCCAAAGCCTTTGACTGTGTGGATCACAATAAGCTGTGGAAAATTCTAAAAGAGATGAGAATACCAGATCACCTGACATGCCTCTTGAGAAACTTGTATGCAGGTCAGGAAGCAACAGTTAGAACTGGACATGGAACAACAGACTGGTTCCAAATAGGAAAAGGCGTATGTCAAGGCTGTATGTTGTCACCCTGCTTATTTAACTTCTATGCAGAGTACATCATGAGAAACGCTGGACTGGAAGAAGCACAAGCTGGAATCAAGATTGCTGGGAGAAATATCAATAATCTCAGATATGTACACAACCCCACCCTTATGGCAGAAAGTGAAGAAGAACTAAAGAGCCTCTTGATGAAAGTGAAAGTGGAGAGTGAAAAAGTTGGCTTAAAGCTCTACATTCAGAAAACTAAGATCATGGCATCTGGTCCCATCACTTCATGGCAAATAGATGGGGAAACAGTGACAGACTTTATTTTAGGGGGCTCCAAAATCACTGCAGATGATGACTGCAGCCTTGAAATTAAAAGATGCTTACTCCTTGGAAGAAAAGTTATGACCAACCTAGACAGCATGTTAAAAAGCAGAAACATTACTTTGCCAACAAAGGTCCATCTAGTCAAGGCTGTGGTTTTTCCAGTAGTCATGTATGGATGTGAGAGTTGGACCATAAAGAAAGCTGCTGCTGCTGCTGCTGCTGCTGTTAAGTCACTTCAGTCATGTCTGACTCTGTGTGACCCCATAGACGGCAGCCCACCAGGCTCCTCTGTCCACAGGACTCTCTAGGCAAGACTACTGGAGTGGGTTGTCATTTCCTTCTCCAATAAAGAGAGCTGAGCATCAAAGAATTGCTGCTTTTGAGCTGTGGCATTGGAGAAGACTCTTGAGAGTCCCTTGGACTTCCAGGATATCCAGTCAGTCCATCCTAAAGGAAATCAGTCCTAAATATTCATTGGAAGGACTGATGTTGAAGATGAAACTCCAATACTTTGGCCACCTGATGCAAAGAGCTGACTCATTTGAAAAGACCCTGATCCTGGGAAAGATTGAGGGCAGGAGGAGAAGGGGACGACAGAGGATGAGATGGTTGGATAGCATCACTGACTCAATGGATATGAGTTTGAGTAAACTCTGGGAGTTGGTGATGGACAGGGAGGCCTGGCATGCTGTAGTCCATGGGGTCACAAAGAGTCGGACACGACTGAGCAACTGAACTGATCCCTCTCTCCCTTCTCTTCCCCAGAATGCATTAAAGATGTACTCTACTCTTTGGCTTCTCCTGGAGAGGGATATTTTCTAGCAATATATATACTAACAGTAAAAATGAATGAATTCTGTAAAACTTAAATAAGATTTTTCAGATCAGGTTTACCAAATTTCAGGATTCATTGAATCTAGGTCTCTTCAAACCCAAAATAATATTTTACAACCCGCCGTTCGCAAACTGTTTTTCTTTCTGTATTCCTTATGTTGTGGAATAGCACTTTCATTTACCCAGTTAGCCAAATTCGAAGACTTCTCTTTCTCTACATCTGCATCTACCACATTTTCCATGTATCGCTTGAGTAACCATGGCCATTGGCTTCTACCCTTTTTCTATTTCCTAAGTCACTTGCATAGTCCAGGTCTTTATCACTTCTTTCAGTATCTATATGGATCCTCTTCAGTTTCCTTCTCTCCTTTTTCTCTAGTCTTTTTTTCTGCCAAATCTCCCTCTTTATTGATGTCTGGGTGAGGTCTCTAAAACCAACCTATTTCTAACGTTTTTTTTTCCTCCCCTCCTTAGTATTGTCTTTTTTGTGTGTGGGAATGGCTTAAAACAACACAGATTTATTATCTCTCGGTTTTGTAGGTAGGGACTGGTTCCTCCAGCTCTGCCGATTTCTCTGTTCCAGGTCTAACAAGTTTAAAATCAAAGTGCTAACTGGACTCTTATTGGCATACTCTGGGAAGAATCAGGTTCCATGCTCATTCAAGTTGTTGGCAGAATCTTGTTCCTTATCGTTATAGCACTGAGGTTCCATTTCCTTGTTAACTGTCAGCTGGGGGTGCCTTTAACTCCTAGAAGGCTCTCCCTGGTTCTTGCATATGAACCCCTGTACCTCCGTGCCAGCAGTGGTGCATCCGACCTTTTTCAGGCTTGGAATCTGTTTTTGTTTCTCTTCTGCCACAGCTTTTCTCCTCTAGTATTGTAAGTCTTAAAGATTGAAAACTCAAATCTTAATTTTTCTTAAATTTATGATTAAGGAATAGTGACCCCTTTACCAAAAGCTGGAGTTGAAGTAGTTAGGGCACATCTTCTGCAGCAGCTAAAATTCTTAGGCTATATTTACATATGGTGAAGATTTTTATTTACTGGGAATAACTTGACTTGGAAGCCTCTGGTTGTAGAATGAATTGAAAATAACCCATTTTCACTGTCTACTTTGACTGAATCAAAGATATCCAGTTGCCCAATGCAGTGCTGACTCTGTCCAGGAGAAGCACAGTATTGCTTCAGATAGTCAAAGCAGAAGTTGTGGGGGAGAACACTTTTGTAAATATTTGCTTGTGTTTTATTCAGCAGTTTGGAGACTTTAGCTAAAACTGTTCATAAATCTTTGAGGGAGCAGCTTTAAAGGATGCTAAGCAAAAATAATGATTTCTTAGGAAATCCAACCTATTTTTAGATTCCAAATATAAAACATTAGGTAAACCATACACCGAATAGTGCAATCATTATTCCTCATTCAACAAATATTTATTGAACACTTGTTTGCCTGGCATAATTCTAGGGACTTGGGATACATAAATAAATGAAATGAATCAAGATGCCAGCCTTTGTGGAGCTTACATTTCTTTTTTTTTTTTTTGAGCTTACATTTCTGTGATAAGAGACAGATAATAAATAATAAGCATACATAAATATATATAAACTGCTGCTGCTGCTAAGTCGCTTCAGTTGTGTCCGACTCTGTGCAACCCCATAGAGGGGCAGCCCACCAGGCTCCGCCGTCCCTGGGATTCTCCAGGCAAGAACCCTGGAGTGGGTTGCCATTTCCTTCTCCAATGCATGAAAGTGAAAAGTGAAAGTGAAGTCGCTCAGTTGTGTCTGACTCTTAGCGACCCCATGGACTACAGCCTACCAGGCTCCTCCATCCCTGGGATTTTCCAGGCAAGAGTACTGGAGTGGGGTGCCATTACTTTCTCCAAATATATATATATGTGTGTATATATATAAAAAATATATATATACACACATACACACACATATATAAAAGAAGCGATAAGTACAATGAAGAAAAGAAGAGGTACAGCAAGATATGGGGAATAGGAAATGCTTGGTTGGGGAGTCAAGTTTTAGCATACACCTCATGAAGAAGTATCATTTGAGAAAATGATAGATTATTATTTGATAATTATGAGTATCATTTAGTTGCTAAGGACATGTAGGTTTTTGAAAATTAAGAAAATAGGTATCATATATATGGAATCTAGGAAAATTATATAGATGAACCTATTTGCAGGGTACAAATAGAGACATAGACATGGAGAAGAGACACTGAACACCACGGTGGTTGGTGGTGGGGTGAATTGGGAGATTGGGACATATATACACTAACATGTATCAAATAGGTAACTAGTGGGAACCTGCTGTATGGCACAGGAAGCTCAGCTTGGTGCTCTGTGATGACCTAGATGGGTGGCATGGAGGGGGATGGGAGAAATATCCTAGAGAGAGGGGATATATGTATACAAAGAATCTACCTGCAACGCAGGAGATCCCGGTTCAATTCCTGGGTAGGAAAGACCCATGGAGAAGGGATAGGTTATCCACTCCAGTGGGCTTCCCTTGTGGCTCAACTGGTAAAGATCTGCCTGCAGTGTGGGAGACCTGGGTTTGATCCCTGTATTGGGAAGATCCCCTGGAGAAGGGAAAGGCTACCCACTCCAGTTTTCTGGCCTGGAGAATTCCATGGACTGTATAGTCAATGGGGTGGCAAAGAGTTGGACATGACTGAGCGACTTTCACTTTCATAGCTGATTTACTTCGTTGTACAGCAGAAATCAACACAATATTGTAAAGCAACTATACTCCAATAAAAAATAAAAAGGACTTGGGGTTTATAAAAAAAGAGTATATTCATCAGATTGGGAAAATAGCCATTTTCCCAAATGAAAAAAAATTAGTGAGAAGAAACATTGTTTTACATTTTTGAAAAATTTTTAAATGTCTGGCTTAATAGAAGATGGCAGTGTTCTTATACCTGTTTCTGCATTCAGTCTTTGTGATATGTTGTTTTGGTTGAAGTATATGAAGAAAATATAGTCTCATACAGATACATAGTTAGAAAAAGGAGTCCTTTAATAACCTTTTCAGATAATTGTGAATATTCTTCTTTGATAATTGACCCAAACTCAACAAGTGATAAATTTCTTAAAGATTAGTTGCAGTGTGGAATTTAACTATAACAATTAAATTTATATATGAAAATATTACATTTAAATCCATTGGTCTGTCTGGTATTTTGAATGGATCTTTATGTATCATTTTGCAACATCATGCATTGGTCATATGCAGATCTTCCATACTGATACATTTCAGCATACCACATAAAAAATTATATTTGTTGATATTGTCCCAAACTCATCCAGAAAGGCTTTAAGTATTGAGACTCTGTCAGAGTCATGGTGCCTGGTGAATATAGCTTTTCTAAAATGCTAATGTTTGCTTTGAAACCTCAGTTTTATAATTGGCAGCAAATACTGTCAAATGACAGGTTATTTTCAAGGAAATGTCTGCAAAATACCCCAGTGTGAATAATATGGTTTGTCAGTATTGTTCTTTCAAGTAAAAATGATTTTCCATGAGAAAAGAAGAGGCTTCCCCAGTGGCTCAGCAGGTAAAGAATCATTTGGAATGCAGGAGACACAGGAGATGCAGGTTTGACCGCTGGGTCTGGAAGATCCCCTGGAGAAGGAAATGGCAACCCACTCCATCTAGTATTCTTGCCTGGGAAATCCCATGGACAGAGAAGCCTGGTGGGCTACAGTCCAAGGGGTAGCAAAGAGGCAGACACTATTGAGCACACAAACACTTGAGAAAAAAGCCACTTGATTCACAACTCAGACAATTGCACAAGTGCTTTGGCTTGAGATAGTCATTATACTTTGATGTAGCAGCAGTGTATTTCCCACACAGATTATTTCAGAAACATACATTGAAGGATCAAGATGTCATCATATTTACTATTTCTTCAAGGGCATTCTTGACTAAAACAGGGGTTTTTGTTTTTTTTTCTTGTTCATGGTGGTGAAGAATATAATGACAACAAGTTTAGTTCGATGCCATGGGCTCTATTGGTGCTGATGTATTGAGTTTCACCACCATTGCTCTTGCACCATTGTTGCAAATGTCAACATAGTGAAAAACACAGATAGCATGTTAATGTTGTCATGAAAAGAGGTTTGCCCTAAGGATACCTGTACCCTAAACGTTGTCATATATCTTATTATCCACTTTTTACTGTAGACCTTTGAACTGGTTGGTGATGTTAAAACCCCTTCTTGAAATTTGTGTGTATATATATCTCTGTTATTAAGTACTTCCCTCCTGAGGTCACACAAAATTAGTGACACTGCGACCTGAATACAGGTTTTCTGATTAGAGTTTTGAGCTCTTGTTTTTTTCTATTTCATATACTATTTCCAAGGCAGAAAAGTTTATATTGTTATCTTTTGAGGAGGACTTTGCCTAGTAAGAAGGGCATGGAATGAGGCTTATTTAACAGAGGTAGGGTTACTTGAAACCTAGAGACTTAATTTTTGCTGTCTCCTTTCTTGGTGGTATGTGAACGTCGCTCAGTTGTGTCTCTCTTTGTGACCCCATGGACTATACAGTCCGTGGAATTCTCCAGGCCAGAATTCTGGAGTGGGTAGCTGTTCCCTTCTCCAGGGGATCTTCCCAACCCAGGGACTGAACCCAGGTCTCCTACATTTCAGGCAGATTCTTTACCAGCTGAGCCACCAGGAAAGCCCTTCTTGGTGGTATACCATTGCAAAATACCAAACTTTTCTATTTCTCTATTCTGGAAAATAAGGATAATAATAATACCTGTCTCATGTAGTTGTTGTGAGGATTTAATTAGTTAATATGCATTTAGACAAAGGTGTCAGACAGTGCTGACACAAATTAAGTGCTCAATAGAGTTAGCTTGTATTATTTACACAGATAGAGGCAAGTCTTTGGCATTTCAGTGGAAGGAACAACTTGAGCAAAAGCTGAGAATTGTGAGTACAGTAAGTACAGTGTAACTGAAATGTACTGGTTTGTGGAGGAGTGTATTGGGAGGATAGAAAAGGTAGGTTTGGATCTGATTATTGCTGGACTAGATCTGTAAACTCAAAATTGTACCCCTAATGCCTAAGACAGTGACTAGTGCAACATATATTCATATACTACCTGAGTGTGGGAACATTTGAATAAATTTAAAGAAGGAAAGAGCAGATCCCTTTATCATGAGCAACATATAGGGAGAAAGTGACATTTTAATGTAGCTCACAAGAATGACTAGGATGCTAATAAGCATGTATTAGAATGGGTGGAGATACTTAAAACAATACACTATTCAACCAAATGGTTACACTTTCCAAGAGACTAAGTTGCTTGAGATTATGGATTGTTTTATCTTTGCCTGTGCTTCCCTGGTAGCACAGCTGGTAAAGAATCCGCCTGCAACACAGGAGACTCCAGTTCAATTCCTGGGTCAGGACAATCCCCTGGAGAAGGAATAGGCTACCCACTCCAGTACTCATGGGCTTCCCTCATGGCTCAGACAGCAAAGAATCCACTTGCCATGTGGGAGACCTAGTGACTTAGACAGTACAGAATCTGCCTGCAATGCCAGAGACCTGGGTTTGATTCCTGTGTTGGGAAGATCCCCCTGGAAAAGGGAATGGCAACCTACTCCAGTATTCTTGCCTGGAAAATTCCATGGACAGAGGTACCTGGTGGGCTACAGTTCATGGGATTGTAAAGAGTCAGACACGACTGAGTGACTAACACTATCTTTGCCTGTAACGCCAAGATAGTACCTGATGCATAATGGGGCTCAGTAGATATTTGAGGAGTGTCTCAGCATTTGATCTTGTAAATATGATTTTTTTGTAATGTTTTCATTTCACAACAACTTTCAGAGAAAAAGAGAGCTTCCTGATTATAGAGGCTATTTCTTCTTTTTACTTCAGTTACAGAACAGGGAAATAACCACTTCCTTCTGCAAACAAGCAGTAGTTTATTCATAGATAAGAAAATATGACAAGGAGGACAGATTCCTAAATAGTGGATCAGGAATGGTAAGGTATCAGAGTTTTGGAAACTTGTCTAAAAATGTATTTTAAATGTGTATAATGGAGGAAATGTGAATAGATATGTAATTAAAAATCCTGTAAATAGAAGTATTTTACTTACTGGATGAATACTGTTTCTCTTTCTGTGTACCATATATTGTTTCTATATAAGCCAGGCACTGGGAATTAGAAGTTACCAATAATCTCCTCCTAACTCATTTTCTGTAACTAATCATCTATTAGATTATTAGTAGAACTTGTTTTCTCTTAAGGCTGTGTGTGATAAGAATAGCATATATTTTTAAACTTTATTGAAGTATAGTTGATGTGCAGTGTTGTGTTAATTTCTGCTATATAGCCAAGGGATTCAGTTATATATATTCTGCTTTGTTATGATTTATCACAGGATGTTGAATGTAGTTCCCTGTGCTCTACCATAGGATTTTATTGTTTATCCATCCTGTGTATAATGGTTTGCATCTGCTAATCCCAGATTCCCGATCCTTTCCTCCTCCACTCTGCCTCACCCTTGGCAACCACAAATCTGTTCTCTTTATCTGTGAATTTACCATATTGATGTTTAAGTTTATGTTAGATACTGTGGTAAATATTGTATGGATTTATTATCTCATTTAAACCTCACAAAAACGTTATGTGGTCTAGTTATGAGCTGTCTGTATATTTTGAAAATTAAGCCCTTGTGAGTTGCATCATTCACAAGTATTTTCTCCCATTCTGTAGGTTGTCTTTTCGTTTGCTCTGCAAAAGCTTTTGTTTGATTAGGTCCCATTTATTTATTTTTGCTTTTATTCCTATTGCCTTGGGAGTCAGATTTTTTTTTTAAATTGATACAATTTATGTCAGAGAATGTTTTGCTTATGTTCTCTTCTAGGAGTTTTATGGTGTCTTTTCTTATATTTAAGTCTTTAGCCATTTAGCTTCCCTCATTGCTCATTTGGTAAAGAATCCACCTGCGATGCAGGAGACCCCAGTTCCTGGGTTGAGAAGATTCCCCTGGAAAAGGGAAAGGTTACCCACTCCAGTATTCTGGCCTGGTGGCAAAGAGTTGGACATGGCTGAGTGACTTTCACTTTTACTTTAGCCATTTAGAGTTTATTTTTGTGGATGGTGTGAGGGTGTATTCTAACTTCATTGATTTACATGTGGTTGTCTAGTTATCCCGACCCCACATGCTGAAGAGACAGTTTTTTTCCATGGTATATTCTTACCTCATTTTTTGAAGATTAATTGACTGTAGGTGTGTGGGTTTATTTCTTGGTTCTCTGTTCCATTCTGTTGATCCATTTATCTGTTTTTATCCCCCCAACCATGCTGTTTTGATTACTGTAACTTTGTAATGTTGTCTGAAGTCTGGTAGGGTTGTGTCTCCAGCTTTGTTCTTTTTGCTCAGGATTGATTTGGCAACTTGGGGTCTTTTACGGCTCCATATGAATCTTAAGATTATTTGTAGATTGTTTGTTCTAGTTCTGTGAAAAATGTCATGAGTAGTTTGGTAGCCATCACATTAAATCTGTAGAATGCTTTGAGTAGTATGGCCAAATTAACAATATTAATTCTTACAATCCAAGAGCATGGGATATTTTTCCATTTATTTGAATCATTTTCAGTTTCCTTTATCAATATTTTATAGTTCTCAGCATCTAAATCTTTTACTTCCTTGGTCATGTTTTGTACCTAACCATTTTATCTTTTTGATGGGATTTTAAAAGGGATTTTTTAAAAACTTTGCCTTTCTGATACTTCATTGATGGTGTAAATAAATGCAACAGATTTCTGCAAGTTAATATGATATCCTGCTACCTTGTTGAATTCGTTTATCAGTTCTAATAGTTTTTGTGTGGAGTCTTTATAGAATTTTCTGTGTATGGTATCATGTCATTTGCATATAAAGACAGTTTTGCCTCTTCCAAACTGGGTACTTTTTATTTCTTTTTCTTGTTTGAGTGCTGTTCTTTGCCCATTTAAAAATTTTGTTGTTGTTGTTGTTGAGTTGTAGAAGTCCTTCATGTATTTTGGATATTAACTCCTTATCATATACATGATTTACAGTTATTTTCCCCATAGGGGAAAATATTTCTCTATTTCTCTGTTGATTGTTTCCTTCGATGCACAGAAATTTTTAAGTTTGTTGTACATTAGTCCCCCCTTTATCCAAGGCACCCAGTGGATGCCTGAAACTGCACATAGTACTGAACTCTATATATACCTAATGTTTTTTTCTATACATACATACCTATCATTAGGTATAATTTATGCATTAGCCATAGTAAGGGATTAACAATAACTAACAGTAACATAAAACGATTGTAGTATACGATAGTAAAAGTTATGTGAATGTGACTTCTTTCAAAGTATCTTATTGTATGATGTGAGATGATAAAATGACTAGTGATGAGATGAAGTGAGGTGAATGATATAGGCCTTGGGAAGTATTATTAGGCCACCATTGACATAATGATGCACTGGAAGGAGGATCATCTGCTTAGTGTGGATCATGGAGCCATGACAATATTGATTGTTGGCTGTAAGGAGCACATTATGTTAATGGTTGGGGATCCCGGACAGGACAAAGCAGGATGATGTGAGATTTCATCATGTTCCTCAGAATGATACACAGTTTAAAACTTATAAATTGTTTATTTCCATTTAATATTTTAGCATCTGGTTAACTGGAGGGGTAACTGAAACTCTGGAAAGCAAAACTGTGGATAAAGGGGTTCTTTTATAGTTCTGTTTGTCTATTTTTAAATTTCATTGCCTATGCTTTTGATATCATATTGAACAAATCCTTGCCAATTCCAATGTTCTAAAGATTTCCCCATGTGTTTTCTTCTAGGAGTTTAATAGTTTTAGGTCTCACATATAAGTCTTTAAAACATTTTTGGGGAGTTCCCTGGCAGTTCAGCAGTTAGGACTCCATGCTTTTACTGCTATGGGCCCAGGTTCAGTCTCTGGTCAGGGAACTAATATCCTGCAAGATGCATAGCATGACCATAAATAAATAAAAATAAATACATTTTCAGCCAGATTTTGGATGTTAAGAGTCCGCCTTCATTCTTTTGAATTGTGGATATCCACTTTCCCCAGTAGCATTTATTGAAAAGACTGTCTTTTCCCCATTGTATAGTCTTGGCACCCTTGTCAAAAATCATTTTGGCATACATACATACAAAAATCATTTTGGCCTCTCCTCTGTTTCATTGGTCTGTCTTTGTGCCAGTAAACCTGTAAGCCATGTGGTGTTAGACTAGAATTGGAGGTATCAATATGAACGCGTGGTTTCAGAGAGAGAGAGAGAATGAAAAAGAATGGGGGCATGTCAAAAGGAGAAGTAGAACTTGTTCTGAGGCACATGGGGCTTAGAGATGGGAAGGAGGGTAGAGTCAGCATTAAGATTCAAGGAGGGAGAAAGTATGCCATCAACAGGAAAATAGTTCATTTAGAGTGTTTAGGGGCCTATGAGAAGATGGTTTAGGTCATATAAAAGAGGCATGAAATAAAAGATGTGGAGGGCCTTTTCTGTTACTCAGGAAGGTTAGGTAAATCTAGTATGGTATTAGAGAATGTTGAGGTTTTTGATGGAAACAGCCTTGAAATGTAAGCTCAAATATGCATGAGGTGTGCAGGCTGCGCTGACCCTAGCAGAGGTTAGCACATGTACATCTTTTGTGATGATGTTTTGTTTACAGGCATGAGACTATATGAGTGCTTGAACAAGCATGTTGTCAGTAGAGATGGAAAGAAAGGCTGGAGAGAGGGACTGTATCAAGGAAGAATCAGGTGATTGTGAGGGTGTGGCAGGTTTAAAGGTGCTTGCTGTTTAGTGCCCTGATGGCTGTGAGAATGGCACTTCATGTCATGTCCCAGACATTTCTCAGTTCAGGCCTCACCCTCACAACCACTTCCTGACTGGCATACCACCTCTATTTTTGCCCCAGATTGATATTTTAAACATGCAAATTAGGCCATGTCACTCTTAGGCTTGAAACTCTTCAGGGGCTTCCCATTGTCATAAAGTCCATCCACACTCCTTGGGATAGGATCCTAAACTTTTGCCATTTCCTTCTCGCCCATCAGCCCACTGTTCTACACACATTTAAACCAGTTTTCTAATTTGTACTCTTTTCATGCTTCAGTGTCTTTCGTTAATGTCTTTCCACTTTCAGGATATCCTTATCTTTCTCAGCTTCACAAACTGATTCTTATTCTTTGAGATCTAAACTCCTTAAGGAGGTCTTCCCTGATTTTTCATTTACACCCTTTAGTGGTGATGTTGTTGTTGTTTAATCAGTAAGTCCTTTGCAACTCTTGTGACCCCAAGGACTGCAGCCCACCAGGCTCCTCTATCCTTGGGATTTGTCAGGCATGGTGGTGACATAAGCCATGTATTTATGCAACTAAGTACAAATCTGTCTTCTTACTAAATTTTTGAGTTCCTTGGGGTCAGGGATAAGTCATAATAAATGCTCAACAGTAATGATAATAATAATTATACCATTTACCTGTCCAAGTGTTATATTTGGACTAACTCATTTTACCTTTGTAATAATCTTATAGATACCATTATTGTCCTCCTTCTATAGATAAGAACACTGAGGCTTAGAAAGGTTAAGTAACTTGTTGAAAGTCATATGGTTAATAGACAGCAAAGTTCAGAGTTGAACGGGATGTTCTGGCTCTGAAGTCCTTGTTCTTTGACTTCATATGTCACAGTGGCTTACCATGATATTCTTTAAGTGGTGTATTTTGATGAACTCAAATTGTTAAGTTTGTACTTTGATTTTTTTTTAATTGGAGGATAATTGCTTTACAATGTTGTGTTGGTTTCTACCATACAATGATGTGAATCAGCCATAATTATACATATGTCCCCTCCCTCTTGAATCTCCCTCCCACTGCCCATCCCAAACCACCCCCCTAGGTTGTCACAGAGCACCAGTTGAGCTTCCTGTGTTATACAGCAACTTTCCACTAGGTATCTCTTTCACTTGTGGTAATGTATATATTTCAGTGCTACTCTCAAATTGATGTAGTTAGATTTATCAGTTGTTGTCTTTATATCTTGCTTAAGTTTTGTACCCTAAGAAGCTTTTTTCTGTCCCAAAGTTAAGGTGATATTCTCCTGTTTTACCTTCTGGAAGATGTGTTGTTTTTCTTTCACATTTAAGAATTAAGAAATCACCTGGATTTTACTTTTGTGTATAGTATAAGGTAGGTTCAGGTTTCATTTTTTTTTTTCACCCATATTATCCTAGCACCATTTATTGAAAGATTGTTCCTTACTGCTCTTCAGAGCCATACTTAGCACTAACCAAGTGTCTGTATTTATGGGTGGGTCTGTTTCTGGTCTATGTTCTGCTTCATTGGTTTATTATTTATCCTTGTTCCAGTATCACCTTTTCTTAATTATTATAGCTTTATAAGACTTTATATGTAATAGACTAAACCCTCTAAAATGCTTCTGTCTTTTCAAGGACTTTGCTATTCTTTAACTTTTGTACCATTTTTCTTTTTTTTTTTTGGCCAAGTCAGGCAGCTTGCAGGATCTTTGGTTCCCCATCCAGGGACTGAACCGATTCCCCTGCAGTGGAAGCACTGAATCCTAAGCACTGGCCCACCAGGGAGTTCCCTGATTTATATTTTAGAATCAGTTTGACTGATTTCCCAAAGTGCCTTTGGAATTTTAATTTGCATTGCATTTAATCTGTAGATCCATTTGAATATTCTAATTCATAAAATGGTTTTTCCATTTATTTATGTCTTCTTTATCATAATAATGTTTTTAAAGTATAATTTAAGAATTTCAAATAATCTTGCATTTACAATAAGGTTGCAAATACAGTACAAAGAACTTTGCCCTCCCAAAACTGTTTGAAGGTTGTTGTTAACTGGAAGTCCCATCGCCCCTGAATGTTTTTTTATTATATATTTATTTCCTGCAAACAAGGAAATTTTCTTGTAAACACACTATGCAACCATTAAAATCAGGAAATTAACATTGATGCATTAAAACCATCTACTCCTTCGAGTCTATTCAGGTTTTGCCAGTTGTTCCAATAATGTCCTTTATAGCAGGAGGATCTGGTTCAGAATCACAGTTTGCATTTAGTTGTCACATTTAATAGTCTCCTTTAGTCTGGAACAGCTACTCAGTCTTTCCTTGAGTTTTATGACTTTGACACTTTAAAAGATTAGAGGCTAATTATTTTGTAGACTGTCCCTCTGTTTTCTCCTAATGTTTCTTCATGGTGCAGATTACATATCTGGCCTGAAGATCACAGAAGTGATTCTTTGTTCTTTTCACAGGATTTCAGTTTGTTCCATAACTAATGACATTTACTTTGATCACATGATTGAGGTGGTATTTTATCTTTTTCCTTTCTTGATATTTTGTGGGGGTATTTTGAAGCTATGCAAAATCCCATTTCTGAGCAAACCTTCAATATATATGTATCAGTGCTAACTCATGGTTTCCTGTTTTACTCAATGGATTATAATTCTTTGCTATCATTATTTTAATGCTCAAAGTGTCCTTAATTTGGCCAGTAGGATTTTTTTTTAAGCTGACCTCTGTGTTCTGTTGACATGTTCCTATCATTCTCTGAGTATTTTCTTCTTTAACTTTCAGGCACAAAAAAGATGTTCCAGGCGAGTTTTCTATCTTCCCTGTCCCAGTCCTGGAATCAACCATTTTTCCAAGGAGCCCTAGTTCCTTGTAATGGAGAAAGATATTTAGAAATCAGTACCTGATGCTAGGTGTACTTATTGCTGATGGCTCTCATGGTGCCCAGGCCCTCTCAGAGCTAAGAAACATATGAATGTTATATACATGTGTACATACATGTGTATTCATGTACATATTTCCATATGTATTTATTTACATAAATATTAAAAACTATTAGTTCATACTGATACCTGTATTTCCAGCCTAACATTGCAGAAATCATTCTGGTTTTCTCCCTTACCGTTTTTGTAACTATCCAACAACCAGAAACCCTTTATCCTTGTTATATTTACTCATTTGATCAATCCCTCTGTATGCAGTTAGTTTCCCATCATCACCCACTTCCTTGTGTGGATGTCCCCTCATTCCACTTGTACCAGCCTGACCCAATCCCCCTGCCCAGCATAGACTCCATCTTGGGCTCTGACTCCCCATGCTGGACTTTTCCATTGTGTAATTTTCCTTTTCATCCTGCTGGCTTTGTTACCCAATGCCAGGTTGTTTCTTGGTTTGATGTATGCCCTCCTTGTCCTTTTCAGACTCTGATGTCCTGAGCTGAATCTTCTACCCATTTGGTACAATACTTTTAACTAAAGCACAGAGCACATGTGATTTTCCCCTTTTAATGCCCCTTTCTGTTCCAGGGTACAATCTCAGATCCCATATTGCCTTTAGTTATGACAGTTCCTTACTCCTCTTGTCTTTCGTGACTTTGACATTTTTGGTGAGTTTTAGTTATTTTGTAGAATGCCTCTCAGTTTGGGTTTATCTGATGTTTTCTCATGATTAGAGTGAGATTATGTGTTTTTGGTAAGAATACTACAGAAGTGATGCTGTTTCCTTGTCAGTGGGTCATATCGAGAGAGTGGTATATAACATCAAGAAATTTGTTACTGGTGATATTAATCTTGATCACTGGATTAAGGTGGTGTCTGCCAGACTTGTCCATTATAAAATTACTGATTTTCCCTTCATAGTTAATAAATATATTGGGAGAGATACTTTGAGACTCTGCTAATACCTTCTTTCTCCTCAAACTTTTGCCCACTGTTTTTAGCTATTAGTATGCCATTGGCCAGTCCTACCTTCAGTAATTATTAATGTTGTATTTGTCTACAGGTGATTTAAACATTTCTTTCATTCATGCTATACTTATGAATTGTAATTCTTCTGAAGAAAGAACTGTGCCTTCTTCCCCATCTATTTATTCAAGTAATTTATATCAATAGTGTACTCTTAGATATTTATTTTATTCTTTGGATTATAATTCAATACTATCAGTTATTATACTACTCACATTCTTTAGGCTTTGGTTTTTGGAACTTCTTCAGTTTGGCTCCTTTTTCCTTTTGACATGCCCCCATTCTTTTTCATGCACTTCCTGTCTTTCTGTCTCCCTATCTAGAACCCTGAGTTCATAGTGATACCTCCTTTTCTATTCTTAATACCATATCGCTCATTCTATCCTTCTCACTTTCCTCATTTGTAATTTTTTTCCCTCAGACACTGAGAAACCAGGGTTGGCATTATCTACAATATATTCACTTGTTTGTAGTTACAGAATTGCTCAACTGTACTCCTGTGAAAACCAGATTTATAGTACTTGTGCAATTTTTGTACAGTATTTGTGTGTGGTTCTGTTTCGGTTTAGCCTTGCATTGTCTAGTTAGAATACTGTTTTCAAAGTTAGTTGGGCTTAATTTTTTCTTTTTTATTCCTCGTACCCTTCAGTGTGGTTGTCTTATTCATTTGTAATACAGTTAGGTTAAGTTATTACTGTTGATATTATATTTTCCCAGGTAGCTCAGTGGTAAGGAATCTGTCTGCCAATATAGGAGATGCAGGAGACGTGGGCTGAATCCCTGGGTTGGGGAGATCCCCTGGAGAGGAAAATTGCAACCCACTCCAGTATTCTTGCCTGAATAATCCCATGGACAGAGGAGCCTGGCGGGCTATTGTCCATGAAGATCCCAAAGAGTTGGACATGACTGAACACATACACAGAATTACATTGTATTTTGGGTACCCTCTCCCCATCCTGGTTGATTTAAATTATTTATCTGAGGGGAGAATGTGAAATATTACTGTGGCTTTAAAGAGTCTAAGTATATACAAAATGATAAATTCAGAGAAGTATTGCTGCCTCTGAACCCCTACTAACTCATTCCTGTTTTTCCTGATTTCCATACTTTCCCACTGTGCTTTGCAGGTAACCAATCTCATTAGTTTATAGTTCATCCTCCTTGTATTTATTTTGCACAAACCAGTACATGTGAGTATATTTTCTTATATCCCCTTCTTTCTTTCTTCTTTGTTTTCATCGAATAATATATCTGAAAAATCACTCCAAATCACTCAAAAGTGATCCTCCTTGTTCTCTTTTTTACACTTGCACTGTACTCCATGGTTTATTCAAGCATCTTCCTCTATCTAAGCATTTAGGTTGTTTTATAGTATTTTGTAATTATAAACAATGCTACAGTGATTAACCTTATTCATATGTATTTTTATCTTGTTTGATGTTGCTTGATTTTTTTCCATATTCAACCAACCTTGTATTTCTGGAATAAACTCAACTTCAATTTGACATACTAAGTTTTATAAAGAATTTTTGCATATCCTTTTTGCATTAGAGTTGCCTTAAATTTTTTTCTCTTGTGATAGTCTTGTCAGGTTAATATCAAAGTTATTCTGACCTTAAAAGAGTTGGGGAGTGTTCTTCTTTTTCTTTTCTCTGGAATATTTTGTGTTTGATTGGCATTCTTTCTTCATAAATGTCTGACGGAGTGCTCTGGTAAAACTTTCTGGGTCTGGAGTTTCCTTAATGGGATGACTTTTCCATTATTTTAATATAGAATATTTTTGATCTACCAAAAGTACACTTTTTCTGTGACCTCACCTAATAGTTACAAAACTGTTTAGATCTCACCCCCAGCTATTTTAAAAATATTTCCTCTGTCTTTGGTTTGTAGTACATTTTGGCTGGGATGGGTCTAGCTGTGGATTTTCTTTGATTCAGCCTGCTTAGAATTCTTGTGTGTGTTAGTCACTCAGTCATATCTGACTCTTTGTGACCCTATGGACTGTAGCCCTCCAGGCTCTTCTGTCCATGGAATTCTCCAGGCCAGAATACTGGAGTGGGTTGCCATACCCTTCTCCAGGGAATCTTCTCCATCTAGGGATCAAACCCGGGTCTCCTACATTACAGGCAGATTTTTTTACTGTCTGAGCCACCAGGGAAGCCTGGGCTTCTGAAATCCGTGGCTTAATGTCTTTCATCTTGTTTTGAAAAATTCTTCATCAGGTAGTGCTTCTAGTCCCTTCTCTCTTTTGTCTTCTTTTGGTATTTCAATCACATGCATATTACACCCTCTTACTGTCTGTGTTGCTCTCCCTTTCTTCTATATTTTCTCTTTTTGACTCGTCTTTTGTTCTGATGAGTTTCTTCTGGTCTCTTCTCCAGTTCTCTCATTGTCTCTTTAGCCGATTTAATCTGCTGTCAGACTCATTCACTGAGTTCTTAATTTTGCTTATTATGTTGTTTTAATTTTGTAATTTATATTTAATTATTTAAAGAACCCGTATAATTTATAAAATAGTTTCTAAGGCTCTGTCAAAGTTTCCAGTCTTTTATTGAATGAATTAAAACATAGTTACTTTTCAGTTGTGGGACTGTTTGTTCAAATATCTGGAGCTCTTATTGATCTGTTTCTATCATTTGATTTCTCATTTATGTGTGGTTTTGTCTCCTTGTATACCTTTGGTTATCTTTGGTTATGTGCTAGTCATTGTATTTAAAAATTGTTTATAAAAATAATTTGGAAGCTGATATGATGTTATCTTTCTATAGAAAATATATTCATTTGCTTTTGCTAGCTGGATGTTTAGAGTCAGTAACAACTTGGGGTAGTTTTAATTTCTTTCAGGCATCAGGATTTTTCTGGATGATCCACATGACTGAGCAATGGTTTTAATTCTGTTTTAGTCTTTTTTTTTTTGATGTGGACCATGTTTAAAGTCTGTATCGAATTTGTTACAATATTGCTTCTGTTTTATGTAGTCTCCAGGCATGTGGGATCTTAGCTCTCTAACCAGGGGTTGAACCCACACACCTTGGCATTAGAAGGTGAAGTCTTAACCACTGGACTGCCAGGGAAGTCCCTGTTTTATTCTTAATCCCAAGGTGCAGCCCTTTGAGGTCCCAATCAAAACCTGAGCTGTTTGCCAGAGCCACCACTGTTGGTCGGCCTTGCTCTCCTAATTTTTGGCCTGACAAACATCCAACAGATGTTTTTAGAGTAGTTTTAGGTTCCCAGAAAAATTGAGCAGAAAGTACATGGAGTCCCCGTATATATGTCCCCTGCTCATACATAATAACAAGTCTTTTAAGAAGTTGCTCAGTCTATAACTCCTCTTTTGAAATATACAATGCCTCTAGGAGGACAGTGGCCCTTAAATACCAGGCTGGATGTTTCTCTTTTCCTAGATTTTGGCCCGTTAATTCTTTACTATCTTGCTATTTTCTGAAGCTTTCAAAACAGTTATTTTAAATTATTTTAACTTTTCTAATTATTCCCAGTGGGAAGGTAGCCTGCAATTGTTGAACATATTTATTCTCTTCGTTATAAATTGCTGCAATTAGGTTGCATATTTGAGAAGAATAGAAAGATAAAACCTGTTAAGGAAATGGCACAACCAAAAACCTTTTCTATTTAGAATCATGATTTAAAATTTTTGCTTCCAATTATGGAGCTGTATTGTAGGTATTAAGGTTTTGCTTTTTATAAACTTTTATTCCAGCTCGTGATGCTGATGAGCGAGAGAAGTGGATCCATGCCTTAGAAGAAACTATTCTTCGACATACTCTTCAGCTTCAAGTAAGAATCTTTACATGGCTTCTGGATAGTTCACTAGGTTTTTTTGTTTGTTTTCTGTGTTTTTTTTTTTTTTAAATAGCTAATAGGATGTAATGGAAACTTTTAATTTCCGAGTTGTTTATTTTTGCCTTTACAGTGTTATAATATATATAAAGTTATAGTCATTTTCTTCTGCTTAAAATACTGATTTTTGTCTAGAAACAAAACATTACAAGGCAATGTTGAAACTGAAATGCTGTGTTAAAATTAAAATGTGCCAGGCTCATTTTTTTAAATTTAATATGTAAGTTGGTTATTGGTATAGCCAAATTATATAATAATGCATGATAATAGATAAAGCGCTGAGAAGTTGACCTACTTTTCTTTTTGTAGGATTTGGCAGTTACTGTTGTGGGTAGTACTCTTAGGGGTGAAAGTGAAAGAAAAAAATCCAAACTTGGTTTAAGGAAAAAACACATTTAACTTGGGTGTGGTTTGAAGTAGGCATTTAAATAATGTCATGAGGACCCAGATCCCCATCTGTTTCTCCGTCTAAGTTATTCTGGGTTGACTTTATTTTTAGATAGATTCTCCCTTTGTGGTAGTAAAATGGAAGCAGCAATTTCAGCCTCCCGTCGGTGGAACTCCAGATCCATAGGAGGCTGTTGTTCTTTCTGGATTAAGAGTATTAGTGCTGATACCTTAGCTTCAGTCACTTTCCCAGTCCTAACCAGTCATAATTTCACAGTCATATGTTCCACCTCTTGGTAATAGGATTTACCTCTACATCAGAAACATGTAGCAGTTAGGGGAGAAGGTGGTCCTCGCTGTCCCCAGGCAGAGTCAGAATGGGGGAAAAAGATGCTAGGTGACAAAAACAATAAATGTCTAATCTACCATACTAAAGATAGTTTTCTGTGTTTGTTCTCCATTGAAAGAGCTTATCTTGTGATATATATAGAGGATTTTGTTTTGATTATTTGGATTTACAGGACTGAATCATAGAAAACTGATGTTTTGTAATCCTTTGTCTACTTAATTTGTCCTATATCAGGAATGGGGGCTTCCCAGGGGGTGCTGGTGGTAAAGAACCCACCTACCAATGCAGGATATATAAGAGACATGGGTTTGATCCCTGGGTTGGGAAGATCCCCTAGAGGAGGGCACGGCAATCCACTCCAGTATTCTTGCCTGGAGAATCCCATGGACAGAGGAGCATGGAGGGCTACGGTCCATGGGGTTGCAAAGAGTCAGACATGACAGAAGCAACTTAAGCATGCATGCACATACCAGGAATTGGCTTACTTAGACCAGTTAGTTTAGGAAATCCCAGGTCCTACAAGACAGCGAACTCCCCATCACTTTGAAAGTTGTTCAAATAGATTATTTAAAATAATATGTGAGGATATGGCTATTAAGAAACTGTAGGAAATGAATATGGAGTTGAAATCAGAGATCTCTAAAGTTACTCTGTGAGCGAGCTGTACTTTTTAAAAGCAACTTTATAAGCATATCTGGCTTGGGTGTACTATGAAGAAATTCTATGAATTCCTTCATAAATTTCTTTTCAAGTTCAGTTCAGTTCAGTTCAGTCCTCAGTTGTGTCCGACTCTTTGTGAACCCATGAACTGCAGCATGCCGGGCCTCCCTGTCCATCACCAACACCAAGAGTTCATCCAAACTCATGTCCATTGAGTTGGTGATGCCATCCAACCATCTCATCCTCTGTCATCCCCTTCTCCTCACGCCCTCAATATTTCCCAGCATCAGGGTCTTTCAAATGAGTCAGTTCTTTGCATCCGGTGGCCAAAGTATTGGAGTTTCAGCTTCAACATCAGACCTTTGAATGAACACCCATGACTGATTTCCTTTAGGATGGACTGGATGGATCTCCTTGCTTTTCAAGGGACTCTCAAGAGTCTTCTGCAATACCACAGTTCAAAAGCATCAATTCTTCAGCGCTCAGCTTTCTTTATAGTCCAACTATCACATCCATACATGACTACTGGAGAAACCGTAGCCTCGACTAGACGGATCTTTGTTGGCAAAGTAATATCTCTGCTTTTGAATATGCTGTCTAGCTTGGTCATAACTTTCCTTCCAATGAGTAAGCATCTTTTAATTTCATGGCTGCAGTCACCATCTGCAGTGATTTTGGAGCCCCAAAGAATAAAGGCAGCCACTGTTTTCATTTCTTCCCCATCTGTTTCCCATGAAGTGATGGGATCAGATGCCATGATCTTAGTTTTCCGAATGTAGAGCTTTAAGCCAACTTTTTCACTCTCCTCTTTCACTTTCATCAAGTGGCTCTTTAGTTCTTCTTCACTTTCTGCCATAAGGGTGGTGTCACCTGCATATCTGAGGTTATTGATATTTCTCCCAGCAACCTTGATTCCAGCTTGTGCTTCTTCCAGCCCAGCATTTCTCATGATGTACTCTGCATATAAGTTAAATAAGCAGGGTGACAATGTACAGCCTTGAGGTACTCCTTTTCTTACTTGGAACCAGTCTGTTGTTCCATGTCCAATTCTAATTGTTGCTTCCTGAGCTGCATACAGGTTTCTCAAGAGGCAGGTCAGGTGGTCTCGTATTCCCATCTCTTTCAGAATTTTCCACAGTTTATTGTGATCCACACAGTCAAAGGCTTGGGCATAGTCAATAAAGCAGAAATAGATGTTTTTCTGGAACTCTCTTGCTTTTTCGATGATCCAGAGTATGTTGGCAATTTGATCTCTGGTTCCTCTGCCTTTTCTAAAACCAGCTTGAACACCTGGAATTTCATGGTTCATGTATTGCTGAAGCCTGGCTTGGAGAATTTCAAGCATTACTTTCCTAGCGTGTGAGATGAGTGCAATTGTGTGGTAGTTTGAGCATTCTTTGGCATTGCCTTTTTTGGGATTGGAATGAAACCTGACCTTTTCCAGTCCTGTGGCCACTGCTGCATTTTTCAAATTTGCTGGCATATTGAGTGCAGCACTTTCACAACATCATCTTTTAGGATTTGAAATACCTCAGTTGGAATTCTATCACCTCCACTAGCTTTGTTCGTAGTGATGCTTCCTAAGGCCCACTTGACTTCACATTCCAGGATGTCTGGCTCAAGGTGAGTGATCACACCATTGTGATTATCTGGGTTGTGAAGCTCTTTTTTCGTACAGTTCCTCTGTGTATTCTTGCCACCTCGTCTTAATATCTTCTGCTTCTGTTAGGTCCGTACCATTTCTGTCCTTTATTGAGTCCATCTTTGCATGTAATGTTCCTTTGGGATCTCCTATTTTCTGGAAGAGATCTCTAGACTTTCCCATTCTGTTGTTTTCCTCTATTTATTTGCATTGATTGCTGAGGAAGGCTTTCTTATCTCTCCTTGTTATTCTTTGGAACTCTGCATTCAAATGGGTATATCTTTGCTTTTCTTCTTTGCTTTTCTCTTCTTTTCACAGCTATTTGTAAGGCCTTCTCAGACAGCCATTTTGCCTTTTTACACTTCTTTTTCTTGGGGATGGTCTTGATCCCTATCTCCTGTACAGTGTCACGAACCTCTGTCCATAGTTCATCAGGCACTCTATCAGATGTAGTCCCTTAAATCTATTTATCACTTCCATTGTATAATCATAAGGGATTCGATTTAGGTCATACCTGAATGGTCTAGTGTTTTCCCTACTTTCTTCAATTTAAGTCTGAATTTGGCAATAAGGAGTTCATGATCTGAGCCACAGTCAGCTCCTGGTCTTGTTTTTGCTGACTGTATAGAGCTTCTCCATCATTGACTGCAAAGAATATAATCAATCTAATTTCGGTATTGACCATCTGGTGATGTCCATGTGTAGAGTCTTCTCTTGTGTTGTGGAAGAGGATGTTTGCTATGATCAGTGTGTTCTCTTGGCAAAACTCTGTTAGCCTTTGCCCTGCTTCATTCTGTCCTCCAAGGCCAAATTTGCCTGTTACTCCAGGTGTTTCTTGACTTTCTACTTTTGCATTCCAGTCCCCTGTAATGAAAAGGACATCTTTTTGGGGTGTTAGTTCTAAAAGGTCTTGTAGGTCTTTATAGAACAGTTCAAGTTCAGCTTCTTCAGCTTTACTGGTCGGGGCATAGACTTGAATTACTGTGATATTGAATGGTTTGCCTTGGAAACAAACAGAGATCATTCTGTCGTTTTTGAGATTGCATCTAAGTACTGCATTTCAGACTCTTTTGTTGACTATGATGGCTACTCCATTTCTTCTAAAGTACTCCTGCCCACAGTAGTAGGTATAATGGTCATCTGAGTTTTCAATTTAGGCAGTTGTGTAAATGAGTAGCATCGTTTTAGGAAATTTATGATCCAATAAGGAGACAAGTATTTTAGGAATCAGATTAGACTGTAAGTGGCAGATAATATTCCCTCCACAGTTGGTTAGACTGATATTCAAGTCTCTGTGTGATCTATTTTCTTCTAGACATTTCTATAAACCTACTAGAGTGCTGCCTCTACATAAATCTACTAAAGTGCTGCTGCTTACTTGCTTTCCTCTGAACCCATCTTTTCATTTCTGATCTCTGCATTCCTATATGTGATATTCTGTCTGCCTGTAATACCATCTCCCTCCACTCTGCCTTTGTGTTCTGCCTCTTTCTTCAAAGTCCAGTTCAGAACTGACCTCTTCTGTGGAGCCTCTCCCAACCAACCCCTCCTCCCTCAGCCACCAAACTCAGTGATCTCTTCTTTGAATGTCATACTTGTTGCGCAGTTTACTGAGTTCTTATAATATTCTTCTTGTTATCCTTTAAGTATATATAATTCCCACCTCATCAGATATGATGCAGACTTCTTAAGGTACCTACTTTTATCCAATTTTGGAATACATGAGCTTTTACTAAGAAGAGCGCTTACCTGTCTTTTGGAATAACAAAATGAAAGGGATAACTTTGGGAAGTCTTAAATACTGATAGCTTTGATATTTTAAAATACATGAATGTAATTTATTTATATATTTTTTCTAAAGTTAATACACACAGGAAATAGGACATTTAGAGATATGTAATTAAATGTTAATTATTCTGGCAAAAAAGGTAAAGAGATTTTTTCCAAAGATGGTGAAGTATGGTGAAAGACTTGATTTTGGAGGCATAATGACTTGGTTTCTGCATCACTCTGAGTTCCAGTGTCCTCATGTATAAAAAGAGGATAATAAAACCTATTCTTCAGTGCTGTTTTGATGATTAAATGAGCTAAATGCAAATTTATTGAAATAATGCCTGGCTATAGTAAGAAGTTGGTAAAAAACAAAAACAAAAAAACTTCCCACGTGGCTTAGTGGTAAAGAATCCGCCAGCCAATGTAAGAGATGCAGGTTCGATCCCTGGGTCAGGAAGATCCCCTGAAGAAGGAACTGGCAACCCACTCCAGTATTCTTGCCTGGGAAATCCCATGGACAGAGGAACTTCGTGGGCCACAGTCCATGGGGTTGTAAAAAAGTTGGACACAACTTAGTGACTAAAAAATAATAACAAATTTTAAGCGATTACTAATACTCAACTTTCAAACCTCAACAGCTCAGACTATAATGCTGTCATTAACAGAAACAGAAAAACTGGATGAAGACATGGGTTTGAGGAGAAAGAGTTGATAAGCAATTTTAGTCTTGCCAAGGTTGAATTTCAGGGAGACATCCAACTGTCAAAATCCACAAGGAAAGAATATAGGACAAAAGCTACAGCTACTTTTACCATTCCTACCCCCAGTACTTGGCATTCTAAATGGTGCTTGATAAATGTTAATTAAAGAAAGAATTGATGAAGGAATTAATGAATAAACACATGATGTATAGACTGCTTTTACATTGCTGTGTATCATATTCTTTGAGATGTCTAACATATTGTTACACATCCATGAATAGATACTCATGAAGTGCTCATCCAAATGGGTGTTGGAGAAAGTATTTATATGTCTTCCTTTTTCAGTGAACTTTAATTTAGCCATTAAATTATACTGCTGTGGCCTTGTCATTACTAAAAGCTTCACTATCTCCAAAATACTGAATTTAAAAGTGTTTTCTATTTGACCACAGTTTTCTTACTTCATCTTCCTCTAGCACTTTACTTCTTCTGGACTTTTCTTCTCTCATTTTGGTCTGAGCTCTACTTCTCCATTTTTTCCTGGCCATTTCACACCTTCCTAGTTTTGCTTATCTCACTCCCCCGTGTAGATATGATGGTCTGTTTCTTCAACATAGATTTTGGAATCACCCTTAAAATTTCTTGTCCCTGGATATTTTGCACTGTTAAAATAGCTGTGAAAAAAAGAGAAGCGAAAGGCAAAGGAGAAAAGGAAAGACATACCCATTTGAATGCAGAGTTCCAAAGAATAGCAAGGAGAGATAAGAAAGGCTTCCTCAGTGATCAATGAAAAGAAATAGAGGAAAACAATAGAATGGGAAACACTAGAGATCTCTTCAAGAAAATTAGAGATATCAAGGGAACATTTCATGCAGAGGGGCACAATAAAGAACAGAAATGATATGGACCTAACAGAAGCAGAAGAGATTAAGAAGAGGTGGCAGGAATACATGGAAGAAGTGGACAAAAAAAGATCTTCATGACCCAGATAATCATGATGGTGTGATCACTCACCTAGAGCCAAACATCCTGGAATGTGAAGTCAAGTGGGCCTTAGGAAACATCACCACAGACAAAGCTCGTGGAGGTGATGGAATTCCAACTGAGCTATTTCAAATCCTAAAAGATGATGTTGTGAAAGTGCTGCACTCAATATGCCAGCAAATTTGGAAGACTTGGCAGTGCCCATATGACTGGAAAAGGTCAGTTTTCTTTCCAATCCCAAAGAAAGGCAATGCCAAAGAATGCTCAAACTACTGCACAATTGCACTCATCTTACATGCTAGCAAACTAATGCTCAAAATTCTCCAAGCCAGGCTTCAGCAATAAGTGAACCGTGAACCTCCAGATGTTCCAGCTGTATTTAGAAAAGGCAGAGGAACCAGAGATCAAATTGCCAACATCCGTTGGATCATCGAAAAAGCGAGAGTTCCAGAAAAACATCTATTTCTGCTTTCTTGACTATGCCCAAGCCTTTGACTGTGTGGATCACAACAAACTGTGGAAAATTCTGAAAGAGATGGGAATACCAGACCACTTGACCTCCCTCCTGAGAAATCTGTATGCAGGTCAGGAAGCAACAGGACATGGAACAATAGACTGGTTCCAAATAGGAAAAGGAGTACGTCAAGGCTGTATATTGTCACCCTGCTTATTTAACTTATATGCAGAGTACATCATGAGAAATGCTGGGCTGAATGAAACATAAGGTGGAATCAAGATTGCTGGGAGTAATATCAGTAACCTCAGATATGCAGATGACACCACCCTTATGGCAGAAAAGTGAAGAAGAGAAGAGCCTTCTTCATGAAGGCTCTTGATGAAAGTGCCTTCAAAGAGCCTCTTGATGAAGTGAAAGAGGAGAGTGAAAAAGTAGGCTTAAAGCACAACATTGAGAAAACTAAGATCATGGCATCCGGTCCCATCACTTCATGGCAAATAGAGGGGGAAACAATGGAAACAGTGACATTTTATTTTGGGGGCCTCCAAACTTACTGCAGATGGTGACTGCAGCAGTGAGATTTTAAAAGACGCTTGCTCCTTGGAAGAATAGTTACGACCAACCTAGATAGCATATTAAAAAGCAGAGACATTACTTTGCCAACAATAGTCAAAGCTATGGTTTTTCCAGTAGTCATGTATGGATTTGAGAGTTGGACTATAAAGAAAACCGAGCACCGAAGAATTGATGCTTTTGAACTGTGGTGTTGGAGAATACTCTTGGAGAATCCCTTGGACTGCAAGGAGATCTAACCAGTCCATCCTAAGGGAAATCAGTCCTGAATATTCATTGGAAGGACTGATGCAGAAGCTGAAACTCCAGTACTTTGGCCACCTGATGCGAAGAACTGACCTATTTCAATAGACCCTGATGCTGGGAAAGATGGAGGGCAGGAGGAGAAGGGGACGACAGAGGATGAGATGGTTGGATGGCATCACCAATTGGATGGACATGAGTTTGAGTAAACTCCAGGAGTTGGTGATGAGCAGGGAGCCCAGTCATACTGTAGTACATGGGGTCGCAAAGAGTCGAAGACGATTGAGCGACTAAACTGAAGTGATGCCATTCTAATTTCTATTCCCCAGTGCCCCCAGCTGTTATATTTCTCTGCTTCTATTTGGAGGTCACAAAATCAAGATGGCTTTATCTGTCACTTTAAATTTTGTCTAACTTTAATCAAATTTCTGTAAATATTTGTCTTCTTAATTGATTTCTTTTTGATTGCCAGTTAAATTCCCACAGTGGGTCTTTTTAAAATTACTATTTAGTATCTAATATAGTCCACTCCCTTGTTATAGAAAAGATCTCACTACTTCTTCAATAGTTATAAGTGACTGCACCTAATTTTTTCTTTCTATGCTTTGCATATTTCAAAGCAAAAAAATATTCTCTTTCAAGTTAATAATACCCCCATAATCTTGACTACATGATATTTCCTTTAGACTATGACCTTATTTACCCTTCAGCAGTCCCCACTATTTCCATGAATTCAGTTGAAACTTTTGTGTAGATGACTTTCTTCCCTTCCCCCATCTTTATATCTCTTTTGCTATTTAGCTTCTCCCTTAAGTCCTCAATTCTTTCCTCGTGGATTTTGCCTAGTAGATATCTTCTGAAATTCAACCTCAACAAGGCTAAAAGTGTCTTATCAGCTCTTTTCTCCTCAAATCCATCTCTTTATCCATTTTTTATGTTTCTTAATATTATAGTCTGATCCATTGAGGTTTGAAAGTTGAGGTTTTTTCAGGTAATAACTTCTAACTTGCCAAGCCTGGGGACTTCTTTTCTTCTTTTTTTCCTCTCCTCTCTTTTTAATAGAATTACTTACACTCCTGTGCTCACGTTGACTATCATTTTTCTTATATCTGACTAACTCTGTTTCTAGTGCCCTCCTAATATTCCTGAACCTATTCCTTTCTTCGTCCTATGAACTGAACATCTGTAATTAATGATCTTAAGGCCTCCGTAACTGTGAGAAACCTTTAGTGGTTTGCATTTGCCTGTAGAATGAAATGAAAATTCTTTTTAAGAGATTTCACTATCTGTTCGATTATATCCCACCCTAAATTTCTACCGCCTGTCCCTGCATGTACTTGATGCTCTACGTAGATATCATTCCTGGTTCCATTCTGTGTAATCAGTCTTTTAAACCTCTTTTAAACTACCTGATCTTTAGAAAGTGAAAGTCTCTCAATTGTGTCAGACTCTTTGGGCCCATGGACTGTACAATCTGTGGAATTCTCCAGGCCAGAATACTGGAGTGAGTATCTTTTCCCTTCTCCTTAAAGGTATATATAAAACCTTAATAAAGTAGTTGTGCTAAGGTATTATCATATCTCCAACATATTATTACTTTTGAGATGGTGGAGTGGGTTGCCATTGCCTTCTCCAATGCGTGAAAGTGAAAAGTAAAAGTGAAGTCGCTCAGTCGTGTCCAACTCCTAGCGACCCCATGGACTGCAGCCCACCAGGCTCCTCCGTCCATGGGATTTGCCAAGCAAGAGTGTGTTGCCATTGCCTTCTCTTTTGAGATGGAAGGTATTCATAAATATTTATTCTGTTTTTCCTTCCATTCTGATTAATGAAGCTTCTCCCTTTCCTTCTATCTTTCCTTTATTCTTTTCTTTTAGTATTGTTCCTGTTGTTTGGTGGGTAACTGTGAATTACAATTAGGATAGTCTGAGGATGGAAGAAGACAACTGAAGCCTCTCTCCTTTCGACACCTATGTTGAATTTCCAGTAGTTACTCTAAACTTGTATTTAGGTTGTGGTATCTTTTCATGAATTTGCAGCCAACTTCACTCCTTGAGAGAGGCCAGAGGGGCTGCTAAGCTTCTTAATTCCCTCTTTTTAGCCTGTAAGAGGCATTTAGTAGATATCTGATGACACTAATTAATGAAATCAAGCATTTCAATTCTTTATTTACCCTTGTAAGCTTTAGTACTGACTAAATGCTGAGAGATTCCTAAGCAAATGATTGATCATGTAATAAGATTTAGGATGTTTTATCTTGTATGTTTTGCAGTATCTATCCTAATTTATGTAATGTATTATGAATTATAGCAACAGGTCTGGATATCATACAGTTATAAAAGTTTTACTTGAGTAAATGGACCCATTTAAAAAAAAAAACAAAACTTTTGCAAGAAAAAACTCTTGAACCCCAGTGTTTAAAATAAAATATCATAGTGTTATTTAATGTGGGCAAATGTAAATCTATATCAACTTCTTAAGTTTAAAATCTTACAGAAGTAACCATACATTTAAATGAAAATTGCAAGTTAAATACAAATAAAACAGAAAGCAATAAAATCTAAATTAATGTTAATGTGCTGAATGGTACTGCCTTGCTTAAAGTGGTTCACTACTTTGAACATGAATATGATACTGTAAGGAATAGATTCTTTTTCAATTTGACATGCATACACTATTGTGTGGAATGTGGTAACTGTAATCTCTCCACATTTCTGTGTTCTGACTACTGGAAAACCTTCATTTGCACAGCATGTGTCATGAGGTCTTTGACTTTGACTTCACACTTATATCATTTTCATGGTCAAGGCTCTTCTATGGCAAATGATAGTTTTTGGTACCAACTTGATAAACAACTTGGGCAATGAAGTAACTTGTTAGCACTTGAATTTGATGTTGTTACTGCTGATTCAGTGTGTGGTTATACTAATTTTTATAGGTTATCAGAAACTAAAACACAGAAGATTGAGATATAGAGACTTGTTTAGACCCCAATTTGAATACACTAATGTAGATGTTTGAATAGTATAGACCTGTATAGGTTTTCTGGTGGCTCATTGGTAAAGAATCCCTGCAATGCAGGAGACCTGGGTTTGATCCCTGGGTCAGGAAGATCTCCTGGAAAAGGGAATGGCTACCCACTTCATTATTCTTGCTTGGAGAATTTAGTGGACAGAGGAACCTGGTGGGCTACAGTTCGTGGCGTGACAAAGAGTTGGACATGACTGAGCGACTTAACACTTTTAATTTTTCATAGATCTTTAAGTTTTTGGCTTCTATGCTATAAATGAGTTGATATTTTAAAAAATTTTATACTGAATGGTTTCTGTGATTATAATTTGAGTCATGAAATTGGCTATACTTGTCCTTGTCTGTGTAAGTTTCTGTAGGCCACTGTAGACTGTATCTTAGGTGGTTATCAAATTGGAATTTCATTGCTACTGACTTGTAATCTTTTAATTTTGCCCTTTCCTATTTGTTCACTATATATTGGCTTTGATCTCAAGCCTGTAGAGAGATAGGACATGATATCTATAAGAATATGGCTGAGGGGAATAGTGAGGGCTGGTAGAAATCTCACCAGAAATGCTATTGAATCTGTAAGTAAAACATCATTATATATAAAAGAGATGTGATAGAATTCAGATTTCAATTTGTTATTGAGGCCAGAAAAACAATAGAACCATTCTGAAGCATTTTTTCAAACCTAGATACTTTGGTATGATAATTATATACATACATGCTAATTTAGTATTTAAGATGCAGTTTAGGATAGTTGAACTAATTATTAGTATTAGTTAGCTTGAGTCTACCCTCTTTTCTATAATAGCTATGTGTCTAGTTGGGTAGTTAAGATTAGTAGAAATCTCCTCAGTATTTTTCTTTTTTAAAATATTAAAAAATTTTTCTATTTATTATCTTTGACTGTGCTGGTCTTCATTGCTGCACAGGCTTTTCTCTAGTTGCAACAATTGGGGGCTGCTTTCTAGTTGCAGTGTTCGGGCTTTTCATTGTGGTGGCTTCTCTTATTATGGAGCGCTGGCTCTAGAGCGTATGGGCTTCAGTAGTTGTGGCTCGAGAGCATAGGCTCAATAACTGTGGCACATGGGCTAAGTTCTGTGACCTCTGGGATCCTCCTGGACCAGGGATCAAACCCATGTCTCCTGCATTGGCAGGCAGATTCTTTACCACTGGCCACCAGGGAAGCCCTTGTATATTTTTCTTGAATGTTAAGCTATTTTACTGAAGATTAGCTTTTGGAACATCTATTTCAATTTCTTAGTATAAAATACTGACCACATAAACATAATAACTATCACTGTATCATTTCACTTGGCCTCATTAGATTTTATTTTCGTGTCATGTAGAAAAAATACATCTGTTTTGTTTTTTTCCCTTGAAGCCCTTTGTTTCCCAAAGGAAATGATTGCAATATAGATGTGTCACTTTTTCCACAGGTAAAATGGTATGTAGAGGTAGCCAGGTACTTGGGGCTCCTACAACAAAGGAAAATTCCTCTAAGGAATGTTGCCAACATTGTTGCTGTTACTGAGGGTAGAGGAATTTCTGGCTCCTAAATTGGAATTTAGGATTCAAGGATTCATTTTTTAATAATAAATTTTGTTGTAATAGTGGTGGCCCATCTTATCTTGAACTCTTGGGAAACAACTAAAAACAAATGGTCCAGTTTTGTAGATGCTAAAGATTGTTCCTTTAAGTGCCAGAAATTTAATTGTGGTTTTATGGAAATCTTTTAGAACTTATATTTTACTGCCTTCTCTTTATAGAAATAAAGTTTAAAAATTAAAAAAAAAAAGCTCAATTCAGAACATACAGAGAATACAGAAAAGTTATTTATTTTATAAATATTTATCAGACAATGTGTTCAGTGCATTGTATTAGTTGTGGAGGATGTAATTGTGAATAAATGACATACTGTCCTTGTCTTTACTGAGCTCAGTCTGGTATAAAAAAGAAAATATAAATCATGAGAATTGAATTTTTAAAAAACTATAATAATGTCATAAGTCATGCTTCCAAAAATGTTTTAGCTTATATATTAATAGAAGTATGTAAAATAAAAGCAATAGTTTTTCTTACACCCTTTCTTTAGAGAAAAAACACGGAGTTCCAACTTGTTAATGTCCTAATTCTCATGTAAAGTTAGTGTGCCTAAAAGCCTGGAGCATTTAAAGTGAAGAGCAATCACAGAATACAAGACATTTTATCCATCTTGTGGCAGGAAGCTCTGTACTTTTAACCAATTTTGGCAACTCACATGGTTTTAGTGGAATCAGAACTTTCAGAAAAGTTAAGTGGCCAGTGTAGAATTTAGCTATAAAAATAGGGGCAATAGCACCTTTCTCCTATAATTTAAAAATTGAATGGTACTAAAAGGCTCATATAGAAAAACATTGTCCTTCTATTGCAGGAAGGGGGATCCCTTCCAGGGCCCGAAACTGGTCTCTTGTCTAACACTCGGAAATGAATTGTCCAGGGAGACACATTTGCTGACAAAGCAAGAGATTTTATTGGGAAGGGGCACCTGGGTGGAGAGCAGTAGGGTAAGGGAACCCAGGAGAACAGCTCTGTCACATGGCTTGCAGTCTTGGGTTTTATGGTGATGGTAGTTTCCGGGTTGTCTTTAGCCAATCATTCTGACTCAGAGGCATTCCTGGTGGCGCATGCCTTGTTCAGCCAAGATGTATGCCAGAGAGAAGGATTCTGGGAAGTGGTCAGACTTGTGGTTTCTCCTTTTGACCTTTCCTGAACTCTTCCAGTTGGTGGAGGCTTATTAGTTCCCTGTTCCTTACCAGGACCTCCTGTTGTAAAACAACTCATGCAAATGGTTACTATGGTGCCTGGGCAGTTTCAATCAGTGTGCTTCCCCTAACACTTCTGCCCCTCTGCTTTCTCTGTTCTGCTTGTTAGACTACCCATTTTCAACCTTTTTTGCTGTTTATACTGCTATTTTTGTAATGTACCTAGCATTTCATTCATTCAGTAGACATTTATTAAGCAACTAGTACATGCCAGTCTCTGTGTGAGGAGATACTAAAGATACAGGGATGATTAGGGCAGTATACTATCAAGAGCCACTGTGGGGTTGTTTAGAGGGTATTCATTCCTAAATCTGAACCAAAGATTTTTTTGTTTGATGATGCATTGAGACCATCTTATCTGTCTCCTATGAAACCTATATGTGGGTCTAAGAAGCAACAGTTAGAATCCTGTATGGAACAACTGACTGGTTCAGGATTGAGAAAGGAGTACAACAAGGCTGTTTATTGTCGCCCGGTTTATTTAACTTATTTGCAGAGTATATCATATGAAATGCCAGACTTGATTAGTTATAAATTGGAATCAAGATTGCGGATATCAACAACCTCAGATAATGTGGATGATACCACTCTAATAGCAGAAAGTGAAAAGGAACTAGAGAGCCTCTTGATGAGGGGTGAAGGAGGAAAGTGAAAAAGCTGGCTTAAAACTCAATATAGAAAAACTAAGATCATGGCATCCGGTCCCATCACTTCGCAAATAGAAGGGGAAAAGGTGGCAGCAGTGACAGATTTCATTTTCTTGGTCTCTAAAATCTCTGTGGATGGTGACAGCAACCATGAAATTAGAGGATGATTGCTTCTTGGCAAGAAAGCTATGACAAACCTAGACAGTGTGCTAAAAAGCAAAGACATCACCTTACTTACAAAAGTCCATATAGTCAAAGCTATGGTCTTTCCAGTTGTCATGTACGGATGTGAGAACTGGACAAATAAAGAAGGCAGAGTGCCGAAGAATTAATGCTTTAAAACTGTGGTGCTGGAGAAGACTATTGAGAGTCCCTTGGACAGCAAGGAGATCAAACTAGTGAATCTTAAAGGAGATCAGCCCTGAATACTCTTTGGAAAGACTGATGCTAAAGCTGAAGCTCCAGTACTTTGGCCAGCTGATGCTAACAGCTGACTCATTGGAAAAGACCCTGATGCTGGGAAAGATTGAAGGCAGAAGAGGGTGACAGAGGATGATGATGGCTGGATAGCATCACTGATTCAGTGGATATGAACTTGGGCAAACTCCAGAAGATGGTGAGGGACAGGGTAGCCTGGCATGTTACAGTTCGTGGGGTGGTTGAAACATCAGACATGACTTGGCGACTGAACAACAGCATTGCCACTATACCAGTCTTAGACACTGAAGTCTATCAAAAATAAACCCAATTTATAATTGGGTCCACTAAATTTATACTAGGATTTAATTTTTACACTACACTGTCAAAAATGATAGTGCCTTAGATTTTGAAGCTCTTGACCCCTGATGTTGATAATGGTGGTGGTGGTGGTGATAGAAGATTTGGAGGACACAGACACGATCCTGATACTTTGGTATATACTGTTAAATGCAAAGTCTTTAATGACCCTATGGATCTTTCTGTCTTGTTGGGGAGATAATAAGAACACATGAAAAGCACATGAAAGAACTGGTAAGCAAGAATTACAAAATTAATAGTTTGTCTCTTATAGAGTCAAATAGTGTAATTTATAAACAGATTTAGAGATATAGGCTTTTTTTCCGCCTTGACCTGGAGAACTGTTTGATCAGCCAGTACTGAATTAAAGTCCTTTGAGCTTCTCTGGCACAAAATTAACTGCTAGAAAAGCAGATATGAAAGGAAAAAAATGTAAAGGGTATTAGTGAAGGTTGTTAGACACTGACCTTAACCTTGTCCATCTGGCAAAATTAATGTATTTTTATCCATCACTGCTTATAGTTTTATTGATGTTTAGCATAGAATTGATGTTTCTTTTCAGACTGTTAACAGAGGAACTTCATTATTGTGCACCCAATATGTGCCAGGCATTTGGCAAAATAGTGAGGCTATGATGAACAAAATCGGATAGATCCTTACCTCTTTACCTCTTACAGTCTAGTGATGAACGTAAACATTAAATAAAGAATTATGCAAATAGAAAACAGAGCCATGGTTGGCAGGATTACTGCTTGAGGGGCACAAGGGAAATTTTGGGATAATGGAAATGTTCTATGTCTTAATTGTGGTGGCTGCATTTGTGCATATGTTTATCAAAATACATTGAATTCTGTACATCTAAAAAGGATACATTTAATGTTATATAAATTATAACAGTATGTTTGTTTAAAAAATACTCAAATACATGTAAAATTATAGCCGTAATAAGTTTTACAAAGGAGTGTTGCATGGGCTATGAGAACGTAAAATAGAATTCACATAGGCAGGGAGGAAATGATGAATAGAAGTAAATGAAGGATGGGGATTGGTTTCATGGGGACAGTGTAAAAGGCAGAAATAACCACAAGGCCCACGTGCCAAGTCCCTGAGGTTAGAAGATCCATGGCAAATTGAAAGAACTTGAAAAAGGCCATTACGTGGAGTGCAGAAAATGAGGGGGTAGGTGTAAGACGGAGTTATGGACAGGTAGGGCTAAACCTTGCACACCATTGATGAATACTCCGTTGTATCCTAAGCACAAGGGTAAGCAGTTGAAGTTCTTTAATGGGGTCAGGTTGGGAATGCTGGGCCGGAGGAAGCACAAGCTGGAATCAAGGTTCCCGGGAGAAATATCGATAACTTCAGATATGCAGATAACACCACCCTTATGGTAGAAAGTGAAGAACTAAAGAGCCTCTTGATGAAAGTGAAAGAGGAGAGTGAAAAAGTTGGCTTAAAGCGCAACATTCAGAAAACGAAGATCATGGCATCTGGTCCCATCCACTTCATGGCAAATAGATGGGGAAACAGTGGCAGACTTTATTTTGGGGGCTCCAGAATCACTGCAGATAGTGACTGCAGCCATGAAATTAAGATGCTTACTCCTTGGAAGAAAAGCTATGACCAACCTAGACAGCATATTCAAAAGCAGAGACATTACTTTGCCAACAAAGGTCCGTCTAGTCAAATCTATGGTTTTTGCAGTAGTCATGTATGGACGTGAGAGTTGGAATATAAAGAAAGCTGAGCGCCAAAGAATGGATGCTTTTGAACTGTGGTGTTGGAGAAGACTCTTGAGAGTCCCTTGGACTGCATGGAGATCAAACCAGTCAATCCTAAAGGAAATCAGTCCTCAACAGTCATTGGAAGGACTGATGCTGAAGCTCCAGTACTTTGGCCACCTTATGCGAAGAACTGATTTGCTGGGAAAGACTGAAGGCCAGAGGAGAAAGGGATGACAGAGGATGAGATGGTTGGATGGCATCACTGACTGGATGGACATGAGTTTGAGTAAGCTCTAGGAGTTGGTGATGGGCAGGGAATCCTGGCGTGCTGAAGTCCATGGAGTCGCAGAATCGGACAGGACTGAGCACCGGAACTGAAATAACCATCATGAAAAAATAGTAAGAGCAGAAGGCAGTTGCCCTCCAGATCAGTAACTCAGTAATTTATTCGTGTCTGTGATTTCCTGGTTTGGATGAATTTTTGTTCAGTTCCCCTAAGCCCAAGAAGTTATGTCATTTGGATTCCCAAAGTATTTTCACAAACCACCTACATTCCTTATGGAGCTGTGGCACAACAGCAAGCCCATGTTTCCCTGGATTAATAAAACAGGCACCGCTGCTATTGTTTATTGATATAGTATCCCCCCTCCCCTCACGCCCTTCCCCGCCTCGCGACACAAACAACTTTCCGGAAGTAAGAAAAAGCAGTCATCCAGATGAAATTTGGCTCCACAGCTGCCAAAATAGTGGATGTCGAGCTAGACGCGAGTGGGTTTAGGTGTTTGCGTCTGTGACCGGGTCTTTCCCAGTCGCCACCCTATGGGAACCTTCGGGACCGAAGCCCCGAAGCCTAGCTGAGCTCCCTTGAGCCTCGAGCTCCCTTTCCTGGGGGCAGCCAGGAATTGGCGTGGTGGGGCAGCCGCGAGTCCCGAGGAATAGGTCCGGGCGCGGCAGACGGCCAGAGCCCCGAGGTGAGCCCTGGGCTGCGCGAGGCGGTGGGAGGGCTGGGGAGCCGGGCGGTCCAGATGCCCGGCCGCCGCGGCCGGCCCCTCCCGCCTCTTCACCCCAAAATTGGCCTAACCGCCAATCTTCGGCCGCTCACCTCCTTTACCGCAGGTGACCCATGGCCAATCGCCAGGGGTCTCTTTGCCAGGAGTCGTCAGAGTCAGCCAATCGGTGCGGTCCCTCGGTCGGGGCGGGGCAGGGGTAGCGAGTGAGGGGCTGTCCCGCGGGAAAGGCAGAACCTGAAGAGACCAACTGCACCGCATCGGTGATTCGGCGGAGGGGGGCGAAGAGGGGTGCTCGGAAGCGGCCCTCGGCTCCCTCCCCTGGAGGCACAGAGGGCGGGGGCCTTGGCGAATGGCTTTCTTGGTGGCCACTTGCGGAGTGAGTAGACCCGGAGGGTCTGGGAGAGGGGCCGGCTTCCACCCCTGAGTTCCCAGGGACCCTGCTGCTTGCCCAGGCCGTGGGCGCGAGTGTGATTCTCTCCCTGCCTCCATCCCGTCGCCCCCTGGGGTGAGTAGGACGATGTGGCCGTCCGGGCCCTCTCTTTCGTGAGACTCTCCTCACTTCCTGGCCGAGATGGTTGGAGGCTGGGACTAGGGGCCTTCTGAAACCCGGAGAGGTCATTCGCCTCCAACCAAACCAGTCTGGAGAGAATCGCTTCCCCCTTTTCGATTCATTTTTGTGAAACTCTAGTCTTATTTCGGAAGCTATCTCAAGATATTGAACACAAAAGTTAGACTTTCTCTTAATGTGAAAGTTTAATTTTGACCAGTTGCCCAATAATAGAATTTCCTGTTGCTGGCCAAGCATTTTTTGTTGTTTTATTTTTGGCTGTGTTCTTGCCTTGGCCAATATTTTTGTGTGTAATGATTATGGGTGCTGTTATTTGTGAGTATGTGTGTGTTGGGAAGGGGAGGTGGTTTTATGTTTTGGGGGTAGTTTGTGGAAAAAATAGTGAAAACTTTGGAATAGTTTTATGGGGTTCACTTAAAAACTGGAGGGAAAGTTTAGGTTCTCAGTATGCTTGGTTATGGAAAGTTGACTGTAAGCAATGGACTAGGAAGCATGTATAAATCATGCATTTATTGCATCATTCCTACTATATTTAAGTTTTTGATATGAAAGAGTAAGAAATGTATTAAGAAAATGTCTGCCGATTTGAAGTAACATTTGGCTTTACTTGTTGATTAAACTGTGTACTTTTAGCTGTATTCAGGAAATCAAAAACAAATCAAGGAATTATTTCTCCTAGTATTGAGTTAAGAAAGTGGGAGAGATCTTAGAATAGTAGTTGCAGTTTTAAGAATTCTTGTAGTGAACTTTAAGTTGGGAATTCTCATCCACCGTGAATCATCTCTCAGAACATTGCCTTTATTGAACTGAGTTTGTGATAAAGCCCTTTAATAAATAATGTTAACATCTTTCATTTACTTTTAATTTTTTTTTTAATTTCACTTTTTATGTACCCCAGCACCTTAAAATACCATGTTACCTTTCCTATTCTAGGAAAGATAAAAACCACTAAAAATCAGACTTTCAGTCTGGAGAGCTTACCTGGGAAATTAGAAAGATAACAGAGAAGCTGGATCTATTTTCAAAATGTTCTGAGTTTGATTTTTACAAAGATGCCATTTTACTTGAAGTACCCCTCAATAAACACTAGGTTGCAATGGCTGTTGGTCACATTGATTTTGATATTTCCAAAGTCTTAGGTGGTGGTCTTTTTTCCTTTAGTGTGGAAAGATTGGTAATAATCTAACCACTGATCCATCCCCAGTTGTTAAGTTTGGTTCAGGCCGTAAAGAGCATTGTGATACAACCATATTCTGCTGATTGGAAAATCAGGCAGTTGCATAGTTTGTAGTTTCTTGCTTGAGAAAGAGGATATCAGGCTTTTATTTTAAAAAGGAAATTCTGAGATGTCCCCTGGGATATGTTGAGTTCTGTCAGTATCTGAGAACTGATGTTTATTGGGATTCTATAGAAAAAGACAGTTTTTTATGGATACTGTAATGTACTTGGCCTAAGATTATATTTGTACTATTTGTACTAAAGCTTCCCTTGTAGCTCAGTCGGTAAACAATCTGCCTACAATGCAGGAGACACAGGTTTGATTCCTGGGTCAGGAAGATCCCTTGGAGAAGGAAATGGCAACCCACTCCAGTATCCTTACCTGGAGAATCCATGGACAGAGGAGCCTGGCAGGCCACAGCCCATGGGATCGGAAGAGTTGGACATGACTTAGCGACTAAACCACCACGAGATTATATTTAGGAAGATTTTCCAGTAGATGTTTAAGCAAAGATTATGTTTGAAAGAATAATTCTTAGGTTGAAAATGTGTTTAAGCCAAGTACCTCTCCCTAAGTATTTTAGTTAATTGAAGTTCCACCACACACAGGCAATTAGTCATTTAAAGCCATTTTTCATCTCCCTTATTTTCCACGTCCAGTTAGTTACTAGATCCTGTTTAATCTGCTTTAGAAATAGCTCTTGGGTTTATCCTTTTTTCCTCCCACATAACTGTTTTAATTCAGGCCCTCATCATCTCTCACCTAAACTTTAACAAAACTTAACTAGTCTCCCTGTCACTAGACTCCCTCTACCCATATTCTTTTCCACAGTTAGATCCCACTGAGTCACAGCTGTGCTTAAAAGTCTATTTTGGCTCCCCCTTGCCCAAGCCCAGCTGCTGAGAATGTTCTTTAAGGCCCTTCACAACTTGGTGGTAATTATCACTCTTGGTGTGGACTCAGCTGCAGGCATCCTACTCAGGGCATCTACTGTAGCATTATGAACTCTTACCTGTTTGGAACATTGCATAGCCTCTCATAGCTCTTTGCACAGTCACTGCCTTTCCTTCTTGATTAAAATTACAGTTGCTTAGAATTCAGTCCAGTGCTATATCACTACTACTTTTGACATACAATTTTTGTGTTACTTTTTCTTTGATGTCTTCCTTCCTTCAGGCAAAGCAAGTTAAGATTACTGTTGTCCTTCACATGTTACTACAGCACTTTGTTCATACCTCTATGCTATAGATCTTTGTGCACGTATTTGGTTCTTGGATTAGACTCTAACCTTCTTTATTTCTGTAGGGCCTTTGTCCCTAGTCTAGTGCTTGGCACATGATCAAAATACTTGACTTAATCATGTCGTTAAGTGTACAAACCTTTGACTCATTGTACTGAAGCTTGGTTTATCCGTGTGAGTTAGAAAAATATTCCAAGTCAACAAGCTCCCTAATTGCGGACACACCTGAGAGACAGAACTGCAGAAAACGTTAGAAACAACGTTACAAATGGTAAGTGGATTTCCAGGCAAAGGCCTACTTTTCCAAACTATGCGGCCTCTAATACAGTTGAAAGAATACTAGTAGTGGTACCAGTACAAGTTGGTTTTGTAGTAGTTAGCATCACAGGAAGAACAGCATGTTGCTGGCTAGAGAAGTCAGGGAGACTGCTTGGAAAGGGTGAAATCTGATCTCATTCCAGAAGATTAGGTAATGATTAATTGTATTTGCTATGTTATCTGTATTGTCCTTAACGAAGTCCTTTTAAGACATTGATAGCACCTGGCACATAACAGATCTTCAGTGAATATTTGTATTGCAGAGGAATGTTAATGGTTGCTGTGTGTGTTTTGGAGGGCAGGGGAGTTATTAATACTATAGGAGTTCATTTATTTCTAGAAACACCTTTAAGAACTTTGCTTCTTTGCTATATTGACAGAGCAGCTAATTTTGTTTTTTCTGAAATGTGCCATTTCAACCAAGGTATTCTGCTTACTCGGTTGTTTCTTTGCATTCTCTGCATTCCAGAGCATGTTTTTTAATCCGGTTACATTAATCTTCCTCACTCAGTTTCAAGGTTACACTAAATTTTTGCTTGTGTTTTGACTTTTTTTTTATCCTATGGTAGAGGATCCAACTGCAGTTAGAACCTTTAAGTTTTTATTGTCTTTGTTTAAATGAAGTTACCTTTTTTTTTAAAGCCAGTAAATGGACCCTTGGTTTTTCCAGTATGGTGAGCTGTTCACTCACCTGATGAATATGGTTATTTACTTGGAGATACTGGCTTCACAGACTCTTAGAACTGGAAAGGATCTTAAAGTTTTAATTCAGCCTCTATGTATTTATAAAATGGAGAAAACAGTTTCAGAGGAGCCAGGTGACTTGCCCAAGTTCACGCAGTTAGAGACTAGACTAACAGGACTACCATCTGTGGTTTTTGCTCTTCTGTTAGCTCTAGAGAGAACTGGGGTGCTGCTCTGATACTTGTGTTCATTCATTGCTCGCCTCAATCTCCTAAGTCCCAGTAATTTTTCCAATTCAGACACTGATTTTGCACTTTCAGTTCAGCATCTGCATCTGAAAAATATCTTACATCTCCAAGAGAATATTGTTCGTTATTTCACCTCCTTGTGCTTTTCAGCCTCTCTTTGTGCTTATACTTGCTCCTAAGTCTGGAAAGATGGCTTTTCTGGTTACTCTCCAGTTTCCTGCAAATTCATTCTCTTTGCTTCTTTCTCTGCC